>NC_045428.1:419291262-420491262 GCF_902635505.1 Sarcophilus harrisii | reverse complement strand
TCACAAGAAGAACTGCTACAAACATTTTTGCTCATTTGGGACCTTTTCTCTGCTTTTTAATTTCCTTGGGATACATATCCAGTACAGCACTTCTGGATCAATGGGTACGCATAGTTTTATGGCCCTTTGGGCTATAGTTCCAGATTGCTCTCTAAAATGGCTGGATCATTTCATAACAGCATTAGTGTCCCATTTTTCCATATCCCCTTCAGTATTTATCATTGTCTTTTCTTGTTAGCTTGGCCATTCTGAGAAATGTGAAGTGGTATCTCAGAGTTATTTTAATTTAATTTCTCTGATCAATAGTGATTTAGAGCATTTTTTTTCATGTGGCCATAGATGGCTTTAATTTCATCATCCAAAAATTGTTTCTTCACATTCTTTGACCATTTATCAATTGGGGCAATAGCTTGTATTCTTATAAATTTAACAAATTTCTTTAAATATTTTAGAAATGAGACCTTTATCAGAAACACTAGCTGTAAAAAAAAATTCCCCAACTTTGAACATCCTTTTAAATCTTGTTTCTGTTGGTTTTGTTGTGCAAAAACTTTTTAATTTAATATAATCAAAGTAGTCCATTTTGCCTTTCATAATGTTCTGTATTCTTTTATCATAAATTCCTCCCTTTTCTAATGATCTGATAGGCAAATTATCCATTACTCTCCTAATTTGCTTATGGGATCACCCATTATGCCCAAATCACATACTCATTTTGACATTATTTTGGGATGGAATGTGAGATGTAGATCTATACCAAGTTTCTGGCATATCATTTTACAATTTCCCCAGCAATTTTTGTCAAATAGTGAGTTCTTATCTTAGAAGCTGGAGTTGGGGGGGGGGGTGTTGTCAAATACTAGATTGCTATAGGCCTTGATTATTTTGTTGCATGCATCTAATCTGTTCCACTGATCCATAACTCTATTTCTTAGTCAGTATCATATATTTTTTATGACTATTGTTTGTAATATAGTTTTAGATTTGGTACTGCTAATCCATTACCCTTTTTGAATTTTATTTCATTAATTTCCTTGATATTCTTGATTTTTTTGTTTTTCCAGATGAATTTTTTTATTATTTTTTTAGTTCTATAAAATAATATTTTGGTAGTTTGACTGGTATGGCACTGAACAAGTAGAATGATTTAAGCAGAATTGTCATTTTTATTATATTAGCTCTGCCCAGCCGTGTACAATTGATATTTTTCCAATTGTTCAGATATGACTTTATTTGTGTAAGCAATGTTTTGTAATTATATTCATAGAGCCAAATATGTTATTTTGTTTATAATTATTTTAAATGGGATTTCTCCTTCTACCTCTTGCTGCTGGGCTTTGTCAGTAATATGTAGAAATGCTAATGATTTGTGTGAGTTTATTTTATATCCTGAAACTGCTAAAGGTGTGAATTGTTTCCAGTAGATTTCTGGATAATTTTCTAGGATTCTCTAAGTATAGCATCATATCATCTGCAAAGAGTGATAATTTTATTTCTTCACTGTCTATAATAATTTCTTTAATTTCTTTTTTTCTTATTGCTAAACCTACCATTTTTAGTACAATGTTGAATAATAGTGGTGAAAATGGCTATCTTTATTTCACCCCTGATCTTATCAGAAATGTGGTCAGCTTCTCTCTATTACATATAATGATTTTTATTGTTGTTAGATAGATACAGCTTATTATTTTAAGGAAAGCTTCCTTTATCCCTATGTTCTCTAGTGTTTTTAATAGAAATAGGTACACAAAAAAAGCTTTTTTTGCGTCTATTGAGATTATTTTATGATTTATTTTGGCTTTTGTTATTGATATAGTAGATTATGTTAATAGTTTTCCTGATATTGCAGTAGCCCTGCATTCCTGGTATAAATCACACTTGGTCATATGTATTATCCTGTTGATATTCTGCTATAATCTCTTGGCTAATATTTTATTTTAAAATTTTGCATCAATATTCACTAGGGAGATTGGTCTGTAATTTTCTTTCTCTGTTTTGGCTTTACCTGATCAGTACCATATTTGTGTCTTACAAGGAATTTTGCAGGATTCCTTCTTTACCTATTTTTGCAAATAGTTTACATAGTATTGAAATTAATTGTTCTTGAAATGTTTGGTAAAATTCACTTGCAAATGCATCTGGCTCTAGAGATATTTTTCTGATGAAGTTCATTAATGACTTGTTCAATTTCTTTTTCTAAAAAGGGTCTAAGTAATTCATTTCCTCTTTTTTTAATCTGGGCAATTTATATCTTTGTAAATATTCATCCATTATAATTAGATTGTCAGATTTGCTGCCATTGAATTGCACAAAATAGCTCCTAATTATTGTTTCAATCTTTTTTCCTTGGTGGTAAGTTCATCCTTTTCATTTTTGATGTTGGTGATTTGCTTTTTTCTTTTTTTTTCTAATCAAATTATCCAAGGTTAATCTTTTTTGTTGTTGGTAGTTTTTTTCTCACAAAACCAACTCTTAGTTTTATTAACTTAATTAATAAAGCTTAAATTTCTTAGCTTAAATTTAATCAATCTCTCCTTTTATTTTCAGAATTTCTAATTTGATATTAAATTGGAGTTTTTTTAAAATTTCTTCTTTTTCTAGCTTTTTAAATTGCATTTGCAAATCACTGATCTCTTTCTCTGTTGTATTCATGTAGCTATTTAGAAATATAAAATTTCCCTTAAGAACAACTTGGACTGGATCCCATAGGTTTTGGTATGTTATCCCATTATTGTCCTTCTCTTGGATGAAATTATGGATTCTTTCTGTTATTTTTGTTTGACGTACTCGTTCTTTAGAATTAGGTTACCTAATTTCCTTTTGGCTTTTTGTTTATTTTTCCATGGCCTTTTATTCAATATAATTTTTATTGCATTATGGTCTGAAAAGACTTTTTGACTGTGAAATTTGTATGGCCTAATACATGATCAGTTTTTGGGTAAGTGACATTTACTGCCAAGAAAAAGGTGTATTACTTTCTCTCCCTATTCAGTTTTAGCAGAGGTCTATCATATCTAAGATTTCTAGGATTCCATTAATCTCCCTACTGTCTGTCTTGTTTATTTTGTGGTTAATATGTCTGATTCTGAGAGGGTTGGTTGTAAAGGCAGCACTGGAGGTACATGAATAAGGTTGTTTAAAGAAAATTTAGCAAAACTAATTGCAGGGTGAGGGGCAGAACCAAGATGTTACAGAGGACAAACCCTTCTTTCTGAGCTCTCCTACTACCCTCATACTAAATAAGAAATTCAGCCTCTGAAACAGTATTAGATGGGCAGAATTCACAAATATTGGGAGTGCAGCAAATTTTGAATTTCAAAGATTACCAGAAAAGATCTGTTTTGATTGGGCTTGGGCACGAGAAGAGGCCAGGCACAGACATGGAGGCCAGTACACGCTGAGCAGGCCAAATGTGGGTATGGTCTCTTTGGGCCAAAGAATCTATTTGGAGGACTCTGTCTCAGTGTTGGCTATTCTGCTCCAGATGCCAGCCAGTAGATCAACAGACAAGTTATGAAACATCCAACATAAACACAAAAGGTAAAAAGTGAACCCCAAAGTCCCGGAGTCTTACAGGACCTGGACATGCCCACCCAACATCAGGAGTGAACGCAGCCACTGATTCCAGTGCAGCCGCTGTCACTTCCCAGTCTGTAGAGGAACCTTGGAACCTTTGTACCCTAAAAGCAGATCCCAATTTTTAAAAAATGTGTAAAAAGGCAAAGCAAGTTCTAACTGCAGACAGCTTCTATAGTGAAAGAGAACAGAATTCAAACTCTGAGGAGACTAAAAGCAGATTGTCTCCAGATGAAGCTTTAAAGGGTGATATATCCTGATCCCCATCACACAAGACTCTCCTAGAAGAAATTAAAAAGATCTTAAAAGAGGGCTAGAATTAAAACAAGGTAAGGAAAGGAAAACTCTGAAAGAGGGTCTGGAAAAGGCATATAACTCATCAAAAAAAAAAAAAAAGATTTGCTAAAGTGGAAAAAGAAAAAAAAAAAACTCCCTGGAATGTGAAATGGGAAAGGTAAAGAACTCCCAGAAAAATAGAATTTGTGAATTGCAAAAGGAAAATAATTCCTTAAAAAATTTTTCTGAAATGGAAAAAAAAAATTCCATAGAACAAAACAACTCATTTAAAAACTCAATTGGATAAATACAAAAAGAAGTAAAAAAGTAAATGAAGAAAATAATTCATTAAAAATCAAATCTGAACAAATTGAAATGAATGTCTCAATGTGACAACAAGAGTCAGTCAAGCTAAACCAAAAAAATGAAAAAATAGGGGAAAAATGTTAAATACCTGCTTCAGAAGACAACAGACCTGAAAAGTAGATCTAGGAGAGATAATCTAAGGAATATTGGACTCCCTGAAAATCATGATGATAAAAAGAGCCTAGACACTATTTTTGAGGAAATCGCCAAAGAGAACTGCCCAGATGTCATAGAAAGGTAAAATAGCCATTGAAAGAATTCATTGAACTCTGACTGAAAGAGAGCCCAAAATTAAAACTCCAAGGAATATTGTGGCTAAATTTCAGAACTATTGGGCTAAGGAAAAAATATTACAAGTAGCCAAAAAAAAAAAAAAAAAAACAATTCAAATACCAAGAGTCAATAAGGATCACTCAGGGTCTAGCAGCTTCCACATTAAAGAATAAAAGGGCATGGAATCTGATGTTCTGAAAGGCAAAGGAACTTAGAAGGAAGCCAAGAATAAACTACCCAGCTAAACTGAGCATTTTCTTCCAGGGAAGAATGCAAACATTCAATGAAACAGATGAATTTTATTTATTTCTGATGAAAAAACTAGAGCTAAACAAAAAGTTTGACTTTAAAATATAGGACTCAAGAGAAGCATAAAAAGTTAAAAAGAATTCTTGAGAATTGTATTTCTTTAATGGGCATACATAGAGAGGGCATGTATAATTTGATTTTACTGTTATAATATAAAGAAGGAACTAAGAGATGGAAAGGGGATTGCAACAGAAAAAGGGAAAAGTGGAGGTAAAAAGAGGGAAATTACATTTCATGAAGAAGCAAAGGAAACCTGTTGTATTTGAGGGAAAGAAGGGAAGGGGATCAACATTGTGTGAATCTTATTTGTCATCAGATTTGGCTCAAAGAGAAAATATTAGACATTTGGTTTACAGAAAAACTTCTCTCACTTCATTGAAAAGTGGGAGGGGAAAAATGAAAAGGGAAGGGTTAGGCTAAATAGATGGGAATACAAAAATAGTAAGGTAAAAATATAAAAAAAGGGGGAGGGACTCTAAGAAGGAGGGATTCTAAGGGGTAGGGCTGCTTGATGTAAGTGATGCCTATAAGTTAAATACTGGGGAGGAGGGTAAGGAGCAAAAGAAAGAGAAAAGAATAATCTGGGGATAAGATGGCAGGAAATACAGAATTAGTAGTTTTTTAACTATAAATGTGAATGGGGTGAACTCTCCCATAAAGTAGAGGCAGATAGCAGACTGGAATAAAAGCCAGAATCCTATAATCTGTTGTTTACAGGAAACACATTTAAAGCAGGGTAATACATATAGTGTAAAGCTAAAAGGATGGAGCAGAATCTATTATGCTTCAGATGAGGTAAAAAAAAAAAAAAAAAAAAAAAAAACAGAGGTAGCCATACTGATCTCAGATTAAGCAAAAGCTAAAATTGACCTATTAAAAGAGATAAGGAAGGAAATTGTATTTTGCTAAAGAGTACCCTAGATAATGAAGCAATATCAATACCAAACATATATTCACCATAGCATCTAAATTGCTAAAGGAGAAATTAGGAGAGCTGCAAGAAGAAATAGACAGCAAAACTATAATAGTGGGAGATGTCAAACTTGCAGTCTCAAAATAGATAAATAAAACCACAAAATAAATAAGAAAGAAGTTAAAGAGGTAAATAGAATGCTAGAAAAGTTAGGTATGATAGATCTTTGGAGAAAACTGAATGGAGACATAAAAAAGTACACTTTCTTCACAGCAGTTCATGGAACCTATGCAAAAAATTGACCATATATTAGGGACATACGGATCTCAAAATCAGAGGTAGAAAGGCAAAAATAGAAAACTTATTCTTTTCAGATCACAATGCAAGAAAAACTATATTCAATAAAAAGCCAGGGGAAAATAGACCAAAAAGTAATTGAAAACTAAATAATCTCATCCTAAAGAATGAATGGGTGAAATAGCTAATCATAGACACAATTTATAATTTCATCCAAGAGATTGACAATAATGAAACAACATACCAAAATTTGTGAGATGCAACCAAAGTGGTAATAAGGAGAAATTTTATATCTCTAGAGGCTTACTTGCATAAAATAGAGAAAAAGAAGATCAATGAACTGGGCTTGAACCTAAAAAAACTAGAAAAAGAGTAGATTAAAAATCCCTGATGAAATACTAAACTTGAAATTCCAAAAATAAAGGGAGAGAATAATAAAATTGAAAGAAAAAACTATTGAATTAATAAATAAAACTAAGAGTTTTATGGTTTTTATGAAGGGTTTTATGAAAAAACCAACAAAATAGCTAAACCTCTGATAAATTTGATTTAAAAAAAGAGAAAAATCAAATTTTTAATCTTAAAAATGAAAAGAGAGAACTTTCTACTAATGAAGAGGAAATTAGAGCAATAATTAGAACTTACTTTGCCCAACTTTATGCCAATAAATTCAATAATCTAAGTGAAATGAATGAATACCTACAAAAAACTATGTTGCCCAGATTAACAAAGGAGGAAATAAGTTACTTAAATAGTAATACTTAAATCTTAGAAAAAGAAATAGAGCAAGCTATTAAACAATTCCCTAAGAAAAAATCCTCAGGATAAGATGGATTTACATGTGATTTCTACCAAACATTTAAAGAACAATTAACCCCAATACTATATAAATTATTTGAAAAAATAGGGAATTAAGGAGTTTTACCAAATTCCCTTTATAACACAGACTTGGTACTGATGTCCAGATAGGATGAAAACAGAGAAAGAAAATTGTAGGTCAATCTTCTTAATGAACATTGATGCAAAAATTTTAAATAAAATATTACCAAAGAGATTACAGAAAATCATCCCCAGGATAATATAGCATGACTAAGTAGGATTTATACTGGGAATGCAGGGCTATTTCAATATTAGGAAAACTATTAACATAATTGACTATATCCAATAACCAAATTAACAAAAACCATATGATGATCTCAATAGATGCAGAAAAAGCATTTGATAAAATCTAACACCCATTCTTATTAAAAACACTAGAGAATATTGAAATAAATGGAATTTTACTTAAAACAGTCAAAAGCATCTATTTAAAACTATCAGTAAGCATCATATGTAGTGTGGATAAACTTGAGCCATTCTCAATAAGATCAGGAATGAAACAATATTGCCACTATCACCATTACTATTCAATATTGTATTAGAAATGCTAGCCTTGGCAATAAGAGTTGAGAAAGAGATTAAAGGAATTAGAGTAATTAATGAGGAAACCAAATTATCACTCTTTGCAAATGATATGATGGCAGACTTAGAGAACACCAGAGATTCTACTAAAAAGGTATTAGAAATAATCCATACCTTTTTAGTTAAATTAGAAATAATCCATAACTTTAGCAAAGTTGCAGGATACAAAATAAATTCACATAAGTCATCAGCATTTTTATACATCACTAACAAAATCCAATAGTAAGAGATACAAAGAGAAATTCCGTTTAAAATAACCATTGATAGGAATAAATATTTGGTAATATATCTGCCAAGGGAAAGTCAGGAACTATATGAGCTGTAACATTCAGGCTAGCTTTCTGGAGGTCCTCCAGAAGGGTTTTCATCTCAGCAGGATAGACACCAGGAAATGGACAAAAATAGAGTCCAAAGTCTTTATTGTCTCTTGCATAGTCTGTCTGTCATAATCTGATCCAGTCTCAGTCTGACTGTCTCCTTCAGCAGTCTGACAATCTGACAGTCTCAACTAGTCTCTCCATGAGTCTTACTTTGTTGTCAATTTAAATACCCTATTATAATTACATTATTACAGTATACTGAATATATGTGAACTAGAGAACCATTACATCACCATACTAAGTACTAAATATATATGTAAACTAGAGAACCATTATCTCATCAGTTCCATTGAGTTAACACCTTGTTTCAAGTATACTTCTCCAAAGTTCTGGCTCTCTACAATGAGCAAAACTACCAAACACTTTCTACACAAAGTCAGATCTAAACAATTTGAAAAATATTAAGTGCTTTTGGATAGGTCCAGCAATTATAATAAAGATGACAATACTAACTAACCTAATCTACTTATTTAGTGTTATACCAATCAAATTCCCAAGAAACTATCTTAGTAACCTAGAAAAAGTAACAACAAAATTCATCTGGAAGAACAAAAGGTTAAGAATTTCAAGGGAACTGATGAAAAAAAAAATCAAATAAACGTAGCCTAGCTGTACCAGATCTAAAACTATATTATAAAGCAGCGATCATTGAAACCATTTGGTACTGGTTAAGAAATATGGTAGTTGAGAAATGAAATAGGTTAAGTTCACAGGACAAAATAGTCATTAATTATAGCAATCTAGTGTTTGACAAACCCAAAGGCCCCAGCTTTTGGGATAAGAATTCACTATTTGACAAAAACTACTAGGTAAATTGGAAACTAGTATGACAGAAACTAGGCACTGACCCACACTTAACACTGCATATCAATATAAGGTCAAAATATCTAGGCATGATCTAGGCATAAAGAATGAGAGTATAAATAAATTAGGAGAAAATAGGATAGTTTACCTCTCAAACCTGTGGAGAAAAAAGGAATTTGTGACCAAAGAAGAACTGGAGTTCATTATTGATCACAAAATAGAAAATTTCAATTATATTAAGTTAAAAAGCTTTTGTATAAACAAAATGAATACAAACAAGATTAGAAGAGAAGCAATAAACCGGGAAAACATTTTTTACACTTAAAGGTTCTGATAAATGCCTCATTTCCAAAATATATAGAGAATTCACTCAAATTTATAAGGAATCAAACCCTTCTCCAATTGATAAATGTTCAAAGGACATGAACAGACAATTCTTTTTTTTTTTTAGTCCTTGCTCTGACACTATCTTTTTTTTTTTTTTTACAGTAACTTTTTATTGACAGAACCCATGCCAGGGTAATTTTTTTACAACATTATCCATTGCACTCACTTCTGTTCCGTTTTCTCCCTCCTGCCCTCCACCCCCTCCCCTAGATGGCAAGCAGTCCTATATATGTTGAATATGACAGACAATTCTCAGATGAAGAAATTGAAACTATTTCTAGTCATATGAAAAGTTGCTCCAAATCACTATTTATCAGAGACATTCAAATTAAGACAACTCTGAGATACCACTATACACAGATCGGCTAAAATGACAGGAAAAGATAATGATGAATGTTGAAGGAGATGTGAGAAAACTGGGACATTGATACATTGTTAGTGAAATGTGAATGAGTCCAACCATTCTGGAAAGCAATGTAGAACTATGTTCAACAAGTTATCAAACTGTGCATACCCTTTGATCCAGCAGTGTTACTACTGGGCTTATATCCCAAAGAGATCTTAAAAAAGGGAAAGGGACCTACATGTGCAAAAAATGTTTGTGGCAGCCCTTTTTGTAGTGGCAAGAAACTGGAAACTGAATGGATGTCCATCAATTGAAGAATAGCTGAATAAATTGTGATATATGATTGTTATGGAATATTATTGTTCTGTAAGAAATGACCAGTAGGATGATTTCAGGAAGACTTGGAGAGACTTACATGAACTGATGCTAAGTGAAATAAGCAGAACCAGGAGATCATTATACATGGCAATTACAAGATTATACAATGATTAATTCTGATGGACGTGGCTCTCTTCTGCAATGAGACAATTCAAACCAGTTCCAATTGTTCAGTAAAGAAGAGAATTAGCTACATCCAGAGAGAGAACTGTGGGAAATGAGTGTGGACCACAATACAGGATTTCCACTCTTTCTATTATAGTTTGCTTGCATTTTTGTTATACTTCTCAGGTTTTTTCTTTCTTTCTAGATCTGATTTTCCTTATGCAGCAAGATAACTATATAAATATGTATACATATATTGGATTTAACATATACTTTAACATATTTAACATGTATTGGACTACCTGCCATCTAAAGGAGGGGGAGGAGAAAAAGTCTGGGAAAAGTTGGAATAGAAGGTTTTGCAAGTTTCAGTGTTGAAAAATTACTCATATATTTTGTAAATAAAGAGGTATAAGAAAATAAATAAACTAGGAAGGACATTTTCAATTTACTTCTATTTTAAGTAGTGGTAATAGAATCCATATTTAGGGGGGAAAGTTATAGATGTGACAGGTAGGCATAGACAGCATATATAAAGTCCCACCATATCTTTGAACTTCTGACACTAACAGAATCATTATAGAGAAGTCTCAGTTGTTTGAATTAAGTGATTTCAAGTTATGGACAATTGACAGTACTTGTGAAAATAGAGGAATTAAATGAATTTTTACTATTTTATAAAATATATTATAAACCTTGGTTTTGAAATTGAACTGTATCTCTCTCTCTCTCTCTCTCTCTCTCTCTCTATATATATATATATATATATATATGTATGTATATATATATAAAATAAATGATAATAATGGGAAAATATGCAAATAAAAATAATTTCAGGGAAGAAGTACAGACTTGAAAGAGTAAGAGAAATAAAATTCTAATTCAGAAAAAAAATCTTCCTTCAAATACAAATGAAAAATATAGATCTAAATCTCAATTTTCTTAATGTGAACTGAACAATCTGATAAAATGAAATAAAGCTTTAGATTAAATAAGAAAATATAATCCTAAAAGCTGTTGTTTACATGAAATAAAGAAAAAAAAAACAAATATGTAAACATAAAAATAAGATGTTGAAATAAAATTTATTATGATTTAGATGAATCCAAAATACCAAGTCATAATTATTTTATCAGAAAAAGACAAAACAAAGAATTTTAATATAAAAAGATATAAACTGTCTTATGCTTAAAGTCAATATTAATCTTAACTTTATAGATTCAAAGAGACATAGGATTTAAAGGAATAAAGGAACATTTAGTCTGTAAAAAGATATTGATAGCAGCACAATAACAGTAGGAGATTGTAAGATGCAACTCCATGACTTGAACATGGAGAAAAAAAAAAACAAAAGATAAAATAGGAGTTTGAATGAATTTCTTGAAAAGTTAGTTAAAATAAGTGTGGTAATTTATTAATAGTACTATTAAAATATAAAAATTCCTTAGTTCCTTGTCATTAAAAAAAATTAATTATATATTATGGCACAGAAAATGACAAATATTGCATAAAGGCAGAAATATCAAATATTTACTTTATGGAGCCTAATGCAATTAAATGACAATAAAGTCAGATTAAATGGAAAATTAACCATGAAACTTTCAATAATGAGTGAGTCAAATAACAATATAGAGAAAAAATTAATAATTACATTAAATAAGTTCCAGAGTAAGTTGTCATAATTCTCCCATATTCACCTGCAAACAAACATAAATAATGCTATAAAACAAATCTGGAACAGTAAAACTAGTACAAAGATGGGGTAAAACAGTCTTTGAGCCCAGGAAATTTGAAAGATTGGAAGGAAAGGTTGGTCTCACTTAAATAAAAAGGAAGGGCATTCTAGGACAGAAAGCATGCTTGCAAATCAGTAGCAATACCCACTTCAACAAACCAATGGTAGATTCTGAACCCCAAAGAAAACTGTGAGGTGGTCAAAAGCCCATTAAGAACTCATCAAAAATCACAAAAAAAAAAGAGCTTTAAAATCATGTAAGAGAGATAGAAGAAAAATGGGCGATAAAAGGAAAGCGATACAAGAGAATTAGGGAAAAATGAGTCAAGAGATTTGAAAAAGAAAACAGCTGCTTAAAAATGGGTGGTGTGGGAGAGAGATCTTCATTCAATGAAATTGAAGGATTTCAAGCTTTCATAATGAAAAGACCAGAACTGAATAAAAATAACAAAAAGTGATGTTCAAGATCAATATTCAAGAGAAAACTAAAAAGGGGGGAAAAAAATAAGGGATTTTGTAGAGTTGAACTCTTATATCTCCACATGGTAAGATGATGCTTGTAATTACTTGAAAAGTGTACTACTCATAGTAAAGCTAGAAGGAAGAGAACTTACTTATTTATATAGAGAATATAGATATGAGATAAATTTGAGAGAATAATATAAAAATAATTAAAGAATGACAAAGCAGTATATTCAGTGCAAAATGAAGGGAGTAGTAAAATGGGGTAAAATATTTCACAAGAAGAACCACAAAATAGCCTATTGTAGTGGAGGGATAGATGGAAGAGTACATGATAGGCTTCATATGCTTATCAGTATTGGCTCAGAGGGAATTACATACAAAATCAGTTGAATATAGAAATCTCTTACTCAACAGAGAAGTAGAAGGGGAGGAAATTAAGTGGAGAAGACAGAAGGGGGGGAAGAATGGAGAAGGTAGTAGATAGAAGCAAAATACTAGTGAGGAGAGAAAGAATGAAATACAAAATAGGAAGAAAAATAGTGCAGAAGGAAATAGAATACCAAAAAAGTTAGCTATTATACATCTGGAGAAAACTGAATGAGAACAGAAAGGAATTTTTCTCAGTAGCACAAAGCACTTATATAAAAATTGACAATATAATAGGGCATAAAAAAACCAAAAGTCAAATGTATAAAAGCAGAAATTTTAAATGATTTAATTTTGGATCATAATATAATAAAAATTACATTCAGCAAAGAACAGGGGAAAAATAAGTTATAAAACTAAATGAAAATTAAATAATTCTACAGAATAAATGAGTCAAAGAACAAATAATACAAACAATCAAAAATTTCCTTAAACACAATGATAACAATAAGATGGAGCTCCAAAATTTGTGATACATCCAAAGGAGTAGATAAGGGAAAATTTATTTCTCTAAATTCTTACATCAACAAAATAGGAAAGCAAAGATCAATGAATTGGGCATATAACTAAAAAAAAAAAAAAAAAACTAGAAAAAGAACAAATTTAAAATCACTAGTTGAGTACAAAATTGAAAATCCTGAAGATTAAAAGTATAAAAACTATTGGGCTTAAAAACCAATTAAAAGCTAGTTCTAGGGGAAAAAAGACAAATTAAACATCGGTTAATTTGATTTTTAAAAAAAGATGGAAACCAAATATCCAGTTTCAAAAATAAAAATAGTGAAATCATTACTAATAAAGAAAAAATCAATCAATCCTTAGGAAATATTTTGCAATATGTCAGCAAATCAGACAATCTGAGCAAAATTGATGAATTTTGGAAAAAAATATAAATTATGTAGATTATGAGATTCAGAAATAGAATGTCTAAATGCCTGTAAGTTGAACAGGCTGTTAATGAACTTCCTAAAAATCTTCAGGTCCAGATGGGTACAAGTATCAAATATTTAAAGAAAATTAATCACAAATACCATGTAAATTATTTAGAAAAAATAATCAATAGAGTTTGGACAAACTTTCTGTGATGACCGTGCTAGCATCCAGGACACCCCAGAAAAAGCAGAATCTCCACAACCACCTTCTCCTTCATCTGCCGCAAAGAGTGACTCTGGCTCGTCTTACCCCACCCCCTAGTCCCTCCTACAATCCTCTGTATATACCAATAATTGAGCCAGCACAGGATAGTAGGAAGCACCATTTTCCAAGCATAGGCCCATAGAGTATTGTCCAATCGGTAGTTAGCCTCAAGTGTTCGGCAGATCTGACCTCAGTGCACTGACTCAATAGTTTCAGCCCTCTACAACTTTTTATGATGCAAATACAGTGCTGATATCAAAATCAGAAAGAGCTAAAAGAGAAAGAAGTTAGTAGAGCAATTTCTCTTTTTTTTAATTTTTATTTTTTTATTATTTTAATAGCCTTTTATTTACAGGTTATATGTATGAGTAACTTTACAGCATTGACAATTGCCAAACCTCTTGTTCCAATTTTTCCCCTCCTTCCCCTCACCCTCTCCCCAATATGGCAGGATGACCAGTAAATGTTAAATATATTAAAATGTAAATTAGATACGCAATAAGTATACATGACCAAACCATTATTTTAGAGCAATTTCTCTAATGAACATTGATCCAAAATTTTAAACAAAATACTAGCAAGAAGATTGAATCAATATATAACAATATATGCTATGACCAGAAGAGCTTTAGACCAGGAATGAAAAGTTGCTTCCTTATGGAAAACTATCAACATAATTGACCATAACAATAATAAAACCAACCAAAATCATGTGAATATCCCAATAGATGGTGAAAAGTTTTTGATAAAATATGCATCAATTCCTATTAAAACACACAGACACACACACACACATACACACTAGAGACTATAGGAATAAATGGAGTATTCTTTAAAATGATAAGTATTATATTAAACCATTACCAAGCATTAATAATGGAGTCTAAGTTAGAAGTCTTTCCAGTAAAATAAAGGATGAATAAGGATGCTCCTTTATCACCATTGTTATTCAATATAATACTAGAAATGTTAGCTGTAGCAATAAGAGAAGAAAACTAAATTGAAGCAATTAGAGTAGGTAACGAGGAAACAAAACTATCATTCCTTGAGATGATATGATGATATATTTAAAGAACCCTAGAGAATCAACTAAAAAAAAATTACTTGAAACAATTAAAAATTTTAGCAAAGTTGCAAGATCTAAGATAAATCATCAGTATTTCTTTATGTGACTAACAGCAAGAGATAAAGAAATTATTTAAAATAATGGTAAACAATATGAAATATTGGGGAATCTACCTGGCAAGACAAACCCAGGAACTACATGAATACAATCACAAAACACTATTCACTCAAATAAATTTGGACTTAAACAATTGGGAAAAAATAAATTGTTCATGTACCCCTGTAGTCCAAATCAATATAATATAAATCACAATTCTACCTAAATTAGTTGGAGAGAAATTTAGAGGTATACTCAAAGGGCAACCAGAGTATGCATACTTTTTTGATTCAGCTATATCACTTCTGATTCTGTATCCCCAAAAAGGCCATAAAAGAGGGGAAAGGGTCTACATATATAAAAATATTTTCATCTCGGCAAAATATTAGATATTGAGAAGATGTTCATCAGTTGGAGAACGGCTGAACAAGTTATGGTGTATGGATGTAATGTAATACTATTGTGCAATAAGAAATGATGAACATACAAATTTCAGAAAAACTTGAAAAGACTTGTACAAAATAATGCAAAGAGAAGTGAGCAGAATCAGGAAAACCTTGTACACAGTATCGATAACTTTGTGTGATGATCAACCATGAATGACAGCTCTTTCCAGCAACACTATGTAACAAGATAGGTACACAATGAAGCAAAATACTATCCACAGGCATATAAACTGATCAACTCTGAATGCAGATAAAAGAACATTTTTTCACTTTATTCTTTTTACAATTTTTTTCTTTTGATTTTATTCCTCTTTCACATCTGTGACTAATATGAAAATATGCTATATATAATACCTCATTGGAAAAAGTTAACCTGGAAAATAGATCCAGAAGAGACAATTTAAAAATTGCTGTTCTACCTGTAGGCCATGACCAAAAGAAAAAAGCCTGGATAGGAATCTTCAAGAAATCATCAAATAAAATTGTCCTAAAATATTAGAACCAGAGGGAAAAATAGTCATTGAAAGAATACAGTCACTTCCAGAAAGTGATGCCACAAAAAAAAAAAAAAAAAAAAAAAAAAAAAAAAAAAAAAAAAAAAAAAAAAAAAAAAAAAAAAAAAAAAAAAAAAAAAAAAAAAACACTATTACAAAACTGCAGAATTATAATCTCAAGGAAAAAAATACTGCAAGGCAAGCTTTCAGAAGAAAAAAAAATTCAAGTACTGAAGAGCCACAGTCAGCATGCATTATCCAGAATCTGGCAGCTTCTACAATAAAGGATCAGAGGATTTGGAATACCATATTCCAGAAGGCAAAGGATCTGAGGTTACAACCAAGAATCAACTACACTCTGAGACTGAGTATCATTTTTCAGGGGAGGAGATCTTCAGAAATGAAACACTACAAGGAGGGACAGGGCAGAGAGAACAAAAGTATATACAGGGGCGTAAATAGGATGGAGATGAATACAGAATTGGTCATCATAACTGTGAATGTGAATGGGATGAATTTTTCCATAAAACAAAAGTAGATGATTGAATCCTATAATAATTTGTACATAAGAAAAATTTGAAACAGAGATATACATACAAAGTAAGGGTAAAAACCAAAGCAGAATTTATTATGCTTCAACTGAAGCAAAAAAGGAAGAAGAACAAGAAAAAGAAGAACAAGAAGTAGCAACAGTAGCTGGAGTAGAAAATCTGATCTCAGATAACAAGGAAAACAGATATAATTAAAAAAGATAAGAAAGGAAACTACATCTTATTAAAGGCCAACATGGACAATGAAATGTTATTAATACTAAATGTATATGCACCAAGTGGTAGAGGATCCAAATTCTTAGAGAAGTTAAATCAGTTACAGAAAGAAATAGATAGCAAAACTGTACTAGAGGGGGACTTCAACCTCCTCTTCTTAGAATTAGATAAATCTAACCACAAAATAAACAAGAAAGAAACTAAGGAAATTCATAAAATCATAGAAAACATAGATATGATAGATCTCTTGAGAATACTGAATAAAGATGGAAAGGAATTCACCTTTTTCTGAGCAGTACAAGGGAGATACACAAAAATTGGCCATCGATTGAGGCATAAAAATACAATCAAAACAGAAAGACAAATATAGTAAATGCTACCTTTTTAGATCACAATGCAATAAAAATTGCATTCAGTAAAGGGCCAGGGAAAGATATACTAAAAACCTTTTCGAAATTAAATCATCTAATTCCAAAGAATGAGTGGGTCAAACAACAAATCATAGAAATACTCAGTAATTTCATTAAAAAGAATGACAATACTGAGACAACATACAAAAACCTATGGGATGTAGTTAAAGCAATTTTTAGGAGAAATTTATATCTCTAAATAGTTACATGAATAAAATGGAAAAAGGAGATCAACTAATTGGGTGTGCAACTAAAAAAGCTAGGGAAAAAAACAAATTAAAAAGAATTAAATACCAAATTTAAAATTCTGAAAATTAAAGAAACAAGTAATAAAATTAAAAGTAAAAAAGTAAGAATTAATAAAACCAAGACTTGCTTTTTCTCATAAAACAAAATAAACTTGATTAATTTGAATAGAATAAGGAAATAAAAAAAATTACCAGGATTAAAAATGAAAAGGGGAGCTTATAACAAATGAATAAAAAATTATAGCAATAATTTAGAGCTATTTCACGCAACTATATGCTAACAAATGTGACAATCAAATTGAAATGGATTAATATTTACAAAATATAAATTGCCCAGATTGAAAGAAGAGGAAATAAATTACTCAACCCCATTTTTTGTTTCTGACTACCACCTAGCCCATACAGCCCTCCACTTTTAGAGCCTTTCCTCCTTTCTTATTTCCCCTACTACTTCTGTTTTCCCTTCTATTAGCCTCCCCTTTCTTTTCCTTTCCTCTTTTCTCTCCTTCTTCCCTAAAATCAAATATATCTGATATTCTCTCTTTCAACCAAATCTGATAAGATTAAGATTCATACAATGCTCACCCCCTTACCCCCGTTCTTTCCCTCAATTATAATAGGTCTTCTTTCCTCTTCATAAGATGTAAGTTACCTCATTTTACCTCCATTTTCTTCTTTTCTCAGTACAATCCTTTTTCTACCTTTTGTTTATTTTTCATACTATCATAATAAAAAAAAATGATCTCCAAATAAAGAACTCAAGAGAAGCATGAAAAGGTAAAAAGGAAAGAACTCTTCAGAACTCTATTTCTGTTATAGGTATACTTAGATCTATTTTCCAGGTCAGTTGTTTTTCCTAGGAAGTATTTCATGTATTATTCTATTTTTTTCATGTTTTGGGTTCTGTTTGATTCTTGAAGTCTTATTGAGTCATTCACTTCCATTTGTTCAATTCTAATTTTTAGTGTATTGTCTTCTTGAGTTACCTTTTTTAGCTCCTTTTGCATTTAACCAATTGAATTGTTTTGTTCACTGCATTTTTTTCCATTTCATAAATTATGCTTTTCAATAAATTGATATCTTTTTGATATCTATTTTGTAAGAAGTTATATGCTTTTTATCCATTTCACCAAATCTATTTTGTAGGAAGGTATATGTTTTCCCATTTCAATAAATATTTTTAAGGTGTTTTCTTCAGATAATTTCTGTTTTTTTCCTTTTCCATACCCTCTTGCAAAGATCTTATTTCCTTTCTCCATTTTTTTCTAACTCCTATGATCCTTTTTGAGATCTTCCAAGAATGTCTTGTGAAATGGGGACCAGCTCATAACTCCCTTTGGAGCTTTCTCTGGATTTGCTTTGCTTTTTGGGAACCTCAGGATTTGAGATCCATTCTCTCTCTCCAAAAAAGGTTGTCTATGGTCAGAGTTCTTTTTGCTCATTTTTAAGGGTTGAGATCTGCTCCTAAGGCAAAGGAGCAATAGCTGCTTTATTTTGCCTTGGGTCTGGTGTTTCTGATTGACTTCTGGTGCTGGGTAATCCCAGCCAGGTGTCCAGTTCTTCTGTGGCTCAGTGGTTTACAACTTGCCTTTTGTATTGCCTTTTGGGTTTCTTGAAACAAATCTAATAAAGCACCCAGCTGCAACAAGGACAGAGTAACCTAAGAGACTCACAAAAGGTTCCCCAGCATGCACAACAACTTTCTGGCTCCCACCCCACCTCCTTGCCCTGGGCCCCCTGTGCGGTGGTCTGGGCTGGGCAGACTGTCCCCATACCTGATTGAAACAGACCTGTTCTGAAGTTCTTCCAAGCTATCTTCTTCTAGAAATGTGTTGTTCTCCCAATATTTGTGGGTTCTGTGGCTTCAAAACTAGGTTAGAGGCTTAATCTGCTGATGGTATGAGAGGTCAGAGGAGGTCACAAAAAGCCTTGTCTGATCTCTGCCATCTTAGCTTTGCCCCCCAACCTCATTTTTTAAAAAATCGAATAAGCCATCAATGAACTGCTTAAAACAAAAACCTCCAGTCCCAGATAGATGTACAAAATTCTACCAAACATTTAGAGTACAATTTATTCCAATATTATATAAATCATTGGGAAAAATAGGCAAAGAAGGAGTCCTGCCAAATTCCTGTTATGTAAGTAATATGATGCTAATACCCAAACCAGGAAGGGCCAATGTAGAGAAATAAAAATTGTAGACCAATATCCCTAATAAATATTTATGCAAAAATTTTAAATAAAATATTAGCAACAAAGTTACAACAACTTACTAGCAAGATAATACACTATGAACAAGTGGAATTTATACTAAGAATGTAGGACTAGCTCCATATAAGAAAAAACTTTTGGTATCATTGACATATCAATAACAAAGTTAACAGAAATAATATGATAATCTCAATAGATGCAGAAAAAGCTTTTGACAAAATATAATCACCCATTCCCATCTTTTTAATACAGGTTACATGTTAAAGAGAGTATAGGCTAAAGAGAGCTTTCCTTAAAATAATAAGCAGCATCTACCTAAAACCATCACCAAGCATTATTTGTAAGCAGAGAAATTAAATGTAATTCCAATAAAATCCCCAAATTCCCAATAAGGGATGAAGCAAGGATACCCATTATTACCACTATTATTCAAAATTTTACTATAAATGGCTCAACCAATAAGAGAAGAAAAAGGCAATAAATGAATCAGACTAGGCAATGAGGAGACGAAACTTTGTATTTATCTTTTTGCAGAGAATCATTCAAAAATATCCTTAAAACAATTAACAGCTTTAGCAAAATTACAGGATATAAAATAAACCCACAAATGAAATTCAACAGCAAGAGATAGAAAGATAAATTCAATTTAAAATAATTGTAGATAAAATAAAATATTTGGGTGTCTACTTGCCAAGACAAACCAGGAATTATATGCATATAACAACAAAATACTTCTCACACAAATAAACCAAATCTAAAAAACTGGAAAAATATCAATTGTTCATGGGTAGACTGAACTAATATAATAAAAATGACAATTCTATCTAAATTGTTCTATTTCCTCACTGCCATACCAATCAAAGTAGCAAAAAATTATTTTATAGAGCTAGAAAAAAATAATAAAATTCATCTGGAAGAACAAAAGCTCAAGAATATCAAGGGAATCAATGGAAAAAATATAAAGGACATTGGTCTAACAGTACCAGATTTAAAACTCTGTTATAAAGCAGCAATCATCAAAAACTTATGGTACTGGCTAAGAAATGGAGTAGTGCATAAGTGGAATAGCATAGTGCTCTGGAGAGCAATCTGGAATTATGTCCAAAGAGCTATCAAACTGGGTATACATATTGTTCCAGCCACTACTGGGTCTGTATCCCAAAGAAATCACAAAAAGGGAGCAAAAGGACCCACATGTGTAAAAATGTTTTTAACAGCTCTTTTTGTAGTGGCAAAGAATTGGAAAATGAGTAAAATGCCCATCAATTAGGGAATGTCTGAAAAAAAATTATGGTATGTGAAAGTAATGGGATAGCATTGCTGTATCAAAAGTGATGAAGTAGTTAATTTTAAAAAATTGGGAATATTTTTTACAAAGCAATGCTGAGCAAAACAAGCAGAATCAGCACAACATTGTACACAGGAACAAGAAGATTGTTTGATGATCAACCATGGTAGACTTGGTTCTTCTCAGCAATTCAGTGATCCAAGGCATTCCCAATAAAATTTGGATGGAAAATACTACCCACATCCAGAGAGAATGCTAGGGAGTCTGAATGTAAATCAACACATTTTGTTTACTTTTTTTTTCTTTTTCTTCTATTTTTTTCCTCATCATTTTCCCTTTTCATTCTGATTTTTCTCTGGCAACATGATTCCTAGGGAAATATGCTAATAATGAAAGTACTTGCATAAAGAAAAACATGTTTTTTACATGTAACTGGAGAAAATAAAATTTAAAAATTAGAATACAGACTCAATAGTGGTATTACTGGATTAAAATGGTGTGCAATTTTATAGCTATTTGTATATAATTCCAAATTGCTCTCCAGAATGGATGCACCAGTTTACTACTACACCAATAATTTGCTAATTCTTTCTACTATTATCACCCCAAAATATATATGGGCAAGAGTTGTCAATTAGCCCTAGATGTAACCAGTGTCAGCAATAGGTCCCCCGTAATCCCTTTCTGACTATTTGTCTAATTTCCTTGTCTCTGGGCTGAGACCTCCTTGCCATCTTTAGGTTTAGACCTCCTGAAAATGTTACTGCTGCTGAAAATGTGCTGCACATATATGGGTGTGCTCCCAACAGATCTCCATCCTGGTGTCACAGAACTCTTCTGAGAACTTTCTAAATTTTCTTAGATTGGGAAAAAATGTGTCATCCTGGCCTTTTGTTGGTTCTGCCACACCAAAATTGGATTTGAGGCATTATTTTAAAGTTTTCTGGAGGAGAATGTTGAAAGTTCAGCTGGATTGCTGCCTCTAATCTTCTACTTTAGCTCCCTTTAATCTTTCTTTTTGAAAGAATGTTTTCCAGTATATTTTTAAAGTAAATACAAGCCTAGAAATAACTGTAATTTAGTCTTCTGTGAGTTTGGAGTAAATTGTAAGTAGCATAAAGACATGGGAGTTGAAAAGAAACACTCCTCTCCCTCCCATAAATACAAAAGACTGGTTTAATAGTATTTATTATTTTTAGCAGACTTTTCTTTGGAGAGTACAAGATATATCACAAAAATTTTCACCAGGGACAGAATGTTTTCATCTGCTTGAGGATAGAATGGGGGGGGAGCAACAGTATAAATAATCTTTTATGAGGTAGTTGTAAGTTGGCTGAAGTTATACCTACATTCTATGGTGAAACTGAGAGTGGAAGAGTCAGTGTTGAAATGATCTCCATGGCAACAGAATTCCAAGAGGAAAGAGATGTCCCTATAGTGTCTGATCCCTCATGCATTGAAGGCCAGAAAAAGCAAAGATTAATTCTCAAGAGAGGTACCAAACTCTACAACACACTTTTCCCCACAGCCGAATAGAAAATGCACCTTTCCCTCTATATCAACACATTGGAGCAGAGCTCCATTAGCCCTTTAAGTTGAAGCTTTGGGTAAGTAAATTATTTCTTGGACAGCTATTCTCCTGGACACCTATTCCCTAGTGCTTCTAAAGTTTCCAGAAATTGTTTATGTCACACAATAAAGAACCTTTATTGATAGCTGTTTTCATATTTTCAAATCAGAACACATCTGATCCTCTATTTCTTCAGAAAGTTTCTTAATTCTGTCTATCTTAATCACAAAATATGTGTGTGCATGCACATAAACATACACACACACACACTCCTCTAACTTTAAGCCAATATTTCCACTCCCACTCATCTTGCCTCATAACTCTCATATATATTTTGTGTATTTTTGCATTTTAATTACTTTTGTACTTGAATGAAGATTTAGATTCCCTATTTTTATCCATCATCCAATCTCAAACCTTACCCTATACCTCCTGTAGCTGACATCTGTCATACTGAAATGCATCCCTGTATCTCCAATATTCTTTCATCCTTTGGTTCTAAAGTTTCTGATAAAGTATGTCACTGAAACACATACTACTCTATTTGGACTCAAATATAATTAAAAGTACAATTAGTGAAACTTAAAGACCTCAAAAAGGGAAGACAAAATCAAGACCAATGGGTAATTATCAGATGAAAAAATAATCTCAGAATCCTTTTGCAGGTAACCTAGTCATTATGCTCATTCCTAGACTAGATCAGACTACATTTTAGTGGATAGAGTATTCCCTCTAGAATCAACAAGATTTGGATTCAAATAAAACCTGAGACATTTACTAGTTATATGACATTGGATAAGTCACTTAACTTCATTTTCCTCAATGTTCTTAGCTTTCAAAAAGACAACAATAATAGAGCTTACCTCTCAGGATTATTTGTATTGTTCCTGACACATGGTAGGTGCTATAAAATTGCTAGCTATTATTATAAGTATTAATACTTTATACATGAGAAAACATATAATAAAAGACTATAAATAGCAAATAAGACAAAATTTATAAATCAACTGTATTCAATTTTTTAGAGCAGAATTTAATTGTTATATAGTTAGACTAGAATAGTAGACATTTTAAACAGAAGTGAAAATTAAGAGGGCAATAAAAGGTTATACTATTAGGGAAGGTCTGAGGAGGAGGAAATAAAACCTTAAATACTTTATTCTGAATTCTGTATCACAACACAGCAACAGACTCCGATTTTAAGGGATACAATTTTAAGCTCTTCTTCCCGTTAAATCAAAATAAGAGTATTTTGTTCATATGAACACTCCCACTGAGCATCACCACCTAGTAGGGGCTCTTTGAGTGACAGCCTTGGTCCTCCGAGTGGACCTTTCTCTGACACCTTTCTCAGCAGGCTTCCATCCACCAGTGGGCCTGCAGGACTTTCTCCTGCTGGGGAGGCCTTGCTTATAGTTTCCTTCCCTTTTCCCACTGTGGCCATGCTGGGCTGGAGCAAACTCAAATAAGGTTATAATAGTAAAGATGGATCTTAAATGAAGTACTGGACCACAATTGAAGTGGTAGAAACATCATTGTCAATCTATAACATTTCCTCTTCTTTGCAACGAGTCTAATATAGATAACTGGAGAAATAATCATTGTGATGCTCCATACTGTTACAAGTCAATTAGATCTAGCGATTCAAATCTATGCATTTTACAAATAATCTCAAGAAGATGCCTAGGACTAGCACAGTTATCTGCCTCTCCACATTCACACTGATTTTCCAGCTCCCATATGGAAGAGTGATAATGCATGAAAGAAATATTGTAGCATCTATTTTTATTGGTATTACTATTGTTATATATGTATAGCATTCATCATTAATTTTGTGATCTAAAAAAAAGAAAATTTAAAATATGCATCTTTCCCCAAAGACTAAACTAACAGTATATGACATTAGAAATTCTCAGCCTTCTAGCCATCCATCCTGCAGCAGCTTTACACACACACACACACACACACACACACACACACATACACAAAATGAAGCAGTTTGCTAGTTAATACAAATCTTATTAAGCAGTCCTCCTCAGAAGGTCAAACATGCTAAACATCCTGCAGGAGCCAAGATCTCAAGAAACATAAAAGACCTAGAAAATAAAAACCATGTAGTGAGCTGTAAATACTCATAAGTAGGCTTAAATTTATAGTTGATTATGAAGCCTCATTTGTCCTCTCAGCAAAAGTCAGAAGGAAACAGGGCTTTAGTTTTAAAAGAAATTTCCTATACAGAGAATTATTGACAAGGCATGGTTGTATGACTTAAGCTTAGCCTTCTTCTTACTAGATCTCACTTTTCAGCAGAGATATGTATTTTGTTGTTGTAATTTTGTTTTGTTTTTATACAAATCACTTTCCAAAGTCATTTTAGGCTGGAACTGGCTGGATCATGCCTCACTGCATTTGACTCAATATATGAATGAATACCTCATAGTAGACTAAAAGCAATAATCTTCAGCTTTCCTAACCTGACAAACAATATTAAAATCTCAATTTAAAGAAAAATGGAGCACGTATGGCTAAGACAACTAAATTTTAGTAGCCAAACTTCCTTTGAATCCTAAGGCAAAGTCTCAATGCTAAATATATGTTTTAACATTCTAAATTTTGATTCACAAAGTAATTAATTTTAATAGTGCTATTTTGACAATTAACAAAAGGATTGACTTGATCCAGGGCCATTTCAATATTAACAAAATCATATTGTGAAAACACACATATACATATATATGTTTTTATTATAATATGATCTCTTGAATAAATAGCGTGCTGAATACTATTTGTGATGTTTATTGACAAAAAAATCATGCTCAAGATGTCATTGATTTGTTTTCAACAAAGAAATCACAAATGAATCTATATTTTGTAATAAGGCTAAATAAGAATCAGATTAAAAATTTACTGTTCAAACTGTTTATTCTAATTTATGACTTGTGCTATTATTAAAGAAACAAAAGCCTCTTAAACTATGCATGTAGGATATTATTTTTAAATGATTATATTAATATCAAGCATTATTGAGTTCACAAAATTCCTGTATTTCTGTTCCAGTTATCTTTAAACATTAAAGGAAAAACACAACCTAGATATTAATTTTTAACTTAGTTCATGATTTTTTTCCAAATTTAATGTAGTTCCTTTGAAAATAAGTAATATAACATTTTAATGTTATATTAGCAAGAGTAAAAATAACAAAGAAGATAAAAACAATATTTCAATATCATTTTTTAATTGCAGGTTGCAGGTTTACCCTAAAATCTAAACGTGTGTGTGTGTGTGTGTGTGTGTGTGTGTGTGTGTGTGTTGCTTGTGTATGTGCATATGAAAAGAAGAAGGGGGGGGAACACAGAAAGAGGGAGACAGAGAGAGGGGGAGGGAGAGACAGACAGAGAGACAGAGACAGAGACAGAATGAGACACAGAGAGAAGAAGGGAGGAAGAAGAAGGGAGGGGAAAAAAGAGAAAAAGAAAATAGAAACCTAAAAGAAAAATTCCCTCTAATTCAGGTGAGAATATTGTTGCCCTAGCAATGTGGGACAATCAATTGCTTGTGGGTCTAATAGGGATTATGTACTATCCACTATATTTAAATTACACACTCTATCTTCCCTTCCAAAAAATTCCCAGTTTAAAAGTAAAAGGAAGTAATTTTGTAGCTCTTTGATCTGTTGCTCTGGTACAGTGAAAATGGAATTTACATATTAAAATGTCTATAACTGGGGCAGCTGGATGGCACTGTGGATAGAGCACTGGCCCCTGAGTCTGGAGGATCTAAATTCAAATTCAGTCTCAGACACTTAACACTTAATACCTGTGTGACCCTGGGCAAATCACTTAACATCAATTCCCTCTCTTTCTCTCTCTCTCTCTCTCTCTCTCTCTCTCTCTCTCTCTCACACACACACACACACACACACAAATCTGTGATGTAGCAAACTCTCTGCTGAACAGTATAAATATTCCAGTTCAGGTTATCTATCTATCTACCTTTCATCTACCTACATGTATCTTCATACACATGTATATACATATACAGAAATATTTATGTAAAGGTGAGAGTTGTATCCCAATTAATCACAGAAGAACTAGAGAGACATGTTGACTCAATCAATTAGTGGTAAGCTAGGTGTGAATAAATCCCCAATGGATGTAAAATGATCACAGGAAATTTGTATTATTGAATAAAGACAGATGATTTCCACACAGAACACATCTGGTGATTGGTTGAAGAATATATGTATTTGTACATATCTGCATGTATTTGTACATAGACAAATACAAATACATATGTGCACACATATATAGTATAGACATTTTTGAAGAATCTAGTACCTTGGGAGAGAATAACTCTTAGAGAAAAGATAGACTATCTCCCTCTTTTCTATTGTCCATACATTGTCACACCAAAAAAATCAGATTAATGGGAGAGAACTCATCTACTTACCCAGCAGTAGAAAGAGACAAACATGCTACTGAAAGGACAACCAAGTGTTCAGAGACAAAGTTAACTTTTAAAAGTTTGGAGGATTTGGGATATCCCAAAAAGACAGTAGAGCCTTTGGAACCAGAAACAGCACCTCTAAAGCAGCAGTGATTAACAATAGCTTCAGCGCCTAAGTTGACAAAAATCCTGAGAATAAACTAAAAACCATGAAGAGAGTTAGGATTCTACATGAACACTAATCCTTGAAATCCATCAGAAAAAAATATCTAAAGGTAATTTAATAAAGTCTACAAAAGGAAAGAAAAGACTTCAAAAATCAGGACTTAGGACTTACCCATTTTTCAGATTCCTAACATATATCTCACTACCACTTTATTTGATTCTACATTTCACAGAAATCTTGTGTGTGCAAAGGAAAAATATACCTAGTTTGGGGGAAAAATTGTCCTTCATGTAATTGCTTAGCAAAAACATATTTAAAAAAAACAATCATTTAAAAAATAATGTTAGTAATGAGAAACATCCCATTGGGTTTTTGTAATTGAAAGTACTAGAAAATTCTAGCACCTCAAGATTATCTCTAGAATCTGGAATAGGAAATAATAGCAGACATACTCTGGGGACTTGGTCTGACAAAGCAAATGGAAGTGTAACACATACTTTCTAACATCTTTCTAGCAAATATAAATACCTGTTAACTTAATATCCCCTACCTTTATCAAGAATGCATTAATATTAAGTAGCAAGTAAAAGTTAATTTTGTGAAAAATTTAGGTGTCAATAACAAAGATGTTGACAAGCAATGAAGAAAGGCCATTCAGCTAGATTGGATTTTGTAAATGTTTTTGTGAAGTACATGAGTACTTTTTACTGTGTTCCCCAAGTATCTGTACTAATGCATTAGTCATTGTAATTGTAAAATACAGCTAAAACATGGAAACAAAATGTAACTCATACCAACCTAAAAAATAAGACCAAAAAAAGGAAGTCGAGTGAAGTGAAGGTAGGGAGTCACCTGAGCACTACCCCCAATCCCTCCAAATGCCTTTAAATAATGACTCTAAATAAATTTTAGAAACTCAGAACCGACAAAAGACAGAGGGAAACAATTTTCCAGTTGAAGATGGTTTGTAAGGCTGGCAGGCAGAGTCAGCTACAGAGGGATAGGACTTGACTACAGTTGTGGCAAAGACCTCACCAGCACAGGCTGGTCCTAGGAAGCCAGGGGTGGACCTTTAGAGCCTCTAAATCATAGCAGCAGTAGTTATCTCCAGACCTCTTAGCCTACAGATGCTAAGAATGACTTGGAAGTTCAACAGGAAAGCTTTGTCATACTAGAGAGTGAAGAGAGCCCCAGCAAGCCAGGAGCAACCTTTTCTTTTGGAAAATGGCTAAAAGAGAGATATGTTTTGTTTAATTTCACATCTATAATTGACATCACATTTCTTGCCTTCTCTATGACTGGGGAAAACCTTGAGGAAGGAAGAAAATTCAGAACTCAATAATATTTAAAATTAATGCTAAACACTAAAAATAAAAATAAATTATTTATAAAAGAAAGAAATTTAACATCCTATGGAATATAAAAAACATTTTAAGAGAACTTTAGGAACTCTAGAAATATCTTAGGACTTAGGATTAAACATTTTTCTGAACTTAAGTATGACATAGATTTCACCAAAAGTATCATCAGGGAGAAAAATTGACTATAACATAAATCACAACAGTAAAATGACAAAAAAAAAAGAATATCTGAATAAGATTGTAGTGCTAGTATTTATATTTATATGTAAAAAAGCCAATAGCGTAAAAACTCAGATATCCAATATTCTAATCATCAGCCTCATCTTCTTCCCTTTCTGACTCAAAACAATCATGGACTTTACTCTTTGTTCCAATTACTACTAGAGGAGCTTCCCCTAAGTGGTCCAGAAGCAGATTTCTACAGCCACACCTCCTTTCAGGGTCTTCTTCATTGTTTTCTCCTCATTTTTAATAGAAGTTCTTTAAACTTTAAAGACCAGATTAGCATAATGCATGGTCTATATGGAGGGGATTTTCCATGTTTTTTTTTTTTGCCATATGATTCAAAGCAAATTTTTTTACATAATATTCATCATCTAGACACGATTCCCTCTGAAATCCTAGAAAAATAAAAACATGTGAGATACCTCCACTACTTAGTAGGGAAACACAACGAATAGTACTTAACTTTCACCTAGAAAACCTATGGTTTGGCAGAGCCAAGATGATAGAGAAGAGATACTGGGCATTCTAATCTCCTCTCATACCCTCACTACTAATTACCAAATTCAACTTCAAAATTAGTGGTTGACAAATCATTTCCAATGGAGCAGTAATGAACTGAACCAGCTATGCC
Organism: Sarcophilus harrisii; assembly: GCF_902635505.1. Lineage (NCBI taxonomy): Eukaryota > Metazoa > Chordata > Mammalia > Dasyuromorphia > Dasyuridae > Sarcophilus > Sarcophilus harrisii. The sequence continues at coordinate 420,462,203 of NC_045428.1, read as the reverse complement.
CAGAGAAAGAACTCTGGGAGATGACTAAAAACCATTACATTGAATTTCCAATCCTTATATTTTTGCCCACCTGCATTTTTGATTTCCTTCACAAGCTAATTGTACAATATTTCAGAGTCTGATTCTATTTGTACAGCAAAATAACGGTTTGGTCATGAATACTTATTGTGTATCTAATTTATATTTTAATATATTTAACATCTACTGGTCATCCTGCCATCTGGGGATGGGGGTGGGGGGGTAAGAGGGGAAAAATTGGAACAAGAGGTTTGGCAATTGTCAGTGCTGTAAAGTTACCCATACATATAACCTGTAAATAAAAGGCTATTAAATAAAATTAAAAAAAAATTAGTGGTTAACTGGTAAAATCCATGAATATTGGAAGTACAACAGCTTACCAGCAGAAGATAATCTGGAAGATCAACAGAAAAGGTTTGTCCTGATAGGTGGGAGCAGTCCAGTGCAAGCAGGAAGACAGAACCAGAGCTAACATACTGAGCAGATTGGGTGGAAGTGGTCTCTGAGTGTGTGTAGATTTTTCAGGGAGGACACTACCACAGGTTGTCTACTCTGCTTTGGTTGCAAAGCAGTAGATCAGCAGAGAAGTCACACAAATGCCAAAGGTAGAGTGTACTCCAAAAAAATGCCAGAATCTAACAGGATCTGGCTATACCCACACAGCACCAGAAGTGACTCAACATGGACCATAGCACAGCTGTGCAGCTGCATTCTATAGCACGGGGCTTTTGCCTGGGACAGTCACACTTCTGTACACCAGGAGGACTCTGCCCAGGGAAGCCACAGATATGCACAGTAGGGGGGGGTCTGTCTGGGGCAATAGAACATCCAGCACCACTGTGCTTCCCAGGGCAGAAATACTTCTGGTTCAGGGATCTTCCCAAGGCAGCTGTTGATCCACACAGTGAGACTATTCCCAGGGCAGAGACACTGGCACTCTATTGCCAGAGCACTTCCATAGCTTGGCTGCTATTAGCAGCCTGTTTTCAGGACAGCTATTGTCCATATATCTGTCCCTGCTCTGCAGAGGAAACTGGTACCTCTCTTGCCCTGAAGGAAGACCCTAAGGGCTTTTAAAAAATGTATAAAAAAGCCAAGCATACACTAACGATTGGTAGCTTTTTTACAGAAAGATAGCAGGTTTTCAAACCTGAGGAGACTAATAGCAGACAGTGTCCAGACAAAACCCCAAAGAGGGATGTAACCTGGTCCCCATAACCTCTCCTAGAAGAAATTGTAAAGGATCTTAAAAGAGACCTAGAAGAAAAATGGGGAAAGGAAAGAGAAGCTCAACAAGAGAGTTTGGAAAAGGCACATAATTTACTTAAAGAAAAATTTGATAAAGTGAAAAAACAAAACAACTTCTTGAAATGTAAATTGGAAAAGGTAAAGAACTCCCAGGGAAACAGATTTTGTGAATTTTAAAAATAAAGAACTCTCATGAAAGCAGGATTTGTGAATTGGAAAAAGAAAATAATTCAGTAAAAAAAAATAGTGAAATGGGAAAAAATTACATAGAGCAAAATAACTCACTTAAAAACTCAATTGGACATATACAAAAAGAAATTTTAAAAGCTAATGAAGAAAATAATTCATTAAAAATCAGAACTGAACAAATGGAAATGAATGATTTGTTGAGACGTCAAATATCAGTCAAGCAAAACCAAAAAAATGAAAAAATAGGAAAAATGTTAAGTATTTACTTGGAAAAAACAACAGACCTGGAAAATAGATCTAGGAGAGATAATCTGAGAAGTTTTGGACTTCCTGAAAATTATGATGAAAAAAAGAGCCTAGACACTATTTTACAAGAAATCATCAAAGAGAACTGACCAGAGATAATAGAATCAGAAGCTAAAATAGGCATTGAAGAGTTCATTGAACATCTTCTGAAAAAGATCCTAAAATAAAAACCCCAAGGAATATTGTGGCTAAATTTCAGAACTACCAGACTAAGGGAGCAGCCAGGAAAAAAAAAAAAAAAAAAAAAAAAAAAAAAAAAAAAAAAAAAAAAAAAAAAAAACAATTTAAATGCCAAGGAGCCACAATAAGGATCTCTCAGGATCTAGCTGCTTCCACATTAAAGGATTGAAAGGCCTGGAATCCGATATTTTGAAAGGCCAAAGAACTTGGAATGCAGCCAAGAATAGACTATGCTGAGCTAAACTCAGCATTTTATTTTAGGGAAGAAGATGTACATTTAATGAAACAGGTGAACTCCACTTGTTTCTAATGAAAAAAAACAGAACAAAACAAAAAAATCTGACCTACAAATTATAGAATTCAAGAGAAGTAGAAAAAAGTAAAAAGAACTCTAGAGAACTATATTGTTTTTATGGGCATACATAAAGCGTGCATGTATAATTTAATTTTACTGATATAATATAAAAGGGGAAGTAGAAAAAAGTAATTGGAAACTAAATAATCTCATCCTAAAAATGATTGGGTGAAACAGCAAATCATAGACACAATTAATAATTTCACCGAAGAGAATGACAACAATGAGAAAACATACCACAATTTGTGGGATGCAGCCAAAGTTGTAATAAGGGGAATTTTTTTTTTAATTTAATAGCCTTTTATTTACAGGATATATGCATGGGTAACTTTGCAGCATTAACAATTGCTAAACCTCTTGTTCCAATTTTTCACCTCTTACTCCCCCACCCCCCCACCCTAGATGGCAGGATGACCAGTAGATGTTAAATATATTAAAATATAAATTAGATACACAATAAGTATACATGACCAAAACGTTATTTTGCTGTACAAAAAGAATCAGACTCTGAAATATTGTACAATTAGCTTGTGAAGGAAATCAAAAATGCAGGTGTGCATAAATATAGGGATTGGGAATTCAATGTAATGGTTTTTAGTCATCTCCCAGAGTTCTTTTTCTGGGCATAGCTAGTTCAGTTCATTACTGCTCCATTAGAAATGATTTGGTTGATCTCGTTGCTGAGGATGGCCTGGTCCATCAGAACTGGTCATCATATAGTATTGTTGTTGAAGTATATAATGATCTCCTGGTCCTGCTCATTTCACTCAGCATCAGTTCGTGTAAGACTCTCCAGGCCTTTCTGAAATTATCCTGTTGGTCATTTCTTACAGAACAGTAATATTCCATAATATTCATATATCACAATTTATTCAGCCATTCTCCAACTGATGGACATCCATTCAGTTTCCAGTTTTTAGCCACTACAAAAAGGGCTGCCACAAACATTCGTGCACATACAGGTCCCTTTCCCTTCTTTATAGTCTCTTTGGTATATAATCCCAGTAGTAACACTGCTGGATCAAAGGGTATGCACAGTTTGATAACTTTTTGAGCATAGTTCCAAACTACTCTCCAAAATGGCTGGATTTGTTCACAACTCCACCAACAATGCATCAATGTCCCAGTTTTCCTGCATCCCCTCCAACAATCATTATTATTTTTTCCTGTCATCTTAGCCAATCTGACAGGTGTGTAGTGGTATCTTAGAGTTGTCTTAATTTGCATTTTCTGATTAATAATGACTTGGAGCATCTTTTCATATGACTAGAAATAGTTTCAATTTCTTCATCTGAGAATTGTCTGTTCATATCCTTTGACCGTTTTTCAATTGCAGAATGGCTTGATTTTTTATAAATTAGAGTTAATTCTCTATATATTTATATATTTTGGAAATGAGGCCTTTATCAGAACCTTTGACTGTAAAAATATTTTCCCAGTTTATTGCTTCCCTTCTAATCTTGTCTGCATTAATTTTGTTTGTACAAAAACTTTTCAGTTTGGTATAATCGAAATTTTCTATTTTGTGATCAGTAATGATCTCTAGTTCTTCTTTGGTCATAAAGACCTTCCCCTTCCACAGGTCTGAGAGGTAAACTATCCTGTGTTCCCCTAATTTATTAATAATTTCATTCTTTATGCCTAGGTCATGATAAGGGGAAATTTTAATATTTAGATGCTTACTTGAATAAAATATAAAGAGGAGATCAATGAATTGGGATTGCAACTTAAAAAGCTAGAAAAAGAGCCAATTAAAAACCTTCAATCAAATACTAAACTTGAAATTCTAAAATTAAGAGGAGAAATTGATAAAATTGAAAGCAAAAAAAACTATTGAATTAATAAATAAAACTAAGAGTTGGTTTTATGAAAAAAAAAAAAAACAATAAAATAGATAAACCCTTGGTAAACCTAATTAGAAAAAGGAAAGAGGAAAATCAAATTGTTAGTCTTAAAAATGAAAAGGGAGAACTTTCCACCAATGAAGCAGAAATTAGAGCAATAAGAAGGAGTTACTTTGCCCAACCTTATGCCAAATAATTTGATAACTTAAGTGAAATGGATGACTACCTTCAAAAATATAGACTTCACAGATTAAAAGAGGAGGAAATAAATTGCTTAAATAGTCCCATTTTAGAAAAAAGAATTAGAACAAACTATTAATCAATTCCCTAAGAAAAAATCTCCAGGACCAAATGGATTTACATGTGAATTCTACCAAACATTTAAAGACCAATTTACTCCAATGTTATATAAACTATTTGAAAAAATAGGGAACGAAGGACTCCTACCAAATTCCTTTTATGACATAGACATGGGACTGATACCTAAACCAGGTAGATTGAAAATAGAGAAATAAAATTATAGACTAATCTCCCTAATGAATATTGATGCTAAAATCTTAAATAAAATATTAGCAAAAAGATTATAGAAAATCATCCCCAGGATAATACACTATGACCAAGTAGGATTTATACCAGGAATGCAGGACTGGTTCAATATTAGGAAAACTATTAGCATAATGGATGTGGCTCTCTTCAACAATAAGATGAACCAAATCAGTTCCATTTGTTCAATAATGAATAGAACCAGCTATATCCAGTGAAAAACTCTGGGAAATGAGTGTGAACCACTAAATAGCATTTCTAATCCCTCTGTTTTTGTCAGCTTGCATTTCTGATTTCCTTCACAGGTTAAATGTACATTATCTCAAAGTCCAATTATTCTTGTGCAGCAAAATATCTGTATGGATATGTATACATACATTGTATTTAACATATACTTTAACATATTTAACAAGTATTGGTCTAGCTGCCATCTGGGGGAGGATGTGGGGGGAAGGAGGGGAAAAGTGCGTGTATCTTGTAAATAAAAAGTTATAATAAAAAATCTATGGTTTTATTAGTCTATAATCTATGATTTTATCAACATGAGTATTCCTTCTAAAAGAGAACATAATAACTAAGACTTAGCAAATGATCTCCAAGTGCTTCAGTGCCTAACAATTCATCACCTTGTAGATGATGCTCACCAAAAAAGTTAATCTGGTCCATAGACAACAGAAATACAGTCCATTATTTGGCCCATACTTGAAGTCTTCTATTTCATTTGGTCCTATCAGATGGTTTCACTGAGCATTATACTTTTGAGAATAAAGGATTCTTCCTATGTTATAATGGAACATCAGAGTAAGTCTTTGGTGGATGAATTGAATAATATAGCCAATGGTCAGTTCTAACAGTTCACTAACATATTTTCTCCCTGATAAATTAATTCTTTGTTTTCTTATAGAAAGAGCCAAAGAGTCATATATTTATGGTCTTTCACTTATTAAATGTGGTAGTGGTAAGTTTTCAAATTTTGACAATTAAAACCAGATTAGGTAAACCTAATAAAATTTTCTTCATTCCTCTTCTACTCCTAGTTAGATAATTTTCCTTCTAAAATTATGATAAGAGATTTCTAGTAAATAAGAAAAAGCTCAAAACCTCAGTTCCCCTTAATCACCTCAAAAATTACTGAAATATATCTTATATATAAACAAAAATTAACAGCAAATGAAACAGAAGATAGGAAATGCCCCAAAGTAAATTTGCATAGGAAATACCAAAAGTACCCAAAAAAAAAAAAAAAAAAAAAGTGACCTAGAAGACTTGACTTCCTCCAAAAAAGTATTAGAACTAGATTATATTGATGGAAGTCATAAAATGACATCAGAAAGTAATCCTTAGTTAAATTCATAATAATGAAATGTTAAGAGGGTTTGATCATTTACCAAAGAACTTAGTTAAAACTAGACATGACTAAATGCAATTATGGAAAAACGAAAAGAAAAATAAATGGTATGCAATAGAGTAAAAAACAAAAGACAATATTTTTACTCAAGAATAACATCCTGCAAATTTGAGCATAATCTCACAATGAAAGAAATGCATTTTAAATAAACTAACCCTTTTCAAAATTCCTTTAAAAAAAAAACACCAGGGTTGGACAGATTCTAGAAAAAGCAATGACAGTTGCACCAGACGAAGGTATTTAAGATTAGAGGTTAAAAAATACTTTAAAATAAAAATAATCAGTCATCTCCAAGTTCTAAGAGACCAAGAATGTTAAAAAAAATACCATCCCAATGAATTAACAAAATAGAAGCTTAATCCATAATCCCTAAGAAGAATGCTCAGAACCTTTTCTACCACCAGTCTCCTGTCTCTCTCACTAGTTTCCCATTCTCTTACAGGGCAACCTACATGACCAAAAAGCTTGTGCTCTACTACCCACTATGTAAATAAAACCCACATGGTACTCTTCTTAGACATTGAGCAAGATAACTCATCTCTGCAATAATGCCCTTGTTGTGGTGCAGCTTTATTCAGCCAAAGAGCTAAGGAACACATAGCATAAGGACAGGAGGGCAACATGTGCGGGATTCTATAAAGAAAATCCTCCTAAAGGAGAACAATGAGATCTTCATTAGATTGTGAGATAACAATAGAGACTTGGCAAGAGAAACTTTGTTTTTTCTTCCATTTCTCATATAGTGCCTGGCACATAGTAGAAACTTAATAAATGCTTACTGATAATATTTGAAGTATAGCTCTATCACAACAAAAGTCACTTGGAGAAAACTGTATTCAATTAATAATAATAATATTTAGCCATGGTGCATAAACACTACCTTTCCAAAGTACTTTACAATATTATATCATTTTAACTTTACAACAACTCTTGGAAATAAACTCTATTACTATCTGCATTTTACAAATGAGAAAACAGAGGCAGAACACAAGTGACTTGCTTAGGATCACACAGATACTAAGTTCTTCGTGAATTCAGATATTCCTGACTCCAGATTTGGAACTCTATTTATTGTGCCATATAGCTGAAAAAGGAAATCTTTAGAATGGACCAACACTCACGCAGATTTGAGGTGCAACCGTTGGAGAAACCAACATCTTTGATGATGAATTCAGATCAAAGACCCCTGCTTTTGGGAATAAGAATTCACTGTTTGACAAAAACTGTTGGGAAAATTGGAATTTAGTATGGTAGAAACTAGGCATTGACCCATACTTAACACTGTTCACCAAGAAAAGGTCAAAATGGGTTCATGATCTAGGCATAAAGAATGAGATTATAAGTAAATTATAAGAACAAGGTAATTTCACCCAAACTTAGAAGGAAAATTTATGACCAAAGAAGAACAGAGACTTATTGATCATAAAATAGAAAAATTTGATTATATCAAATTGAAAAGCTTTTGACAAACAAAACAAACAGACAAGATTAGAAGGAAAACAATAAACTAAAAACATTTTTAAATCAAGAGTTCGATAACCTATTTCCAAAATATATAGAGAATTGACCTAATTTTAAGAAATCAGCCATTCTCCAATTGATAAATGGTCAAAGGATAGAACAGACAATTTCAGAAGTTGGAAACAATGCAGCCATATGAAAAGATGCCCAAGTCATTAAAACAGAGAAATGCAAATTAAGACAACCTGAGATATCACTATAAAATTTGTCGATTGACTGGAATGAAGGGAAAGATAATGAGGAATGTTGGAGGGATGGGAAAACAGGGACACAATAACTGTTGGTGGAATTGTGAATACATCCAACCATTCTAGGTTTTGGAACATGTTCAAAAGTTATCTAACTGTGCATACCCTTTTTTTTTTTAATTTAAAGCCTTTTTATTTACAGGTTATATGCACGGGTTTAAAAGATTAAATTGCCAAAGTTCCAATTTTTCACCCTACCCCCCCCTCCCCCAGATGGCAGGATGACCAGGATGAAAATATTAAAATATAAATTAATAAAAAAGATAAGACCAAACGTTATTTTGTTTGTAAAAAGAATGACTCGAAATTTGTTTTTTTAAGGCAAAGAATTCAAAATAGGCTGGGTAATTAAGGACTCCCCGATTTTCTTAAGTTTTCATTACCCCAGGTTTTTTCACCTGCCAAACGTCCATGAATGGATTTAATTTTTTAAGAAAGATTCGGGTCCTGAACCCGCATATTGTTTTTAGGGGCCCTGAAATTTCGTTCCATTTCCAGAACAGTAATATTCCATAAATTTCACAATTTTATTCCACTCCATTCGAAAGGATTCATTCAGTTTCAGTTTAGCCAAGGGGTCCCTTTTTTCCTTTGATTTCCTCGCTGGATCAAAGGATGCAAGGTGATAACCTTTTGGAGCATTTCCAAACTCTCCCAGAATGGTTGGATTTGTTCACAACCCACCAACAATTGCATATTTTGATCCGAGTTACTACTGGGCTTATATCCCAAAAGATCTTAAAGAAGGAAAGGGACCTGTATTGCATGAAGTTTGTGGCAGCCCTTTTTGTAGTGGCCAGAAACTGGAAACTAAGTGGATGTCCATCAATTGGATAACGGCTGAATAAATTGTGGTATATGAATATTATGGAATATTATTCTGTAAAAAATGACCAGCAGATTGATTTCAGAAATGCCTGAAGTGACTTATATAAACTGATGCTGAGTGAAATAAGCAGGACCAGGAGATCATTCTATACTTCAACAACAATACTATATGATAATCAATTGATGGATGTGGCCCCTTCAACAATGAGATGAACCAAATCAGTTCCAATAGAGCAAAGGAATTAACCAGCTTACCAGCAAAAGTATTTGAAATGAGTGAACCACTACATAGAATTCAATTCTTATTTTTGTCCGCCTGCATTTTTGATTTCCTTCCAGGTTAATAAAATATTTAAAGTCTGATTCTTTTTGTGAGAAAATAACTATATGGAAATGTATACAAATATTCCATTTAAATAATACTTTTAACATATCTAACATGTATTGGTCTACCCGCCATCTGGGGTTAGGGGAGGGAAGAGGGGAAAATTGAAAAAAAGGTTTTGCAATTGTCAATTGAAAAATTATAAAAATATATCTTTAAATAAAAGCTATAACAAAAAAAAGAAAGAAAAAGAAATTTGAAATGGAAAAACCCATTGAACAAAAAACAACTTTTAAAATTAATTCCAAATAAAAAGACCAAATAAGGAACTGAATAAAAATTTATTAAAAAATTAAATGAAAAAGGAAATGGATGACTCAATGACACATCAAGAATCAGTCTAACAAAATTTTTAAAAATGAAAAAAAAAGATCAAAATGTAAAATACCTCTTAGGAAAAACAACTGACCTGGAAAATATATCTAGGGAGAAACAAGGATTATTGGACTTCCTGAAAACTATGATGAAAAAAAAAAAGCCAGACATTATCTTTCAGGAAATCATCAAGGAAAACTGCCCTGATATCCTAGAATCAGAAGGTAAAATAGCCATGGAAAAAATTCACTGACTACGACTTAAAGGAGACCCCAAAATGAAAACTCCAAGGAATAGTGTAGCTAAATTTCAGAATTATTGTACCAAAGGAAAAAAATATTGCAAGCAGACAGAAACAATTCAAATATTCAGGAGCCATAATCAGGATTTCCCAAGAATTAGCAGCTTCCACCTTAAAGGAACAAAGGGCCTGGAATCTGATATTCCCAAAGGCAAAGGAATTTGGATTGCAGCCAAGAATGAACTATCCAGCTAAATTGAGCATTATCTTTCATGGAAGATGGACATTCAAAATTATTTCTGATGAAAAGACCAGAGCTGAACAAAAATTTTGATCTCCAAATATAGAACTCAAGAAATGCATAAAAAGATACAAATAAAAAAGAAATGAGGTGGAAATGGGATTATACTAGAAAAAAGGAAATGGAGGTAAAATGGGGGAAATTACATCTCATGAAGAGGCAAAGGGGGGGGGAAGGAGGGAGATGAATATTGGGTGAATTTTACTCTCCTCAGATTTGGCTCAAAGAAAGAATATTAGACATATTTGGTTTCACAGAGAAACTTGTCTCATCTAATGAGGAAGTGTGGAGGGAAAGGAAAGAGGAAGGGTAATAGAAGGGGAAAAAAGAAGTAGTAGGGTAATGGTATAAGAAAGGAGGAAGAATTGTAAAAGGAGAGGGCTATTTGAGAGATGTGGTGGTAAGAAGCTAAATAGTGGGGAGTGAATGTGAATAGGAGGAACAACCCCATTAAATTGAAGTAATAGCAGACTGGATTAAAAGCCAGAATCCTACAATATGTTATTTACAACAAACATATTTAAAGCATAGTGACACATACATAAAAGGGATAGCCATTATGATCTCAGATCAAGCAAAAGCAAAAATAGATCTAATTAAAAGAAATAAGGAAGGAAAATATATCTTGCCAAAGGCTACCATAGATAATGAACTAATATCATTGCTAAACATATATTCACCAAGTGGTATAGCATCCAGATTCCTAGAGGAGAAGTTAAGAGAGCTGCAAGAAGAAACAGACAACAAAACTATACTAGTGGGGAATCTCAATTGTGATCTTTCAGAAGTAAATAAATTGAACCACCGAATAAATTTTTAAAGAGTTAAGCAGGTAAATAGAATTTTAGAACATTTAGAAAATAGATTTGGAGAAAATTGAATGTAGTCAGAAAGAAACACACTTTTTTCTTGGTGGTTCAAGGAACCTAGACAAAAATTGACCAGGGCATAAAACATCAAAATCAAATGTAGAAAGGCAGAAATAGTAAATGCATTTTTTTAACAGCATGATGCAATAAAAATCACATGCAATAAAAGGCCAGGGGAAAATAGACCAAAAATTCATTGGAAACTAAATAATCTTATCCTAAAAAATGAATGGATGAAACAACAATTGTGGGCACAATCAATAATTTCATCCAAGAGAATGACAATGAGACAACATACCAAAATATGTGAGATACAGCCAAAGTAGTTATTAAGGGAAATTTTATATCTCAAAATGCTTCTTTGCATTAAACAGAGAAAGAGATCAATGAATTGGGCTTGCAATTAAAAAAAAGTAAGAAAAGAACAAATTACCCCCGCAATTAAATGCAAAATTTGAAATTCTGAAAATAAAAGGGGAGATTAATAAAATTTAAAGTAAGAAAACAATTGAATTGATGAGTAAAATTGACTTGGTTTTATGAAAAAAAAAACACAACAAAATAGATAAACCTTTAGTTAATTTGATTAAAAAAAGGAAAAAAGAAAAATTGTTGGACTCAAAAATGAAAAAGGAGAACTTTCTACCAATGAAGAAGAAATTAGAACAATAATTAGGAGTCATTTGCCCATCTATATGTCAATAAATTTGATAATCTAAGTGAAATGGAGAAATACCTACAAAAATATAGATTGCCCAGATTAACAGAAGAGGAAATAAATTATTTAAATAGTCCCATTTTAAAAAAAGGAAAAGAACAAGCTTTTATTCAAGTCCCTAAGAAAAAATCTCCAGGGCCAGAAGGACTTGTATGTGAATTCTTTTTGGTTTGTTTGTTTTTTGAGGCAATTGGGTTAAGTGACTTGCCCAGGGTCACACAACTAGGAAATGTTAAGTGTCTGAGACCAGATTTGAACTCAGGTCCTCCTGACTTCAGGGCTGGTCCTCTACCCACTGCACCACCTAGTTGCCCCTTTACATATGAATTCTACCAGACATTTAAAGAATGATTAATTCTAATACTATGCAATCTATCTTAAAAAATCTGGGAAACTAGTCCTATCAAATTGCTTTTATTACCACAGATACCTAAACCAGGTAGAGTGAAAACAAAGAAAGAAAATTATGGACCAATTTCCCTAATAAATATTGATGCAAAAATCTTAAATAAAATATTAGCAAAGAGCTTATAGGAAGTTATCCCCAGGATAATGCACTATGGCCAAGTAGGATTTATACCAGGAATGTAGGGCTGGTTCAAAATTAAGAAAACTATTAGTTTAATTGACTATATCAATAATCAAACTAACAAAAATCATATTATTATCTCATTAGATACAGAAAAAGCTTTTGAAAACATCCATTTCTATTAATAACACTAGGGAATATAGGAATAAATTGACTTTTCCTTAAAATGATCAGTAGCATCTATTTAAAACCATCAGCAAGCATCAGATGTAATGGGGACAAACTAGAACCATTCCCAGTGAGATCAGAGGTGAAACAAGGTTGGCCACTATCACCATTACTACTCAGTGTTGTATTAGAAATGTTAGCTTTGGCAATGAGAGAAAAAAAAAGAGATTAAAAGAATTAAAGTAGTAATGATGAAACCAAATTATTACTCTTTTCAGATGATATGATGGTATACTTAGAGAACCCTAGAAAAATCCATTAAAAACTACTAGAAACAATTCACAACTTTATCAAAGTTGCAGAATCCAAAATAAATCCACACATATCATCAGTATTTTTATTTATTACCAACAAAAGCCAGCAAGAGATACAAAAAGAAATTCCATTTAAAATAAATGTAGATAATATAAACTATTTGGGCGTCTATCTGTCAAAGCAAAGTCAGGAACCATATGAACACAACTACAAAAAACTTTCCACACAAATAAAGCCAGATCTAATCAATTGGAAAAATATCAAGTGTTCATGAGTGGATCAAGCAAATATAATAAAAATGACATTACTACCTAAATTAATCTACTTATTCAATGCCATACCAATCAAACTCCCCAAAATTATTTTACACATCTAAAAAATATAATAACAAAGTTCACCTGGAAGTACAAAAGGTCAAGAATTTCAATGGACTTAATGAAAAAACGCTAATGAAGTGGCCTAGCTGTGCCAGATATAAAACTATGTTACAAAGTAGCAATCATCAAAACCATTTGGTTTTGGCTAAGACACAGAGTAATCAATCAGTGGAATAGGTTAGGTTCACAGGACAAAAAAGTCAATGAATATAGTAATCCAGTGTTTGACAAACCCAAAGACTCCAGCTTTTGGATAAGAACTCACTATTTGGGAAAATTTTTGTAGTGTTCTGGTTGGTTTTCTGGAGGTCTCTGGACCAGCCTTCGTTTTAGCAGATTAATCACCACAAGAATAGCCAGGTGTTAAAGTCCAAATCCTTTATTATCTCCTTCAAAGTCTTGTCTCCTTGCTTGGAGTTTCAGCTAACTTTCTTGAGGCCTTCCCGAGTTTTGGTTTCAGTGGAGAAGCAAAGGAGGAGAGCTTGCCACCACAGATGTGTGAGATAGAATGAATGAATCTGGCTTTATTTTAATTACATTTATCTTAGCTGTGAATCTTATAGAATAGGTGTCAATCTTGTAGAACTATATTAAGTACTAAGTACATGTACTGAACTAGAGAATTATTAATCACCTTGCTAAACTAGATAACCATTGTATTATCAATTCCACTGAGTTAGCACTTTTAAAGATTCTTGTTTTAAATACAGAGTTCCAGCCCATAACAAATTGGAAACTAGTATGACAGAAACATGGCACTGACCTTCAGATAACACCATATACCAAGATAAGGTTGAAATGGGTTCATGATTTAAACATAAAGAGTTAATATAAGCAAATTAGAAGAACACAAGACAATTTATTTCTCAGATCTGTGGAGAAGAAAGGAATTTGTGACCAAAGTAGAACTGGAACTGATAACTGAATACAAAATAGATAATTTTGATTATATTAAGTTAAAAAGTTTTTGTACAGACAAAACTAATGCAGACAAGATTAGAAGGGGAGCAATAAATTGGGAAAACATTTTTACATTCAAGGGTTCTAATTAAGGCCTCATTTCTTTTTTATTTTTAAATAGCCTTTTATTTACAGGTTATATGTATGGGTAACTTTACAGCATTGACAATTGCCAAACCTCTTGTTCCAATTTTTCACCTCTTATCCCCCACTCCCTCCCCCAGATGAGATCAGCCTGAGATCAGCCTGTTCATTACTTCTTATAGAACAACAGCATTTCTTTTTTTCTTTTTTTTTTTTTTAAATTTAATAGCCTTTTATTTACAGGTTATATGTATGGGTAACTTTACAGCATTAACAATTGCCAAACCTCTTGTTCCAATTTTTCACCTCTTAACCCCCAGCTCCTCCCCCAGATGGCAGGATGACCAGTAGATGTTAAATATATTAAAATATAAATTAGATATACAATAAGTATACATGACCAAACCATTATTTTGCTGTACAAAAAGAATCAGACTCTGAAATATTGTACAATTAGCTTGTGAAGGAAATCAAAAATGCATGTGGGCATAAATATAAGGATTGGGAGTTCAATGTAATGGTTTTTAGTCATCACCCAGAGTTTTTTCTCTGGGCATAGCTGGTTCAGTTCATTACTGCTCCATTGGAAATGATTTGGTTGATCTCCTTGCTGAGGATGGCCAGGTCCATAAGAACTGGTCATCATATAGTATTGATCTCCTAGTCCTGCTCATTTCACTCAGGATCAGTTCGTGTAAGTCTCTCCAGGCCTTTCTGAAATCATCCTGTTGGTCATTTCTTAAAGAACAATAATATTCCATAATTTTCATATACCACAATTTATTCAGCCATTCTCCAACTGATGGGCATCCACTCAGTTTCCAGTTTCTAGCCACTACAAAGAGGGCTGTAAGGCCTCATTTCTAAAACATATAGATAATGGACTCAAATTTATAAGAATTCAAGCCATTCTCCAGTTGATAAATGGTCAAAATATATGAACAGACAATTTTCAGAAGAAGAAGAAATTGAAACCATTAGTAGTCATATGAATAGGTGCTCTCAATCACTATTGATCAGAGAAATGCTAAGTAAGACAACTCTGAGGTACCACTATACTCCTCTCAGATTGGCTAAAATGACAGGAAAAAATAATGATGAATGTTGTAGAGCCTGTGGAAAACTGGGACACTGATACATTGGTGGTATAATTGTGAACTATTACAACAATTCTGGAGAGCGATTTGGAACTATGCCCAAAGGATTATCAAACTGTGCATACCCTTTAACCAAGCAGTGTTTCTACTGGGCTTATATCCCAAAGAGATCTTAAAGGAGGGAAAGGGACCCACATGTGCAAAAATGTTCGTGGCAGCCCTTTTCATAGTGACTAGAAACTGGAAACTGAGTAGATACCCATCAGCTGGAGAATGACTGAATAAGTTATGGTATATGAATGTTATGGAATATTATTGTTCTATAAGAAATAACCAACAAGAGGATTTCAGAAAGGCCTGGAGATGTAATGGGCTGAGGCTTGAGTTGATGCACTGAGGTCCCAAGCACGTGAAGCTAAATACTAATTAGGCCATACTCTATTAATATATATTCTTGGAGAAAGAATGGCCCCCGCCCACTCTCTGTGCAAGTCCTGATGTGTTATATAGGAAATGACGATTTTGGTGGGTGGAGGCACAGAGACAGGAAGAGAGGCTGGGAGAGATTGCTGGCAGGGTTCGGTTCTGGTGGCAGCTAGTCTTGTGGCTTCTGGTCTGGCTAGTTTCTTGACTCAGCTGTACACATTGCTATTGCCGATTCCCTTCTACCTCCTGATCTTTCTTCATCTCTACTGAAAATAAAAGATTGAAGATTTTCCCCTAACCTGAATTCCTGACTCTGGCTGATTTTAAAGTACATGGTCATCACATGGAAAGACTTCCATGAAATAATGCTAAATGAAATGAATAGAACTAGGAGATCATTGTACATGGCAACAAGAAGACTATAAGATGATCAATTTTGATGGACATGTCTCTTTTCAACAATGAGATGATTGATGTCAGTTGCAATGATCCTGTGATGAGGAGAGCCATTTATACCAGAGAGAAGACTGTGGGAACTGAGTGTGGATCACAACATAGCATTTTCACTTCTTTTATTGGTGCCTGCTTGAATTTTATTTTCTTTCTTATTTGTTTTTTCTTTTTTGATCTGTTTTTTCTTGTGCAGCAAGATAATTGCACAAATATATATGCCTATATTGGATTTACACATATATATTTACTATGTTTAACATATATTGGATTACTTGCTATTTAGGGGCAAGTGTGGGGATGAAGGGAGGGAAATTAGAACAGAAGGTTTTGTAAAGTTCAATGTTGAAAAATTATTGTTGCATATATTTTGAAAATAGAAAGCATCAATACAAAAACTGATCATTGAGAGTTGAAATTATAAGCCCAGACATATGTTCTGCCCCATTATTCTCTTACAGAACTTTATTGAAACACAGAATTGTGTTGTTGCTGATTGTTAAAACCTCAGGATATTTCTACAATTTGAAACTTGGATTTCCATAGTATTGGAAAAAGAGAGAATCAGGATGTAAAGTCACATTTCCTGGTAAACCTTTTGGTCCAGTCAGCTTGGGCACCTTTGGATGCCATTGGAGAATAATGGGCAATAAGAGGGGAGGATTTGAGAGAGCATGAGTTAGGAATTAATTTGAGGAGTTTATAAACCTTCTCTTGGATACTTGATGTTCCAGGTCATTGAAAAAGTTGATTTATCTTTGGCACACAATTTCTGTCTTAGAAAGATTTGAAAATCAGTTAAAATGTCTAATCCTTTATCTTGTTGTTCCTATGACCTGGGATTCATAGCTTTTTATTTATTCTCTCTTCTATCTTTTTTGAGACTTTCTGCTGACTTTTTTCTTTGTACATTAGGTTTCTCTTTATCATCCTTTTTTTTTTGATCTTTCAGTCTTTCTATTTTTTTCTGAGTGTTTTTTCTTTTCTTTCCCTCCTCACTAACTGACCCCCCTTCATCCACTGCCATATAACTCTCCCAGCTGCTTCTCAGCCTGTTCATTTTGGGGGTCAATAAAGGCAAACTCATCCTAACGCCAGTATCTAGGCCCCATGGTTTTCAGTGCTCTTTGCTTCAAGCTCTTTGCTTCTAGAAGCTCTTTCCCCTGTAGTTGCATCTTGTCGGCACTGTGTTGTCCTTCAACTGATCTTCATTTTCATCCTGTTGCTGAACAGAATCAATGACTGGCACCTTTTGTGATATTGGGGGAGGGAGGTTAAATGAATTATTTCTATGGGTCACAGTAAAGACCCTCATCTGCAAACCCTGAAGCACAGACCCAAAAGGTGATTTTGAACATTGCCTACCAGATGGGATGTTTGAGGAGGGACCCTGAAAGGGAGATCGGAGTATTTACCTCCTCCAATATTATTTCATGGGGATTTTACCTTGTGCTGTTAGTTATATTCAGACTAGTATATGATTTCTTTAAACAAAGATTGTTTGGTTGTAGATGACTGAAGAAACTCCATATTTTTGACTTTTGGATTGGATACAACCTTCAAACTGATCAATAAATATTAAATAATTCAAAGAAGTATAAAGTCCTAACAACTCAAGGCTTCCTAAAGGATTTTAAATGGTAGAAGCAAGAAGAGAAAGCACTCCAGGCATATGGGACATCTTATGTGAGAGTATGGAGGTAGAAGAGAGAATGCCATGTGTTGAGAATATTAAATAAGCTGACTTAACTGAAATATAAAGAATAAAAGAAGCTGTGATATGAAATCAGTCTGAAAAAGTAAATGAAATTTAAGTCAACAATGCTATCACATGTTTGTGCATCTATCCTCCAAAGTGACAATCTAAACAGCATGACTTCCTCCCAATAAAGTGACATGCACATAACCAACATAATTACTTATAAAATGAATACATGAATTAAAAACATGAAAATGACATCCTGTCTGCAAAGCAAAATTATTCAGAAAGATCATTTCATGTAAAGACACTAAAAAATTGTCCTCTGATTATGATCCAAATTCATTTTTCCTGTTTAACAATGCAACTTCCTATTGTTTCAAAAAGAAATAAGTTGATTTCACATGACAAATGGCTACCCAGTTTCAGTTAGCTTGACTTTTTCTTCATGTCTCCCTACCACATTTTCATGCGGCATCCATCTTCTAAAAAGTTCTGGGCAATTCCATTTGTTGATTTAGAGATCTTGCTCCTCAATGTAAAATGACCTTTCTTCCCTTAAATGCTTAGATCTCAGCCAAGTACTTAATACACCGGACCACTGCATCTTCCCAGCCCTGTAAAGGTCCCAGTTAGAACTTGTAACATTATGATTCAGGTCAGTTCCCTTCTCATTTTCAATTATATTTAGTCTCTCCACAGGACGTTTTAAATCTACTTTTTCCTAGTTTAAAAAAAAAAAAATGGACATGCCCCGAGGGTCTAAACTCGTTACATTTTTCCTCCTAGTTTGCATGCTGTCTTTGAAAAAGTAATTTATCATGTTGTTAATCCAGTTTCTAAGCTGATGATATGTATTCTAAACTTTTTTGCAGTCACTTCTAGCAAAATTTGTGTCCCATAATTCTTTTCTATTTAAATTATGGTCATCTGGTTTGGTAATAGAAGTAAGTGGTCAGAATCTCACTGCCTTATGGCATGATCTTACTTCTCAAAAAATTGATCCTGAACTTCTTCTGAAAGGCTGAATAATCAGTTTTAGCAAAGGTCTTTATTAAATTCCAAAGAAATCTTAATTTTAGCCGCTTGTGACTTGTTGATTGAGATTTGTTCTATGGTGGCAATCTTTTTTAAGGGAAAATAATAGTAGTGATAGTGATGCCCCTATGATTTCATTGGGTTAGAGAATTCCTACTGGGGAAAAAAAAAAAGCTCTTTTATGTTAGCTGTTTTCGAGTCTTAGAGCATGAGATTGCTGAGAGCTAAATGATTTTCCTAAGGTCATAGAGGCCATTTATCAGAAGGACTTGAGAGATGATTCTTCTGACATGATTTGGGACATCTACAAAAATGGACTTAGTTTTTATTATAGTGTCTATCCACTCAATGATGCTTTGTGGTCATAATTTTCCATCAAACTGATTTTATGTGTACAATATATGTATCTATACATAAATACATATGTGTATATTTATATACTCATATACAGCTACACATGTGCACTGTATATGTATTTTTGTTTATGCTAAACACTTGTAGAAAATCAGTTTGTCTCTAATATCTAAGGCTAAATGTATTCTATACATTAAACATTTGCATAATTGTATTCAATTATGGTGAAAAGAAAATTGTTTTTATTCGGAATTATAAGGCCTAATTCTAACTTATGGCTACTGCAAAATGAGTAGGTTGGACTCGATGACTTTCAAATTCCTCTTCAGCCCTCAGTCTATAATCCCATCACATTAATTCAATTCAATAAATATTTATTAAGTGCTATGTACAAAGCATATAGAAGTTGTATGGCTAGAGAATAAAATGTGAAGCTTGGAGTCAGGAAAAACTGGGTTCAAACCTCACCTCTAAGACATACTTAATTTGTGACCATGAGCAAGTCACAGCCTTTAAGTTCTTTAGAAAACTCCATAGGGTTTTATCTGTTAAATCACAAATGGGTTATAATCTACTTCAGAAGGCAAAAGTTTTCAAGGGAAATGATAAAATCATAGCTGCTTCAGGTTTGAACGAATGCATGTAGCATATAAGAAGGGATTGTGCTAAAATGCTAGGATAGAAATCTGGCAAGTCAACAAGCAAAATTTATTAAACACTTAACCTTGCACTAGGCATTGTACTAAACATTGTACAATAAAGGTGAGATTAAGGGAAAAAGTATTAATAATAATAGCTAGCATTGCTATGCAAAACACTTTCCATATTTGATCTCATTTGATCTTCACAAAAATTATTTGAATCAGCTGTTATTATTATCCATATTTTAATATGATTAATCTGAGGTTGTGAGAGAGATTAAGTGATTTGCCATGATTCCCACAGTAAGTAAATGTTTTAGACTGAATTTCAACTTAAGTCTTCCTTCCAAAGCCATAACTCTATTCACTATGTAAGTAGATGATATATAAAACCTTTTGCAAATTTTAAAGTAATATAATTGTTCTATTACTAATATTATTTAGTATTATTATTATTATTATTATTATTTAGTAAACAAATTCTGACCTCAAGGAAATTAAAATCTAATATGAAAGAAAACAAAAAGTAGAGAAATTATTATAATCCAGACGTTTAATAGTACAATAGAAAGACAATTTAATTATACTCAAAAGTAATATTCTCATTGTCTTATATACTCCATTTAGAAATATGTAGGTTCATTTCCCTTTGAATACTCTCACAGAGAGCCTAGAATATTGTATCTCTCTTCTGATCTCCTCCATCCAAATTCCCTTGTAAATGGAAGAGATTACCAAGATTAAATATGGGAGAATTCCTGCACCTCCACAGAAATAAAAGCTCTTTTCAACTTCTTTAGACCTAAATAAGACTCCGATTTACATGCTACTGGGCTAATTCATTTTATGGATGATTCAACAACTAAAACCCATATGCTTTTTCACTTCATTAGACATGCTGTAGACTTAGTAAGTAGGTCATTAATGCATTTATTATTAATAGTAAGAATTACATTGAAATCTGGTGATGATATATATTGAAATGTAGCACACAGATGTTTTATATCTAATTTTTTTTTCCTACTGTTTGAAGAAAATGCTGAATCAATACACACACTTATATCTGTAAGGTCAACTGTATTTGGTAGGACCACTAGACATAACCCTTTTGAAATATAAATGATGCAGAGACAAGATTCAGCACATTGTATGAATATGGACTTTTGCTCCACTCTAGTCCTCACCCCTCAATTTCTCTGCCACTGTAAACAATATCCCTGTTATATATCTGTGTCTCAGCTGCACATCACACCTAGAAGTAGAACATTGAGCCGTCCTCTTAAATATTATGACATGGGGAAAATCACATTGTGCTTTAACCTATCAACAAAGGAGCAAAGCAATTACAGAGCTAAACAGAGTCCAGGAAGACCCAATAAAGAAAAATCCAAGAAAATTTGGTGAAAATTCTTAAGGGGCCTTCCAATGTTTAATTTAGGCCTGAAGCATGATTAATATTCTGATTCTAATTCAAAAGACTGAACCACAAAGGTACATCTTTTGGGTATTTTTAATAAGCATAGTACAACACTCTGTGAATTAACAGCTGGTCTGACTGGTATTTTACTTCTCTTTGCTTACTCAAGTAAAGCAGTTAATATTAGTATAATCATCAAACTAACATTAGTCCGGCAGAGGGACAGATTTTTTTTTTTTGTATTATGATGTGGAATACAAATTTTTAAAACTAAGGTTTTTAAAAATGAATTCCTGGGTGCATTCTTTTATTGGTTTGGATTTAATACACCATAGAAATGCTTTTTTAAAAAAGTGCTACATAATAAAAGGAAATTGTATTAAATGGTTTACTTTTGTATCTTAATATCTAAAAGGCATAAACAGAATTTTATTAATAGATTAATAATTAGGAAAAAATAATATTTTATGAATGTGAAATATTTAGAAAAAATAATTTTCTTTCAGAGTAGAGGAAGAAATGAGTGCCATATTCACTTATACTAAAAGCAAGAATATCTGATAATATTCTCAAAAATTATAAACAAAATTACCTAAATATTTAAATTTTACTTTCTCCTATGTCAGCAGGAAAAGCTTTTATCATCTTGTTCAATGAAGGGTATTTGGGCCATTCAAAACTGTTTAGTTACTGCAATTCCTGAAAAATAAAAAAGAGGATTTCCATTGCTTTTATTTTTTATTTTGTATTATTTATTTTTTAAATTTATTTTATGCATAATAAGTATAATAAAATGAGTATGATACCTTGCTTATATTTATCCTATTTTATTCAATTTATATATTTATTTAAAAATAATTGCTGAGTGGGAACATTGTAGCTTCAATGTGAACATTTTGGAGCACTTTCACTGGAGATTTTTGGGGCAAAAATATTAATGAAACAAAATCAACAAATAATTTTCTACTAATGATTTTTAAAATTCATTCAATTTGAATAAATGACCAATATAGAAACTATTAAGAGCATTATTATATAATAACCATCAATAGTAAAATAAGATCACCCTCTAAACTACTTAATGATAATTATTGCATTTACATGCTTCACATTATTCCTTTCCCTACAAAATATAAAGAATCTGCTTTTAAATGTGCTTAGTTTTTTATTTTTGCAAAGATGATAAAGTTAATTGTTCTCTTAAAGAATAATTTGCAACTGGAAAAAGAGAACTTCACTGAATTTATTTTCAGTTAAATACTAGAAGCTACCAAAACTTTGAAAAAAAACTCACATAACCACACTATAGTACAATATGCAGCATTTTAATTAATCTATTAGGCTCATTAAAATATAACAAAAGAATGTATAGTTAGGAAATTTTGCAAATTTTAAAATTAATTTTTAAATAATATGTTTTTATTTTCAAAATATATGAAAATACAGTTTTCAGCATTCACCCTTGCAAAACCTTGAGTTCTGATTTTTTCTCCCTCTCTTTCCCCACTACTTCCCGTAGACAGCAAGTAATCCAATATATGTTAAACATGTGCTACTCTTCTATACATATTTGTATAAAATTATTATCCTATCTATAAATACCATACTGCACAATAAAAATCAGACCAAAAAGAAAAAAAATGAAAAAAAAAGCAAGTAAACAATAACAAAAACAGTGAAAATGCTATATTGTTCATTCAATCCTCTTTCTGAAAGCAGATGGCTCTCCCCATCACAAGTCTATTGGAATTAGCCTGAATCACCTCATTGTTGAAAAGAGCCACGTTCATCAGAAGTGATCATTGCATAATTTTGGTGTTGCTGTGTACAATGTTCTCTTGGTTCTACTCATTTCAATTAGCATCAGTTCATGGAAGTCCTCCAGGCCTTTCTGAAATCATCCTGCTGATCATTTCTTATAGAACAATAATATACAATATCATCAATATACCATAAATTATTCAGCCATTCTTCAATTGATGGGCATCCATTCAGTTTCTAATTCCTTTTCACTACAAAAAGGGCTACTGCAAACAATTTTGCACTTGTGGATCCCTTTACCTCTTTTATGATTTCTTTGGGATTCAGGTCCAGTAGAAACACTGCTGGATCAAAGGGTATGCACAGTTTTATAGTCCTTTGGGCATAATTTCAAATTGCTCTTCAGAATGGTTGGATCAGCTTACAATTCCACCAACAATGTATTAGTGGCCCAGTTTTCCCCTCCGATACATCATTGTCTTTACCTGTCATCTTAGCCAAACTGAGGTGTATAGTGAATTTACATTTTTCTGATCAGTAGGGATTTAGAGAATTTTTTCATATGACTAGAGCTTTAGAAATGAGGCCCTTGTTAGAACCCTTGGATGTAAAAACATTTTCCAATTTTCTGCTTCCCTTCTAATCCATTCTGCATTTGCTTTTTTTGTATAAAAATTTTTTAACTTAATATAATCAATTTTTTTTCCATTTTTCATCTTATAATGTATTCTAGTTCTTCTTTGGCCATAAATTCCTTCCTTCTCCACAGATGGATATAACAGGTTGACTGGATAGGGATAATTAAATACATTACCACATACTATTTATAACCATTTTAATTATGTCAATTCATGAACAATGTAATTAGTAAGTGCCCTCAAGCAAAATTCAACTATATTTAAATACATGCAGAAAATAAAGTTGTTGTTGACTGAGAGGTGTGTAGTATACTGAAAGTTGAGTGATAACATGGAGAAACAAGTCATTGAGCATAAGCCAGTAAGATATTCTTGAGGGAGATGGTCTCAGGTTATATTTTTTCAGGTAAGCAATTATCCAATAAAAAAGAAAGAAGTCTCTTAAAAAAGTATAAAATCCCTACGACTCTTAGAACTTCTTGGCTTCCAAGATCTGACTGATGCTCCTAGGTAGGATACTTCCATTTAGGATCAATAATAGCATCTTCTATAGATGTTGAATTTAATATATATCCTTGTGATGCCACATAATGCTTATATCCTTTCTTTGGAAAAATAATATTAACAATAATGATGATAAGAATCATTTATGTAACATTTTAATGATTGCAAAATACTTTACAAATATTATTTCATGTTTTTCCTCACAATAGAACTTGAAAATAGGAAACTTTATACTTCACTTCTGAAATATGCTACTTGTATGACCCTGGGTTAGTCAGTACCCTGAGTAACTTTCTAAGATCAGTTTTAGAGTGATTTATTTTTAATATCTGCATAGGGAGTTTCCTGTTTCTTCTTTAGTTCTGGCCATAGTTTTTTGTACTGGACGTAGTTTTTGTCCATTCCCTGCATCTGTCTAAGTTAAATGTATTGATAAACTAACTATATAGTGTTCTGTCCAATTGATTGACATAATTTGAACAATAAGGATTCTTTATTTGCTCTATGTGTGTGTGTCTGTGTGTGTGTGTGTGTGTACTTCAAATAGGTTGATTTTTTTTTTTTTGAGAAAATGCAATTTTTTATTTAGGAGGCTCTAAACTTTCCAAGGATTGATGTTATCAGCACAAGAACATTTAAAAAGGCATATCCAATAATACTTACTATAGGAAATACTTCATTGACTTGTTGACAAATATACTTGGCAAACATATTTCTCTAATACTTTTTACACAATTGATATTGCTAATCAGAATTGTATTACAATCTGTCATGAATTTTTTCTAAATTAAAAAAAAATTTGAAGCCATTTTTTATAATCACTTCTGTCCCTTGTTTGGTTAAGAATTTTTTCTAGTCATCATTGTTAATTCCTTTTACCATATAATTCTAATGACATAACCTTTGATATTTATATTGTATATCTATTCATTATAATTTATAGTATACAATGTAAAATACTCTTCTAAAATTAATTCTGACAAAATCCCTATCTAGATTTCCTAGAAGTTCTTATTAAATACCAATTATTTCTCAAATGATTTGCACTCCTGAGTTTATCAAATACTTGGATGTTAAAGCTCTTTAGCACAGTGCTTAGCTTATAGTGGATGATTAAAAATGTTTGTATTTTTCTTCTTTTTTTTAATATCATTGTTTTGGTATTTCATCCAATAGTTTTCACTATATACTATTAAGCTGTAGTAAATATATTTGATGATTAGTGCTTTATAATATTACTTGAAGCCAAGAAGTAGTATTCCTCTTTCATTCCAATTTTGAATCATTTCCTTTGAAATTTTAGAAGTTTTTTTGTACTTCTAAATATATTTTGTAAATATTTCTCCCTACAGAATGGACTATTGACAATACGCTTAGTATAACACTTAAATCTGTATTTTAATATAAGAAATAACACTATTTTAAAAAATACTAATGTGGTCCCAACAAAAAACAATCAATATTCTTCCAAATAGTAGCATTTCCTTGATTTTTCAAAATTATCATGTAATCTTATCTTGAGATTGATTGATTTCCAGATATTTAACACATCTTGTAGTTATTTTGAATAAGATTTTTCTTTCCTTTTTCTTTTTGTTTTGCTATATTGAAATAATGGTTTGTGTAGGGTTTTTATTATATTCTGCTATTTTAGAGAATTAAAGTTATTACTAGATAAATCTCTTTGCTGATTCTCTAGGTTCTTTCCTGATCAAACCATTGTGCCATCTATCAAAAAAAAAAAAAAAAAAAACAATTTTGTTTCTTTTCTTCTCATGTGCATACCATTTAGTACTTTTTCCTTGTCTTTCTGCTATGCTAGTATTCATGGAATTGCGTGAAAAAGTAAGCATTTTAATTATGCACTTATATTTCTTGTGGAATTTTTCAATGTTTTATTATTATAAGCAAAGATAACTTTAAATTAGCAATAAATAGAGAAATAAATGGAAAAAGTATAGATGATGGAGAGATGATATGTAAATATAAATCAATAGATATAAATGTTGATACATATTTTATAATATTAGAACTGGTCCTTTATATATATTTATATGTGTGTATGTGTGTGTGTGTGAATATAAATATGTATTTATATATACAAATGTATATTTGATTTTATTGTTTAGGGGGCTTTTTTGTTTTGTCAAATCTAATGTCATTTACCCTAAATAAGCCATAATCCTATGATAATTCATACCTGATCTAAAACATGGTATTGTTTATCAAATTCCTGTCTTACTCATCTCTTTCTCTCATTGAAGCTCTATCTCAATTAAAAAAAAAAGACAATTAGAGAAGGAGCAGGGCATTCTTATTCAACACATACTACTGGAGAATTTTCTGTGCTTCACTATTACACATAATTTTAGGGGTATTTTTAGAGAATTATAGAAACAGAAATTTGTTTTTTATTAAAATTTGTAATATAGAATATACATGCACACCTTATATGTATTTATATATGTTTACACATACACATAATTTATCTGTAATGTTTTTTGTTTTGTTTTGTTTTAGTACAAATAATTGTCAATGATCCCAGATAAGTCACTAAAATGTAATTGTGTCAATTCATCCTTGCCCCTTCACATAGGTTTGTTCATCAAATGTCTGTCTACTTTGACTCATTCTCTTATTGAGGTTCTATTTTTCTACACTGAGTACTGTGGGAATATATATGAAGCAAATCATAAGTTTCAAGACCTCTCTCTCCACTTGTAATCATTGCTGTTAATACATTTATGCTTACTAACTTTCTGTTTATGTCTCTGTTGTCTTTTCAGCATCTCTGTCTAGCACTGATTCTTCAATAAAAACCTGATTTCTTGGAGATACTCGATATTCTTCAGGCCCTTCTCTATATTCGTATGTAGTTTGGGATCTAATTATTTTCTCCCTGATGGTTTCCATATTTCTCCTTTCACTGAAAGGCAAAATCTTTGGTATTCATCTGCTCCAAGTATTCCATGTAAATTACAACAGAGATGCCTACTCATACTGACAAATGCTCTCAAAAGTTCAGACTGAAAATAGATTAGAGAAGGCAAAGGCCCATTAGATCTTCTAGAAATTGTCATAAATGTGTCTTTATCAGACAAACAGCATCCAAACTGTCTCTAAAAAAGTAATCATCCTGTCTCCTAGCCAACTGGATAGATTATTTTATTATTCTTTGCATCATGTTAGTCTGCTCATTTCTTATTAAATAATTTTAATTAAATCCAGTGATTTACGTGCCAGCATAATTGTAAGCCATTTGGTGATATCTAAAACACAAAATGCAATAAATTAAAACAAATTCTATTGTCTTTCATAATATTGTTGCTAATGAAATGCACATTTGTGAAAAACTCAAATGAATTTTAACTATTAATAAAAGAACTTGCACTAAATAAAAGTCATTACATAAAATGTCTTTTATGTCATTTCAATAAAATTTCTAAGTTAAAATGAAAAGCTGACTGTTTGCCACCTGGCATTGCAAAGGAATAAGTAGGCAAAAAATAACAAGGATTCTGGGGTAGTATTAAATTTACCATTTTAACAGAATGTCCTGGGGGAGTCACAGTGAACAAAAGTAAAGTTTTAATGACGGGGAAGGCTTGATTTTTCTTGCCTTCCAAATTCTTTCTTGAGGGAAAAAGGAAGGAAGATGGAAGATATATTATCTCCTAACCTAGAGAAATCTTTTAATTGCCAAATCTAACAACTATGAAAATGATCATAGAAACTGAAGGATACGGATTCTTGAACATATTTACATTGATGGTGGAAAAAAAAGAACAATGAAGAAAGGCAGATATAGGATCAAGAATTAGAGATGATCCAAACTAATCGCTTCATTTTATGAATGAGGAAACTAAGACTTAAAAGAGATTAACTGAATTGCCAAAGGTGACATAATTAGTTCATATTTTTTCCAGCTAAAAGAAGTCACTTAATATTTATTTTTATAAAATGAAAAAAATTTCAAGAACATATAATAGGATATTGATAACGAAATTAAAAAGAATCTATCTTTGTTAATAATGCAGAATTTAATACTCTAAACTTCTTATCACTTTGTAAATTAATAGAATTGAAAATATAGCCTTATTTTATGGCAATTTAAAATTTTGTAAAATATAATCCAATATCTTTTTCAAAATATGTATGTCTGGAATGAGCAAAATCAGAAGGTGAAGTCATGACAAGTGTTATACATGGCTCTTCAATAATGAGGCAATTCAAGGCAATTCCAATAGCCTTATGATGGAGAGAGCCATCTGCACCCAGAAAGAGAATTGTGGGGACTGAATATGGATAACAACATAGTATTTCACCGTTTTTGTTATTGTTTGCTTGCTTTTTTTCTCATTTTTTTTCCTTTTGATCTGATTTTTCTTGTGCAGCATAATAAATATGAAATATTTATGAGAGAATTGCACATATATTGGATTACTTGCTGTCTAGGGAAGGGAGTGTGAGGAAGGGAATGGAAAAATTTTGAATATAAGGTTTTACAAGGGTGAATGATGAAAATTATCTTTGCATATATTTTGAAAATAAAAAGCTATAATTTATTAAAGAAGGTACGTGTCATAAACACATTTATACTCACTATATCTAATACATAAATTAAATATCTCACAATAGGGAAAAACAGATTCATTAATTCAACAACTTTTCATAAAGTATCTCTTTCACCTTCCTAATCTTGGCTCATTTATATCAACATAAATATAACTATGGTGTTCCACTTTTGCTAGGAAGTATGGCTTCTATATATGTCTTTAGTTTCATAGAATTCTACCAAGTATTCTAAGTTGACAGATAATTACAACCTTAAAAGAAAGTTCTTATTGTTGTGCTCCTACTGAAAATCAACACATAGCAAAAACAGGAAACAAAGTAGAGGCATATGAGTTACACAAGGGTAGTGAAAACTGTTACACATAATTGTGATGAATTATCATTAAACTATGAGAAAGAATAATATGAGGAATCCGTGTGTGTGTGTGTGTGTGTGTGTGTATGTGGACACTTTAAAAAATTTCAGAAATGATTTCTGGGTAAATAATCATTTTATTAGTAATGCTAGTATACTATCAATAAAACAGATCAGTGACATTCTTGAATGCCAAAGAATAGTGATGATGGTGGGTTCACATTGAATATATCCTTGGATGTTCCTATGGATATCAATCAACTCTCACTGATTAACAATTAATGAAGGAGAATGCATATTACAACAAAAGGTAGATCTATTCTAATAAGGAGCTATGAGCTATAACTATGTCATTTGCTTTTAAATTGCCTAGGTTTGGTCAATCTAATAAAAAAAAATTATGCCCACGCATTACCATGTACAACACAAAAAGCTTTTCTAACTTATTTTTAAGGTTGACTGGGGTATGAACAAGATTGAAGAGAATGTTAATTAAATTTCCAAATAAATAATATCCTTCAGAGACTGAACAACCTATGGGCTTCTGAAAAAATCCTGATCTTCATTCAATAATTGATCGTTCATATAAAGGAGACATAATCATTCCTCTCACATGGAACGATTTATATGAACTGGTTTAGGACAAGGTAGAATCCAGAAAGCAATATACACAATAACTACAATAATGTAAAGAAAAACAACATTAATATAGTCAAACATTGACCAATTCTAATGACTATTGTTCTTTGAACTCAACTATTAATGAAACACAGTCTTCTCATCTTACTAGAGAAATGGGTTACTACACATGTAGAATATGGTAGCTATTTTTTTTCATACATGAGTGGTCTATCTGTTGCTTTTGCTTACATGTTTTTCTTTCTTACAAGGGAGGTTTCAACACCAGTTGTACACTTGAACAGAGGATAGAGAAGATTCAAAGGAAAGAACTATAAAAACTATAAAAACAATAGACCACACTCATTTTTTTTAATTAAAAAAGGAAAGTATAGAGATATTAATCATAAAGTGATTCTCCTATAGTTTATGGTGACAAAGAATTTATTAGAGAGTTAATTTAACCTGGTGTCAAAATTACAAAGTTAAAAAAAATCTAATTGGAAATGTTAAAAATAAATTTTAAAAGAGCTGTTTATCTAAAAAATGGTAGTGATTTATGCAAATTATAGGTCTTTTAAAATTTTAACACTCTAGCTATTTTGATCAATACAATGATCTAAGATGATTACATTATTTTTCACTTTATTTTTTATTTTTATTCTAAAATGACTAATATGGAAATATGTTTTGCATGAGTTCACATCTATAATTGATACCATACTTGTCCTTTCAATGGGTGAGGGATGGACTAGAGAGAAAGAAAGAATTTGAAACCAAAAGAATTTGTTTAAATATAAATAATGTAGTATTGGGGGGGGGGGGAAAGGCATTAAGCTGCCTACCAAACTGAAGATCTACAGAGCCATTGTGCTAATTTCATTCTTGTATGCCTGTGAAACTTGAACAAATACCAGTTCCATGAAGCTTCCATTTGAATTGCCTTATGAAGATTCTGAAGTTCTCACCTGATAAGAAAAGGTCCAGGCACTGAGATCCTTTCTTGACCTGAACTGCCAAGCTTTAAAACTACATTGCAAAAAGCACAATTTTGATAGACTAACAGACTATTATTTGGAAAACTCCCCCAAAACAAGTACTCACATGGAAGTCAGAAGAAGTGATACAAGGATATTCTCAATTTCTTTCTGATACATTTTGGAATTGATTGTGAAACATGAGAGACATTGGAACAGACCTGCAAGGTATGCCTACATCAAAGAAGGCACTGTGATCTATAATTAAATAATTAAAGTAGTTCAAAGAAATATGAAGTATAAAACTGTAGACAAAATAAAATATTTAGATGTTGACCTGCCAAGACAAATCCAGGAACTATATAAACACAATTACAAAATTACTTCTCACACAAATAAAGTCAAATCTAAACAACTGGAAAAGTATCAGTTGCTCATAGGTAGTCCAAGCTAATATAATAAAAATAACAATTTTGCCTAAACTACTCAACTCGTTCAGCACTAAACCAATCAAACTACCAAAAAATTATTTTATAGAACTAGAAAATAATAATAACAAAATTCATCTGGAAGAACAAAAGGTCAATAATATCAAGGGAATTAATTTAAAAAAAACACAATGGAAAGCAACTTAGCAGTACCAAATCAAAAACCACATTATAAAGTAGCAGTCATCAAAACCATTTGTTACTGGCAAGAAACAGAATGGTGAATCAGTGGAATAGATTAGATACACATGGAATGGGATGAACTCCCCCATAAAGAGGAGGCAGATAGCAGACTGGATCAAAAGTCAGAACCCTACAATATGTTGTTTACAAGAAACACATTTAAAGCAGGGGGATACATATAGAGTAAAGGTAAAAGGCTGGAGCAAAATCTATTATGCTTCAGGTGAAGTCAAAAAAGCAGGGGTAGCCATCCTTATCTCAGATCAAGCAAAAGTAAAAATTGATCTAATTAAAAGAGATAAGGAAGGAAACTACATCCTGCTAAAGGGTAGCATAAACAACGAAGCAATATCAATATTAAACATATATGCACCAAGTGGTATGGCACTCAGCTTCCTAAAGGAGAAGTTAAGAGAGTTGCAAGAAGAAATAGACAACAAAACTGTAATAGTAGGAGATCTCAACCTTGCACTCTCAGAATTAGACAAATCAAACCACAAAACAAATAAGAAAGAAATTAAAGAAGTAAATAGAATATTAGAAAAATTAGGTATGTTGGATCTTTGGAGAAAATTGAATGGAGATAGAAAGGAATATACTTTCTTCTCAGCAGTTCATGGAACCTATTCAAAAATTGACCATATATTAGGACATAAAGACCTCAAAATTAAATGCAAGAAAGCAGAAATAGTAAATGCTTTCTTTTCAGATCATGATGCAATAAAAACTACATTCAACAAAAAATTAGGGGGAAATAGACCAAAAAGTAATTGGAAACTAAACAATCTCATCTTAAAGAATGATTGGGTGAAGCAGCAAATTATAGATACAATTAATAATTTCACTCAAGATAATGACAATGATGAGACATCATACCAAAATTTGTGGGATGCAGCCAAAGCGGTAATAAGAGGGAATTTTATATCCTTAGAGGCTTACTTGAATAAAACAGAGAAAGAAAAGATTAATGAATTGGGCTTGCAACTAAAAAAACTAAAAAAAGACCAAATTAAAAACCCCCAATCAAATACTAAATTGGAAATTCTAAAATTAAAAGGAGAAATTAAAAATATTGAAAGATTAGATACACATGACACAATAGTCAAAGCCAATACTAATCTAGTATTCAATAAATCCCCAAAATTTCAGCTTCTGGGATAATAACACATTATTTTAAAAAAATAGCTGGGAAAACTGGAAAATAATGGCATAGACAGACTTGGCATAGACAGACCTACATCTCACAATCTATGCCAAAATAAGGTCAAAATGGTTACATGATTTGGGCATAAAGGGTGATATCATAAGCAAATTGGGAGAGCAAGAGATGATTTATCTACCAGATCTTTGGAGAATGGAGGAATTTATGACCAATGAAGAAATAGAGAATATAAAGAAAGGCAAAATGTATAACTTTGATTACATTAAATTAAAAATGTTTTGCATAATCAAAATAAACAGGAAAAAAAAAGCTGGGAAAATTTATAGCCAGTGTCTATGATAAGCATCTCATTTTTAAAATATATAAAAATGTCAAATTTATAACAATACAAGTCACATCCCAGTTGATAAATAGTCAAAGAATATGAACAGACAATTTTCAGATGATGAAATTGAAACCATCTACAATTGTCTAAAAATATTCTAAATTATTATTGATTAGAGAAAGACAAATTAAAACAACTCTGAACTCTGACCACTTCATAGCTCTCAGATTTGTTAAGATGACAGGAAAAGATAATGATAAATATTGGAGGGGATGTGGGAAAACTGGTACACTAATGCATTGCTGCTGGAATTATTAAATGATTCAATCATTTTAGAGAGCAATTTGGAACTATGCCCAAAAGGCTATCAAATTGTGCATACTCTTTGATCCAGCAATGACACTACTGGGTCTGTGTCACAAAGAGATCAGGAGATGGATGAAAGGAGAAAAAAGGACCCACATGTACAAAAATATTTAGAGGAGCTCTTTTTGTGGTGGCAAAGAATTAGAAAATTGATGTAGATGTCCATCAATTGGGGAATAGCTGAACAAGTTGTGGCATATGAAGGTAATGGGATGTTATTGTGCTACAAAAGATGATCAACAAGCTGATTTTAGAAAAGTCTGGAAAGATTTATATGAGCTGATGCTAAGTGAAACAGGCAGAACCAGGATACATTGTACACAATAACAGCAAGACTATGTGATGATCAACTATGGAACACCTGGTTTTTCTCAGTGGTTCAGTGATCCAAAGCAATCCCAAAAAACTTTGTATAAAAAATGCCATCTGCATCCAAAAAAAGGACTATGGAGATTGAATGTAAATCAACACATTCTATGTTCACTTTTTTTTTTGTTTTTATTTTCCTCTCCCATGGTTTTCCCCTTTTGTTCTGATTTTTCTAGTATCCGTAAAGCATTTGTGTTAAAAAAAAATAAGTAGGCATATAATATTGGAATTTTGATATTATTGTTATTTCTCTCTCTTTTATTTAATAAATGTGGATTGAATTTG
Organism: Sarcophilus harrisii; assembly: GCF_902635505.1. Classification (NCBI taxonomy): domain Eukaryota; kingdom Metazoa; phylum Chordata; class Mammalia; order Dasyuromorphia; family Dasyuridae; genus Sarcophilus; species Sarcophilus harrisii. The sequence goes on along the minus strand of NC_045428.1, from coordinate 420,428,525 downwards.
TTTATATCTTTTCTATCTTTCTCTTCTTTAGATATCTTGTGTATTAATTCTTCTTCTCTTACAGTTGTATTGATCCAGAATTGATTTCATTATACACTTGCTTTAATCTATCTGCTTTTTCCAGATTTTGTTATCTTTGATAACATTTCTACCTCCATTATATATAGTATATCTGGGGCTGTGATCTTAGAATCCAAGTGCAATGGTACCACTTTCTTTGATGGGAAAAGGATTGTATTATATAAACCTTTATAGATCACTTCTATCTTTTTTGTATTCATCGTTCTTTTTCCAATTTCATTCTCAAATGCTCTCAGGATGATTTTGGTTAGTTGAAGTTCTTACAAAGTTTTCTTTCAAAAATGAATTATATCTTCATTGCTTCTCTCTGTTTCATGAGCTAATACTGCTCATAATCTGCCACCATCCTTCTCTGAAAGATTTAACAAACGAGTTTCAACTAGTGTTGCCTTTGGCTGCCATATCCATCCACTTGGCAAGTAAGTCAAATGTTTGCTAACTAGGCTGTTTTTAGACACTTTTTATCTTATTATGGAAACTGATTTAATCAGTTAAATTTCAATAAGAATTGGCACTTATATAATTTCTTTATATAATTTCTTCTGTTCAAAAGCAATTTTGGCCATAAATATTTGTCTTGGTAAGTCAGATTATTCCATTATTTTAATTATATACTATATATCTTTTTAATTTTAATACTTGTATCTTTATATTCTTTTTGTTTTTTTCAACACGTTGATAGTAAGACACAAAGTACAGATAACATTTTTAATAATAATTTTCATGATTCATTTAAAAAGTATCTATTGAGTTCTTACTATGTGTGAATCACTTTTTTTTGGAACATTATATATTTTATTAATATTTGTACAGAAGTGGCAAAAAACTTTTGGACAAATAAAAATATTTCTAGGCACTCCTATGCTATGGAGAGATAAAACATCTATATCATTAATGATAATTAGCACTTTTCATCCATAGGTTTGGGATCAATTCAATTCATTTCCAGAAATATACTGCTTTGGCCAAAAACAGTTTAAATAATATTTAACAACTTAAAATAAAATGCAGGTATACGGTACAGAGTAACCTGAGTCATGAATTCTCTGTTCCTCCATTACATAATTATTTTTTTATCTTATAAGAAAAGATAATTTAATATAATATATTGTTCTTCCTTTGTCCTGTCCCCTCCAACAATAATGTTAATCTCATATTGTCAGTATATTTCAACTAAATTTTGATGCTATTAGACCTATATGGCAAGAGTGGATATAGTGCCTAGAGCTAGAGTCAATAAGATTCATCTTCCTGAACTCAAATCTGGTCTCAGAATAGCTGTGTAATCTTAGACAATCACTTAATTATTTTGCCTCAGTTTCCTTGTCTGTAAAATGAACTGAATAAGGAAATGGTAAATCATTTCTATGTCTTAAAACTAAGAAAATTTCAAATGAGGGCATGAAGAGGTTAATGTAATTGAAAGATCATTGAACAAAAACATATTTCAACTAAATACTAAATGTCAAATAACACCAACATTAGCCAAAGTAACATTAAACAAAGAAGTTTGAACAGTGAAAATATTTCAATCCACATACATTTTTGCAATATTTTAATCACCCAGCTTGAATCATTTAAGACTGAGAATTTTTACAAGAGGCAAAATGTTGCAGTGAACAAGAGAGTCATGCTAATACCTCTGATAGCCCAGCTTCTGACTTTCATATATACTGGTTCTGTGACTTTGGACAAATCACTAACTTAGAACTCAAAGAAACTCTCTTATTCTAAGTCTCAGAATCTAAATTAGTTCAGAGAGTTTTCTAATTGGAGGGAATCTTTCTGTGTATTAACAAAACTAGTCTAGACAAGTAAAACAAAGTAAAATACCAATAAGTTAATATTTCTTTTTGTTTTTTAAAAAGATAAAATCTTCCATATCTAGGTGGTAAAAAAAAAACTAATATATGTTTTTTTTTTACAAATATTCCATACTAATGTCTCATATGTTGTTGTTATAACATTGCCTTTTAATTCTTCAAAGTAATCATAGCAGCATGCACGTGTTAGCTGGTTCACCATGCTGAAAAGGTATTAAGATCTATATCAACAGATGTTTCTTACTCTCTGAGGGCCAACTTGATAAATGCTTAATGACTCATCTTCAGCAAGTTGGTCACAATCAGATTAATTATTTTATTTAAGTTGACCAAGGAAACAAATAAAAAATAATATATCCTCTCATCTGGTGTGTTCTCTCTTGTCTGCTTCAGCACTGATAGTACAAAAATGGACAAAAGTTATCAATAATTATTAAACCATTTATACATATAAATTTAAACTTTAAATGAATTATTTTATAAGAGGAACTAGACCACGTTAATATATAAAGTATCATTACAAACAAAACCAGAAGATATATAGAATTTGCATCTAAATAATAAACACATAGATTCCATTAGACAGTTGATTAGTTGAGTTGATGGATTTTTTTTCATATTGACTCAAAGATGACAAACCTCATTTCATGGAACTCTTTATCTTACACTGTAGCACTCCCAACCCTCATGAGTATAATGGTCATAATGGAGATCATAAAATCATTAATGATCTTAGATTAAGAAAAGAAAGGAACTAGGAAGGTTTTTGAATGTAAATCCTTTATTATATAAATGAAAAAACTTAGGTCCAACTTATTCAATAACACAAGTTACAAAGAATAAAGTGCAGAGAAATCTAGCAAAGATTTTTACTAGATCCTCTATACCAAATATATATTTAAGTAATAATTGGGAACTTGAAGGTAAGAGTGAAGAATATAGGGAGACTGATATATTGAAAAAAAAACAGTTTGAAATAAGAAATGGAAGCAGCAAAGGCTTACAGTTTACTTAGAAGTCACATGATTCTGAATATATATATATGAATAATCTAAACACATGTAGATTATATCTATAGTATATATATATATATATATATATATATATGTTTATCATGAAAACTCTCTTAAAGAAAAGAAACAAAATAGATCACTTGAAATGGTAAGGATCCAACAATATCAAAGTGAGACTGATGAAATGAATAACTGTTTAGAGTCAAATAAAACTCAAACATAGGAACTAGTAAAGACTCAGATGGAGGAGTTTATTCCAAAATGACTGTCTATTGTGTAGTCAAACTACCAATAACAACAATAAAATTCCACACCAAGTTATCAGTATAATGACAAAGCATTGAATGTAATTGTAATACAACTCTATAGACTGCCTTTTAAAAAGAAACTTATGTCTAGAAAATAGAAAAAAATTCAGACATTAAATAATTATTGCCACCCTCTCAATTTTAGCCAATACAAAAGAATAGGTAACCATGTGAAATAAACAGGAAGAATTTATAAACCATCAAATTGTCAAATTCATTTTACCTCCTAGTGAAGCAGAAAGCCATGACATACAAAGTAATGACAATTTAATGTAGAAGTTCATTTGCAAAAATTTTAAAGAGGAAGGCAAACGTGAAGCAGCAAAAAATAGAGAAGGAAAAAAAGAAACTTCAAAAAAACCTGGTATGCATCCCAAAAGCAATTATAGATGAAGCCAGAACGAATTCCACAGAGAGCACCAAAGAGATTTGAACCAAAGAAATTTGAAAAATTAAATTTGTTAATATTTCAAAGTTACCTATTTTCCCATCAGTAACAAAGAAACCATCACTGTTTAACAATGTCTCAAGTCCAAGTATGCCAACTCCTTCCCCCCATCCCTTTCCCTAGATGGCAGGTAGACCAATACATGTTAAATATGTTAAAGTATATGTTAAATACAATATATGTGTATACACGTTCATGCAGTAATTTTGCTGCACAAGAAGAATCGGACTTTGAAATAGTGTACAATTAATCTGTGAAGAAAATAAAAAATGCAAGTGGACAAAAATAAAGGGATTGGGAATTCTATGTAGTGGTTCACACTCATTTCCCAGAGTTCTTTCACTGGATGTAGCTAATGCAATTCATTACTGCACTATTGGAACTGATTTGGTTCATTTCATTGTTGAAGAGGGCCATGTCCATCAGAATTGATCATCATACTGTATTGTTGTTGAAGTATGTAATGATCTCCTGGTCCTGCTTATTTCACTCAGCATCAGTTCATGCAAGTCTCTCTAGGCTTTTCTGAAATCATCCCGCTGATCATTTCTTACAGAACAATAATATTCCATAATATCCATATACCACAATTTATTCAGTCATTCTCCAAATGATGGGCATCCACTCAGTTTCCAGTTTTTGGCCACTATATAGAGGGCTGCCACAAATATTTTTGCACATACAAGTCACTTTCCCATCTAAGATCTCTTTGGGATATAAGCCCAGTAGTAACACTGCTGGATCAAAGGGTATGCACAGTTTGATAATTTTTTGAGCATAGTACCAAATCACTCTCAAGAATGACTGGATGTATTCACAATTCCACCAACAACGTATCAGTGTCTCAGTTTTCCCACATCCCTCCAACATTCAGCATTATCTTTTCCTGTTATTCTAGCCAATCTGACAGGTGTATAGTGGTATCTCAGAATTGTCTTAATTTGTATTTCTCTGATTAAAAATGACTTGGAACATCTTTTCATATTGCTAGAAACAGTTTCCATTTCTTCATCTGAAAATTGTCTGTTCATATCCTTTGACCATTTATTAAGTGGAGAATGGCTTGATTTCTTATAAATTAGAGTTAATTCTCTCTATATTTTGGAAATGAGGCCTTTATCAGAAACTTCAACTATAAAAATGTTTTCCCAGTTTATTGTTTCCCTTCTAATCTTGTCTGCATTAGTTTTGTTTGTACAAAAACTTTTCAATTTGATATAATCAAAATTTTCTATTTTGTGATCAAGAATGGGCTCTAGTTCTTCTTTGGTCACAAATTCCTTCCTCCTCCACAGGCCTGATTGATAAACTATCCTCTGTTCTTCTAATTTATTTATAATCTCATTCTTTATGCCTAGATCATGAACCCATTTTGACCGCATCTTGGTGTTAAGTGTTGGTTGGTGCCTAGTTTCTGCCATACTAATTTCCAATTTTCCCAGCAGTTTTTGCTGGGAATTCTTATCCCCAAAGCTGGGGTCTTTGGATTTGTCAAACACTAGATTATTAAGGTTATTGACTATTTTGTCCTTTGAACCTAACCTATTCCACTAATCAACTAATTTATTTCTTAGCCAATACCATGGTTTTGGTGACTGCTGCTTTATAATACAGTTTTAAATCTGGTACAGCTAGGCCACTTTCATTTGATTTTTTTTCATTAATTCCCTTGAAATTCGTGACCTTTTGCTCTTCCAGATGAATTTTGTTGTTATTTTTTCTAGGTCATTGAAATATTTTTTTGGGAGTCTGATTGGTATAGCACTAAATAAATAGATTAGTTTAGGTAGTATTGTCATCTTTATTATATTTGCTCGACCTATCCAAGAGCACTTAATATTTTTCCAATTGCTTAGATCTGACTTTATTTGTGTGGAAAGATTTTTGTAGTTTCGCTCATATAGTTCCTGACTTTCCCTTGGCAGATAGATTCCCAAATATTTCATACTATTGGCAGTTACTTTAAATGCGATTTCTCTTTGTAACTCTAACTGGCCCAACTGGTTTTTCAAAGCCCATATGGGCAAAAAGAATTCCAAAAAAGTCCCTCATAAAAAGAAAACATCATTATAGCTTTCATTCTTTTGATTTGTCATACTTTATATCTAATATAAAAATGCTATTTTAAAAATAAAGCAAGAATGAATACTTGTATTTAATCATGTATACATGCATTAAACATCCATATTAAAGATGACATACTAATGGCAGCATCTGGGGATCCATCTTGAAATTCTCAAAATAAGACAGATATCAAAATAATATGAAAGAAAAAAATCATGTATATGATCATTATAAAAAAATGGGATACTTTAAAGATAATTGTAACCATTGACCCATATATCTATTTCTTTCATCTCCAGAGAGGTTTTATGAAAATGGTTTATGTACATATAGAAGGTAACCTTGATTTAGAAAAAAAAATTAGTAAGAAATTAGCAGAGCTTTATAGTTGATTTTCAACAGGAGACTAAATTTCTACAGTCACAGAATTGGCTACATGATACAGAGAATGTAAGATAATACTACTGTTTATTATTCTTCATCATTCCATGATAGAATTTGACTTAGCTAAAGCAAAACTGCCTTAAAGCTCTTCTACAAATACATTTTTCAAATATATGTTAAGAACATATAAAAGTGATTGATTGCTGCAGTTTGTTTTGTCTAATTCTCTTCTAATAATATTAACTGATATTTCATCATTAAAGCCATTAGTTACTATTATGAACAATTGAATGTGTAGATACAAACAAAAGAGAAATTTCTTGTAAATAATATCCCATAGATAATCCAAAATGTATTATGTTTGTGAGTGTCATTGTACTAACTATGCCAAACTCAAGAATACAATAAGATACTTCAATACTTTTCTGTTATGTTTAAATATTCCTTAAATAACTGTCCTGCTTTTCCTTCTTATTGAAGAAATGAAAATTAAATTTGAAAGTACAAATCCCAATTTAACACCTAAGAAATTATTTGTAATAGAATCTGATGGTAATATCCTGTTACAAGATTTTTAGTGCTCTTTTTCCCTGCTGCCTTTCAGGAATTACTCTGATATCTATTTTGGATATGCATGCTGCTTTTACTGAATTTTGTAATTTTGGGGAACGCACACATATTATCTTCCCTACAGTATTTCAGAACTACAAAACTCTGATGATGTACCATATATACAAGGCTTCCTTTTATTAGATTAAAGATAGATCTTTTGCCAAAGTAATAACCTCGCTTAGAGGCCAGCAACATGGCATAACAGAAAAAGTCTTTGTGTGGTGTTGTTGCACAGGCATCCTGTTCCTTAGGGCATGGTTCCAATTTCCCCATTGGATCCATTCCCTAGATCTCTCACGCATAACTATTTCCTTCATGATCCCCTTCTTCATCTTCCAAAATTTATGAGAGATATCACCTTTTGACAATGTCTCTACTCCAAGTGTGCCCCACTGGGTTTTCAAGGCCCATGAGGATAAAAGAAAGTCTAAAAATTTCTCTAGTAAAAGGTAAACATTATTATAGTTATCATTCTTTTGATTTAGCCATGTGATTTTATCAGTGAATAGAATTCCCAACACAGAATAGCAATTTTCCTGTGACTCATAATCTTAGAGAACTGCCTGATACACTAAGGTATTAAATAAATTGCTCATGATCACACTGCTGGTTGATGTAAGAGACAAAACTTAACCCCAAGTATGCTTGACCATTATACCCAGCACACTGTTCACCTCTAGATCTGTCTGTCTTGCTCACTTTCTCTCTCGCTCTCTGAACCTCTCTATTTCATTCTCTTTCACTCTCTTTCACATTATGGCTGTCTCTAACTTGCCCTCTCTCTCTCTGTCTCTCTTTCTCTGTCTCTCTCTCTCTGTCTCTCTCTGTCTCTGTCTTTCTGTTTCTCTCTGTCTCTCTCTCCTTTCTCTCTCTCTCTCTCTGTCTCTGTCTCTCTGTCTCTGTCTGACAAAGGTCTCTGTCTCTCTGTCTCTCTTTCTCTGTCTCTCTCTGTCTCTCTCTCTCTCTCTCTCTCTCTCTCTCGGCTTCCCTCTCTCTTTTTCTCTGAATCTCTCTGTTTCTTTCTTTTTCATTCTCTTTCACTCTCTGGATCTCTCTGGCTTGCAGTCTTTGCTATTGTAAAGAATAAAAGAAAAAAAAAAAACAACCTGTAGATTAAATAGCATTTATCTTTTGGAAAATATAATTGCCAGAAATCTTTAAAAGAACTTTTGAAACTTGGGGAAATGTATGATATGAAGGAAAAAGAACAGTCAAAACATACACACACACACATATATATATATATATATATATATATATATATATATACATACATGTGTATACATGTATGTATACATACATATATATGTGTTTATATATACATGTGTGTATATATATATATGTAAACTATAGGTTCTTTTCCAACATGTTTGTATATAAAACTTTCAGTGTTTGAATTGAGAGTGATGAAGTCCTTCTTTTAATTAAATTTAACTGCCTAATGGTAGAGAGGATGTGTGGTATAGTGGACAGAACACTTGGGAAAGAGACAGGAAGATGTGGATTCAAGTTCAACCACAGACACATAGATGACAGTATGATAAGATACTTTAAGCCCTGTGCTGTGGACAAACTCTTTAAGACACTAAGTTGTGCAACACTTGTTGATCTGTACCAACAGAGGGAGTACTTCACTGGTTATTCTCCAATAGGTATGAAACCAGAAGTACACACACACACACATCATTTTTATAGCAATGATATGTTATTAAGATGATACTTTTGCCTTTCCTCTCTTTACCTCTCTCCAAAAGATGATGATAACTAGTATTCATATTAGGTAGGAGTAGAAATGTTTCATTGATGATAGCCTAAATAGTTTTGTTGGACATGGAATAGGAGAAACTTTCTCAAATAACCCTGTTTGATTTCCTCTTACAACCTCTCAACTTCAAGAACAAGTCAAATTTCTCTTCTTTTCTTTGTTCACCTTTCTGATCCACATAAAAGTCTTCTCCAAATTCAAGTGAATGCAATAAGATAAAATGATTAGACATTTTAGAAATTAAATATATCTTAGAGACTTTTCAGTCAAACTCCCTTATTTTCCAGCTGAGCAAACTGAGACACACTTAAGTTGAATGCAGTAATATGTTAGTAAACTGTTCAGCAACTGGCTCTGTGATGGAGAAGAAAGTGGGGGGATGTATCCATGAAACATTTTACATTTATTCTAAATTATTAACACTTTATCATCACTTTTTGAAATGTAGACAATCAGAAACTATAAAACAATATCTGATTTGTTGTGTCTATCAATTTTCCAAGTGTAAATGCTCACACTGAAAATTTCATAATGGGTTCTGCAGAAACTTGCTTAAGATTGCACAGCTAATTAATAATGGAGCTGGAGCTAGAATCCAAGTATTTTGTCAAGAAGTCTTCTGCCATTCTTCTGATCTTTACACTCCCACACCCTTATACAATGATATATTAACCAAGATGGATAAAAGGGGAATCTTTCTAGTTGATACTTTATTGCAAATATCTATGTGTCTTAAAAATGCTAAGAACCACAGTTTTATATGTCTTAAAAAGAAAGAAAAAAAAAAACAAACCTGAGCCTGCCAAGTTGTTCCCTGACACTCCAGATAACCTCTACTCCTTGAAATAGATACAACATAAGAACTGATTTAAAGAACAGATTAACATATGAATCACCATCACAGTTTCTGGGCTGCTCCAAGCCTCCATTCAACTCTGGAGTTTTTTAACCAGCTATTGATATAAACTAAACGCACTTACTTTCTTCCTTTTTCCCCCCCACTTTCTCAAAAAAAAAAAAAAAAAGAGTAAAGCCAAACAAGATAGATTCTCTTCTGCTAAGAATTTCAGGAAACCATTTTATTAAAATTCAGAAGGATAATTAGCAAGGACTATTTGGAGAACTTGAAAAAAGGAACATTTTTGTGAATTTCAAGCAACTCCCTCTCAATAATGGTTTCCTTTTGAATTAATTTAATCAACTTCATATTTATAGATTGAACCAAATTAAATATGTCAGAATGGCTACTAATTAAAATAACTCACATTTAAAAGTACAGTGAGTTAATGTTTATTTCAACACAGTAGAATTGAACTTTTTGACAACTCTGTATTAAGGCTACTTCGTTGTGATTATATAAGGGTATTTCTATAACTTTGTTCATTGATACCAGTGTAAATGACTCTGCAGGAGTTATATTGATTGCTTCATTTTTTTTTTTACAAAATTAATCCAGATTACTTTTGCAATAGCAGATGCATTTACTATCTTTTCCAAACTCCCCATCTGGGATTAACAAGTCAAAAAGGGTCAAAATATGTAGGGGTTGAAAGTGATTTCATGATTCATGGGAACTACTAAACTATGCAAAATTATCACTGTGACACAATGACTTTCTTATGAAAGCCTCCTTAATACGAGAAAAAAAAAAAGTAGAGCATTCTGTGGATTTTCCATCTCAAAGAATGTCAAGAAGTACATAAAAATAATCACATAACAGTTTATGAATAATGACCATATAGCCCTGTTATCATGCAAGCATTTTTTCACGGTTGCCAAGATGCAAGTTACACATTAAAAAGTTAAGTGGTTTCCACCCAACTTCTTCAGACTGACAAGGGTTTTCAAATAAGGAATTGCATTAAAAAATCATTCAGTATAACACTGGATATCCATGCTATGTATTTATCTGGTAAAAAGCAAGTGAGTTGAATGACATTTTTCACCAATTTAGGATTTGAATTCTCCAGTTATTTTGATATCATTCAAGTGCAGCCTAAATCTTACTTCTTTCAAAGTAGACATATCTTTAGAGACAAAGCTTATGTAGCAATTGGAGTAGCCCTCATCTCACACATGAAGTTAAATAATAGAAAAACTACTCAGGTTCAAAGTATTCTGTGACCTATAGATCCTGACACTACATCCAAATTATATATTGACTTTGGTTGTTACTGTTCACTTGTTTCGGTCATTTAAGATTTTTCAATAACCCATTTGGGGTTTTCTTGATAAAGATACTGGGGTGTTTTACCATTTCCTTTTCAAGTTCTTTTTTATAGATGAATAAACTAAGACAGTTTAATACCTTGCCTAGAGTCATACGGCTAGAAATATCTGAGATTAGACTTGAACTTGGTTCTTCCTGATTCTAGGGCCAGCTAACTATCTATCCACTGTGTCACTTAGTTGCCTACTGTGCCCATTAGTGCAATACAAAACCATTTAATAAAATACCATAATAAAAGAAATGAGTAAATAATATTATCCTTAAATCTAAAGCTTACTCTTTCACAAATACATATACTAGTGGTAAAAAGAATGAACAAATCTACAGAGAATTCAGGAATTAGTCCACATCAGGAAACATGCAGCCAGGAAGTCTACATGGATCATCATTATTAACATATTATTTTTTCTATAGTTCTTTACATATATTATAATTTGATTCCCAAAACTTCTTTAGATTACTAACAATCAGATATCAATTGATTTTGCAAATGAGAAACATGTGGCAGAAAAATTAAATCATTTTTGCAAGGTCATATAGCTAGTATGTGTATAAGGAAGAATTCAAACTTAGGTCTTCTTGACTCCCAAATTGAGCATCTCCTGGTTATGGTTTCTAGAGGTCCATACATGCAAGGTACATATGTATTTCAGATGTATCTGTAGAGAGGATCACATGCAGAAAACATGTGGATGATATTTATATGTGGAAAAGCAATTAATACCTCTGTTGCTATAGGGTACCGATATTGTTTGATTATGTTATTGTGCTATTTCAATAAGGCCTGCCACACACTGATTCCTGTGGCAGATTAATGTCTCTGACAGGTAGTGTTCTGTTTGTTTCAAGTGCACATTTACAACTTGTTCTATTGTTCTCATTGTCTCTTTCATGATCTCCTAGACATATAGGTGGGGAGTTTTTTTTATGTTTCTCTCTCCCTCCTTTAGCTAGATCTCAAAGTTGAGATGCTAACTTTATACCATAAAAGGATCAATGTGCTATTTAGAGTTTGGGAACTTAATTTTTCATTCTTTTACAATGATAGATTCTTCTTATATTGAGTGTCAGATGGAGAAAACCCATTAACTATATTTTTCTTCATACAGATAGGGAAATCTGCCTTTCCCATAGACTTGGCTGATAGGGATCCAAAAAATCAGGAGATGACTAATCTGTAGTTGGACATTAGTGTTGTAGTGGATAGAGCACTAGCTTTGAATCCTGCTATAAACATTTACTAGCTATATGAAGTGGAAAAATGCATTCCAATCTTAATGTTTTCATCTATAAAATGAGGGAGTTAGACTTAACTAGTTCTAAGCTTTTACAAGTCTATATTTCTTTTAATTCCAAATTCATTGTTTTTTTTTCTATTAGACCACATCATTCCTTTTTAATATATACTTATATAGTATATAATATCATATATGATTAGTTTCTGGTTTTTCTTTTTTCTAGAATACTTGTTAAAGAACCTGAGAGTATTAATATTTTTTCTGTGCATAATAATCCTAAAAAGAACTAGCATATTTTCAGGCAAGAAAAGAAATTATTTCTGATGACAGTAAGAAATAAAACAAATCGAACATAGTTTTAATTGTTTTGTTCCTCAAAAGAGTTTCCATTTTGATCTGAGGCTAGTCAAAAAACAAATAGTTACTTATGACTGATAAAAAGAAATATCACAGAAATTCTTATTCTCTCTGTTACTGTCATATATGAGATAGCAAAAAATATTAGAAGATTTTTAAGCATGTTTCTACTTCATAATTAAATATCAAATCATATTTTTGGTGGTGAACTGTGGATTGTCTCAACCCACACTCAGTTTTCTAATTTTAAATTTTCTTATATTTTTATTGTGGTAGTCAGGTTTTTAGCCAGTCATTTTATTTTTAAAAAATGTCATTATTAAGTTATTGCTGTACATTTAAACTGGAAAGCTAGCTGATTTATTTCAAATAGAATCTGGTGTTATTTTAATATTACCTCTTGCTTCTCCTCTGTAAAAATTTATTTTCAACTTCAATATTATATTTTCCAAATCTGTTATTTTTCGGGGCTACTACCAGATTCTCCATTGTCTATTCTATGTTTTCTACTCCTCTTACTCCTTCTATTACTGGGTCTTCACCATATACCTTTGGGGATATGAACATTAGCTGGAGCTGGGGCCTTAGTCTATGTAACATCCAGAGGTAGAGGACTTATCCTAGCTGAATTCCTACACTTAGAACATGCAGAAGAGTGAAGATTACTTTGGGAGTAGAATCAATGAATAAAGTTTTCTAAGTATTTTAAGGTAGGGATCCTTTTTAGCTGTGTGTCTGCATATATCACCTCCTTAACCTTGTAAAAAGCAGCAGATACTGATTTTGAGTATCCACTTGAAGCAAGGAAGAAAAAGAAAAGGGGATGATAGAGGCAGAGGCAGACAAACTTAAGGAGATTAGATATATATGGTACTCAGAGTCATAGACTAGATAGAGGAAAACTAGTACTGATAGTGAAAAAAAAATGGGACTAGAACTCAGCTAGAGCACAGTATCATAGTCACCGATGTTTTTACTTTTTGAAATTTGTTCTGCTAAAATCTAGGGTAAATTTTGGAATATAGATAACTTTTCCCATTAACTGTCACATATTATATGACAATACATAAATATATCTGTATCTCTATGTATATATTTATATATAATTATATAAACAAAGGATATTTAGATAAATAGATATTTAAATGCTGGCTCTGCCTGAGTAAAACACCTTCTCTCTTTATACCATAGCTTGCTTATCTAAAAAAAATAAGCATACTAATAATATTTGCAGTTTATCTCAGTTAAGTTGTAAGGTTTAAATAAAATAACAAAGGAAAATATATTGTAATCATAATCAATGTCAGCAGAATACATCATGATGAAATTTATGGTGAGGATGATTGTGGAGACCTAATATCCATACATATCTTGAAAATTTCTCTAAACTAATAACATGGTAAATAATAAATTCTTAATTTGACTTGTAAGATAATACAGGATATTTGTAAGATAATAGAGGAAATAGAGGAAGATTCTGGGAAGATGGCAGAGTACGTCAGTTAAATTTCAAGCTCTCCAGATTTCTCCCACAAAAAGAACAAATTTGCAGATCAGGTTGAACATAGGCTGGTAAAAAATCAAGAATTGGGAGAGAACAGAGGACTTCCTGCTACAATGACAAGAAGATCTGAAAAAAGACTCTGGGTTAGGGATTAACATATGTGAAGTACAAACACCTTCAGGCTAGTTGTGTTTGACTACCTCAGCAGGAACTACAGAAACTTTCACCTCCAGGAATAAATGCAGAGTTAGGAGTTTGAGGCCAGGAAGACTGATGAAGACTCCACTGATTAGAATGCCTGGGCCCATCTGTGCTACAGAAACTTGGCCTTGAACAAGAAGGAATCAGTGTACCCAGTGTGTGCAGAGGCAGTGGGACAGGGACACTAGTTGTGGACACATGAAGGATTGGTTGGGGGGGGAGGGGCAGGTCTTGGTTTAGAGTTCCAGGTCAGAAGGGAGAGCTGAAGTAAAGCTAGAAGCACCACCCATCACCCCAGAACTAGAAGAGTTTATATTAATACTTCTCATTTAAAAAATAAAATGAACTGGCAAAAAAGAAAGACCCAATCATAGAAATGTATTATGGTAATAGAGAAGATCGGGTTTCATCTTCAGAGGGGAACAATGAAGTAAAAAAAAAAAAAAAAAAAAAGCTTCTTCTACCCTAAAGAGTAACATGAAATGGCTCCCTGTCCAGAGAGAATTTATAGAAGAACTTTAAAAAGAACTAAAAGTCCAAATGAGAGACACAGAGGAAAAACAAAACAACAACAATAAAAATCCATGCAAAAAAAAAAAAGGAAGATTATGAAAAAATGTTATCCAACTAGAAAAGGTGATACAAAGTCTCAATGAGGAAAACAATTCTGAAAATTAGAATTGGCCAAGGGGAAGCCAATGAAGCTATGAGAGACCAAGAAATAATAAAACAGATTATAAAGAATGAAAAAAATAGAATAGAAGGTGACAGATCTTGTAAAAAAAAAAAAAAACAATAAATCTGGAGAACAGATCAAGAAGAGAAAATGTAAGAATACACTGCCTAAACGTTGCAACCAAAAAAAAAAATCTTGACACAGTAATGCAACAAATAATCCAAGAAAATTATCTTGGAGTAATAGAACAGGAAGGGAAAGTAAAAATAGAAAAATCCACCAATCACTACTTTAAAGAGATCCTTTGTAGAAAACACAAAGGAATATTATTGCCAAATTTCAAAAACCCCAATCAAAGAGAAAATTTTGCAAGGAATAAAGAAAAACCAATTCAAATATGCTGGAGCTACAATAACAATGGTACAGGACTTGGCAGCAGCTACAATAAAAAAAAAAAAAAATACAGGTCCTAGAATCAAATATACAGGCAATTGAGAGAACTATACATGCAACCAAAAATATCATATCTAGCAAGAATATTCATAATATTTAATGACAAAAAGGACATTTACCAAATGCAGATTTTCAGGACTTTTTTCCAACCAAACCCAAACTCAGTAGAAAATTTAACATATAAGAGCCTTCTTGGGGAAAGTAGGATGAGGGGAATAAAATGGGAAAAAGAATAAACTTTTTTTTAAAGTGCACAGCAGAAGAAAAAAAAAAATCTACAAGGAAGTAAAGAAATGATGGACATTTCACACTTCTACATTATTTCTTCTACTAATATATATTGTTTCTTGAAATCAAATTTTATTTTTATATATTTTGAATAGTCTCTGATGTTCTGCTAGATACACGACAATGTTCTGTTTTATGTTGGTATATTTTGTTTTATTTTCTTTTTCTGTCTTTTCTTTTTTATTCTTTTTTAAATAAATAGAAAAAAGATAATAGAGGCAATAACAAAAGAAACTGCTATGCAAGACCTGATTTTGATTTTTTAAAGGAAGAACTGATTAAGCATATAGAAATGATAGCTTTTAGGAAGCAAAACAACAAAACAAAACAAACAAACAAACAAACAAAACTTGTGTTACTTTAGAGTTTAACAGTTAAATGGGAAGAGCTGCTAGTCATGTTCCAGTGTTCAATCTTTAAGCATAACAAATTTCAACAATGTTAAAAAAAAATTGTTAACTTTCCCACGCCCTGAGGTTCTAAAAAGAAAGATGATTTATGATGCATAGGAGATTCTGAAAAATGAAGTTCCTATGAGAAAATCATGAGTGTTATTAGGAAGTAAAGAGGAAAATATAAGAAAATTAATCTTGTTTCAGAGGAAGGTGTCCCTCAAATGTAAATTTTTAAAAAATACATTTGAAAATAAAAAAGATCATTTATTTAAGGAAAAGCCATAGATCTAAAAGACTACTTAATGAACAACAACTAGAGATTAGGAAATGTTGAGAACAACATAAAGAAATTATGAAAACTATTTACAAAGTAAATGGAGAAACACAGAAAGAATAAAACCTATATTGAGGATAAATGATGGGATATTAAAAGAAGGCAGAGAAAAGACTAACTGAACTACTTGTTAGATGGGGATCAATTACTGTGTTAGAAAGATGTGATAAATTAACATCAGAATATCCATGTTTAGAACCTAGTTCCTACATTACTAGGCAAATTAACTTCTCTGGGCCTCAGTTTTTTTATGTGAAAAATTATTTCTTCCTAGAATAATATTTTTGAAAAACTTAAATTGCTGTATTAATGAAAATTCAGATATTGAGGAATCATTATGTTCAGATCTCAGTACTAAGCATTGAGGATATGAATATAAAAATAATATGGTCCCTATAAGATAGTGTGGGTATGATGGAGATTTTTGGACTAAGAAATAGGAGATATGGTGTTTTAATTCAATTGATTGTCTATGCTTTTCTGGGAATATAGGGAATATTTCTGGGAAGCAGGTTTGATTCTTTTTTTCCCCAAAGCCAACAGTAGAAAGATAGGGGAGAAAAGCAATAAAAATTGCCAGAGAGCAGCAGTGAAAAACTCTTACCAAGTGGATAATAGGACACAAGGGCAAGAACTGGAGAGATGTGTGAGAGTGTGTGTGTGTGTGTGTGTGTGTATGTGTGTGGTGTGTGTTTGTGCATGCACATGTATATGTACATATTTGTGCATTGGGAGCCAGGGAGTCATTTAAATGTGAGTTATTATGATTCTATTTTGTATATCAAAGGAAACTATCTTCTGATGGAAAATAAAAAAGTAAATGAGAAAGGAATAAGCCCCTAGTACATGCACACATGGTAAAAGAGGGCTTTGGTGTGCCAGAAGGAATATCAAACTCAAATTTATATGGGTTCACATTTCAGAGCTCTACCACTTATAAGCAGCAATTCACTTAATATCTATAGCTAATCTTCCTTATCAGTCAAATGAGGAGATTGGGTTAGATGATTTTGATAGGGTTTTGTGCTTTTCTGTCTCTAAATCTATGAATACACAGTCAAAATAAATTCCAGTTATGTGGGTCAAACAACTCACAGTTTATCCCAGAGCACTTAAAAAACAGATCCATGTAATTCTGACTAGTTGTGTTTGAGGAAATTATTGAACAGGTTAATTGACAACAAACTGAAATCAATCAAGCAATCAATAATATTAAGCATATACTATGTTCCAAGTACTGGGCTGAGCACTGGGCATTAAAAAAAAAAAAAAATTGGAAAAATTGTCTTCAAGGAGCTTACAATCTAATGGGACAGCAATAAATAATATGTACAAAGAAATGGCTAATATAGGTTAAAAAAAAAAAAAAAAAAAAAAAAAACAAGAGAAGGAAGACACTAGAATTAAGGGAGACTAAGAAAGGCTTCCTGTAAGACATAAAATATTATTTTGGACTAATAAAAGACAAAGAAACCACCAGGCAGAAAATAAGTTGGACAAATTATGTTCTTATTTTCAAAATCAAAAATAAGATTGATTTGAAAATTAGTACTGACCTTTATGGCCATTTTGACCTTTATGGCCTTAATAAACACAAAAGAGATCCTAGGAAGAAAACTTAAAGGAATGTCATAGTCAACATGAAAAATTCCCAGGTTAAAGAGAAAATATTACAAGCAATAAGAAAAAAATTAAATACTGCAGTAAAACAATTGGGGTTTCACAAGACCTAGCAGCTTCTAAAATAAAATAACTATAAGTTTTGAAATATTATATTTTAATGAGTAAAAGAACAGGTGTTGTATCCAAAAAATAGTTATTAAAAGTTGAATATAATCCTAAATGGAAAAAATGGATATTTAATTAACTGAAAGACTTTCAGATATTTGTAACAAAAAGACCAAAATTCCATGGAAAATTTGATGTAAAAGATCCATAAGAAATATAAGAAAATCATTAAAAACTAATTATAAAGCAATGATTAAGATCAAACTGTTTACTTAGGAAATATGAAAATGTTACTAATATTAATGATTATTAGTTATTATTAGTAATAGTATTCTTAAAATCGATAATTTCTAAAATAATTTGAAAGAAAGATTGGGACTGAGTTATATATGATGACAGAATTCTAAAAAAAAACAAAATTGGGTAAGGAAAAGAGAAATTATTTCATGAAAATGGGGCCTAAAAGGAAGAACTAATAAATAGGGGTAGAGGGCTAGTAATATTGGGACCTAACTCTCATCTAGGGTGAAAAAGAAATAACATATACATCTGATGAGTTTTAGAAGTCTCCTGAACTTATAGAAAGGTAAAAAAAAAACAAAAAAAAAAAAAAAACTGGGCAATAGGTTATGGAGTGGACTTTTAGAAGAGTATATAAATTAGGACTGAACATGATTACAATAATAGCTTAAGCTCTTATTTTTAAAAATCGAGCAAGCAAAGGAGAAAGAATCCAACTGAAATAGAGAAAATTAGTTTTTTCTTCAGAGGTTTTGTCTTATTTGTAGAGGAAATATGGAGAGCTTGGAATTTTCTGAGCTACTCTGATATCTTCCCATAATCCCCTGTTAGTGATGCCTTCTTGATGGAATTTTAAACTAGTCCAGCCATTCTGGAGAGTAATTTCAAACTACTCCTGAAGGTTTATAAAACTACATAACCTGTGCAATTAAAATGTTTACTTTCTCAAAGAGCAAGGCAGACAATTTGGAACATAAATTTTTTTCAAAATAATTTTAAAATCATTTTTCAAATATATTTCCAAGTATTTGAAAAATGATATTTTAAGATGGGGGAAAAGCTTTCAGTGTTAACCATAAAACAAAAGATGTAAAACATGGTTAAAGGAAATTGGTAAGGTAGATATGTCCAAGATTGACCTCAGTTAATTTGTTTCTTGAGCGAGTGACTTCAGGTCATTCCAGCTATTCTACTTTATTGACAGATAGTTATATGACAATCTAATATTTTGATACAATATTCTCATGTACTCTGATGATCATGTTTAAGTAAGGGTCTTCTGATATTTAACAATCAGCTTTCTAGAAGAAAAAAAATAGTACTTCAGATGCTTAATTTGAATTAATGACATTCTCCATTACTCTATTGTCTATAAAAATCAACAAATTAATACATTAGGCCCTAATTTGTTGTATTTGTCATTTTAAGGGGTAAAAATGCTCACACTGAAAATTTGACAAACTTCCCTTGGGAGCTAATATGAATTGGATCTGATTCACCACTAGAAAAACTGGTTTTATTTAAGAACAAATAATGTATTTGACTTTTTTCTGTTGAATTAGTTGAATTTTTTGTTTTGATAATGTACACAAAAACCTTTCACCCTCAAAATGTTTTAGTAATGATTCTAAAAACATCAGAAATTTGGGATAGTCTCAATAAAATCTTGACATCACAAATACCTGATTCAGAACAAAAGTCCACTTGAGAGACTATTTCCTTAATACTATTTCAATATTTTAGAGTTGTGGAGAAAAAACTCAAAATCATTTAATCAAACATTCCATTTTACAAATAAGGAAATTGACTAAGAATAGGTTAGATAGACAAATGGATGGAACCCTGAGCTTGGGGTAAGGAAGATCTAAAATCAAATAGTCCTCAGAAAATTCCTAGCTGTCACTTAACTTCTTCCTCCCTCTATTTCTCCTTCTGTAAAATGGAGATAGTAATAGCATCTAATTCCCAAGGTAATTATGAGGATTCAAATGAGTTATCTCCAAAACTCTTAGCATAATGTCTGAAACATAATGAGCACTATATTTTTATCATTTGTTATTATTTTGTATTTATTTTTATCATTATTACCATTATCATTACCATTAGATTTCCTCAAATTTACATAGCTGTTTGTAGAAAAACTAAAATTTGAGTTCATCAGGTCTTTTAATTCAAAATCCACTGATCTTTCTAAAGTATATCATTGAATCATTTCTGATAATTGTTAATGGAAGGAAATGGCCTTGGTATACGTATCTCTTTCCTAATAACCAAACTCTCTACCAATCAGCACCAGCTCTGCAATTTATAAGCTTAGAGACATTGGCTGAGGTCATTCACAGGTTAAATGGTTCGCCCACAATGACACAGTCAGTATATATCAAAGTTAGCATTTGGAACTCAGTCTTTTTAATTACTAAGGCAATTATCTCACATTCTTTCTAAATATTATTAATATTATTTTATTAATACTAATTAATTAAGCCATTATTCAAACAGAAATAGACAATTGACAACTATTACTACTGTTAACAATAGAAACATAATTAAAAATCAAACTGCAGTTGGAACTGTGTCTACACCTTGCCCAAACAGATGGTTACTTCACTCAAACAATGAATAAATTGAATTTAAAATAATCAGGCAAATCTGTTATTTAAGTTGGCCAGGCAATGGAATAAAAATCATTGAAGTTATACTTTACATAAAGACTGGCTATATTTTTCCATTTGCAAAATCTTCTTAATAAATTTGTAATTTTTATATAATATGTATTTATTAAGAAGCAGCATTATCCAATGGATAGAGAGATGGCCAGAATTAGGAAGCCTTCAGTTAGATTGCTTCTTATCCCTTCTAGGTGACAACAAGCAAGACACTTTGAATCTCAAAATCCCAAGCAATATCCTAACACTACAAATTATAAAACAAAGTGTACTGAGAGAGGGAATTTCTTTACTAAGTAATTCCTATATCAAATGAACCATATGATATAACTATTAGTGCAAGTAAACAATTCCACCAAAATTTTCATTTGCACTATTCATTTGCACTATTTGTTGATTTGAATTTGCATTATTCAATGTAATAATTATTTACAATATGGTACCTGTCCAATGGAAATATTCAGTTCTAATTCAAAAACTGTGACCACTTCACAGGATACATTATTTATATTAGTTATCAGATATTAATTAAGCAGAAATAGTGAGTTCCTACTATTACTGCCCAAATAAAGAGTTAAGAGCCTTATTTAGTTATAGCTACATATTTTGATATGGTACATTTGCTTGAATTTTCATTATTTAATCATGACATTTTGTATTTTATACATGGAGGCAGAAATAACTGGTTCCCAAAAGTGATCAAATACCATTCTACCAGCTTTTTAAAGCTATTCTGAGACTGTGTCTATATTATATGAATATCAACCCTTTTTTCTACCCTCTTAATTTAGTACATGTTAATTTGATTGAATAAATTGTCTCATTGTTGGGCATCAACAAAATATATAGAAATTTTATCAATATATAATTCAGAAAGAAGTATCCTATAGCATTATCCCTTATATAGACAAAAGGATTCTTTCACCTGTTATTTACTTATGTAAGTTTGGCGGGGAAGCATGAACCCAAGGCATAACTTAAAAGAAATCAAGCTGTGGCAGTAATATGAATATTTAATAAATATGAAAATATAATCCATAATATTAGGCTCTTCTACATCTTCAATGTGAAGGTGTTCTTGTACTCTCCATGCCCTTACTATTTAAAAAGATGCTTTTGCATTGTTTTCCTCTTGACTGTTTATGGAGATAAAATCCCAAGAACGTTCTATCTCACCCATTAGGCTTTAATTGACTTAGAATTTACTTTACATTCAGATTCTAACAATTTGTTAAATGAGTAAGGCTTTTGCTCAAGAGAACACCTAACCAGAGATAGTAAGGTATAGTGGCCAGTCTGTTGTAGTGGTACAGAATCATGAATACTTAGGTTCACATCTTCCATCCAACACTTACTAGCAGTATGTACATAAGCAAATCATTAAACATTACTACTATTACTAAAGATAAACATTTATATAGTGTTTTACAATTGGCAAATTACTTTTCAAATTATTTCATTTGATCCTCAATAACAATCCTGTGAGGTAGATGCTATTATTGTCAACATTTTTTCCAGTGAGGAAATTGAGGTAAATAGAGGCTAAATGATTACCCAGATTTCAAAATCAGCTGCTTCTGACTTTAAATCCATTATACTATTTATTTAATGTGCCACCTACTTGCCTCTAATTTAATTTTGCTGAGACTCAGTTTATTTGGTTGTAAAATAATGATAGAAATAATTTCACATGCAAGATTGTTGTAATGTTCAAATAATATAAACTATAAAAAGTGTCATGCATATGTCAATTATATTAGTAGTGTTATTTGTAGTTGCTAGTTTGGTTAATCTCCTCAGAAAGTATAAAAAGTCTAATTTTCCACTGCTTGAGTCTTTTTTTAATGCTTTTTTCCTCTTTGTTAGTGGTTGTGCCCATTTCATCCAGTCATTATGCTTAAGTATTTATATCCATAACATATGTCTAGTCCAGCATAGCCAGATTTTCATTAGCATAATTTCAATGCTGCATCCCAATCCAACACCAAGCATAGTGGTACACTGAATATAATGGGTACTCCTTTAAGGGCAGCTGAGCTATTGTATTCAAATTATTAAATTGAATTGAAATTAAATGAATTGAATAGAATGTATAAATGATATGAATAAAACTTCCCAGGAATTCATTATATCTTTATGATCTAAGAAACTGACGATTATAGTCACATATTTAATATGTCAGTACACTGCAGTTCTAAAAAAAAAAAGTTTTCAAATATAATTACTTATTTTGGCATATCAACACAATATTACTGAAATAAATTTTAAAAACAGTATTGCATATAAATACTATTATTTCCATATAGATAATAAGTTTTTTTTGAACTTTATAAAAAAAAATATAAGCCACTTTTTTTTAGATCACTGAGAAAAATTGGTAGGGCAACACATCAGAGGTTTACAAGGTAGACAAGTAAAGTGGAAAGTTGCCTGAGAAGAATAGTTAGGAGAACGGTTTTTCCCTGCATCACCAACTAGTGACTTGATCTTGGACAAGTCATTGTTTCCTCATCTGAAAAATAAGTTATGTGGACTAGATGGACAATCTGAGGTTTTCCTTGATCGCAACACTCCTCCACTCCCATCTAATAGCAATCTCTCCTGCTTGAAAATATTTTACCTTGAATCTACTTGTTTAAATCCCCTTATCCTACAACATAATATGTTCTTTGAGTCAGGGACAGTTTCATTTTCATCTCTGTGTTCCCAGTACCTAACACAATGCCTTGCATATAGTAAAGTAATTGCTTAACAAAGATTAATTGAATTGAATTAGAGGATCTCTAAGGTCCTATAGATCTTAAACACACTTATGATTCTAGCAGTTTCTCTAGCTCTAGAAAATGGAAAGGTTTAATGGTGTCCATTAGCCTTCTCTGACTCATTCTACCTATAATGGAAAGTTAATTCTTATATTACAGATTGGTATATCAAGCTTTTTGTTTGATGGAGTTATATATCATAAGGCATATTGGTTTATTTTTAAAAGTTAAATTATGAAGGATTTAAGGAAAGGGTTTTTATCCTACTGAAAATGAAGTATTATTCTGTATGTAATAGGCATATTTTTGTAACATGTTACATTATGTGTGTGTATGTGTGTGAATGTTATATGATGTGATCTTCCCCTTGTCTTCTTCATCTCTGTTCTCCAATCAAGGGAGATTCATTTTTGTCATAGAGAAGTATCCCTTTCAAAATGTTCCTCTCCAAGTAAAATAATCTGTATGCTTCAGTAAAACCTTTCAATAATTAATCCCATATTAGTATCAAATAATATTAATATAATATTTTTTATATTAGAAACATGACTCCCCTTAGAGTTTTAGATATTTAGACAACAGCATCAAAATGAAAAGGATCTTCATGAGAAAAAAACTCTCTATTCTCTCCTCATTCCCTTCTAAATTGCACTTCCTATACTTTAATAGGATCACAGATGTATACCTGGAAGGAACTTGACAAGCCATTTTTAAAGATAAAGAAACTGAGTTTCAAGGAGAGTTATGATATACCCAAGGTCACACATCTAATAAGTGATCACTCCACAGCATACTATGCAGAAATCTATGGCATTATATGACCACAATGGAATATTTATTATAATATATTCAGAGTATTGGACTGGAAAGAGATAGCTCTTGAAAAGCTATAATCATCCTCCTTCTTTTAATGTATAGCATTTAATGAGTTAAAATAAATCCAGTTTTTCAAGCACAAGGACTAGATATATTTTGACAGCATAGAAAAATTGGCTAGCCTTTTGGTGTTGGGAGCAGGGGTGGGGTGGGGGGAAACAGGGGAGAGAGTGAGCAGAAATGCTTACTGAGAATTTCTCCCCAATAATTTTTAAATGATCAAACTGTGCCATATTATTTGTAACGCTATTAAGAATAATATCTAAAGTACTTAAACTAATTATGCCTATTTTGTAAGATTAATTATCATTAATAATTTAACATATTTTATCATTTAAGTCAGTATCCGTTCTGATCTTTAACTTTAGAGAGCACACTGTATATGTACCACATAATTAGGGCTTATGTATCATATAATTAGGGCTAAATACTAGGAAATCAGGCTAATGAGACCAAATCAAACTGAATTATTTAAGCTTTTTTTCTTTAATTTTAGAGGTAGAATATTTAGTAATTAAATGCTGATTTCATTTTCTTGAACTCACATGTAGCTCATTTGTCTTGGAGTCTCCTTTTATGAATATGAAGTCTCATAAAATGTTTGCCAAGGCAGTAAAGAAATGAGATCCCTCGATTGTTTCAGAATCTATTAAGTGCTAAAACACATAGGACTGTTGTAAGACGAGGGGAAATGTGATCCAGGAGAAGTTTGTTTTCCTACCTCTTCTTTCTTTAGCTTTTAGAGATTTAGTATCATAATTGTTCCCCATATCTGTTCTTGCCCTCAATAGTTCCTTTCTTCTGTCCTATTCCATCAGGACCAACCTCTTGCTAAATGACAGTGGAGGATACTTTTAGGTTACTCTATAAATATTGACAACCAAATATGACCTAACATAAATTTAAGGGAGAAGCTTACACTGTATAATAACTAAGTGACCTGTCCAGGGTCATACAATTAATAAGTGACCTGGACAAGATTTGAATATAGGTTTTCCCTACTCCAAGGCCCTTTAGAAGACATCAATGCTTTGAATTTCAGACTTTGTTTATAACTAGTAGAAATATGTTTTCATCAGGGAGCTCTTTTGCTATTTCTCTAGCCAGTCCAAAAAATAAAATGTATGTATTCATTATATATAATGCTCCTTAAAAAAAGTGATAGGCTTATATCACAAAGAGATATTAAAGAAGGGAAAGGAACCTGTATGTGCAAGAATGTTTGTGGCAGCCCTTTTTGTAGTGTCTAGAAATTGAATTGGTGGATGCCCATCAATTGGAGAACAGCTGAGTAAATTATGGTATATGAATGTTATGGAATATTATTGTTCTATAAGAAATGACCAGCAGGATGAATACAGAGAGGCTTGGAGAGACTTACATGAACTGATGCTAAGTGAAATCAGCAGAACCAAGAGATCATTATACACTTCAACAACAATATTATATGAGGATCAATTCTGATGGACATGGCTCTCTTCAACAATGAGAGGATCCAAATCAGTTCCAATTGATCAGTAATGAACAGAACCAGCTCTACCCAGTGAAAGAATCTGGGGAAATGAGTGTGGACCACAACATAGCATTTAAACTTTTTCTGTTATTGTATGCTTTCATTTTTGTTTTTCTTCCCAGGTTATTTTTACCTTCTTTCTAAATCTGATTTTTCTTGTGTAGCAAGACAACTATATAAATATGTACACATATATCATATTTAACATATACTTTAACATATTTAACATGTATGGGACTACCTGCCATCTAGTGGAGAGGGTGGAGGGAAGGAGGGGAAAAGTTGGAACAACAGTTTTTGCAAGGGTCAATGTTGAAAAATTACCCATGCATATGTTTTGCCAATAAAAAAGCTATAATAAAAAAAAACAGTGATTTTACCAATTACTCCAAAATTGAGAATTATAATTAGTTGCTGTCTTAGTTTCTCTGTCCCTCTAGCTCTGACACTGGTGCTTTGATATGGGAGCTCCTGGAGGTCTAACTCAAACCTGTAGAATGGATCTCTTCATGTGAGAGGATGATGATGATACAAGGAAACTGAGAGGCAGTTGCGTTGTTCTCTCCACTTCCCTCTTGCCTCCAATTTATTTTATTCCCAATCCACAAGGAACATCTGGTAGTAAAGGCTGCTTTGCAACTCCATCAAGTGTTATGATTCACAGCTGCGGAATCTCTCAGAGAATTAACCTGCCCCCTCACTTAGGCGTGGTCCTTAACAATTCCCTGTTTTTTGTTTTATAGAAGGATGATTATTTTTTCCCCATGGCATGGTCAGTAAGCTTGTGCATTAGCTGTTATCTGAGTCCACATGCTAAAGTATCTGAGCCCACATGCTAAGGAGTGCAGACAACACTATAGCAAGTGTTGAATTTGTGAGTTATCATGGGGGCAAACTTTCAAACATAGAAGAGGACTAGTCAGAACAAGCATTTTTCATAGTCTCTCATCAGTCCTGGCTCTTCCCTTTGATGTGTTGTCCCATTTAATTACCATGACTAAAAAAGACCCTTACCGGGTCTCTTCTCCCTTTTTTTCCCCACAGGTTACCGAAGGAACTCTGGGAGGATCCTCACAATCATCTCTCAAGCTGCTTCTTTGTTTCTTGTAATCCACTTTCAGGTGCCACATGTTGTGATATGGGAGCCACCTGCCAGTGGCTGCTGGAGGTCCAACTCAGACCTGTAGAATGGATCTCTTCATGTTTTTTAAAACAAACTCTACATTATAAATTCTTCAGAAAAACTATGGATGGACTATCTCTGTGCATGGGAATAGACAAGATAACTTTGATTTCGAATTGTACATCAAACAGTCTCTAGGTCATTAAACCTAAAAAGCTGAATCAACTATCCCTGAAAATGGATGGCACTGGAACATTGGGCCCATACCTGGCCATGGCTGGCAATGGGCACAAAGCACACAGTTTTATCCGGTCAAGAGAATGATTAGAGATGGGGAGCCAAACCAGACATTGTCAGCACATTTCCTCTGGGTTGAAGGGTCTTATACTTTACCCAGAGTTCCCCCTCTATCTGCAGCCTTCTACACTCTGATACACATATATGTGATTATATCTAAGGCTTTATCTTTATCATCTATATTTGCATTTGTTTTCTGGATAGATTTTATACCATAGTATATATTTAATTCAAATAAATAAAGTAATTTTATTTAATATTATGGTACTAATAAAGATAAAGAGAAGCTTTCTAAGTAAAGGATGATGGTTACAAATGAGTGACAATCCTTGAGCAGGCTCAGCTGCAACTCGGCCAACCCCAGTGTCTTTGCTTCCAAACACAAGAGTTTTATGCACTAAGAAAGCGTCTTACACACATCCTCCACTAAGACTGATGAACCCAAAGTCTAAAGGGATACAAGAAAGCCTCAATTTATACTGCTGTGGAACAAAGCTAGCTGTCACAAAAGTTTTTCCATGCTGTTAGATAACTTAGGATAAGAGATAGCTATTATCTAGATGCTGTGTAAGAGTTTTACAATTTAGGACATAACATCATGTGTGCAGTCTATTTGTCTTCTACTGTTCTGTATGTTGTGTTCCAGAATTTGTGCATGAACATCCTGGAATATTCCTACACATTCACATGTGTTACACTATTTTTGTTGTTGTTGCTTTTTTATGAATGTATGCATATATAAAGACCATTCATTAAAAATTATTACCACTTTTTTCCCTTCTTTCCACATTGCTTGTGATTCAGCACTTAAAAAGTGTTTATACTTATTTGGCTATCTACTATATAATGAATATGCTAATATTTTTACACATGGATATACATACACATATATATATATATAGTATAATGTATGTATATATGTCTAAAATACATATAACCTATTTGGATGGAGTTTAAATCAATCAAACGAGATCTAGAATGATGTGCTGAACCCAACAGAAACAAGCTACTCTGACAAGTTATTTAATGCCTCGGTGTCCAGGACGATTTTAATTGATAAATGAGTTGCCTATCTATTTCAATAGAGAATATTTCCAAACTGAAAGTTTACCAAACAGATAACACTTCAAATCTGTTTACATATATGATTATATGCACATTTGTATTATGTGTGCATATATGTATGCATGCATTATATATATAATATAATTATTTTGTTATACTACATTCATATATGATTTGTACAAACATTCTGGAATTTTATGAAAAACTGACATTTTTAAAAAATCTAAACTCACAAAACATCATTGGAAATAATTGATATAAAATAATTTATTTGATTTACAAAATAATTAACTAAAGAATTATTTAAAATATTAAACTGCTCCCAAAAAGCATAAAGCAGAATTTAATTTGTAAATATTGATTTGATGCATCTACAATGTTTTCTAGATCTTGGTCTTTAGAAAGTATGTGGGTAGTACAGAAAGACATAAGGGAGGGAAGAACTGAAATCACTTTGGGAGGATGAAAAATAGTTCCACCATATGGACCCTGTATATCTCTGGTGATCTTCTGCAGAGGCTACTGAAAATTCAAAAAAAAAACCAAACTACATCAGGACTATGGGATTAGACTTCATGGCTAGAGGATAAATATCTAAAGTAGGAGCTGGTTCTGCTCTCTTCCTCCCTCCACACCTTCCTCCCTCCCTCTTTTTCTCTCTTTCTCTCTCTCTCTCTCTCTCTCTCTCTCTCTCTCTCTCTCTCTTTTATTTAACGTCTCAAAGTTATTCATATATAACCAAAGCAACCTTCCCTGAGACTGATCTTTTTATATTGTCCTGGAGTGTCCCTAATCAGCATTTGAGGATTTACCAATAGATCTTATAGCACAGGGATAATGATAATGATGATTATGACAATAATTTATGTTGTAATGGAACAATCACCAGATTTAGGGTGAGATGACATAAATTCAAAACCCAGATCTTCCAATTACTACCTAGGTGACTTGTTGCTATTGTTTTGTCAATTAGTCATGTCTGATACTTTGTAACCTCATTTGGAGTTTTCTTGGCAAAGACACTAGAGTGATTTGCCATTTCCTTTTGCAGCTCATTTTATGGATACAAACAGACTTAAGTGACTTTCCCAACATCATAAAGCTAATAAGTATCTGAGCTTTAAACTCAGGAAAATAAGTCTTTCTAACTCCGGATTGGCAATTTATTTACTGTACCACCTAACTGTCCTGTGATTTTGTTCAATATGAAATCACATACTATCTCAAGGCCTTAGTTTTCTCATCTAAAAAAATAGATACTTGGAGATGATGGCCTTCTAACTCTAAAACAATAATCCTATAAGTGATGCTGGAGCCATATTAAGCTATTTTTGCCAATACTTCCTTATTGGTCCACCTTCGTGGATTGACAAGACATCCAGGAAAGGATGGAGGGAGAGACAGGTAGAACATAATACTGCATCCTTTTCATTTTACTTTTCTTGCCTTCCTAAACCTCATTAGGTAGATATATCTTTATCAATGTCACTTTTCCCCCCCAGAATTTTAAGTCAATAAAAATATTATAATCTTCCCTAGATTGAGGATACTTAACACAAATTCTGTGTGTGTGTGTGTGTGTGTGTGTGTGTGTGTGTGCAGTTTTTACAGATTGCAGTACAAATTCTAAATAATTGGCTTGGAAATAAAGGTATAGTAATAGCATATATGGATTTTTTTCCATTTCAAGAAAGACATGAATATAAATTAGAAATCCCTATTTTTATTCTTCCCTTGTACTGAAGAAATCTTAATTGATATTTTAATCAAGATACCTTTAAAATTTAGGCTTTTAACTTGCTAATATTAAAGCCGGACACTGGTTACATTTTGTATATAGGAAAAAAAGTATAGTAATCATTGCCACAATATTAATCATGGGAAGCACAAAATGACATACACAATTTGTCCAGGAAACAAATATAATAATACTTTACAAATAAATCTCATTTTTCTCAAAATAGATTTGAAGAGAATTATAAATGGACAGGATGTTAAATCCTGAGACAAGGAAATAGAGTTCCCCATTCATCACTGAAACCAATAGTCCTTTAATACAATGATTTCCTCTAATGTCCCCTGATCGAGTCAACATATTTCACTCATTATATTATACAGGCCCCACAAACGTTTCAGATTCATCCCATCACCTGTCAATTCATGCTTCATTATCTTACTATTTGGTGTCATTCAAGGTTGACTTGCTTTTCAATGGCTATTCCTATCTAAACAGGGATCCTACATGCCATTTACATCTTCAATGACAAATCAAAACATAGACCCCTATAATGTTGCACATCACAGAATACCTAATAAGTCTCATTTATTAGTATTTGGAGCGGAGAAACCTTCCCTATATTTAAGATAGGAAATTCTCTGGGACTTCACCTTTGCAGAGCTGAGACCAAGTTTAAGGATGGTCCTTCATTGCCTGAGTTTGTATCTATACCCAACTCAGCACTAAAGGGAGCTACCAAACACAATCAAACTATTCTCATTCGAGGGTTTGAGCAGGAGAGAGCTAGTTCAACACAAATACCACTTCACTTTTCCTATTGTTTCCTCAGTACCATTTCACTTTTCCTATTGTTTCCTCAGTGGCTTTGAATTATTAGAAACTATAAATGACACTAGTCCCTGAAATAAATTGTTCAGCTCAAACTGAAAAGCGCTTTATTTAAGTTGATTATAGGCATAAAAAAAATAACAAGGTTTTCAGGAAGTGGAGCAAATAGGAACATCTACCTTATAGCAAAATTAATACATGTAGGTGAGTCATAATTATTGCTAGTGTCCAAATTTTAATCTTGTTAAACATGTCCATGTTCATATAAATAAACAGTTATAGAAATAGAACGTTTTTTATTCTGAAAAGCATATTAATGGAGCATCAGAAATGGGAATTTAGAGATCCTGAACTCCAGCTCCCTCATATTACAGATGAGAACACAGAGACACAAAGGGATGAGATGACCTAGCCAAAGTCACACAAACATTTCATGATAAAGCCAGAACAAAGTTCTGGACACACAACTCCCAATCCAATGTTTCTTAATGTAATCTTCAAATAAAGAAAGATAATATATACTGTAATAATAATTATCATTGGTATTATTACTGCTATTGCTAATTAAAGCCACACTGCCAGTTGGCAACTGAACTTTACTGGGACAACCACATTATTCCCTATAGTGACATTATCACATGCTTCTTTGAGTAGCAGCCCATTCAAAATCGACTAAGCTTGAGTGCAATGATGTACGGGAATCATTAAACTTAAGGCCTTCCTTGTCTTTTCTTTCAGTGCTGCACAAACTTATACAACCCAAAGGACAGACTAAAAGTGCAAAAGACAACCTTTTTGTGCTTTTCCCTTGGTATATTTTACAAAACCTGGATTCATCTGCAAAAACTAAGGAAATGAAATGTTGGCTTGTTAATATGCTATTGACTTTCTTATAAATGTTCTCTATTTTTCAGTCCCTTGCCATGAGAAGTGAGTCCAAAGCAAGTTAAAGGGATGTCAGCACAAAACATATAGATTGTAGAGGAAGAGAATAGGAATAGTAGCTGCTGTGCATGTTTGCTCACTTAGTATGAATGTATAGTGCATATTCACCTAACCTTCTTCACATACCACTATGCAAACACTTCACTGAATTGATTTTTTTTTAAAGCCAGGCACTATTCCAGCATAAAAGTTCCATAGGAAAACTGTGAAATGCCAGCACAACTTTCTATTTTTAATTAAATAGAACTCTAAACTGAGTTCAAACAGGGGGAAATAGCCATTTCCTTATTTAAAACATTCCATTCTTGATCCTTTCTATGATAGTGGCTTCATAACTTCATTTTCAGCACAAGCAACAAGATTAATTTTGTATCCACTAATAGGAAAATTTTTCAGAGAAACTTGAGCTCAAATTATGCCAATCTGTGACTGTTCCAAAATAAACGCATCAGGTGGCATTTAAATGCAGGTGGCTAACCATTTTATCAGCACAGATATTTAAGCCATTAGAAATATAATTAGAAAAATTAAATTAAATACACTTAATGCAGATTCTAATTCTAGTCCCACTGTCCTTATCATTATGCTACTGCTATAGTAAATTATAAAGTACGCCTAAATTGTACAGGATTGTCTCTGACTGATAGCTGAACTTAGATAATTAAGCTGTTAACCATGTACTTCAGTGGTCAACATGGTTATATATCTTTGTCTTACAACTACTCCTCCTTCTTGTTTCCACAGATCTCAGGGGAGGCAGATGAATGGCACTTGACTCTACCCAGCTACACAGACGACTGATTAGACATAGTCCTCTACCTCAGGTACACTCAATTATATGCCTTTCTGAGAATCAAGCATTTCCTGAAACTGAAAGTGTTGAATCTGTTGATTTCACACATTTTATAGTAAGAGAAAACTGTGATCAAACATGTTTAAACTTTCCATTTTATTTCATAACATGCTTTCTCCTTATGCTTCCACAGGAGGCAAAGAATTTATTAGGATAAACTGAATAAATCTATTTGTCAAAATTATTAAATCATTTGGAAAAGGGCAACGACTTTGTATTTACAATTAAGTAATATTCTGGGTGTTACTATGAATAGGGTTAAAATATAATTTTGAATTAAGAGTATAAGTTTTTTTCATTTACTCTGAAAGCCAATTCTTGGGATCCCTGGAAAAAAACAACAACATTAAATTAAATGGAGCTAGGACATTACATGAGATGAGGCCTATGTAGTCATGTTTGTAGGAATCTTTATTACAAAGAAAACAAACTTAATGGACTTGGTGCTGTATATGTATATATCTTATAAAACTATGAACTAAGCTTCATCTGAGGCTGAGATGAGTTTAAGAATGAGAATTCTGAGTACACTTGATACCAAATTTATATAAATTACTCTTATAGGTTTTTTATTATAATACATAAAAAGTAACTAATTAGAAAGCAGATTTCTAGATTTAGAGCCTGAGGATGGGGGTCCAAATCTAATCTCTGTCACTGACGATGTAATTGTGAGCAAATCACTTAATTGCTATGTACCTCAATTTCCTCAGCTATAAAAAGCAATAGATTGGACTAGATGGTCTCTGAAGTACCTTCTGACTCTAAGTGTATGATCTTGCTGAAACTCTTACTAAGCTACCATATTTCTAAATGCCCAAAGAGTTGGTAAGAATTGTGTTTTGCTTTGTTTGATTTTTTTCCCACTTGATGTCTCATCGAAGTTCCAGGCACATTTTGTTGTTGTTCACTTGTATCTTATTCTGTGACACAGTTTGGGATTTTCTTGGCAAGATACTGGAATGATTTGCCCTTTCTTTTTGGACAGAGTGCTGCACTTGAAGTCAAGAAGACTCAAATCTAGCCACAGACACTTACACACTGTATGACCTGGAGTAACTTAAACCTGTATTCTTTAGTTTCCTCATCATTCCTCAAAATGAGCTGAAAAAGAAAATAGCATATGACTTGAGTATCTCTGCTGGGAAAACCAAATGGGATCACTAGGCACATAGTAGGCACTTAATGAATGTGTCTTTAATTGGATGATTAAAGCTGCATATTTAATCATTTAACATTTTCATCCTAATTTCTCCTAATTAAAACAAAAATTCTTTGAAGGCAAGACAATTTTTCATTTTGCCTTTAAATCTCATACTAACATATTGTCCTCAAAATATTAGACAATTAATAAATTGAGTTTATAAATAAATAATAAATATGAATTGAGTCATATAATTGACAAACAGGGGGCAGAATCAAGATGATGGAGTAAAGGGAGGAACTTGCCCAGCCTCTCTGCCAAACTGCTCTAAATTTCTTTAAATAATGACTCAAAACAAATTTTAGAGCATCAGTCTTCCTCCCCAAATGTAGTAGAACATTTTTCAACTAAAAGTAACTTAGAAGTTCAGCAGAAAAGGTCTGACACACCAGGGTGGGAGACCAGGGCAGGATACACGAAGGAATCCTTAGATCCAGCCCCAGCTGAATCAGTGGCATTACTGGTGGCTGCCAGACCTCTCAGCCGAGAAGCCAAAGAAGAGCTGGAAAGACAGCAGAAAAGGTCTGTGGCAACAGGATGGGAACCCAGCACACCATCCCAGCATGCAATCCTAGCAGACTCAGACCCCAGCATCAGCAAGGTGGGACCTCTGAAGCAGAAGCAGTGCTGGAGGCTTCTGGACCTTTCAGCTATGAGACATCAGGGAAGACTAGTAAGGGTAATGGAGAAGGCCTGTGACAATGAGGTGGCAAAGCAGAAGCAGTGCTGGAGGCTTCTGGACCTTTCAGCTATGAGACATCAGGGAAGACTAGTAAGGGTAATGGAGAAGGCCTGTGACAATGAGGTGGCAGTCTGGCGTGCAGTGGCAGTGCAGTCTGAGTCAGTGGCACATCAGATCTGACCAGCATGCTAGATCTTACATCTACAGTGGGACTGACACGCCAAACAGCTCCAGAGAAGAAAAAAATGCTTGTGGTTAGATTCCTAGAAAGATTTCTGAAAAAAGCTGCACAAAACCCTGGAACTTTGGACAATGCACCTTCTACCCTGGTAAAAAAAAATCCTATTTAACCAAGAGTTAAATTAGAGTAAAAGACAAGAATTGAACAGAAAACAAAAAATGTTTCTGACTATTGAAAGTTATTATGGTGGTAAGGAGGATCAAAACATACACTCAGAAGATGATAACAAAATCAAAACTCCTATATCCAAAGCCTCCAAGAAAAAAATTAATTGGGATCAGGCCTTGGAAGAGCTGAAAAAAGACTTTGAAAATATCTGAGAGATAGAGGAAAAATTAGGGAAAGAATTGAGAGCTCTACGAAAGGAAATACAAAAAGCTAATGAGGAGAAGAATGTCTTAAAAAGCAAAATTGGCCACTTAGAAGAGAAGGTACAAAAGGTCAGAGGAAAATAATAACTTAAAAATAGAATTGAGCAAATTGAAGCTAATGACTTTATGAGAAATCAAGATACAATAAAGAAAAATCAAATAAATGGAAAAAATAGGAAAACATGTGAAATATGTCATTGGAAAAACAACTGACCTTGAAAATAGATCCAGGAAAGATAATTTTAAAATTGTTGGTCTACCTGAAAATCATAATTAAAAAAATAAGACCCTGGAGATCATTTTTCAAGAAATTATCAAGGAAAACTGACCTGATATTCTAGAACCAGAAGGTAGAATCCACCAATCTGGATTGTGAATACATACAGCCATTCTGGAGAGCAATTTGGAACTATGCTCAAAAAGTTATCAAACTGTACATACCCTTTGATCCAGCAGTGTTTCTATTCAGCTTATATCCCAAAGAGATATTAAAGAAGGGAAAGGGACCTGTATGTGCATGGATGTTTGTTGGCAGGTCTCTTTGTAGTGGCCAGAAACTGGAAACTGAGTGGATGCCCATCAATTGGAGAATGGCTGAACAAATTGTGGTATATGAATATTATGGAATATTATTGTTCAGTAAGAAATGACCAGCAGGATGATTTCAGAAAGACCTGGACAGACTTACATGAACTGATGCTGAGTGAAATGAGCAAAACCAGGAAATCATTATATACTTCAACAACAATACTATATAATGATCAATTCTGAGGGACGTGGCCCTCTTCAACAATGAGATGAACCAAATCAGTTCCAATAAAGTAGTATGAACTGAACCAGCTACACCCAGAGAAAGAACTCTGGGCTATAACTATGAACCATTACATAGAATTTCCAATTCCTATATTTTTGTCCCACTTCATTTTTTATTTCCTTCACAGGCTAATAGTACACTATTTCAATGTCTGGTTCTTTCTGTACAGCAAAATAACTGTTAAGACATGTATACTTGTATTGTATTTAATTTATACTTTAACATATTTAACATGTATTGGTCAACCTGCTATAAGAGGGAGGAAATGGGGGGAACGAGGAGAAAAAGTGGAACAAAAGATCTGGCAATTGTCAATGTTGTAAAATTACCCAAGCATATAACCTGTAAATAAAAAGCTATTAAAAAAAATAAAATTATTCCCAGGAGAAAATATTGCAAGCATCCAGAAAGAAACAATTCAAATACTGTGGAACCATAATCAACATATAGCTGATAAACAAGGGGATTTCAAGAATAATATTAACTTCAGTGAAACATTTATCAATTATCTATTGTGTTCAAGATACTTTAAGTGCTAGGGATTTAAAAAAGGAAAAATAAAATAAAATAATTCCTACCCTCAAATAGTATATATTCTGCTGGAGTTTGAAGGGGAGGGTGACCTGTCAAGGAGAGGAAACTGAAAGACACAATTTATACACAATAATTAAGTACAACTTAAGTCAATTAAGAAAATAATGAATGTTAACACCTAAAGATGATAGATATCTTGCCAGACTTAGAATCAAGGAGCTGTAACTTCAAATCCTGTTTCAGATACTTACTGAATATGGACTCTGTACAAGCCACTTAGTCTCAGTTAATCTGTTTTCTCATCTCTAAAATGAAGATAATAATAGTATCTACTTCACAGGGTTGTTGTGAAAATCAAATGAGATAAAATATATAAAGTGTTTTGCAAACCTGAAAGTGCTTTAGAAATGTTAGTGATTATGATGATAATTATTTGGGATCTATTTTTCCCTTCTTATTTCATATATTTAGCTCAAGATACTAAAACACAATGTCAACTTAACAATGTAAGTGGGGTAGCATAACATAGTAGATAGAGAAATGCCCTCAGGGCAATAAAAACTTGGTTCATGTGCCACCTATGGTCTTTAAAAAGTCATTTAATCTTTCAGTGCTCTTGGCAAGTCTAGCCATTAAGTCACATAGAGACTTGTTAGTTACCCTCAATCTAGTTTAGCCTATGTTCCACAACAGTTTTACTAGAGTGTGGCTACTATGCATGCTATAACTTCTTGGACACAGAGGTAAGAATTAAGTGAAAGATGAGCACCAAAGGTGGATGAGCATCCCTGAAAATGTCTTGACAAACTCTCACACTAGAGGTACTATTCCTGAAGAGTCCATACACTCTGGATTTGGAATGCTCTATAACAATAAAATCACAAGCACCCCCATTATCCCTAAACAATGTAGGCTATAAATATGTAAAATGAATTCACAATATGTATAATGTAGCCCAAAATCTGAAAAGCAATTATTTACATTTGATTTTTTATTATTATGATGATGATTATCATTTTTTGAAGAAATAAAACTCTACTGGAAAGAGGTAGCAGGTTGTATGATCCAATCAAGAAATGTGAAATATAAAGGTTTAAGGGCAGCTGGATGGCACAATGGATAGAATACCAGCCTTGAAGTCAGGAGGACCTGAATTCAAATCAGGTTTCAGACACTTAATACTTCCTACCTGTGTGACCCTGGGCAAATCACTTAAACCCAATTGCTTCAGCAGAAAAAAAAAAAAAAAAAAAAAAAGAAAGAAAGAAAGAAAGAAAGAAAGAAAGAAAGAAAGAAAGAAAGAAAGAAAGAAAGAAAGAAAGAAAGAAGGAAAGATGTAAGGGTTTAATGATGTGTTATTTCTGGGTGAATGAAATTTGGACTTAGATCCCTGACCTGTAGGCTAAGTTAATCCCAAGCAATTTGTGTTTCTTTGGTTTTTTAAAACCCAAACAGTTATGTGATTTCTGAACAAGTTCAGGAAGTTGCTTCTTTTAAACATTATAGCTGCTTGAATTAATTAAGCTAATTGCATTAATTAATGATTATGGTAATTCTTTTATTATTTCCTCACAATTCAATCCCTCTAACTCTTAGTCACCAGTCTTGGCCAATGATACTAAAAGCAAATCATCCTGATATTTTATAGTACAGACAAAACAGCAGGGTCTTAGCTCATTTCTAGGTTTCACTATTTATTGATCTTATACTGGAGAAAGCAAACTCTTTATCATTAAAGACTTTTTAGAAAAATGACCTGATACATTAAATTAAGCATTCACACACAAGGGCAAAAGGGTATATTTAGCAAAAAACAAGAGATATTTGTAATAATCACTACCACCATTTCTAATCCAAAGCAAAGCACTCCTATTTATTAGCTTTTAATCATATGGAAATTTGTCATTGACATTTATCCTCAACATACAAAGCATATGTCTACATGAAGATCAAGTATGTTTAATCCTCTCATCTCTATTGCTTTAATAATAGACAAGGAGACTGAGGGGCTATGGAATCATAGAAGAGTTGAACTGATTCTCCAAAAGGGCAATGATTCCTTTGTCTTCCAAATTGATATATATGCTATCAGGCAATACTGCTGCTTCTCTTTGCGTATCTATCCAATAATTCATGAAAATTAGATTTTAGGACTATTGTAGCATAGTGGGAAAAACACTGAATTTGGAATCAATGTATTCAGTTCAAACTCTGCCACTTTCTTCCTCAGTGAACAAATCTTCTTAGAGTTCAGGTTCTTCATTAGTAAATGAAAGGTTTGGACTCACTTACTTCTAAGGTCCTTTTCAAATCTCTGATCCTATGGTGTTTCATAAATGATTAAACTTTTATGCCCTCAGTGTCCTAATCTGTAATATAGAGGCTATAGTATATTTATAATATCCCATCTAACTGAAAATATCATAATACTAAAATGTATGTTTACATAATGTTTTTCAGTTGTAAAATCTTGGCATCATTTTAGCGTCTAAAGGCCTTCTACTATGCTTTTTAGGCATAATTACAACACAAAAACTTGATTTTTAAAACAAAACAATGAAAATTGCACCAAATACATAGAGAACATTTTAAATAAAAACAGGGGGCCTAAAACCAACAAAGTGACTTAATAGAATATTAGCCATTTCACAAACTTGCACACATGGCACTTCCCTTTTTTTTTTTTTCTACTGTACATAGCTTTGAAATTGCAAGACTGCCAACATGAAAGGGAAAATGAGGTTAATAAAATCATAGAATGCTTGAAGTTATAAAAGTTAAATGTGTAAATATACTGCATATTGACAATATATGTGCAAATTATATGATAACAGACACATGACTTTCTTAACTATCACATTTGATAGAATTTGTCCTTTGGGGAAATTCTCTTGAAAATTATTGTCCAATGAAAATTATTATCGATGGAATGGTTACTTAGCTGGCAGAAAAAAGTCAGGAAGTCACCTGAGCTCTCCCTAGTTTCCCTTGGGAAGGATCAAGATTGTAAAAGAATTCTGGAGCAACAGAATGCTCAAAAAAATGGAGTAATATAATAATCCAGATCAAGATAATTTAGAAAGACTTCAGAAAAAGTTTGCCTCATTTAAGTAAAAGGGGAGCACAGTCCAGTGCAGAAGGTATTCTGTAATCCCGGAGGAATAGCACTTCCAGTCTTAGACAAAGTAAAAGTTAAATGAGATCAAATTAAAATAGATACAAAGGAAACTACATCTTGTAAAAAGTACCACATACAATGAAGTAATATTGAAGTAATATTAATACTAAATATATATGCACCAAACAGTATAACCTCCAAATTCTTAGAGAAATCAATTGAGTTATAGAAAGAAATAAAAAGCAAAAGCACACCAGTGGGGGATCTCAACCTCCATCTATCTATCTATCTATATATGTATATATACATATATGAATAAATGCATATATACACATATATGTATATATACATATATACATATGTATACATTTAACTTTTCTTAAATTCCATTCACCTCCTTAATTTCTTCTTATTATTTGACCGCAAAATAAATAAGAAGAAATTAAGGAGGTGAATGGAATTTAAGAAAAGTTAAATATGATAGACCTCTGGAGAAAATTGAATGAAAATAGAAAAGGATAAACCTTTTTCTCAGTGGTACATGGTACCTATACACACACACACACACATACACACAGACACACAGACACACACACACACACACACAAAGTGATTATGAATTAAGGTATATAAACCTTTCAAGCAAATGCAGAAAGGCAAAAATAGAAAATGAATCCTTTCCAGACCATGATACAATAAAAAAATTACTTGTAATAAAAGGCCATGAAAAGATAGATTAAAAAATAATTGAAAACTAAATAAACTAATTCTAAGAAATGAATAGGTCTATAATAATCCAGTGTTTGATAAACTCCCAAACTCCAACTTCTGGAATAAGAATTCACTATTTGATAAAAATTTCTGGGAAAACTGGAAAATAATATATCAGAAACAGTATAAACCTACATTTCACACCATATCAAAATATGGTCAAAATGAGTACATGATTTGAGTATAAAGGATGATAATATAAAACATTAGGACAGCAAGCGATAATTTACCTATCAGATCTGTGGAGAAGGGAGGAATATATGACCAAAAAAAGAACTAGAGAACATTATGAAAAGCAAAATAGACAACTTTGATTACATTAAATTAAAAATATTTTGCACAAACAAAGCCAAGAGAAAAAAGACTAAAAGAGAAATACAGGGGCAGCTAGGTGGTGCAGTGGAGAGAGCACCTGCCCTGAAGTCAGGAGGACTTGAGTTCAAATTTGACCTAAGATACTTAACACTTCCTAACACTTCCTATCTGGGCAAGTAACTGAGCAAGTAACCCCAAATTGGCTCAGCGAAAGAGAGAGAGAGAGAGAGAGAGAGAGAGAGAGAGAGAGAGAGAGAGAGATACAAATCTGGTGGAAAATCTTTATAGCCAGGGTACCTGGCTCATTTCTAAAATATAAAGAACTATCTCAAATTTATGAGAAAATAAGACATTCCCCAATTGAAAAGTGGTCAAATGATATGAACAGACAATTTTCAGATGATAAAATTAAAGCCATCTATAGTCATATGAAAAAATACTCTAAATCACAATTAGAGAAATGCAAATTAAAACACCTGTTAAGTATCATCTCACACCTCTCAGATTGACTATAATGACAGGAAAAGATAATGATAAATGTTGGAGAGAATGTGGGAAAACTGGGACACTAACAATGCATTCATTGTTGGTAGACTTATGAAATGATCCAACCATTCTGGAGAGCAATCTGGAACTATGCAGAAAAGACTATAAAACTGTGAATACCTTTTGACCCAGTACTGCCATTACTGTGTCTGTATCCCAAGGAAATCATAGAGGACAGAAAAGGATCCACATGTGCAAAAATGTTTGGAGCAGCTCTTTTTTGTGATAACAAAGAATTAGAAAAAGAGTAGATAGATGGCCATCAATTGGGGAATAGCTGAATAGGCTGTGGCATATGAAAGTAATGGGATACTATTGTTCTACAAAAAAATGATGAACAAGCTGATTTTAGAAAGGCCTGGAAAGATTTATATGAACTGATGCTGAGTGAAACAAGTAGAACCAAGAACACATTGTATACAGTAACAGCAAGAATGTGTGATAATTAACTATAAAAGACTTGGTTCTTTTCAGTAGTTCAGTGATCCATGAAGCTATTTTGCTCAACGGTTTGCGAATAAATTTGACATAACAAAAATATAAATTGCCCAGATAAGCATAAGAGAAAACAAAATACTGAAGTAATATAATTAAAAAAAAAAGAAATCATACAAAGAATTAATGAACTCCTCAAGAAAAAATATCTCCAAGTTCAGATGGACTTACAAGTAAATTCTATTAAATCATTAAAGAACAATTATTTCCAATACTAAATAAACTATTTGGAAAAACAGGTGAAGAAGGAGACTTATCAAATTCCCTTTATGATACAAATATAATGCAAATACCTAAACTGGAAAGAACCAAAATAGAAAGAAAATTACAAATCAATTTTCATGATGAATTTGATGTAAATATTTTAAATAAAATATTAGTGAAGAGATTACAGCAGTTTATCAGGAGAATAATACTTTATGACCAGGTGGAATTTATACCAGGAATGCAGGACTAGTTAAATATTATGAAGGCTATCAGCATAATTGACCAAAGAAGTAAAACAAACAAACAAACAAAACATACAAAGAAAAACTGAAAGAAATCAGATATTATATTAAGAGATTTGAAACTTTTGACAAAATTCAGCCCCCATTCCTATTAAAAACACTATATAACATAGGAATAAATAGTTTTCCTTAAAAGGATATACAGTTTTAATCTAAAACCATCAGCAAGCATTATATATTATTATATAATAAGGATAAACTAAAAGCCTTCTCCATAAAATTAGAGGTGAAACAAGGATGTTCATTATCACAGCTCTTACTCAGCATTGTACTAGAAAGGTTACCTTTAACAATAGGAGAAGAAAAGAAATTTATGGAATTCAAATAAACAATTAAGAAACAAAACTATCACTCTTTGCAGATGATATGAGGATATACTTAGGTAATCCTAGAGAATCAAGTAAAAAAACTACTTGAAACAATTAAAAACTTTTGCAAAGTTACAAGATATAAAATAAACCCACAAAAAATTATCAGAATTTCTATATTACCAACAAAAGACCAGCAGCAAGAGATAGAAAGAGAAATCACATTTAAAATAACTGTAGATAATATAAAATATTTGTGATTCTATCTGCCAAGACAAAGCCAGAAATTTATATGAACACAATTGCAAAATGCTTTTCACAAAAATAAAGTTAGATCTAGACAATTGGAAGGACATCAAATGCTCATGTATGGGTTTAACTATTGTAATAATGATACAATTCTGCCTAAATTAACCTACTTAGTGCCATACCAATCAACTGCCAAGAAATTACTTTATCGAGCTAGAATAGATAAGAGAAATTGAACTGGAAGAACAAAAGTTCAAGGTTTTCAAGGGAATTAATGGGGGGGTTGGGAATGCAAAGGAAGGTGGTCTAGCTGTACCATATGCAAAACTGTATTATAAAGCAGCAGTCATCAAAAAACATTTCATACTGGTTAAGAAATAATTAGTAGATATATAATAAGGATATATACTATACACACAAACACACACACACACACACACACATATATATATATATATATATATATATATATATATATATATATATATATATATAGTATTTGATAAGCCCAAAGACTCAAGCTTCTGGAAGAAGAATTATTTGACAAAAATTGATGGGAAAACTAGAAAGTACTATAACAGAAACTAGGTATTTACCAACATCTAACACCCTGTACCAAGATCTAAAAGATTTAGACCTAAAGAGTAATTTGTTAAGCAAATTAAGAGAGCAAGTAATAGTCTACCTCTCAGATTTGTGAAGAGGGAGGAATTTATGGCCAAAGAAGAATTGCAATTGCAAATTATGGAATGTAAAATGGATAATTTTGATTAAATTAAATTAAAAAGGTTTTAGATTTCTAGTGATAAAAATATACTTTAAATCACTAATGATTAAAGAAGTACAATTGAGACAACTTTGAGGTACACTTTATACCCCTCATATTGGCTAAGATAAAAGGAAAAGATAATAATGAATGTTGGAGTGGATATAGAAAAACTGTTACACTAATATATTATTGATGGAGTTATGAAATGATCCAACCTTTCTGGAGAGCAATTTGAAACCATGCTCAATAGGCTATTTTGATTTTGATTTTGATTCAACAGTGTTGCCACTGATCTGTATGCCAAAGAGATCATAAAAAAAGAGAAAAAGACCTACATCTGCAAAAATGTTTGCAGCAGCAATCCACTCAATTTCTTTTCCATAAGTGGGTCTTTCCTCCCATTTTTATGATTTCTTTGGGATAGAAACCTAGAAGTAGTATATTACTGGATGAAAGGATATGAACAGTTTTTATGGCCCTTAGGCAAAGTTCCAAATTACTGCCCAGAACGATTGGATTAGTTCACAACTCTATCAA
This sequence comes from Sarcophilus harrisii, assembly GCF_902635505.1. Taxonomy (NCBI): domain Eukaryota; kingdom Metazoa; phylum Chordata; class Mammalia; order Dasyuromorphia; family Dasyuridae; genus Sarcophilus; species Sarcophilus harrisii. The sequence continues at coordinate 420,384,473 of NC_045428.1, read as the reverse complement.
CAATGTATTTGTATTCCAATTTTCCCACATCTTCTCTCACATTTAACATTTTCCTTTTCTGTCACATCAGCTAATGTAATAGGCTTAAAGTGGTACATTAGAGTTGTTTTAAGTTGCATTTCTCTAATCAATACTTATTAAGAGCATTTTTGTATAACTATAAGTTATTTAATTTTTGTTAATTTGAAAACTATCTTTTCATATGCTTTGTCCATTTATCAATGAGGGAATAACTTGTATTCTTATAAATTTGATTCAGTTCATGTTCTCTTAGTTCTGCTCATTTCATTCAGTATCAATTGATGGAAGTCTTTCCAGGCTGTCTGAAATCAGCCTACTCATCATTTTTTTAAGAACAATAATATTCCATAACATTCATATACTATAACTTATTCAGCTATTCCCCAGTTGATAGACATCCACTCAATTTCCACTTGCCACTATTAAAAGGACCACTATAAAGTTTAACTTAAATTACAATGCATTACATTACAAGAAAGACTTACATAAACTAATGATCAGTAAAGTGAATAGAAGTAGAACATTTTACATGGTAACAGTAACATTGTGCAATGATCAACCATAGCAGACTTAGTTATTGTCTGTAATGCAGTGATTCAAGATTATTTCAAGGGACTCATGATGGAAAATGCTGACCACTTGCAGAGAAGGAACTATGGAATTTGAATGCAAATTGAAGCACATTATTTTCATTTTATTTTTCTTTCTTGTTATTTTTCCCTTTTTTTCTGAGCCCTCTTTTCTGAGCCCTCTAATGTGGAAATATATTTAACATGATTGTACATTTATAATCTATATCAGACTGCTTGCTCTTTGGAGGACATGGGAAGGAAGTTAGGGGAGGGAAAAAACATTGGAATTCAAAACTTTACAATGATGAATATTGAAAAATATCCTTATATGTAATTGCAAAAAAGAAAGAAAGAAAATTGTTGCTGAACTACTTATTGTAAGAAATGTGCTATTGCATTGCCACCTAATAGACTGAGAAACAGTAGAGATGAAGCAACATAAGACTATTTACTAAAAAGAAAATTTACTAAAAGAAAAAAAATTATGCAATCATATAATTTAGTTGTGAAATCTACCTAGATTTTTCATTTAGATGGGACCATCAAATATCATCCCCATTTTATAGTTTGGGAATCAATCCGAGGCCTACAAAAGTTTAATCATTTACCCAATATTATAGGAATGTTTTGTATTATTTGTTGAACTCAGGAAGTTCTAGTACTCTTTCTCTTGGTTTTCACTGGTTTAGAAAGATTTAGCATTATATTATACTATACAATTCCCTCACACTGCTATCTAATATAATGGGAAGTAAGATTGTCAGAAAAAGTTTTGGTTTTAGAATTTTATTTTCTGTACAATATTTATGGTATTGTAGATTTCATGTGCTATGAAATGGGAATATTTTCTGATCAATGTTTGTTTTTTTTGTTTATTTTGGGAAATTAGTACAAAAGGTCACAAAATTCTAGAAAATTATTAGTGAGAAAAAGTGTTTACCAATTTTATTTTGTGTACTATGTTTCTATGTTTTATTGGTCATTTCACCATTGCTATGTTTTTTAAAAAGTGTGTATTATCACAATTAATAGTTTATTATAAAGAATTCAATGCAGAAAGGTGTTATTACACAATTTCTAGTGAAAAATTACAGTTTATGGTGGTTGTGGGAACCTAACCTTTTGTTTCTAATAGCTTCAATGTTATCAACATTCATGTTTTTTTTTTTTTCATGCCATTTTCTAGGAATATTGAATTCCCCTACAAAAGCTGAGGATTGACATTGACTATAATTTAAATGTCTTTATTAGAAATCATTGAGCCTTAGACATGGAAGGCACCTTAGAGAGCATGAAGTCTAAATCCCTCATTTTCCAAATGAGGAAACTGAGACATAGGGAGGACCTTAGTCTAGCAATTAGGCTTCCTGAATCCAGTAGATTATATAAAATATTCTCATGAAGTTAAAATTGCCCTATTTCTTTACCAATTACTATTATTTCTACTACTTCTTGCTTTCTACTATAAAGATTTCTATATTTGTATCCATAAATAATAGTCTAATATTAACAATTACTTAAATGGTTCTGCAATTTCATCATGATAGATAATTACTACTACACCACAGATTATAACCCATTCATGCCTGCCTATCCTATGTGACTCTTATTTATGTTCTCTCATAAATTTGCCATATGGGGTCCACTAAACATGATGGAGACTTTACATGCTCTGTCTAGATATCAAGAATTCTCTAATATTCCAGTAAACATCCAACGGGTGGCTCTGTTGACATGTGAACAACTTTTTTGATCTTTTTTTTTTTGATGACACACTGAATTCTGGTGTGTGTGTGTGCGTGTGTGTGTGTGTGTTGCCATCCCTTATGTCTATATTGCCACTTGTTCACAGTAATCTTCCAATTGCTCAATGAGAAAAACATTCAATTTTAATTCTTTGAATACTATAATGCTCCATCACTTATAGCCTCGAAACAGTACCACTAGAGTTTTTGAGTTTTCATATTCAAAAAATGTTCTTCATTTCAAGGAGGAATTTGGGTTCATTAAAGAACATTTTTTTCCCCAAAGGATTCCAATTCCTATTTACTTTCAGGTACAACCCATCCATTTTTAGCATCTTTCCAAAATATTTATGCTAATAGACAAGTTCTATATTTTGTCCATCTACTTTCATGCCATAGTTTGAACAATAGGCAATCTTCATCCACTTTGTTTTTCCTACATATTTAATCAAGCTCCTGTAAGTTGTTATAGATTTTATTGAAAAGTATCTGAAATGTTTCAAGGTTTTATGCAATCATCATAATTACATGGACAAAACAATCATATGGGCATCTGGAAAATGTTTTCATCTTCTCTCTTCAACTTGGATTCTGTAAGGACTTTCCATGACAGTGACAAACATTGCATAAACATATGAAAATATTTTTATTCCCAACTGATATTAATGTTGAAAAGATTATTTAGAAAAATCATCTTCTGCTCGTTATGAAAAAGAAACATATAATTTTGGCATATGTGATAAAGAAATACTGTTGGAGTGTTGTGCCACAATTCCCTTTTATTGTCCTGATTCAGTTTCCCTAATTTTCCTGACTCAATTTCCCTAAATTGTCCTATCTCAGATTCTAATTGGAATGCTCAATCCTGCAACACCACCCTTCCCTCTTAATCATCATAATGTTTGACAGGATAAAGAGACCTTAGACATCATTAGAATACCAGGTGCCTCTCCTCATCCCAATTAATTAGAATATCAGGTGCCTCTCCTTCTCTGGTGCCTCCCCCCATTATGTCATCATTCTTGTTACCCTATAAAAGAATCTTTGTATCCAACATTCCTTCCTGGATTCTTGGAGATGATAGTCTCATTCAGTCCTGGGATCAAACCATGGATCTATTTGCTCCCAGTAAATCTCTCCCTTTCAAATAAAATATTAATAACTCTCTAATCTCTATCTTGCCTCAGTTTCTCTGGCATTATGTTGTGCTACAGTTTTCTTTTAATGTCCTGACCCAGTTTCCTTAATTGTCCTATTCAGTTACTCTGCCTCAGATTATAATCATTCCCTCTTAATGTTTGATAGGATAAAGGTTATATATGTTAGACCTTAGGCTATACTTATTCCCTCTTAATATTTGATGGAATAAAGGAAGGTCTTTATCCATTTTAGACATCATTAAAATATCAGGAGCCTCTCCAGTATCTTCCATTATGTCATTCTAGGTGCCTCCCCCTATTAGGTCATTCCCATCCAGGTACCTCCTCCATTATGTCATTGTTCTTGTTACCTTATAAAAGAATCTTGTATCTGACATTCACTGCTTCAGTCTTGGGACCAAACATGGATCCATTTGGTCCCAGTAAATCTCTCCCATTTAATAAATTATTAAATACTCTCTAATCTCTATCTTGCTCAGTTTCTCTGGGATTACAATTACTGGAGAAAAACCTTTTAGAGATTAATATTTTGCTCCACTGAAACAAAATATACTATTATTACTATTATTTTATGGTCAATACATAACAAATAAAGTAGGACACTATATTTTCTGCCTTTTGGGTCAGTTATATGAGAGTAAAGATATAGTTTCCTTTAGAAGATCACTTGTAAAAATGGTCTATTCCATAGTTACATACTTATCAAGAATGACCATGATGAATCTATATTATCATTCTCATTAAACAACAACTACTATTTGGAGATGGAGAAATAGGTTTTTAGTTGTTGATACTCCCTTAAGCACTTTCTTTTGTTATTGAAATGCAATTTTTCATATCATTAGCATATTGACTCACTTTAGATAACTTGAAGATTAATCTCTCCATGCCCTTATAATTGAATTATTTCCAGCATAGATTTCCACTGTAAACTGGATTGTTCCAATCCAGTTTCTCTTTCACACTTTTCTGGGAAAAAAGTACAGTACTTGCATATTAGAAATATTTTACATATATTTTAATTTATTATTTCTCTGCTTTAGTGTAATGTGTATGTCTTCTATAAGCACATAAAGACTGCAGTGTTAGGATCCAAGTGTGATTCCTCCTTCAACTCTGATAGCAAAAAAAATGTGTAACGAGTGATTAAATATAAAAAGGGAGGGGGTCAATAAATTTAGGGATCAATTGGAAAAATGGGAAGGAATGAAGTCTAGTTAGGAAACATCTCATGTTGCATTAATGGGAATAATTCATAGGGGATATCACTAGGCTACTGCCTACCTTAGCAATAATTAGAAGAAATACAACTTCAGAGGGCCATGATGAAAATGTTTAATCTTTTAAAAAAATATTAATATAACATTGAAGACTTCTCTATAAAAATCCATTAGTGTTGAAATAATTGAATCTCAAATACAATTTAGGCAATCTCATTCAAGTATTAATTGTAATCCTCTAGTCAACAACAATTTTAGTTATATTTATACTTCCAAGTTTAATTCAATTTGACAGTTACTTTTTATTGAGAACCTATCACATACAAAGGAACATGATAAGCTCTACTGATATAAAAATGAAGTGGGCATTGACTTCTTTCTCATGGTGTTTACAATCTCGTGTAAAAAGTTGAATAAATGAATAACATTGTGTGTCAGAATATAAGTGTCATGATAGGGTATAAATAAAGTGTCAGAGAAGGGAGAGATGATATTCAATTCACCTAGGGGAGTTAATCAATAAAGTCTTCAAGGGAAAAAAAAATCATAAGTAAGATGGCATTGAAGGATATGTAGGATAGAAAAGAAAAAAAAAAGAATATACAAAGTCATAGAGGAAAGCACAGAAGTTTTCAGGCAATGATGAAGTAATCCATTTTGACAAGAGTGTTGAGTTTTGTGGAGGTTCAGTAGTGAGAAATAAAGTTAAGAGATAGATGGGAGCCATATATGTTAGATCATGAAGACCAAAATTTAAAGATTTTATAAAATGAATGAGTAGAGCAGAAGTTTACAATTTCTTCATATGTAAAAAGAATTAGTATTAAACTTTCTCAAATGAGCCATGTTTCATTGATAATAACATTTCACAGATGTATGCTCTTGGTTATAAAAGAAACTTGACTGTTGAGGGTCATTTGTTATCTTTGTTGGAGACACAAAAGTATACCTGTGCATGGATCAGATTTTGTTTGTAGATGAAATGTTAATTAAAGAGCGATGAAAGAAAATGGGCAAGACCCAGTGCTAGGCACTGCAGTTATAATGGGAAAAAAGGAAATCATCCATGAACTAAAGGATCTTCCATTTTCCAGTGGATGAGGGGAAACCAAAAATGTACTTCTCTAATGACTCTTCATAGTGTACAGGTGACTGGGTTCTCAAAGGTTATATCAATAGAAAACAAGCTCTATAAGTAAAGCTTGGGGACAAGTCCAGGAAATAACCATATAGCTTTTGTGTGGGGAACAACCTAGCTAAGTTCAGAGAAACTAATCATTAAATTGGCTCCCAAGTGAGTAAGGTAGAGTCATAGAAATTATTGATGGCCATCCACTAAATCATAGAGGGGTTGCAGCAGTAGAAGGAATAATCACACTATCAAAAACAGAGATCTTGGAAGAATTGAAATATAGTTAAATAATTAGATTTTAACTAAGTTCAAGATATTTTAAGATAATAGTAATAAATATTTCTATTATAAAGTCAGATGTAACACTGAGATTTAAGTTATCTAAAAAATGGAAAGCAAATGAAGAATGGCACATTGTTTTTGGCATCTCACTTCACTAAGTTCTGGATTTGACATCAAGCTGAGAAAAATTAATTTCATTGAATGATTTCCTGGTCCCAACTAAACAAAATCAAACTAACTGGACCCATAGTGTTCTTCTTAGTTCTCCTTATTTCATAATCAAAGAAGGATTATGGAATAAGCATCTAAAACAGTTTCCTTTTGTGACAGCCTGATTTATATAGGAGAAAAAATAACAGAGTAGGAGATTGGAGGAACATACTTTTGAATTTTGTTACTGATGCTGACTTTGTCTACATGGACCAATCAATCTTTCTAAACCTTCAACAGGGATAATACCTATAGTGTTTAATTCATGGGTATATCTCCAAGGGAAAAGAATGAGATAAAGTATGTAAAATAATTTGTAAGATTTAAAATGCTATATAAATGTTTTTTTTTTGGTTTTTTTGTGTTTTTTTAACTAGGGGACTTACTCCCTACTTTCAGTAATTCCTTTCTCTTTTCACTTCACATAGGCTAGCCTTGATCTACAATTTCTTTAATTCTGAAGTATTGCTAACCTAATCCATGCCACTGTAAATCAAAATATTGCTAGAAGTCCAGTATCTAATTCTTTCAGTCTTGCCTAAGTTCTAGTTGATTTACTTAACCAAATTCCATGTGCTTTTTTAGTAATTTGGCTTAATGTATTACCTTTTCCAGGTACTGATTAGTATTCGCAATGATAGATAATGTCTTCACTTAAAAAAATATTGCATAATAAGAGTAATTTCAGGGGTGAGGACCGATAAATTTGTGTAAGGGAGACACTATCTTTGTTTGTCATAACACATGCTGAGGTCTACGCCCTGAATACAAGCTCCCTAATCAAGAGATGTACTTGGTGCTATGGCTACTACAACTTCCAGTATATTGTAGGTGCTTGACAAAAATATAATTTCAATAAGAAGATACACATTTTCATTCAAAGGTAGCCTATTTAATCAGTTTAGACCTTGGAATTTTGATAAATATAAAGGTTTATAAAACAGAGGGTTAAGTAGAAGAAAAAGTAGAGAACATCTTTATATGAGTTCAAAGAGAATTCTTTACTTTCTCTTTAATCAAAATTTATTTTAGAATAATATATGATGAACACTAAGTCATTTGAAAAAGCTTTTATCATTGCATCCTTAAGTTAGGTTTTATCTATAGGAGTCACAATAAATTGTAAGGCACTTGATAACCCATTGAATAGAGTGCTGGTCCTAAAGTTAGGAATGTCTGAGTTCAAATATAGCTTCAGATGCTACTGTCTGTCTGGCCAGGGCAAATCACTTAATTTCTACATTCCTTATTTTCCTCATTTTTAAAATGGGGACAGTGATAACACCTATCTTCAAGGGTTATTATGAGGACAGAATGAAATAATATGTGTAAAATACTTTGCAAACCTTAAAGCACTATGTAAATAAATGCTAACTATTATTATAAAGGCCTGTTGAATTTGATTGAGTTATTCACAGAATTCATATGATAAATGTATTTTTTGGGTTACAAACTTGTGAGTTTTGTTTCCATTTTTAATAGAATTTATTTCAATACCCTTATAAGCATTCATATACATCTCACTTCCTTTATTAATATTGAGCACCAGAGAAAAATCATATAAGGTTTTCAGAATCAAGATTTTCTAGATAAATAGTAAAGTGAAAAGATTATTATTCATAATACAAGTTGGCTGCTTTAGATACATACCTCTATCTGTCTGTATGTAAATCCACCATGTTTAACTGAGTACATCAGCACTTGAAGATTGAATTACCCACAACCCAGGCATAGAAATAATTATATTAGAGCTCATTTCAGATCATGCAGTTCTCTATTAGTAATTGTATTGGGCTATAGAGACACAATCATTAGAGACATAAAATGGTCATTTTGTATATTAGTAGTAAAAGAAAAGATAGTAAACCTTTAAAGAGAATTCATAAAATACGTGCTTTCAACTCAGAGCTAAAACATTGATTAAACTATACTCTACCAAAGATGAATTCTTTTTAAAAAAAAAAATCAGGTTGGGCATTGTCTTTAAACAACTAATACTATCTGATATAATCTCAAACCCTGATAAGGGGACAAATATGGTATGTGTCTACATTTTTTTTTTATTTCCAAAATTAAGGGTTTTTCTCTTTTCTCTCCTCTTTCTCTCCACCATTTTTTTTTTTTTTTGTAAAATGTTTTAGAAAGAAGTCTTTGTAACTCTAAGCATCAGCTTGAAAATCCTGAGAGGCACCCATACCTAGTCAGAAACACCAGTATTCAAATCCTTTCTCCTACAATTACTAGCTGTGTAAATAGAAGTAAGTTATTTAACCCCTCAATGCCTGGAGACAATTTGTTAAGGACAGAGTTGTTAACCTTTTTTTATGTAGCAAGTAACTTTGGCAGTCTGAGAAGCCTATCAAATCTGCCTCAGATTAGTTTTTAAATGCATAAAATATAAAGTATTACAAAAGAAAACAATTATGTTGAAATAGAGTATATATACACATATATGTATGTGGGTGTGAGTGGGTGTATCTATCTTTTTTTAATATTAAAACTTTTTATTTTCAAATCATATGCATAGATAATTTTCAACATTCACCCTTGCCAAAACTTGTATTCCAAATGTTTTCCCTCATTTCCCCCATCCCTTCCCCTAGATAGCAAGTAATCCAATATATGTTAACCATGTGTAATTAATTCTTCCATACATATTTCCTCAATGAATATGAAACAGAAGAAAAATCAGATCAAAAAGAAAAAATATGAAAAAGAAAACAAAATGCAAGCAAACAACCACAAAAAGTGATAATATTATGTTTGATCCATGCTCAGTGTCCATAGTTCTCTCTCGGTGCAGATGGCTCTCTTCATCACAAGACCATTAGAACTGGCCTGAATCATCTCATCATGGTGAGAATTGATCATCGTATGATCTTGCTGCTGTCATGTACAATTATCTCCTGGTTCTAGTCATTTCACTTAGCATCAGTTCATGTAAGTTTTTCCAGGTCTCTCTGAAATCATCTTACTGTGTAGCTCTATTTTTATAACTTTAAATCTATATCTCTATATCTTCCTAGATGGTGCAGTGAATACAGTGACAGATCTAGAATCAGAGGGGTCATTTTCCTGAGTTTATTTCTGGCCTCAGATACTACAAGCTGTGTGACTCTGGAAAGTCAATTTACCCTGTTTGCCTTAGTTTCCTCATCTGTAAAAGAAATTGGATAAAGAAATGGCAAAGCACTCCAGTATCTTTGGCAAGAAATCTCCCAATGGAGTCACAAAGTGTCAGACAGGATTGAAAAGGCACAACAATAACTATCTCAAACTCTTATTTATATTTCTGTGTCTTGACAAACAGACAGACAGGGAAGAATGGAGGGAGGGAGAAGGGGAGAGAGAGAGAGAGAAAAAGAGAGAGAGAGAGAGGAAGAAGAAGAAGAAGAAGAAGAAGAAGAAGAAGAAGAAGAAGAAGAAGAAGAAGAAGAAGAAGAAGAAGAAGGAAGAAGAAGAAGAAGAAGAAGAAGAAGAAGAAGAAGAAGAAGAAGAAGAAGAAGAAGAAGAAGAAGAAGAAGGGAGGGAGGGAGGGAGGGAGGGAGGAAAGGAAAGAGAGGGAGAGGGAGAGAGAACACACACACACACACACACACTCCCTGATCAAGAAATCTTTAGGAATCAAAATTCTGATTTTTAGATCCTGTCCTTTGCTTGATAGTTTTGCTTCTATGACTCAGTTTCTTCTCGGGTCAATTCAAAATGAAATAATTTGTCATCTTGGACCTAGCCTATTGTAAGGAGTTAACATTATTGTAACACACTTAGCATCATTCAGAGCTGAATAATCATTATCCAGAGAAAAGAACAATATAATAAGGAATTAATTGCCTAAAGATTTTCATCAGGTTTTCCTTTCTTTAAATCTGTCTTTTTATTATATTATGTGGAGTAAAAGAAATATTGTAGGGGAAAACTAGCAGTTCTTAAATCTGCAAGTTTTAGATGCCCCAACTTATATATTTGTGATGTTAAGCTACTACTTCCATTCATTGAAATGTTTATTTACCTGCTGCTGCATTAGGAAAAGTCCACCTCTTTTTACCTTCTCTAGAAAAGGTTAAGTATTTAAATCATTCTTCCCAAAGGAAAATGAAGAGGGACTGGAGTAGACTAGGAAATTGTAGCTTAATGGATTTTTTTCCCTTTTGTGCTTTTCTCTAAAGGCTATTTAAGTGATGACCATGGTGAAATTAATAATTGCCACCCCAATGAAAATCTGCATGTTATTTCTCAATGTTGAATAGAAAATAGGGGAAATTTTCTTTTTTCTTTTCTTTTCTTTTCTTTTTCTTTTTTTCTTTTTTTTGGTAAGGAATCTCTCAAGAATTTGCTTGACTGGCACAACATATTCTTCACCAAACTTTCTTATAAAATAATCAACAGACCAAGGTTTAAAGCTAATCATAAATATGCTATATAGTCATAAATCCAGGAAATTGCCTAAATAACTTAAGCAATAAATTATCAAAATCTTAAGATAAGAGATATGTTGATAAATGTTTAACTTCAAGCTCTCCAATAGACTTTAAAGTTTAATCTGCATCATTAACATTTTCTCCACCAGTTTCTTGAGCCCAGATAATCAACAAAAGAATAAATCTGATTGTAATGCTTGCTAATTCCTGGGGACAAATACTTACACTGAAAATTTAACAATCAGCTCTCTTGAACCAATAGTCCTGGCTCTAGCACACCCATATATTAGATTTAATTGAGTTGGTGACTTGAGAATAAAACAAGGAACGCAGAAATGTGATCCCTAGAAACCTGATGGATATCTAGGTGACAACAGTGGATAGAGTGCAAGACCTAAAGTCAGAAGACTCATCTTCTTGAGTTTAGATATTGCCTTAGACACTTAATAGCTGTGTAACCCTGGGCAAAACACTTAATCCTGTTTGCCTCAGTTCTCTCATTTGTAAAATGGAGAAGGAAACAGCAAGCCACTTAAATAAATATTTTTGCCAAGAAAATCCTAAATAGGATCACAAAGAGTCAGACATGATTGAAGTAACCAATCAATAACAAAAAAAAAAAAAAAAAAAAAAAAAAAAAAAAAAAAAAAAGAGAGAGAGAGAGAGAGAGAGAGGAAGTCAGAAGAGTATAGCAAAAGGAGCCATAGGAGATCTAGGTTCTGGCTCTGTCACTAAGTAGCTGCTGTGTGATCTTGGGCAAGGGGAGTTTGTGATTGGCCAGTTGGCAGCATAGTTATTTTTAGCATTGCTTCATCATCCCTGAAAGATTTAAAGAACAAGAAATGGACCAGATAAATAGTAATTAAAACTCAAAAATTGGCTTTTAATTGAGATGGTGCCCTAACTTTCTGTAACTCAATTCATTTGTAAATTTCTGCCACTAGGTGGACTAGGTGGGCTTTATGCATGTGCAAAGTAGGTACCCTTATACAAAGAGTTTTTTCCATCCCACAACTGTCTCTTCCCATCCCAAATTAGCTTCCCTTTATTTTGTACATATTTATAAAAAATGTTGTCTTTCCTGAGAAAATACACACACCATGGAAGGCAGGGTTTTATCATTTTTGTTCTTGTATCACCAGTGACTAGCATAATGACTTAACTCATAGTAGGTATTTAATAAACAGTCAAATGATTGGTTTAAGAAGGTAAAGCAAGCCTTGCTGCTGAAGCACTTGTGTCAGAGAATCAGAAGTACTAATTGTGATTCAGGAGAACTTGTTCTATTAAATATCATTGTAACTTCAAGCAAGGTATTTCATCTCAGTCCTCAGTTTCACCATCTGTAAATCAAAGTGGTCAGACTAATAGGTCTCACAGGTCCCATTTGACTCTGAAATTCAAGAAGTTATTGCTTGAAATCCCACCATTACAGATTAATTTCTTTGCCTTAAGTACTGTTTTCTCATAGGATTATAGATTTAGAGTTAGCAGGAATCTTAAAAATTATCTCCTTGTTTTACATGTGAGAAAATGAGGATAGGAGAAAGTAAGGATCTTGCCTAAGCTCATATACTTACTAAGTGGCAAAGGAAATATTTGAATTTGTATCAGCTAACCTTAGATCCAATGGTCTTCTCACTGTACCCTGGTGCTTGCATAGTGTCCTCTTTTAAAATTCAAATACTATAGGGACAAATAACATGAGCTCCCTCAGTGGGACTTTAGTGTGAATGCATTATCAGATCATTTTTTCCTGTGATCCAAGAAACTGGAGCAATGTAAGAATCCTGGATACTTGGTGTTGGAGAGAACTGAATGGGAAGTGGGAGGGGATAGGAAAAAGAGAAGGGTAGCGAGTTTCAGACTTAGCAACAACAATCTTTGCCCTATTCAATACTGTCTTTTATGAGCCCTGGCTAGATAGAACAATTCAACACATTGGAAATCTTCAGATTCAAACTGTTTTGAGAGTCCTTTAAAAATTCATGTTAATATTACATTCAGATTAGAGGTACTTTAAATCTAAAGTTGTTATATCTCTTGATACACACACATACATGTGAGAATTTTACTATTAAAGTCAGTTTTTAAAAGTACCTACATATCATTAATAGTAGAATCAAAATAGTCATGATTATTTTTTTTTTAAATTCCACTTTACTTATAGGAAGTATCTAATATATGAAGCCAAAATTTGAAAAAATGTTTGAGTGAGCTATCATTTTATTTTCATAAATTACCAATATCCCAATTTGCTTCTAATATTATAAGGCCTTTGCTATTTTGGGGAAAATGTTTTTTAAGAGTTTCATTGTATGTGGTATAGCTTATCTTGTGGTCTCTTCTTCATCACTACAGAGGGCAGCAACAGACAACAGAGCTCTTTAGCATTACAGAGAAAATGTTAAAACATTCCTAGTAAACAAATGTGCTCAAGAGAAATGCATGCGTTAATCAGACCAAATTTTATCTTGCCTTCATGCTGACAAGATTTATCACATATTTAGCCTTCTCCTTTAAGAGAAAGGGAAGTGGATGTAGAAAAAAGCTAGGAAAACCTAGATTGTTTCTTAAGTTGAGTCTGATATATTTTATGAATTTGCCACATCCAGAATTTAGCAACAAGACTAACCATATATTCATGTTACATCATGGCAAGTGAGAACCGAATGGTTATTTGTCTTACTCAGATTTTTTTTTTTTATTCTATGTAGTAGAAATATTTTACATCATATACGTACCAAATAACAAAAGGTGTTTGTTTTAACTTTGTCAGTGCTCCTCCCCACCCTTACCAAACCCTTCCAAAGTTTATAATTTGAAGATGCCCTCACATTTGTGCTTCAGGGTAGAAATTAATGCAGAAGACAATTTGAAGGGCTGAGCACTAGCACTTGATTCTTAGGTTGGATGCATATTCCTAAGACTGATTGTACATGCAAAGGAGGGCAGCAAAGGTCTTATGATCAAAAGGGAAGAAATGACTGACAACACAGAGCTAGTTCAAAGGAACTAATGGAATAATTAGTCCCAAAAAGACCAAAAAGACTGAAGAATTCATGATGTCATAAAAAGCAGAGCTACTTAAATTGGATTAGAAAATAAAAATGACATGAACATTGTAAATATTCACAGATCACATCATTGACGTGTAATGTGCCGTTAAATGATGTCAAATTAAAGGGGAAATTACATGTGTTAGAACTAGGATGAATAAAAAGAAGACATTTAAAGATACATGGTCCTTCAAATGAAAATCCCTAACATATATTACATAGATGATCATCACACAGACAGTGAGATGGGACGAATGAAATATAAAATAAAATAGGAGGAAGGAAATACTGGCTAAAAACAACTCAATTTTAAAATATCATGAATGATAGTTAACTGTAGTATCAGGTAGCTGCTATGGAAATTTATTTTCACATAAAGCAAACCCAAACAAAGTGATAATATCTCCAAGTGTCATCAAACATAGTTAAAATTTGTCCTAATTGCAGAGCTCTGAATGAGCACTGAATATTACTTGCAAATTAAGAATATATATATATATATATATATATATATATATATACCCATTTCCCATTTTGATTTATACAGATTTTCTTTTTTTGTTGTTGCCAATATGGATAGATTTTTATCTTAAACCTATTTTAGTATCTTTATCTTATACCTATTTGCTTTTGGAAATGATGAAAACTACATTGATATCCAGGTAAAGGCATCTAGTCTCAGTCAGAACATGCTCATAATATGGTGATAATCAGTACAGTCATTAATGTATAGTTAATTTGAATTTAGCGTATAATTCAAACACTACTACAATGAATACTGATACTTAAATAACTCTCCGGCATAAAACATTTATAGAAATAGCAAAATAATGTTGATATAACATATACATCTAATTTTTGATAAATGTTTTTGAACTTATGAGAAATAATGAAATAAAGAAATAAAATATTTTAGCAGTACTTTTTTTTAATTTTATATTTTAACAGACACTTCCCAACAAGCTTGACTTGATCTTAAACACACAATACATTAAGTAAATTGTCTTTATTAGATGGATGGTAGATGGGCCCAAACTGCTATCAGCTTTATAACTCTTTCCCCTTCACTGTAAACTGCCCTGAATTTCAATCTTTTACATCACTTTTTAAGTCCTACAACTGTGGTATGAGATATAAAGTGTCAAAGAAAATGAGTAACAGCTAAATCCAGCTTCCCACATCAGTTTCCATAGCCCCATCAACTGCCATCATATATGCAGTATGTAAACTTTGTGTTAAGTAATGTAAAGTAAGGAAAAGTTGTAATATTGGGAAATTTAAGTCATAAAATCGTAGGAACTAAGGCAAAAAAGTAGTCATCTCCAATCTACAATCCAATCCAATCTGATTTTATAGTTAAGGAAACTGAAGAAAAAATTTGTCCCTTAGGATAGAGGTAGAAAAAATGGGATTCAAATCCACATTCTTTACAATCCAAAGTCCCCCTTTTTTAGTGCTGTAATTAAAGTTTCAAAGGAAAAGCCATAAAATTACTTTCAATATGTTGTGGAAGTTTAACACTTAAGGAACACTATTTAAGTATCTCATAAATATTTTTGAGTCTGGTCTTACTATTCCACAACATTCAACAAGGGAACAATGGTCTCTTACAAAATAGATAGGCCTTAATCCATGATTATGCAGAGCAAGAATGAAGAGGCTCCTCCCATTTGTTATTGAGGACCATGTCATCAGAGATATTTAGCCATGACATGCAAGTGAATTAATTATAAGGGAGGGAGGGCTGTGCAAGGTCTGCCTCCGTTCCCCTCCAGAGCCATGTGGAGTCAGGACCAGATATAGATCAAGATGACTGGAGATGGCCCTGGATGTAGTAGGAGATCTTGACCTTTCTAAGGTAAGGTCTTTAACAAGTCTCAGTTTGATGGGTGTCACATCTTTACATTAAGTTTAGGTAACAATTGAGGCAAAGAATGATCTCTTTCACCTAGTCCAAAAAAGAAAAAAAAAAAATCTGATTGAAAAAGACCCTCCTCAGTTTCTGGCCTAAGCAGAAATGATTGCTATTTTTATTGTCCCTGAGTCAAACAGGACCCACACCAAGTGGGGCTTGGCCTAAAACCTACTGTAAGTCAATCTCTGAGAGAAAAGGAAGTGATTTGGGTTAGAAGCATGGCCCTTAAAGAAATAAATCTAACCAGTAAACCCCAAGATCCCTTGGGAGAGTTCAATGCAATGATCAAACAAACAATCCACTGGAATTTCAGAAGTGACAACTTTTTATTTAAAAAATGCTGTAGCAGTGGATTACATTTTCTATTCAATATTAAAGAAAAAGCTATTAACACTGCAAAGAACAGCACTTGCTTTGGTTGGTGACTTGAAACTTCTAGGTAGACTGCCATTTCTTACAGAAGACTTATGGATTGTTAATGGACTTCCTAATGAAGATAATTCTTCAGATCATCTGCCTTTATTGATCAAGTTCAGGCCTGAGCTGTGACATTTTTTTCATGTAGTCTTCTTCTTTTATATTCCATTCAAGGAATAACAGTTTGTATGCTATTTTGTGTGTCATTTCTATAGACATGGTGTTAAATAATTACAGTAATTTATGGTTTAACAAAATATAGACCTAAAGTTTGCATTAATGTTCTTTCATTATAAACTATTTGCCAGACTGGTAAGAAAATGGCTTTTTTTTTTCAGATGTGAATGCTTTTTTATGGTAAATTTCAATGAAATTGACTATTTAAAAACAATTCACTTTCTTTAATTATTTTTTTAAAAAATGTACATACTTTTCTGTACTGTAGCTCTGATAAGATAACAGAATGCAAAGCCCAAATTGCAGCTAAAAAAAAAAAAAAAAAAAAGAATGGTATAGTAGAAAGAAATTTAGACTTGGATAAGGAAACCTAGATTCAAGTCCAGATTGGCACTTATTCATCTGTATGACTATGGGGAAAATCATTTAACCCTTCCATGGTTTAGTTTCTGCATTTAAAAAGAGGGGATAGATATAATGGTACAATAAGCAGGGAATCCCTGTAATTCTCCCATATTAGCCATAAAACAGCACTACAAGAACAAGTAACCAGCAAGGAGATGAGACAAAACAATCTGTTACCCAAGAAAGTTGGAAGTTCAGCAAGAGGATTCTATTTCAGTCAGGAAAGAGGGAGTGTGGTCCAGGACAAAAAGTTTCCCAGCAAGTCAGCACCAAGCTCCCATGTCAACAAATGAGCAGTAGATTCTTAACCCTAGTGTGGTGGAGCTGGTAAATGCCAACATGAGGATTCCATTATGAGTCTTGGCGTAACCAGAGAGCAAGTGGACTCAGGCTCTGGTATCTATAATGCGTTTTGGTGTAGGCTCAGGACAGGCAAGCATCTTCCAGTGGCCAGACTTCCACATTCTTCCATGTGGCCCCAGTGAACAGGCATGTCCTTTAAGCACAGCTCCAGGTCTGCAAACATTGTCCAGTGACTAGACCTCCATGTGCTTCACCCAGAATCCTCTGGAGGCCAGACCTATGTGCTTCAATGTAATCTTGGGAAAAGGTGGAAGTACCCTACCATATCTTAAGACACACATATCATCACAAACTCAGAATAGGACAACAGTGTCAAAACACCTACTGACAAAATCCTGAAGAAAAATGCAAAGTACTCTCAAGCCCAGAAATAACTCACGGAAGACCTCAAAAGGAAACTTTAAAATCATATAGGAGAGGTAGAAAAAAATGGGAAAAGAAATGAGAGTGATACAAGAAACTTATGAAAAAAGAATCAACAATTTGGAAAAAAAAACTACTTAAAAAGTAGAATTGACCAAATGAAAAAGACAACAAAATATTTTAAAGAAAACAACTCCTTAAAACATTTAATTGGCTAAGTAGAAAAAAAATTAAATGATAATTGAGGAAAATAGCACTTTAAAAGTTAGGATTGGGCAAAAGGAAACTAATAATTCTATGTGACATTAATTAACAATCAAGAATCAAATTCTTGATTTATTAATCAAGAATTAATTAATCAAACAACTTCAAAAATTTGAAAAAAATGTAAAATATCTCAAAGGAAAAACAATTAACCTGGAAAATAGGTCCAGGAGAGAAAATGTCAGAATCACTGGATGACCTGAAAGACATAATTAAAAGGAAGATTTAGACTGCATTTTTCAAGAAATTATTAAGAAAAACTGTCCTAAAACCAGAGGGTAAAATAGGCATTAAAAGATTACATCATTCGCCTCAGGCAACCAAAAAAAAAAAAACTATAAGAAACATTATCATCAAATTTGAGAACTATTACGTGAAGAAAAGAATAAAAAAGTAAACCTACAAGTAGCCAGAAAAAAAAATTCAAATATCAGGAAGTCACAATCAGGATTATACAGAGCTAACTGCAAAGGATCAGAGGTCATAGAACATGATATTCCAGAAGGTAAAGGATCTAGGACTACAACCAAAAATCATTTATCCAGCAAAATTAATCATAATATATCAAAGGAAAAAATGGCAATTTATCAAAATATAAGGATTTCATATTTTCATGAAGAAAAACCAGAACAAACCCCAAAATTTGACCTTTAATAGCAAGATTCAAGAGAAGCATAATCAAATAAAAAAAAAGGAGAAAAAAATAAGGAATTCAATGGAGCTAAACTGTTTACATTAATACATAGGAATAAGATACCTGTAATTCTTAAAAATTGTATCACTAATAGCATAGCCAGAAGGAATATATAGGTAACCATAGAGCATGGGTATAAAGTAAATTTGAGAGAATAACAAAAAAATGATTAAGGGATGAGAAAGAGGAATATGTTGGATGTAGAATGAAAAAAGAACTAGAAAGGGCAAATTTTTTCATACGAAGAGGTTCAAAACACAGTGGAGAAGATGGAAGTGTAAGTAAAGAGCATCACTTGAACCTTATTCTCATCAGCATTGGTTCAAAGAAGTAATAATATATACAATCAATTGGATATGGAAATCTTACCTGACAGGAAATAGCAAAGGAGAAAACTGTGTAAAAGAGGGTGGGATAGTGATGACAGAAAGTTGGGCAGATCTGGCTAGGTGATAAACAGGTGAGGAAGGAGAAGGTAAAAGGAGAGAGAGGAGACAAATGGGAAGAAGAATAGATGGAGAAAAATAGATGTAAAAAAGTAATCATAACAGTGAATGTGAATGAACTATCCCATAAAACAAAAGCAAATAGCAGAGTGGATCAAAAACTGGAATCCTACATTATGTTGTTTATAAGAAACACACTTATAGAAAAGAGACATATATAAGGTAAAGTAAGAGGCTAGAGCAAAATCTATTTTGACTACAGCTGAAGTAAATTAAAAAAAAAACAGGAGTAGCAATACTGATCTCAGACAAAATAAAAACAAAAATATAACTAGTTAAAAGAGATTAAGAAGAAAACTATATCTTGCTAAAAGGCACCACAGATAATAAAGCAATATAAATTAAACATATATGCACCAAGTAGTAGAGCATCCACATTCTTAAAAGTGAAATAGACAGCAAAACAATACTTCTAGGGAACCTCAACTGTCCCCTCTCAGAATCTGATAAATCCAGCCAAAAAATAAACAAGAAAGACATCAAGGAAATAAATAGAATATTACACACCATAGGCAAATCAGAAGAGAAAGTTATTGTCTGACAGATCTATGTGGAAAAATTCATGATCCAACAAGAGATAGAGAGCATTACAAAATCTAAAATAGATAATTTTGATTATATTAAATTAAAAAGTTTTTGTACAAACAAAACCAATGCAACCACAATTAGAAGGAAAGCAGAAAACTTGGAAACAATCTATAATAAACATCTCTGATAAAGGTCTCATTTCTCAAATAGAAAACTGAGACAAATTTATAATACAAGCAATTCCCCAATTAATAAATGGTCAAAGAATATGAAAGTATTTTTGTTTTGTTTTTGTTTTTGGTGAGGCAATTAGAGTTAAGTGACTTGTTTAGGGTCACAGAGGTAATAAGTATACTCTGAAACCAGATGTACTCAAATCTTCCTGATTTCAGGATCAGTGCTCTATCCACTCTGCCATCTAGCTGCTCCCAAACAGATAATTTTAAGATGAATGGATCAAAGCTATCTATTGGCATAGGAAGAAGTGCTCTAGATCATTTTTGGTTAAAGAAATGCAAATTAAAACAAACCTGAGATACCATCTCACATCTATCAGATTAGGCAATGTGACCAAAAGAAAAAAGGAAGGATGGGGGAAAGTGATAAGTGTTGGAAAGTACATAGGAAAATTGGGAAACTAAAGTACTGTTGGTGATGAACTGATCTAACCATTCTGGAGAGAAATCTGGAAGTATGCCCAAAGGGCAACCAAACTATGCATACTCTATTTATCTAGCAATACGACTACTAGATCTGTATCCCAAAGAGATCATAAAAATGGAAAAGGACCTACATATGGAAAAATATTTATAGCACCCTTTTTTGTAGTGACAAAGCATTGGAAACTGAGGGGGATGTCTATCATCTGGGGAATGACTAAACAAGCTATGGTATATGAATGTAATGGAATAATATTGTGTAATCAAAAATAATGAACAGGCAGATTTCAGAAATACCTGGAAAGACTTATACACTGATACCAAGTAAGATAAGCAGAACCAGAAAAGCATTGTACAAAATATCAGCAACATTGTATGATGAACTATGATTGATTCGGTTCTTCTCAGTAGTACAATGATAAAACACAAGTAAAAAGGACTCACAAAGGAAAATGTTATACAAAACCAGATAAAGAACTGATAGAAACTACAGACTGAAGCATTTTTTCACTTTATTCTTTCTTGTGTTTTTTCTTTTGACCTGTTTCTCTTTCACAACTGTGATTAAATGAAAATATGTTTTATATGATAGTATATGTGTAAACTACATTAAACTTCCTACAATCTTCAGAAGACGGTAGGGAAAGAAAGAAGGGACAAAAAGTGTAACTATGGAAAATATAAAATACTATTAAAAGTAAAATAAAACCCTAAATACCAACTATATTTAATCATATAGAATTTTAAAATTTGCAAAACATTTTTTAAAATATTTCATTTTATATCCCTAACATCCCTAAGAGCTAGATGTTATCACTATTCCCAAATTACAGGTAAGGAAACTGAGATAGAGTTTAAGGGAATTGTCCCAGGTCACACATCAGTGAGGCAAGATTTAAACTCAGATCTTCCTTATCTCAGTTTCAGAGTCTATCTACTATATCATCTACCTGTTTAACAGATTGGTTATGAGAAAATGGCTTAAAATATTTATTAAGTTTATGGAGTCTGTAAAACTTTCTTTTGTAATTATTTATAATTTCATCAGAATATGGAGCTCCTGGTGGGAATTTTCCTGATGGGATATTTCTTTTATCAATACAGATCAGCAATTAGTTTTAAAGTTTTGCCTGATTCTCTGAGAGAGTTATATAATTTGCCAAATCACACAGTTATTGTCCTATCCATTTATACATTGATTCCAAGGTTCAGACTTTTACTCACCCTGATTTTCCATACCTCTTGCCAATGATAAATAAACTATAGTTCCCATTATAGTAAAAGAGAAAAGAGACATAGTCGAGCAGTTTGAATTCATACAAACTCTGTATATCTGTTTCCATTGTATCTTCTCACACAAAGCTAACATTTCTATGTATGTTTTAGGAGAAAATGGAAGAAACTTTTGTTGTGGTGGTGTTTTTTTTTTTTTTGGTAGTGGGTTCCATCCCCTATGATGATAGTCAAAGGCATCTCCAGTCTTATTCAGACAAA
Organism: Sarcophilus harrisii; assembly: GCF_902635505.1. Lineage (NCBI taxonomy): Eukaryota > Metazoa > Chordata > Mammalia > Dasyuromorphia > Dasyuridae > Sarcophilus > Sarcophilus harrisii. The sequence goes on along the minus strand of NC_045428.1, from coordinate 420,362,866 downwards.
ATACTATTTCCTCTGTCAAATGTGTGGGAAGAAGTAACAGGTAAAAAAGAATGAATTCCATTTTTCAATGTCCATGAATGAACACCATAACTTGTAGATCTAAAACAAGGAAATTGGACTTGTCAACAATATATTTATTAAAATAAACAAAGTAAATAGAACTCTTAAAAAAATCAAAATAGGAATTTCCCTCTATCTAAGGTCTTTTAAAAGGGACTATATGACAATAATCAGGAGCATCATAACAGGATTCATTTTAGGAATGATTTGGACTACATGGCCACTGAGATCTTCTCCAAATCTGAAATTCAGTGATTCTGTGTGGAAAAAGAAAGTAAGGAAGAATGTAAAATGCACCATGTAACAATTATTCAGAAATAAATTATCAAACTTGAGTACAGAAAGAGTTTCTTTGAGATATAAAATAGTAGAAGCTATAGTTTATTATATGAACAAATGAAAGAATTATATACTCAAAAATTAATGGAGTAAAGGGCAAACCCATTGTTAACATTTTGAACACTATAATTTTAGGATGGTAAATATTGAGCTGATCATTAGCTCGAATGTACAAGAAAACTAGGAAAGGTAAGTTTAGTGATAATGCAAAACAAGTCTCCCAAGAAATATATAATTGTTTGGATTTTTGTTAATGTTTTTAAAAATATCTACAAAACTTCCCTTTATTTTCTGAGAAAACAGTGTGAACTCAAAAAAAAAAAAAAAAAGCTAGGTGTGTCTAAAGTTATTCTTCTCCTCTTCCAATCATACCACTATATTTTCATGACAGTAGTGGTAATTTTTTTAAACTATCTTGAACTTTTTGGAAAAGTGGTATAGACAATACTAGTAGAGAGGCTCATGCAAGATTCATAAATCTTTTTACAAAACTTGCCTAATTCAGATGTGGCAGGTGGTAAGGGTATATATGGCCTTAGGTAAAAACCCTTGACAAGACAGAGGGCATCTGGATTCTGAATTGGTCTAGAAAATGACAGGTGATTGTAAATTTCCCTTTGCAGTCTATAATCTTGTCAGAAACTAATGTAATTCTCTCTTTGATGCAAATTTCATTAATATTTAGACTAACTTTAATGTAGAAGATGAGATGATACCCCACATAAACTATTTTATTGACTCTAACAATAGAAAGGTCTGTGATTTCACTAGAATTACTAAGATGGTTTGAAATATGTCTTATCATAACCTTGCAAAAAGGACTTCCAGTACTTTGTCAGCAAATTTTTATTTACTTTAATGAAGATTTATTCATTGAGAAAGGATTTTTAATTTCTATTAAGACTAAAATTTAGGCACCATTGTGGTTTCTCTATTTTTTATAATCCTAATAAATGGTTCCTATAATATAAATAGGGAACTGAAGCAAGTAACCTAAAATTCATGGGGGAAAAAAAGATCACTTGCATGAAAGTAAATTTATAACCTTTCATGGATTGGTGCACTAGTTAAGAGGAATCTTTTCTAGAGACTATATTATGTTACAAAAGCATTGTCACAGGCAAGGTTGGAAACTTCCTGCAAAGTAGGCTAGCAAGAACTCATGATTGCAAACTATCATACTGGGACAACACATTGAACTTGGAGTCACAAAATAGACTTTGGTCAGTTCGTGGTCAAAATAAGATACCCCAATGCCCTTTGAGCAATCAGATTTCAGTTCCAAGGTAAAGAAATTGTTCATAATTATTTCTCTCCATTTCTTGACAAAACTAAGGGCGATTTATATTGAAATTACATAGATTAAAAGTTTAAAGACTTTATCCTCTCTATATATCACCATATGATTTCCTGGCCCTCTAAATCTTTTCATATCTCTCATAGCCTGGAAAAAAATAATATTCCAAGAGCACATCAACTAGAATAAGAATTTTAAGAAGGTCACCTCACCATGTGGATGACTACTATTCTACCTTTTAAGAGTAGAAAACAAAGAGAGAATTCCATTTTTTCTCTTAGATGTTGCTACGGGGAATTCTGTAATTAAAGGGTATTCCTCCAAAGAATATCATAATTAATTTCTTGCTAAAAACCAACTATATGGTCAAGGTGAAGTAGAATCTTTATTATGAAATGTACTGTTATATATCTGTATTGATAAATATAGTAGTTAGTATATTAAATAAAAATAAACATATATGCAATATACATATATAAAATTAATTTTATTGCTATAAAGGTAGATATTTAAAGTTAGTCATATATTAACTTAAGATACATATTTACTAGAGCTAATTACACTAGATAAAATGTTATTATATAATAGCATATTTAGTATGTCTTAGTATATATTTTAGTATATTGGGAAGACCGATTTTTTTGCTTTTAAGAAGTAGAGGGTATGTGTGTCTCTGTATACATAAACATATATGAATTTTTCTCTGTTACTCTGTCTCTGTCTTTCCCTCTTTCTCTGTCTCTATTTTTCTGTCTATCTCTCATTCTGTCTCTATTTGTCTCTATGTATATGGCTCCCTGTGTGTTTCTCTCTCTCTCTCTCTCTCTCTCTATCTTTCTCTCTTTCTCTCCACACACAAGCACATCCCCAACACACACCCATATTTAAATATTTACATATATATTACTACATATGTATACATATACTATTAAGAATATTATAAGTCTTACTACATAATAGCATATGTGCCTATAGTAAGATTTATATATGTGTGTGTGTTTATATACATACATGTTACTTCTTTGACATAAAACCATCTGTCTTCTCCAATGATGAAGTAGATGTTCTAGTATAATACTTTAATGACCATAAGTTTCTCCCTGTCTCATTAGACAAAAAAAAAATGATTTTTCATAAAATAATCATATAATTACATATATATATATATATATCTTTGAATATCATAATTAACAAACTATTATATTAGTAATAATACATGCTTAAATTTGTGTAATATTCTGTGGTTAATAAATTATTTGCATACATTACCTACTTTAATCCTCACAACTGTTAGCAGCTTGCCATTGTAGCTGCTCAATCATTTCAATCCTGTTTTAATTTTTTCTGACTCTATTTGAAGTTTTCTTGGCCATGATACTAGAGAATTTGCAATTTCCTGCTCCAGCTCACTTTATAAATGAGGAAACTGAGGCAAAATTAACTTACTTGGCTGATAGACAGTTAGTATATATAAGAGGCTAGATTTGAACTCAGAAAGAGTTTTTCTGACTACCACAAAACTGTCTTCTCCATCACCCAGCTACTCCAGTTGGCCATATCAAAATATAAATGCTACAATATCATATTAATAGACCTACAATAGAAAATAAATGTAATTAAAACACAAGTTCTCATCCTACTATATATCAGCATTTTCCCGTAGGTATGGATACCTTAGCTGAAAGATATCTAAGTCTTTGCTTCCTTCTACTTTGAGCAAATATCCTTAGCTCTCTCCCTGTTTTCCCAGGGAGGAAAGAAAAAAAAATCAGTCAGCATTTTCCATGTGTCAGATATTCCTAAAAGGACAAAACTGAGACATAGCCATTGAACTGGAGAACTGGGAGGAAAGAAGAGTTAGAACAAAAGCCAGATAGCACAGATTTGGAAACTTCTTCAGAAAAGTAAAATAATGCATTTAAATTTACATAAGTAGTAAATGGCCAGGTAGGATTATCTGATATTCTGATTCATATCTAATGTTTGAGTAAAAAAATTCTAAGTTCAAATTCCAGGAGTAATCACACTCTCAACATTTCAATTTTCTCAGATTTAGATGAGAGGGATGGACCAAATGATCTTTAAAGTATCTGATCTAAATGATTTATTTTAAAGATTACTGGATTTTAAGTCAGAAAACTTAACTTCAAGTTTTATCTTCACTACTTGTTAGCTATATAACCTTGGGCAAATAAATATCTTATCTTCTTTGACCTCCCACTTCTTTATTGGTGGAATGGGAATGCATATATAGTTATTAAAAATTCATATATACAAGCCTACAAAAATGTGGAAGTATATATGAAGATGCATATTTGCAGATTTATGTATGTATGCCTGTGAGTATCTACAACTATGATTTCACCAATGTTAAAATTTCATCTATGGGGGGGAGGAGCCAAGATGGTGGAGAAGGCACACCGACTTTCTAAACTCTTCTCTTACCCTCTTTATCGATATTATATCGAGCCTCAAAAATAGTCTTGACTGCTACAATTCATAAACATAAGAAGTATAACAACTCACCAGCCGAAGAAAATCTGCAGTCTCACCAAAAAAGGTTTGTTCCGGGGGCTAGAGGGGAGATCAACATAGACTGTGAGAGAAATTGGGTTCCAAGGAGAGCCTCAAACTGAAAGTGAGAGCACAGATCTCAGCACAAGCTTGCAGCCCCAACCCACAGTAAGGGGCTTTTCCTTGGGGCAGTTGCGAACCTGCACGGCAGGAGGGCACAGCCCAGGTTAGCCTCTAACCTGTACAGTGGGGGGCTCTGCTTGGGGCCAGAGAGCTTTCACAGGGCCGATTTGCATCAGGCAGAGAGGGGGAGGAACATTGTGTGAATCTTATTCTCATCAGAGTTGGCTCAAAGAAAAAATAATTGACATTTGTTTTAGAGAAAATTCTCTCTCGCCTCATTAAAAAAGGGGGAGAGGAAAAGGGAAAAGAAAAAGAATAATAAGGGAAGGAAGGGGAAAAGATTCAAAGAGGGGGAGGGAGGGATTCTAAAGAGGGTAAGCATCATGATACAAGTGATACATGATACAAGTGATACATGATACATACTTACAACATAAGTTCAAAAAGGGGAAAGAGGGTTGGGGGATGCAAGAAAAAGTAAAGCATAATCTGGGGTTATTAGGATGGCAGGAAATACAGATTTAGTAATTCTAACCGTAAATGTGAATGGGATGAACTCCCCCATAAAGAGGAGGCAGATAGCAGAATGGATCAAAAGTCAGAACCCTACAATATGTTGTTTACAAGAAACACATTTAAAGCAGGGAGATACATATAGAGTAAAGGTAAAAGGCTGGAGCAAAATCTATTATGCTTCAGGTGAAGTCAAAAAAGCAGGGGTAGCCATCCTATCTTAGATCAAGCAAAAGCAAAAATTGATCTAATTAAAAGAGATAAGGAAGGAAACTACATCCTGCTAAAGGGTAGCATAAACAACAAAGCAATATCAACATTAAACATATATACACCAAGTGGTATGCGATCCAACTTCCTAAAGGAGAAGTTAAGAGAGTTGCAAGAAGAAATAGACAACAAAACGGTAATAGTGGGAGATCTCAACCTTGCACTCTCAGAATTAGACAAATCAAACCACAAAAAAGTAAGAAAGAAATTAAAGAAGTAAATAGAATATTAGAAAAATTAGGTATGTTAGATCTTTGGAGAAAATTGAATGGAGATAGAAAGGAATATACTTTCTTCTCAGCAGTTCATGGAACCTATTCAAAAATTGACCATATATTAGGACATAAACACCTCAAAATTAAATGCAAAAAAGCAGAAATAGTAAATGCTTTCTTTTCAGATCACAATGCAATAAAAACTACATTCAACAAAAAGTTAGGGGGAAATAGACCAAAAAGTAATTGGAAACTAAACAATCTCATCTTAAAGAATGATTGGGTGAAGCAGCAAATTATAGATACAATTAATAATTTCACTCAAGATAATGACAATGATGAGACGTCATACCAAAATTTGTGGGATTCAGCCAAAGCGGTAATAAGAGGGAATTTTATATCCTTAGAGGCTTACTTGAATAAAACAGAGAAAGAAAAGATTAATGAATTGGGCTTGCAACTAAAAAAGAACTAAAAAAAGACCAAATTAAAAACCCCCAATGAAATACTAAATTTGAAATTCTAAAATTAAAAGGAGAAATTAAAAATACTGAAAGTAAAAAAACTATTGAACTAATTAATAAAACTAAGAGTTGGTTCTATGAAAAAGTCAATAAAATAGATAAGCCTTTGGTAAATCTGATTAGAAAGAGGAGGGAGGAAAATGAAATTAGTAGTCTTAAAAATGAAAAGGGAGAACTTTCCACCAATGAAGAGGAAATTAGAGAAATAATAAGGTGTTATTTTGCTCAACTTTATGCCAATAAATTTGATAACCTAAGTGAAATGGATGACTACCTCCAAAAATATAGACTTCCCAGACTAACAGAGGAGGAAGTAAATTGCTTGAATAGTACCATTTCAGAAAAAGAAATAGAACAGGCAATTAAACAACTCCCTAAGAAAAAATCCCTAGGACCAGATGGATTTACATGTGAATTTTACCAAACATTTAAAGAACAATTGGCCCCAATGCTATATAAATTACTTGATAAAATAGGAAATGAAGGAGTCCTACCAAATTCCTTCTATGACACAGACATGGTACTGATACCTAAACCAGGTAGGTTGAAAACAGAGAAAGAAAATTATAGACCAATCTCCCTAATGAATATTGATGCTAAAATCTTAAATAAGATATAACAAAAAGACTACAGAAAATCATCTCCAAGATAATACACTATGATCAATTAGGATTTATACCAGGAATGCAGGGCTGGTTCAATATTAAGAAAGCTATCAATATAATTGGCCATGTTAATAACCAAATTAATAAAAACTATATTATCATCTCAATAGATGCAGAAAAAGCATTTGACAAAATCCAACATCCATTCCTATTAAAAACACTCGAGAGTATAGGAATAAATGGACTTTTCCTTAAAATAATCAGCAGCATCTATTTAAAACCATCAGTAAGCATTATATGTAATGGAGACAAACTGCAACCATTCCCAATAAGATCTGGAGTGAAACAAGGTTGCCCACTATCACCGTGACTATTTAATATTGTATTAGAAACTCTAGCTTTGGCAATAAGAGCTGAGAAAGAGATTAAAGGAATAAGAATAGGGAATGAGGAAACCAAATCATCACTCTTTGCTGACGATATGATGGTATACCTTAGAGAACCCCAGAATTCCACTAAAAAAAGAAAAATCCACAACTTTAGCAAAGTTGCTGGTTATAAAATAAACCCACATAAGTCATCAGCATTCTTATATATCACTAACAAAATCCAACAGTCAGAGTTACAAAGAGAAATTCCACTTAAAGTAACTACTGATAATATAAAATATTTAGGAATCTATCTGCCAAGGGAAAATCAGAAACTTTATGAGCAAAATTACAGACCACTTTTCACACAAATTCAGTCTGATCTAACCAATTGGAAAAATATTAAATGCTCTTGGATAGGGCGAGCAAATATAATAAAGATGACAATATTACTTAAACTAATCTATTTATTTAGCGCTATACCAATCAGACTCCCAAAAAACTATTTTAATGACCTAGAAAAAATAACAACAACATTCATATGGAAAAACAAAAGGTCAAGAATTTCAAGGGTATTAGTGAAAAAAAAAATCAAATGAAGGTGGCTTAGCTGTACCAGATTTAAAATTATATTATAGAGCAGCAGTTACCAAAACCATTTGGTATTGGCTAAGGAATAGATTAGTTGATCAATGGAATAGGTTAGGTTCAAGGGATAAAACAGTCAACAACTATAGCAGCCTAGTCTTTGACAAACCCAAAGACCCCAGCTTTTGGGATAAGAACTTACTGTTTGATAAAAATTGCTTGGAAAATTGGAAACTAATATGGCAGAAACTAGGCATTGATCCACACTTAACACCGTACACCAAGATAAGGTCAAAATGGGTTCATGACCTAGGCATAAAGAATGAAATTATTAATAAATTAGAGGAACACAGGATAGTTTACCTCTCAGACCTGTGGAAGGGGAAGGACTTTATGACCAAAGAAGAACTAGAGATCATTACTGATCACAAAATAGAAAATTTCAATTATACCAAACTGAAAAGTTTTTGTACAAAAAAAAACTAATGCAGACAAGATTAGAAGGGAAGCAATAAACGGGGAAAATATTTTTACAGTCAAAGGTTCTGATAAAGGCCTCATTTCCAAAATATATAGAGAATTAACTCTAATTCATAAAAAATCAAGCCATTCTCCAATTGAAAAATGGTCAAAGGATATGAACAGACAATTCTCAGATGAAGAAATTGAAACTATTTCTAGTCATATGAAAAGATGCTCCAAGTCATTATTAATCAGAGAAATGCAAATTAAGAAACCTCTAAGATACCACTACATACCTGCCAGATTGGCTAAGATGACAGGAAAAAATAATGATGATTGTTGGAGGGGATGCAGGAAAACTGGGACATTGCTGCTTTGTTGGTAGAGTTGTGAACGAATCCAACCATTCTGGAGAGTAGTTTGGAACTATGCTCAAAAAGTTATCAAACTGTGCATACCCTTTGATCCAGCAGTGTTACTACTGGGATTATATCCCAAAGAGATTATAAAGAAGGGAAAGGGACCTGTATGTGCACGAATGTTTGTGGCAACCCTTTTTGTAGTGGCTAGAAACTGGAAATTGAATGGATGCCCATCAATTGGAGAATGTCTGAATAAATTGTCATATATGAATATTATGGAATATTATTGTTCTGTAAGAAATGACCAACAGGATGATTTCAGATAGGCCTGGAGAGACTTACACGAACTGTTGCTGAGTGAAATGAGCAGGACCAGGAGATCATCATATACTTCAACAACAATACTATATGATGACCAGTTCTGATGGACCTGGCCATCCTCAGTAACGAGATCAACCAAATAATTTCCAATGGAGCAGTAATGAACTGAACCAGCTACACCCAGGGAAAGAACTCTGGGAGATGACTAAAAACCATTACATTGAATTCCCAATCCCTATATTTATGCCCACCTGCATTTTTGATTTCCTTCACAAGCTAATTGTATAATATTTCAGAATCTGATTCTTTTTGTACAGCAAAATAACGGTTTGGTCATGTATACTTATTGTGTATCTAATTTATATTTTAATATATTTGACATCTACTGGTCATCCTGCCATCTGGGGGAGGGGGTGTGGGATTAAGAGTTGAAAAATTGGAACAAGAGGTTTGGCAATTGTTAATGCTGTAAAGTTACCCATGCATATAACCTGTAAATAAAAGGCTATTAAATAAAAGAAAATTTCATCTATCAATGAACCATTTATTCGTTATAATAACCTTAAAACATTTGTGGTGGAACTGGGAAATTATGACTTTCCCATAAAAACAGGCTATGTGAAACAGATCTTAAACTCCAAGGTCAGCTAGCCTATAGGCAATATTGAGTACTTGATTAAAGGACAATGGATCTGTGTTCTAGAGAATTTACCATTAATTTTCTTGGCTAATTATCTTCTTTCTTGGCCTTGGTTTCTTCCACACAGTGAGAGTTTGAGAGTACATAAAGTTTAAAAATCCCTTACCAATTCAGAGATTGTATTATTCAAAATTTGATCTTTAAGAATTTGAAAGAGAAAATGTCCTTATTTTAAAAATAGATAAAACTGGGGTAGATTTGTAGGCAGAGAAGAAGTAATCATTAGGAATGCAATTTTGAAGATTGCATGAGCAAGAGCAGATATTTGTAGAACAACCATAGGCAATAGACGTGGGTGGGATCAAAAACAAAAAGGAGTGAACCTTGGCAAAAAAGAATGAACATTTCTTAGGGATAGAAGAGAAGACAGGGAAATTTTTAAATGAAGAAGAATAAAATGAAATTCTGTAGTGTTCAAACTGTTCCTGACCTTATTTGAGGTTTTCTTGCAAAGATACTCTAATGGTTTTCCCATTTTCTTCTGCAGCTCATTTTGATAAAGAAACTGAGACAAACGGGATTAAGTGACTTGCCCAAGGTCATACAGCTAGTAAGTGTCTGAGACCAGCTCTGAATTCAGGAAAATAAGTCTTCCCGACTCCAGGTCTAGCATGCTATCCATTGTGACTAGCAGCCTCCCAAAAAGTAGAATCCTCATTACAGAGCTTTGGACAGCCTCAGAATGTATTGGAGGTCTTCAACCACAATCTCCATTTATCTAGAATGTTGTAGAAAGATTTTTTTTCCCTCAAGTACAGAAGCTCCCTTCTACCTCTGACATTATGTACATCTTTTTTTTCTACTTTATACTTCAATTCACTCCAAATCATCTCTCTTGTTTTCCCCCTTTTCTCCAGCCTCCAGAGAAAAGATGATTTTTCTCTTTACCAACTTTTTATCATTTTATGTACTTGAAACTTCCACCTCCCATAATTTCATCATACCCTCTCATCTTATTGCTTTTCTAGTCCATTGACTCTTTTCTTGCTTCTTGTAAATGTATTTGTTTTTTTCTTGTCTAAAAAGAAAATCTTCACTAACTTCCTCCAGAACTATTTTCCTATATCTTCTCTACCTTTCAAAGTCAAACTCTTCAAAAGTAACTTACATGCATTCCTTTCATTTCCTCACATCCCATTCACTTCTCAACATCTATCAAATGAGCTTCTGACCGTCTTACTCCACTGACACTTCTAAGTTATCAACGCTCTTTTATTTACTAAATACAATTGTGTTTTCTCAGACTTCATTCTACTTGACCCTACTCTGCATATCTATTCTCCTCTGCACATCTTCTCTTTCCTTATTCCATGATCCAGAAAGCATCTCATTTTACCTCTGACTCTGATTCTTCTTAGCTTTCATTATTCAATCAACATCCATCTCATTCTCAAAAAGTCTTGATTTCTCCCAAGCTTGTCTCAAAAAATCTTCTCTCTTTACAATTCTTGATGGAATCATCAGCATATGAATTCAGTTAGACAGATGTATCACAGTTCTATATGTTTAGCTCTCATCTCTTCCTGAATCTTCATCATTAGTTTTCTACTGGACAACCCAAAAAGATGTTCCATTGGCATCTTAAATTCAACATTTATGTATAATGTACATGCTAGGGGGTTTTGTACAAATGTACAAAATTGGACTCATTTTTTTCTCTCATTAATTCATTCTTCCTCCAAACTTCCTTATTACTCTTTATTGAATTTCCCATCTTCAAGTTTCCCAGGTTCATGACTGAAGTCATATTTAACTATGCATTTTTCTCTCAATCCCAATATGTAACTGGATATTAATATTGCCAATTTTTACTTGGACATCTCACATTCTTTCTTTCTCTCTATTTATATGCCCTTGCTCAGGGCTCCATTATATCTTGCCTAAACTATTGCAGAATATCTCTTACTAGTCTCTTTACTTCCAGTATCTCTCTTCTAAATCAGACTCCACATAGCTATGTAATTAATATTCTCAAAACTCAGGTCTGACTATGTCAACTCCATATTTAGAAGGCATCGTTGGCTTCCTATTGCCTATAAGATAAAAATGTTATATATAGGCATTGGAAGTAATCACAATCTAGTTTCTACCTACCTTTTCTGAACTTGATAGAGATAGATATTTTATTGAAAGCTGGGTATGGTTGTTAAAGGCTCAATAGTCATTATCAGGAATGTAATAGGAGCTATTGACAAGGAAGATTAAGGATCAGCTAATGTCAAATAATATGAATCTGTCCTAGAAGAATCTCATGTCAAAACTTTGGAGGAAGGACCTGAAAATATAGCCTCCAATTCTACAAGGACTTGCATCTTATAGAGACAAAGATCTAGGAGAACTGATAGTTTAACACTAAATTGTGACACTATCTAACTATTCAAAAGTTTTTTATTTAAGATTTCAACAGAGAAACATGTTTAAAAATTCCCACTGATCCCAGATGAAATGACTATCAGGGATTTCTCTCTTTGTTTCTGCAGGGTAAATGATACTCATTAAGTCTGTCTATAACTTTTTTATATTAAATAGAATAAGAGGAAATGGTCTTAAATTTATTCTTTAGGGAGATACATTAAATTAAATAGAATGGAAAGCTTCCATTTAAAGATGGATGTGAAACATCAGAACATCTTAGCAATTAAGTCTTTTAATAAAGCCATCAATTATCTTTCTATTGTTATGTCAATATCAAGCCCACAACATGAATGAATTCAGCAAATATTTATGATATGTTCACTATATTCCAGAGATTTTTCTAGGCCTAAAGATACAAAGATGAAAATTACTGTCTCTGTCCCTTAGAAATTTAAAGTACTTGAGATGGAATGTGAACACAAAAAGTACAGTACAAGTTAGGATATGATTTTGAAAAGAGATCATATTTGAATGAGTGTGATAACATCTAGTTGTGAAGCAGGAATTCAGAAAGGAAAGAAAAGACAGGAATTGATTTGGGGAATAGTGAGTAATGTAGGGGAAAATGGATCAAATGATCTTTCAGGAACTATCTTATTGCTTGTTATTTATGATGCAAGATCTTCTAAAAACCCAATTGTGTTAATCTCACACAAAATAGTTTTCTCTATTCTTCCAGCTAAACTAGTTTCTCTTTTGTTTTGTCCAACCTTCATCTTCTTGAACATGATGGAAACCTGAGGATTCCTTTAAAACCACGAAAGCTTCAGAATTTGTTCAACCCTCAAGTATTTAGGGAAAAAATGCTTTTTGTGTTTATTTTGCATTTGTAGTAGGGGCTACAGATAGTCCTATTATACTATTAATTATACTATTAATACTCTATATTTCTTTCTTTTGCTCACTTTTACACTGGAGACAATCTTCATGCATAGAATTCTGGATGACTCTTCAAAGAAGCTAAGTGAATATTTTTCTTTTAAAACTAGGAAATGTAAAATCACATATCCAAAGAACCTAATTTAGTGTGGCTGTTATGATGTCATATTATCCATTCAATGGTTTGTCATTCATATTCACTCTCCACTATAAAATATCCTTCTTAAAGACATGTACATTTATGTAACCTCAGCACTTAGAATAGTGCCTGGCACAAAGTAAGTGCTTAGTAAATATTTGTTGGTTAAATACCTTTGAATGAATGAAGTATTTATTAGCACTTACTATGTGCAAAACATTGTATTTTTTAAATAGAAAAGTAACATAGCCCCTACTCTAAAAAAGCTTACAATCCAATGGAGGAGTTAACACTTAACAGAATGCTTCAGCTGCAAGTTAAATGAAAAAAGGTTTGTGGTTTTTAGGATGCAGTGACAAAACTAACAGTAATGTCTCTCTTCAACATCATTTCCACTGATAAAATTACATCAGTTTCCCAACGTTGAGCCATTTGAAATGTCAAGGACTTAGATGGCAAGAGATCTCTTTGCAGGATCTCCAGTAGACATGGTCTTAGTATCTGCAGGAGCAGTTACCAAGTTACATCAGGAGTCATTTTCCAGGTTAATGGCTGAGGACACTGAGCTGGAAAGATTACTGTTTCCAAGGCTCTTGGATTCATGGTCTTGAGATGCCCCCAACAAGGTCTGAAGGAAGATGACATTGAAAGTGTAGGTTCTGGTTTGACTTGCCTGGAATATGTTGCCTTCTGTCTTTTCCTGGGGTGCATTGGTGCCCTATGGGCTTCCAATCCAAATATATTAATATTTTAATTTAGAAACATAGACTTCTGTTTTTCAAATGCAGCATATTTATTTATAGTGCATAATATTTGTTTCCCAAATCTTTTGAAAATCCAGGCAATATTTATAATTTCCTTTTGAAATAAAAAGGCAACAGAAAGAAAAATACAATAAATAAACCTAGAGATTTGAAGTACAAAAGACAAACTTGAATAAGAAATATTATGTCTCTGTGCTTTAGTTTCTCATCAACCATAGCTGGAAAAATGACTAAATTGAAAATTTTTCATTGGAATATTCCAGTTTCCTTTTGATACAAATAAAATAAAGCAAACTAATATGTTTTTGGAGAAATTTGGTCTACATAGTTAAAGCAAAATGGAAAATTAAACAAGCAACAACATTTCAACAGCACTTAATTTAAATTATGTTGCTTATTTGCAAAATTTTCTAATAAAAATACTATTTATTTCTATTATCAAATGTAAGCTCTTGCATTTAATGATCATCATAAGCCTGTCCTCTTTCTTTCTAGTCTTTACAAATTACACATTTTCATTTATATATATTTTAGGGTTCAGCCTTATGAGCCCATTTATTGTTCTTAACCTGCAAAAATTCATATTCCATTTCTTTGCACTAGCTATGTAACCCTAAAATGTACTTCCTCTTAACCCCCTAAGACTCAGCTCAAACTCTGATTTATACAGGGACCTTTTCCTGATTCCCCCAACTGCTAAAACCTTCTTCTCTAAGATCATCTATATCTTTTGTATATTATGTATAGCAAACCATATATATGTTGTATCCTCACTTAGAATGTAAGCTCTTTTAGGACAGGAACTATTTTTATTTTGTTTGCATTTTCATCATTTTCTCCAGTGCTTAGAACAGTGTCTGCCACAGAGTAGCACTTAAGAAATGCTTGCTAATTGATTGATGCCCCTTTCCCTGCATAATTACAGAGTGATTCATTCTCACTGGAGATAATCTCCAGCAGGAAAAGAATTTTGATTCCAATGGCACTTTGGAATTGCAACTTTACATGTAAAAGAACCACTCTCAGTGTTTCCTTCCCAATTAACAGGCATTTCAGAATTCATCAAATGGTTAGGTATCAAAACGTCTTTGCCCACAATTCCATATGATCAAATTCAGAAGCAATTGCCAATGAATCCATGATTCCTTCAGGGGAGACTGCTTAAAGACCTCTAAAATTAGATATGTCATCAATTTTTTATTTTATTGCCAAAAGGACATTTCAGTTTGAGCCACATTTACTAGTCCTCTCTGTACAATCCTTTTTCTCATAAAACCACTCCTCTAATCTTGATATATTAATCACATGGTTAGAACCAAAAACATTACTAACGCATGGCCAACAAAGAAGTACATTACTTTGCTGGTCTTACTCTTGCCCTCTTGAAGCCATACTGTTGTCTGTATTTAAGAATAAATTCTCCCCTGTTCATGCCGGAGGAAAAAAAAATAGTAAGAGGATTCAGTATTTTACTAGATGATGAACTAATGCAATGTGTTATTGTAACCTGACTTGTATCCTACTTGTAAAGCACTAGAAATTATGATTTTAAATTATGATATTAGATTAGATTTTCTGTAGCTTAATATATTATAATAGAATATAATTGCTAAATGCAAATGAGACACTGTACAGCCTTTCCATGGAGTTGTTCATGAAAGCCAAGCATTTTACATATTACAGTGAAGTGCATGTTATTAAGAAACAAATTATAATGATGCTTAATTTAGTTGGAAGACAAGAAACTGTAGCTTTATAATGGGTGACAATGTAGTAGGGTCTCTATATAGTTAATATGCCAACAGATGCTCAACTCAGCTACTATGAATATAAAATGTGTCATGAGTGATACTATTGTACCTTTAAGACTTCCAATGTGTTCTCACTACTTTCAACATAGTCACACTATGCAAGAATAGTATTTGCTTCTATTTTACTACTTAACCATGCATAGCAAATGATATGTGCAAAATAGCAAATAAACAAACCATAAAATGTTAGACTTAGAAAGATATTGGAGAACATATAATCCAACTCCATGGGACAGTATTCTAGAAGTATGCAATTGTGTGATGGTGTAGATGTAAAGACATTTTCCGAACTCCCTCAGCACTATTGCTATTCCTCATTGGTGTCCCATAAGGCATATCTTTATGGGACACAAACTATGTCCATAGTGGTAGAGTACTGAGATTTATAATAACCTGGATTGAAATCCTATCTCAGACAATTACTATTTATGTGACTCCATCCTTCAATTTCTTTGGACCTCTGTTTCTTCATTTGCAAAAAGAGAAAGTTGAATTTCATGATCTTTTTGGTCTTTTCAGCTCTAAAGCTATAGTCATTTGATTTCACAAGCCTTTTATTATTAGTTATGTGTTTATAGTAATAGCACTTAGTACTGTGGCTTCTATACCATAATGGTCAATAAATGACTAAGTTGAGTAAGTCAGTTGTGTGAAACTTAAAGAGTAAAGAGAAGGAAAGAAACAAGACAGCATCTACTATTTTCTAAGCACATTGCTAAGTGTTTTACAAATATTATCTCATTTAATTCTTCTCACTCTGGGAAATAGATGCTATTATCAATATGTTATGACTGAGGAAACTAAAGCTAATAGAGGCTAAGTGACTTGCCCACACAGTGACTTGTCATATAGTTAGGAAGTAACTAGTAAGTTCAAATTAGAATTCAGTTCTTTCTAACTCCAAGCCCAGAGCTATACCCATCATGTCACCTAGCTGCATCTAATAGAAGTCGCAGTATCTTAAACAGAAAATGGCAGTAACTATTAACTCAATATTTCAAGTATTCTTCAAAACATTAGTATATTCATTATCCAATAGCATTATAGCATTTGGTCCTGCATAATACATTTCACTTTCATATACAAGTTGAAGGGGGGCAATAATTAATGCTACAAATGGCAAAAGGGGGTTAAATAATGCATTGGTTTGCAAATTATAAAACAAACCCTCTAAATGATGTGTTTTCCAAGATTTCTAATCCTACTGTTCATCAAATAGAGCACTTACCAAAAAAGCACAGACACCAATGGGTTTGTTGCAGTACAGAAGAAACCAGCTCAAAAGCAATTCATTATTAATGCCTGAATATTCTTGCTAAACAGTTCTGATTATTTCACAAGAAAGAGGTCAAGGTAGTGGAGAAAGGGATTTAATCAAATAAACTCTCAATCTCTCTCCAAATAGCATTTTCATCCAGCTGCATGTAAATTCATCAGATGACTAGCCTCCAAAAGCACAGGCAAGGTTAATCTGCTATGACTGTTAAAACTTCTATGATATGCCTATTGAATAAAGATTTAAAATGGGATGAACCATGCAGGTTACCCCAAATTAGTTTTTTTTTGCCATAAAAGATGCAAAATTTTCACAATTAAAAAACAACAAATTCCTTCTATCTAGTTAGTTTATTTAACTTTATCTTGCAATGTTCTATTCAGTAGGTAAGATTTTGAATACTGTCCACCTCTTCCAGAAATGCTGCAATGAATCATCAACTCTAAATGAAACTGGCTATAGAGCCTTCAAACATTAGAAATGTTTAATATCATGGAAGCAATCTTGCTGAAAGAATTATGGTTAATAGCAAGAAGTCACTGATCAGTCTTTAAAAATAAATTAAAATTGGCATTGTTTTCATCTGTAAATCCATGAAATTTAACCAGTTTCTATACAAGGGGATATTTATTGACAAATAATAATAGCTCGAGGGTGAATTGCTGATCTTAGGAAAAGGTAAGATCTTAAAAGTAGAAAAATGAATGTTAAACTGGGGTTATCACTATAAAACATTGCTAATAATGTTATTTTTCATATAAAGAAATTATAAAGCAAGGGGATTTATAGAAATAGTTCAGAATAACCTCTAGAAATATGTTTGTGATTACCTTTCTCTCCAAAGCTTACTCATTTTGTGGAAATAAATTTGCAAAACTTAAAAATGAGTTATTGAAATCTGGTAATATTTCCAGGGTAGTTTCTCCTGGCATAGAGGAATCGTCAAGTTCAATTGCAATCAGTTTTAGAGAATTGGGACTCTATATATCTATGGACTAAGAACAAAGGAGATAGGTATAAATGATATTTGATAAAGGGAAAAAAGTAGACAAATAAGACCTTAATAATGATTTAAATATTGACAGATAGGAACAAATATTCTAAGTCATTATTTCTCAAAAGGAGCAATTCCATAAACATAAGTAACATACGGATATTTATTTTGTAAAAGATCCATAAACTCTTATTCCCTTACAGGATACTTGCTTTGAAAATTCATATTTATAATAAGAAATACCCTGGTCCAGGCAGTGCTAAAATCTGAGACAGTCTCCTCCTTCCATAGCAAGGCTCAAAATGGATTTATTCCTCTTTCAATTCAAGAAGTTTCCTGGCTATTTCATACATGTTGTATTTCCTCATTTAAGAAGTCATGCAGCAGTTAAAAACTCTGTTTCTTCAAGATAAAAAAGTGTTTTCCCCCTGGTATTCTGTGCCCTCTTAGCTCTAAGCACCTTTCTTGAATCTGAGACACCATTTTACATGAGGACGCTTTCTAAAAAGCAAAATGTAACTGTCTAATTAAGAGCTGTATGATTGGCTAGTTCATGGACTCTGTGACAGTTATGACAAATACACATATTGGCATAGCCCTAACCTCACTTCACAGTTTGCAACACAAAGATGGTATTTTCAGAAATGTGGAGAACACTCTGATACAAAGCTTCACCTTGTCTGGTGCTATTGCATTTAATTTTTTATTAACTGCCTGAACATATGCCATTCTAGAAGAGGGTAATAGTTACAAAATGTCAGCAGAAACATTTAAACTGCTAAAATGTAAATGATTTTATAAATTTGTAATGAAAGGTAATTGTCATGTGGGAAAAGTAACAGAAAAACAGATATGTATAAATGTAAAACTGGTTAAAAATACATCTTATTGGTGGAGACTAGGAAAATCTAAGTATATTTTAATGAGCCCTGCACGTAGTATTTAAATAAAATTAGATTCATAAGCAGAAAATGTGAATTCTATAATATTTTATTTTGTAACATTAGCAAAGTTCATAATAATGACAAGACCTCATGGAACTTTAATGTTCTAAATTCAATAAACAGTAGGACATTAAGATGCTTCACCTCATTGCAAAAAAACAAATAAATCAAAGGGGGATAATATAAATAAAGGAACGGCTGTTGCCATCAGTTCAGTGTATGTAGCTTTAAAAGAGCAATATTCAAATCTGGCGAGTTAGTTTTCTTTACTTTCCATGAAGATGAAAAACAATTTAGTGATTAATCCCTTCAGCAATGAAGTGCTGGGTCAATGCTTTCAGATATGTCAAGAAGGAGAAGACTACGGCGAAGAATGGAGTTTTTCTCCAGCCACCACACAGAGCAACCACCTTCCAGTTAGGTTTGCGGGCAACCATCTTTAAATGCTTGAGCTGTTCTGCGTGGCCATGACAAGATTTGCAATTCTCTACGTTTATTTACACACCATCACCCCAACTAGACATCACATCGAAGTGGCATGGTCACAGCTGACCCCGGGGTAGTCCCTGTCTCTGCCGATCCAATTTTATCGTGCTCTGCAATTGAACTGCAGTCATACTATACAGGATGTATGCACACTACTCCGTGCCACGATAAAATTAGCAGAAGCTTGTCAGGGTACATTTTCTAGTTTTCCAGTGACAGACACTGGACAAATAGGTCTGCTTTTCAGAAACCCACAGAGATTTGCACTCTGCTGAAATGTATATGAGCCTCACGTGTTTATAAGTCAGCATGTTTCTATATGGGAAAGCTCTCAGTGAGAGTTAAAGAACAAAATTAAGCCCTCACTGCATCTTCCTTGTTTTTCTTTAATGTTTTATAGCAGATCTGAATTGCCGAGGGTGCAAGACTCATGATCTTGATTTGTGAAAATAGGTCCTGTTTAAGAGTAGCCTAGAAAAATTAATTCTTTCATCAGAGATTAATGCAACAGACATCTATCCTATTTTGAAATCAAAAGTTCAGGAAGAATTTTTATTTGCAGCTTGAAATGAGTAGATAAATCAAACTTCAAAGAGCTCCTTACTGAACACTCTCCTTACCTGTAAAATGACATACATATGCCAGGTAAAAATCTGCTCAGAGGGACACATTAAAAATATGTCTGTAAGAAAATACGAGAGAGAAAAAAGATCATTTTGTTTCCAAAACTAAAATGCTGAAAGGATAATATTGTAAATAGATTTTTTTAAATGACCATTTTTAGTGGGGACATTTAAAAATAAAAGCATACAATGTGTTTTGTAATCTATACAAATGTAATTTTATTAGATATTCAGTGCAGTTCTTACATCAAACATCCTCAGAAGCCCCTGGATCATTTTATATTCACTGGAAGACAGAAAGAAATCCAAAACCTAGTTAAATAAATTGTTCATTTATTCCTTTCCTTTTATGCACCAAGATCTACATGTGGTCATTAATTATAAAGAGACTATTATAGCACCATATTTTCATTCAATACGATGTCCTGGTATATATCAAAGAAGTCCCATAATTAAAACAGAAGGGCCACAATGACAATTAAAATTACAATCTATATGGGGAAAGAAAGTACAGTTCTGCAATTTTTCACCCTGTCACTGTCAGCAGGATGGGATATTCTGGTCACGTCTCTTGTAAAGAAGCCTAAATTCTTCTTCACCAGTGCAACCTCAAAAGCATTATCAGCACCTAAGCAAAAGCCTATGCAAGTATAATTTAATACCAAGCCACAGTTTGCAAGTAATAGCGTATAAAGTGATATTTAAGTGGTGTTTTAAGCACACTTCTGATGGCTACAGCCGCTTTTTACTGGTAAATGCGTTTTCCTTTGAGTAGTGATTATGAGTCCTGGGTGAAGAGGTCCTGTGTGCAGGTCTGCCTGTAAGCCTTACTTCCAGCTGCCAATCTTTACTTCACAGTGAAGAAAAAGCCACATAGCACCTTGTTCTTCCTCTTGTATGCTGTCATCCCCTGAGCCTGATAACTGCAAAATCATTTCCACATAACACTTTTCTGCTTCTACCTCTTAAACCTTGAGACCTACACATTGTGCATGCACTTGCACCCCTGGCAACCAGCTCCCTAGAAGCTTCTTCCTTTGAACCATCATAGTCTTCCAGACAACTATTTTTTAACACTTATCTTGGTAAATATCTGCATTAATGGAGTACAAAGCTTTTTGGTAGCAATATGTATTTGCTACAATTTATTGTCTATAAAAGTCATGAACAATGAATTATTACTCTTAAAACTGTGATTTTCTTTATAATAACTTTAAACTGAGCACTCATATATGAAGCATGCAATGGAGATTGAGAAGGTTTTGTATAATAAAACTGTGACATGGTCATTTTTTCCAGTTTTGCATTACAGAGACACACTCATGCATGGTGCTTTTTAAATTCTTATTATATGTGAGGTCAGGGGGTCGAATGTCAGAAAGTACTGTTAATTTCACGGGGTTAGGGGAAAGTAAATTCAGAGGGAATACAGATCACTTAGCACAGAAAAGCAGCTCCTCTGAAGTTTGGTTTTACATTTGTTAACCATATCCTTCAGCTGACGAACCATTGAGACCACTGTGACATTCTGGTCCCTAGTATAATGGTTTGACATGCTGCAGTGAGAGTGTGATTCAGTCGCCCTACTCTCTGTGCCAGCTCCAGCCTTCCTCTGAATCAATGAAGCACTAAAACTCCACACAACTGGAACTGAACAAAGCATGTTGCCATTTTGGCTGTGATGTTTAAATTATAGAGAAAGCAGTCAGGATGTCTTAAAGTTCAATCTGACAAGAGATGTAAAATATATTTCTGTCTTCATTCTCTGGGAAGGTAGCATCTTGCATTGCACAATATCACTACCCAGAGTCCTTTTAAAGTGGTTTATAATGTAGCATCAAAGACCAAATATGTTCTCGAATTGCAGGGTTCCTCTCTCCCCCAATCAAAAAAACACCTCAGAACTGAAGAAACACAAACTTTCTGAAAAATGAGCATTCCCTAAAGAAAGGGTTTACTTTTTTTATATTTCATTTTTATATTTTTGTATGATTTTAATGGGGGAGAAAATTAGCAGGATTTTTTCCTTTTGCTTTGTAAGAAAAAAGTTAATTTGTTAACTCTCATAGCAATTATGTTTTAGGCCAAGGTTAGACAACTGGCATACAAAATCTAAACCATTTTACTTAGGGGGCACAGGGAAATGCAGTGGTCCACTTTGTTATGATTATAGTAGATGGCTAACAGTCTAAGTAACCTTTTTGTTCTTATTTATTTGGATTATGAAAGCTTCTTAAACCCAGAAAAAATGGTGAAGGAGTTAATACCAAATAAGAATTTCTATTAAAATTGAACCCAATTGGGCCAATACAAGCAGCTGTAGACAGAGTTGGTTTGTGGTGGAGGAAGGTTTGTCTTTTTTTTTTCCCCAAGATTCTCAGACTCAAAACTCAAACTGGGCTCAGCTGCCCCCTCATAATTAAATTTTAATGACTTAGGCTGAGTGTTTGTGTTTTGGCAGCATGTTTAATAGTGTTAGCATTTAAATGGTTACCACTAGTCTTTGAGGGGAGCAGCTACATTGCAAAGAATGGGTGAAGTTACCTCCAAAGATATCATTGTTTGCTATAATGGCTGAAGAATCAATATTGCAACTAGCAAACTAACAATTCAGTCACCAATCTGCAGTAAACTACTAAGTTCTCTTTATTTAAAGAAAAAAGAGGGAATAAAAAGAAAGAGAAAAGATAGGAAAAAGGAAGGAAGGAAGGAAGGAAGGAAGGAAGGAAGGAAGGAAGGAAGGAAGGAAGGAAGGAAGGAAGGAAGGAAGGAAGGAAAGAAGGAAGGAAGGAAGGAAAGGAAGAATAAAACAGCAAATGTGACACAGACTATAGAATTGGTGTGAATAAGACACTCTTTTGTATTTTCACTATCTACAATAGAAAATTTCATTCTGTATATTTCTATTTCAAAAGAAAACCAGTGGTAGGTAAAAATAGCATGTTTTATTGCTTAGGAAATCAACCTTTCATACAACTTCAGAAAAAGAACAAAATGGCAATAGCAATCTAGGGTACACATTTGAATCCGTTTGTGTGATTTTTTTTTTAAGATTCATTATTAACTTTATAGTGGTTTATTTCACTGGCTGCCTTTTATAATTAAAAACTTTCACCCCCTCAAATCCCCTTTCCAGTCACTAGCCTGTTGCCTGAAGTTTTAATCCTTCATTACCAGTTAAAACAAAATCACCAATTAGGCACATGAACACGTCTGTATTAATCTCATTAAGGTGATGGCACCAAATAAATTGGAACTATTTTTGTGCCTTTACTGTGTTCCTATGGCTTTATCAGGCCCTGTGGTCATATACAAAGACCTTGCAGCTTAGTCATTTAGAGTCATTCGGTTGTGGACTAAATGTGGCATTACCATCTATGGCTGGAAATTGCTTTCAGCTTTTAAACTGCACTGACTAGTCTGTAGTTAATCTTAGATCATTCACTCGCAAAATTAAATGAGCCAGAACGATGGTCTTTTTTTTTTTTTTTTATAAAATAATACATCACAAAACACTTATTTGCCCTGCCCAAAAGAGAGATCAAATTCATTTAAAATCCCATAAACCAGAGTTGTGAATTTTTAATTTTATTTAGTAGCAGAGAAATAGAGGGTAAGCTATCTTTTCACAGCACATCATTGCTATAAATTTACATATGGAACATAGTTTGATGCTTAACCAACCTTTAATCTACCTTTGATGTATACTCCTGCTTCAGTATGGATCATGTGACACTCTTATTAATGCAAATGCAAGAAAGACTGTTTTGGATCTCTGATGTAATTAGGTATAAACCATGTAAAAAAGAAAGTGAATACTTTAGTCAGTAGAGTTGCATATAAAGTTGCCCAGTTCTCATCACAGAGGAGTAAACTTAAATAAGAAACTAGTTTGCTTTTTTCCCCATTTGTTTGGAAATTTTCTGCTTAAGTTATTACTAAGGACAATTCCATTATGAAAGAAATGGATAAGCCAAGCTTGATTACTAAATATTTTTTAATTTCTTGCAAATGGTCCATTTTAATTATACTAGTACTGCTATGTTCCACTTCAGTTCACTATAGTTAGGTTTAAAAAAAATAAAGTGAATAAAGAGGAAACATTATTTCTTAATAGTATTATCAAATGTTATAGTCGTTTCAAAATAAGAAACCACATTACAAATGGCCACACATATCAACTCATTAAGTGAAAGCAGTATATTTGGGTAGTTTCCAATGGAAGCTAAGTGTTTCTATTATATCTTTTTTGTTGTTGTTGTTTTAGCAGATACTGATTTTATACTGAATACAATCATACCACACAACAAATGAGGTGGGATCACCTCATCATACCACATGGAGGCAGGAAGTCTGGATATTTCTTGGACTGGCCCATTTGGTCCCATGATGGTTGACTGGACACTAAGGTCAGATATTGGAAAATAAGGTTCATGCTACTCTGTCAGTGGGGCCTACACAAGCTGTGTGTTTGACAGAGAAGGTGGTGTGTGGTCTAGACCTCAAGAAAAAGGAAGTCAGCCATCCAGATCAAAAATCACCCTGTCAGCGATCCAAAAAATGATACTGACATCAGCTCAGGGAGACAAGAAGAAAATGGTGAAAATACCAATTAAATTTGTTCTTTATTCCAGTGACAGTCTAGGGAGAAGAAGGATTCCAACTCAGTAATATGCAAGCTCCCATGTTAGAGCAAAGGAATAGTATTGCCCAAGCTTGGTGATTGCCCCTAAACTATCATAAGACCAAGAACCATCCTGATTTATTGTCAATGATCATGGATATTTCTAGAAGTGAACCAAGAGTTTATACTTTTAGTACAATAGTGTGTATAATGGATTACAAAAGATAACAGTACAGTTTAGAAAATATTGATTCCTTTAAATTTGTGTTTTATTCTTATTTATTCAAGGCAAAAAGTGTCTAAGATAAATGAAAACCTTCTATTATATATAAATATATATATGTATATATATATATATATGTGTGTGTGTGTGTGTGTGTGTGTGTATGTATATATACATACATATTCAAAAAATCTTGCCAGAAAGCTCTTGACTTAACTTTAATTATAACTGGAAATCCTGAATCTCATCATACTTCTACTTTAAAAAATGGATAATAGATTATATTTTTCAATAACATTTAATGATTTTTTTACAGGAATGTAAGTCTACTCAAACTAATTTCCCCCCCTCATGAATGTGGACATAGAAAAAGAAATACATTTTCTTAGAAGATTAACCTAATATAAGGTGACTGTACAGGGCTAATAGGAAGTGCTTGATAGTTTTTCCATCTTGAGAAAAAATATCTGCATATTTTTTTGTTTATTCTATAAAATATTCCTTTTTTTAATAGCCTGAACCAAATAATTTCTCATTTTTACAGGCTTCACTTCACTTTTCTCACAGTGAATAAATTGCAACTTATTTCCATGAAATTCACAGATGACACAGATCTTTATTTTGCATAAAGGCATAAAGAAGTGTCTAATATCTTCAATATTCATCTGCTAAGTGGACATTTGCATTGGGTTAGAACGGAAAAAGAGCCCCAACCCTCCCGCAGTGACAGCTGTACAAAGGGATGACATCTGACAGCTGTGACAGTGCTGAAGGGAAACTCAGATGACTCGCAGTATCCATGATCCAATTACAGCACACATCCTTCTGACAGACCCAGCAGCTTGACTCCAGCATTTGGAAGGACAGTATTGATCTCTTGTCAGAGACCAGTTGCCTGCCTGCAATTGTGCGCTGCTGAACTTTGAAAAGCTATAGTACCCTCTTAAATGATAGGGGCAGTCAGGTTATAGTATTCAGGTACAAAGAGAGGTGCAAAGGGTATCTGCTAAATGCTCTAAACTTGAACAAATCATAACAATATGACAGTCCAATCATACTCAAGTAGCCCAGCTGATCTAGCTAGCTACTGTCTGTGCTAATGGAGAGACAGCTCTTTGTGGTTAGCGGGATGATCTTACTTGATGAAAAGGCCACTGCAATTAGTGCATGCTGGTTGGCTATGCTGTGTGACAGCAGTCTGGATGGTATAATGGCAGCTGCCAATAACCCTAACTTCTAGAAAACAGACAATTAGGCCTTTGATCCTAACACTGTTAGCCCCTCAACTCCAGACCTCTGCTCTACCTTTACTGTAAACCTCACAAGGTCAATGTGGTACAATCTCACCAAACAAAACAATGCCGGTAAGGGGTCAATTACCTTTCTCCTCTTTCCTTCTGGTCCTGCCTGCCCAAAAGTTAGATTAGAATAAAAGATCATATTGCAAGATATAAAAGAATCAAAGATTCACTTTAAATTTCTTTCAACAGGCAGTAGCTCAATGTGTCAAGACACAAAATGTTTTAGGAGCCTTTAAGGTTATCAACTCTAAAAAGAAATCTAATGATAAACACTCAAATAGATTAAGTGATAAACGTCCCTTTCTGTGTGCTATGATTATGATGACCTATGTATAATTAAAGGCTATGTGCCAGGAATTTCTTTTTTATCACTTTGTGAAAAAAATATTTCAAAAAAATTTTCTGAGCACTTGAAGATAATATGTGTTCTGATAGCTGTATTTCAGCTTATTCCTATTCCTTCCCTCTTTACCCTTCCTCATGTCAATACTACTCACTTTTGTAACCTGCAGCTCGTGAACAAGCAAAGCAAGTAGCTGGTATAAAATGCCAGAGGGCAAAACAGTGGTGGATTGAAAGAATTTTAATATCAATAGGGAAAAAATTTAGGAACAGGAAAACTAGAGCTTTAAGTGGCTAAGAATATTTCATTGGAAGTTTATATGATAAGGATGTGAATAATTCAGATGAAATTCCTCTATGCCTTAGGATAGATACTATCTTTTCAAGTTACTGGAATTGTAGCCATTCTAGTGATGAGCCTTTTGAATCTTAACTACATTACCATTGTTTAGATAATCAACACGGGGTTCATCTCTGGAAGCATTCTCAAAACATTTTCTAATTGGTAGGACACAACCAGAGTTTGCACCTTACTGGTATATAGCAAAGAGTCAGTTCTATGTATTTATCAGACATTAGGGCAAGAATTAATAGAAGCATGGGATGATAAAATTAGGAAAATGCTAAAATTTGAAATCAAAATGTGACAGGCCAGCAGATCATGTTTCTATTGTTAACCTTCTAAACTGTGTGGTTGCAGCTAAGTCAATGAAGATTTTAATTTAGGATTTGAATTAAAATTAACTTTCTTCTAAGCAGGTAAGAGGTATACTTTCTTAAAAAAAAACAAGGTTTGTATATTTAGCTATGTTTTCATTTGGCAAAAAATAAAAGAATGATGACACAGTGGAAGAGCAGAAATAAAACTGAATTTGGAATTAAGTCCTGGATTAAACAATTGATTTCCCATTTTCTCCATGTGTGATCTTGGGAAAACATTTAGTGTGACTGTGTGTGTGTGTGTGTGTGTGTGTGTGTATATATATGTATATATATATATATATATATATATATATGCATGTATCTGCTTATATATATGTTGGTAGAGAAAGCTTCTGCCTCCTGGGAAAGTCCAGTTCATTTTTAAGAGCTCTTATTAGTAAATTTGTTTTTGTTTTTGTTTTGTTTTGTTTTGTTTTTACATGGAGAGCAAACACACCTCTATATAACTTTCACTCATTATTTCTAAGTCTTTCCTGTAGGGCCAAGGAAAATAACTCTTAGGCCTCTCCAGGAATGTAAGTATGGTTTAGTATAGATAGCATGGGAACTTCAAGTCAGCAAGAGCTGAATTTGAATTTTAACTTAGACACTAGCTGTGAGACCCTAAGCAAGTAACTTAATCTCTCAACCTCAGTTTCTTCAGTACAGATTAAATGAGATGATATAGCTATAAAGTACTTTGTAAAAAAAAAAAAAAAAAAAAAAAAAAAAAACAACTATTATTACATAAAAGCCATTTGTTTTCTCAGAAGTAATGTACCTTGTTTGACCATTATTTGCTTCCTCCCCAGTATTAGTCAGTCAGTCAGTCAATACAACTATTATGTTCTAGGTATTGTGCTAAGTGATGAGGTAGAAAGAAAGAAAAAAAGAAAGGACAGGAAGGAAGGAAGAAAGGAAGGAAGGGAGGGAGGGAAGGAGAAAGTGAGGGAGAGAGAGAGGGAGGGAAAAGGAAAGATAGCTCTTGTTTTCAAGTAGCCCATGGTATATTTTTTTTTTCCTGATAACACCTCTTCCTGCCAATTTCTTTTATGTGCTCTTGAGTATGCAAAAGTCCCAATATAAAGGCAACCTTAGATAACAAGGATACTTCTGTTTCACCTTGAGTTTTCATTTGCTAAGATATGAGAAGTTACAAATATAAGGTACAAAACAACCTACCACTATTGAAGCCTGCAAAAAGTATTGCCTCCATAATTTCATATCTCATATCTTCATATCTTCATATCCTCTACAGGCACTATGTTCCATGCAAACTGGGCTATGTATTATTCCATACCCCTGTTATATTATTATATTTTCTTGAAAAGTTCTTTCTATTCCCAGTTCTAGGAAATACATTTTGATACCCTATCCATTCTTCAAACTTGGATGATTTGTTATGTACTCTGTGAAAATATCTCTGTTATCCTAATGAAAACTAATTATTTCTTCCTTGGCATCTGAATGTTACATTATACCTCTTTTATTTCTTATCCTATTACATTCACTTTTCTGGCTATAGGATCATATGCATTTGTTACTTAATACATGTTTTTGAATTGTCATTTGCTTGATTTAAATTGCTTAAAACATCTAGACAAATGATATCAAAATATTTAGGCTATGTTTATCTGAAAGTCTAATTTTTCTTACATTATTTTGGAGACCAGTTGAATTGTTCTATTAATTGCATTTAATTTCATCCAAAAGCTTTGCTATGGATGGATTTGTCTTTAGTGGTAATATGTTTGTGTATATAGCATTTCCCCTCTGGTTGTAAATTTCATAAAAGTAGGTTCAGTTTCTTAATTATCATTTCATGTCCTCCTTTGCTTAGCACAAGAGCTCACACAAAGTAAAAAAACTAACTGGTTGTTGAATAAATTAATTCATTATTAAACCCTTTAGCTCTTCAAATTTCAGGGGAAAAGGTAAATTAAAAACTTTCATTTTATCCTGTTTGATGCTACCCTAAGATAATTTAAGTTTGTAGACATATTCACTAGCATTTCAAGACTCAATTTAAATATTATATGTCTAGCTATTCACTCATCAACTATTTTAAAACATCTCTTACTATAATACAGACTTGCCTACATATATCCAACATTAAAAATAGGATTTATGATTTTGTCCTCAATAGTAACAAATCTTTACATAGCTAAATAATGGAATCTATCTAGAATCAAAATCTCATACACATACATGAGTGATAATGATGTAGAACAAGTTGTACTAATATCTTTATTTTATAACTCTCTCTCTTAAATACTATGTTTTAGCTAAACTGTCTTTGTTTACTTTTTTTTCCCCATACATGATCTTCTATCTTTTGCCACCTTGTTGTTGTATATACATCCCATATCTGGAATATTTTCTCTCATTATTACCTCTGCCTTTTGGAATCTCTAGCTGTCTTTAAAGTTCAGATCAGGAACAACTTGATATAGAGAGAATACCCTATGGTGGAAGTTTCAAAATTCCCCTAATTCTTAGTGCTACCCATAAAATAATTACTTTCTAGTACTAAATATATTCTTATTGAATTAAATTGAATTGAATTGAAGATTAGGAAGATGTTCTGAAATCACAACTTCTAAAAACTGATACTGAAACAATAAGAACATATCTGTAATCTAAGACTTCTAAAGGCAAGTTCTTCAATTAGAAGGAACAAATAGAAAAAGGAGTTATTGTGGGTGACTCTCCATGACTCCATTTGAGGTTTTCTTGGCTAAGATACTATAGTGCTTTGTCATTCCCTTCTCCATTCCATTTTGCAGATGAAGAAACTAAAGCAAATAGTGTAAAGTGACTTGCTCAATGTCATACTGCTAGTAAGTATATGGGGCCATGTTTGAACTAAGATTTCCTTGACTCAAGAAAAAATGTTCTATCCACAGTGCCACCTCTCTATCCAGAAAAAGTACAGCAGTTTCTAACATGTGATAAAGTAGGAAAATAAAAGTTTCATATATATATATATATATATATATATATATATATATATAATGTTTTTTCATAAAGTATCTAGACATTTTAAACTATTTATATTCATAAAACTTCATTGGTTGTTGTCCTTTACTCTTGAAGAGGATCAACATTACATCACTGTTAGAGGCAAGTTACAATGTATCCTACTATGGCTAACTAGACCAATACAAGCTCAGAATACTCTACCATAAGTTGGGCACGTATAGTCCATGTGAATATTTGAAGTAGATTCTCTAAATTTTTGCACATTTCACATTTCTTTTGAGTTGCTTCAATTCTGTTTTGTTCATACAATATAGCATCTTCTCTAAGGAGGGGACATCAGATTGGGCAGTCCTATGCCAGTGTCTCCCATGTCACACAATGAATTCCATATTTCTTAAGAGAGATCTTGAGAGTGTCTTTGTATCACTTTTTCTGACCACCACATAAGCACTTGCCCTCTGTGAGTTCTCCATAAAATAGTCTTTTTAGCAAACATGTCTGATATTTGAACAACATGGCTAGCCTATCAGAGCTGGGATCTTTGTAGTAAAGTTTGAATGTTTGGCAGTTTGGTTTTTAGAAAGGACCTCAGTGTCTGTTACCTTATCCTGCCAGAATATCTTCAGAATCAATTCAAATCAAAGCCATTCAGTTTCCTGGAATGACACTAGTATACTTTCCAATTTCACAGGCATACAGTAATAAGGTCAGCACAACAGCCCTGTAGACCTTAAATTTGCTAGTCAGTCTAATACCTTTTTTCTCCAACACTTTCCTTAGAAGTCTTCCAAACATTAAGCTAACTCTGACAATACATGTGTCAATCTCATTATCAATGCATACATCCCTGGAACTATATTTTATTATTTAAAGTTTCTCCATTTCCTATAACCTCTGGTTTCACACATGGATGTGATGCTGGCTTGATTTTGATTGTTAAGCCAAAATAAGCACAAGAACAAAGAATTGATCCCTATTTTGTTGCATCTCGTCTTCAGAGGCAAAATTAAGTGCACAATCAACTGCAAACAAAAAATCATGCACCATTTCCTCTTCTTTAGCTTTGACTTGTAGCCTTTTCAAGTTGAAGAATTTACTATCAGTGCAGTAGCTAACCTTGTTGCCATGTTCATCCTCATTGAAGGATTTGATAGAATGGCTGAAAACATCATGCTAAAAAATATAGAAGCAAGCACACAGACTTATTTCACTCTATTGGTGAGTAAAAAAAAAAATACAAGAGCATTGTCCATTATTCAGAACCTGGGCAAGCATGTAATTGTGAAATTGGTATACAATACTGATGAACTTCTCAGGGCAACTAAATTTTGACATGTTTTTCCATATGCTTTCATGACTGAAAATATCAAAGGCCTTGGTCAAAGGATATATATAGATCTCTGTTTTGCTCTTGGCATTGCTCTGGAGTTATAGAACAGCAAACATATCAACTGTTCTTCAGTCCTTACTGAAGTCACTCAGGCTCTCAGAATCATCTTCAAGGTGACAGGTCACCCTGTTAAGGAGGATTCTGGCCAGAATCTCATCAGCAATAACTAAGATAGAAACAATCTCCTCCCCTCCTTCCTTTTGTGATTGTCATGGGACAGTCTATTCCCTTTACCTTTATAGAAATAGACAATAAAGGGATCCTTTGAACTCCTGGGGGATAATCCCCTATTGCCATGTAACCCATAAAATTTGTGTAAGCTTTAGTATTAGCAATAGACTCTCCACTTTGTGAATGTCAATTCTAATAGAATCTGTACCAAGTGCTTTGCCATATGAAAGGAGAATAGTATTCAAAACCTCTTCTTCAATTAAAACCAGCTAGGAAGTGAAATGAGCAGGATCAGGAGATCATTATATACTTCAACAACAATACTATATGAAGATCAATTCTGATGGACCTGGCCATCTTCAACAATGAGATGAACCAAATCAGTTCCAATAGAGCAGTAATGAATTGAACCAGCTACACCCAGCAAAAGAATTCTGGGAGACGACTATGAACATAGAATTCCCAATCCCTCTATTTTTGTCCACCTGCATTTTTGATTTCCTTCACAGGCTAATTGTACACTATTATATTGTATTTAATTTATACTTTAACATATTTAACATGTATTAGTCAACCTGCCATCTTGGGGAGGTGGGAAGGGGAAGGAGGGAAAAGTTGGAACAAAAGGTTTTGCAATTGCCAATGCTGAAAAACCCATGCATATATCTTGTAAATAAAAAGCTATAATAAAAAAAAGAGAAACTTTAGCTAGGGAGGGATTAACTTCAACATGAGATAAACAGTCAATAGCTTCAGCATTGATTGATGACAGTCTATTAACACAATGAAAATGTTCAGCCTATTTCTCTAGGACAAAGTCTTTATTATTAATCAATGTGATTCCATCAGCACTGAGCACTTGAGATGCACCATAGGTATTTGGTCCATAAATAGCTGTTAGGGCATCATAGAAGTATTTTGAATTGTTACTATCAGCATTAAACTATTTTATTTTCCTTCCTACTGAGATAATTATCCTGTATCTCTCTCAGCATCACTTGTACTTTAATTTTTATGGAATTAAAAGTTGTCTTTACTTAGAGATGGATAAACTATCCTGCTGATAAATTTTGAGTTCTTAATTTTCAATTAGCAGCTTCTGAATTTCCCCATCATTTTCTTCAAATCAGTCTTGTTGTTTATGAGTGTACTGACCCAGTTGAACAAATGCAGTGCTGTACACCAAATCTCTGAAAGCTATCTATTCCTTTGCTGTTCCACTGTTGCAACTGTGTGCTGGGTCAACTTTCCTTCAAGTTAATAACAAACTGTTCCAGCCCTCTAATCTGTTGACAATTCTCTTGGTATGTATTTTGTCTTGATGCTGCAGCTTTTGCTGATTGCAAATATTTTTCTTGGAGAGACTAAGTCTATAATCAGTCCAGCACACTGCACCACACATTGCCTTGCCTTTGTCACTTTCGCATCATGTCTCCCTCTTTAAAAACACTATCAAATGCCAATGTTTGCTGCAAGGATGCAGATGTATCTTTCTTGTATTTAGCTAAATGGAAGACAGTATTTGTGATTAGAAGGTCATGAGATCCACAGATTTTCAATAATCAGTGATTATTGCTCTTATAGTTTCCAACTCCATTCCTCCGAAGGACTTCCTGCCATGTCTTGTAGTCTGAATCTATTCTAACATTAAAATCACTCTAAATTACAAGTTTGTCCTCCTTTGGTGAATAGAGTCTCCAAGTCTTCATATATTTTTTCTTTGAACTCATCAGAGTTTGTCATGGTGAGGTCATAGGCATTGATTAGGGTGATATAACATTTTCCTAAAAATGACAATCATACTGTCATGAGCTTATAATTTACTTTTCTTGGTATTCATAAAAGTTTGTTGAATGGATTAGTTTTGAATCCAAAACTTATACCATCTTTACAGAGCTCCTCTTCATTGTTATCACTGCAAGAAAAAAAAAAAAAACATGCATCCAGCTGTGACCTCAATTAGTTGACCTTCATTTCCCAGCCTTGTTTCATTCAGGGAAGCTGATTTCTTTCACAAGAGTTGTTCGTCTTTTAGGTCTACTGAATTTTATGTTGTCTATAAGTATGCATACATTCCATGTAACAAGGGTGAACAGAATCATCTTTGCAGAAGCTTTTGCATGTTTTTTTCATATTTTTAGCTATAGGATGAGATGCTTGTCTGGTGCAGTAAAAAGGTCAAGATTGGGTAAGCAGACAGTTTTTAGGGCATCTTTTCTAACCCCTTCCTCACACTAGGAGGTGAGCTGTGTGATCCTTAAATAGTTACTCAGTCACTGAGAGGGCTGCTGAAACCCCTGCTGCTCCAGTGAGAAAACAATTCTATAGCTTGAGCCACCTGAATGCAGATTGTGACTACTACAGCTCTCAGTGTATTCACATCTGCTGCTTTATCATTTGTCACCAAGAACTTTGAGATAGACAAAAATGGTAAAATGTTATGGATTATATATTTTGATTCATGTGTAAATTGTGTATGTGAGGCAGAGTTGCATAAAGTCATTAGCCTCACTTTTTTTTCAAAAATCTCCACAATTTAATGTCAAGACAGAGTCAAGAGGGTTAATGATGGCTCAAGATATGGTGATCTTGGTGTCTTCTAAGTCTAATCAAAATCTAAGTACTTGACAATGTCTACTTCAGCTAACTTCATAGCTGTTGGAGCAAATTGTTCTCATCTTCTCATTCTACCAGAAAAGGTCTTCACATGATTGAGGTAGACACCTCTCCTAATTCACAAATAGGTTTTTAGACCCTTGAGTTACCTTCAACTTGGTTTATTTAACCTATCTACTAAAATACTTTACTGGGGTGTGGCTATTGTGTTTGCTATGGCTTCTCAGAGGTAGAGTTTAGAGTTGGCTGAATCAAGTAGACACCAAAGGTGAAAAGCTGTGCTGAAAAGGGCTCAGCTGCCTTCACAAAAGAGGGACTAGTCTTCCCTGAATGCACCCTGCACAACCTTTTTTAGACAAATAGAATTAAGTGATTGGCCCAGGATCACATAGCTAGTAAATGTCTAAGACTGGATTTGAACTCATGAATATGATTCTTCCTGATTCCAAGCTCTAATTATTGTACCACTTAGCTGCTGCAACAAAAATATATTAAATAGCTATTTAGCTATTTAATGTTATGGTATGTAAATCATTGTTTTGTGATTCAATGTAATCTGTATGTTTGCCAAAATTATCTATTTCAATGAAATAATATTGAACTGATTTTAGTTATATGAAAAATATCAGTTATTAAAATAGTCACTGTGTTATAATAAAACAAAATTAAATAAATCTACATTTCCACAATGCTCTAGGAATTTCAATATCATTTAATTTTCATAAATTTCATATATTCAACAGCCTTAAAATTACAACATAAATGTTATGATCTTATATTCCATTAATTTAAGGGAGCATCCTAGTCCCTTAGAAGGATTCAGATTCTGTGTATGTTTTTTCTAAGAAATGACCCCTATCCCACAAATAAAGTGAGTAAATTCCCAGGGTTTTTTTGCTTAACAAACAAATCCAAGAATTCATTTCTTAGTACATTTTTAGTAACCAAATTTCTCAAAAAACACCCCTCATACTGAGGAACAAGTGTAAACCTCATTCATTTAGCTTTATGATGCAACATTCTCACTACTACCTTTCTACTGAGGAATGTCTAATTACAAGGATCTCAAACTGAATTGCTTCTACTGGGAAGCACAGATATTTTATTCCCCATAGGAGTCAAGAAGAGAAATCTAGTAACATAAATAACAGATTTTTTTAATGGTTTGGAAGACTTTTCCAAAGACAGTTTCTCCACTGTCATATAAACCTCATAACCCAATGAAATGTGTCATAGGCAATAAAAATGAATTCCAAGTTCTGTAACTAAATGAGTATTCTAGACTAGACTTATGCTATTTAATAAAGAAGATTTGAGGGGTAAGAAAATGAAGTGAAAGCACTAAGAAAATGAAACAAAAGCAACTTTACTAATAAACAATGATCAGCAGAGCACAATTCCAACATTAATATCATATAAAATGCTACTACTTTCTATGTCTTCCCTTGCTAGAGGAAATAGACAAGAGAGCTAGGACTCCTGAAGGCATTTCTCTCAGGCAATTAAAGTTCAGGTGTATTATTTATTTATTTCCTAAACTAAGTTGTGGGTATTAGATGGGATTACCCATAGTAGGGAAGGGAGAGTCAAGAGTTGAAACAAAAGGAAGAGGGAGAGGCAGAAGAACCTTTGCCTGTGGCTGAAGTGATGGCATAGGGATGTGGCAGCCTTGTCATTGTTATTCTGGAAAACTTCAGCCAAAAAACAAATACAGCTCCTACAGCCATGATTAATATACAATTGAACCATTGTCTCATAAAACTGAACTTTTATTATTTAAAAGTGATTCAGCTGAATATAAGTATATTTCATATAACTGAAATTGATAACAGTTTGCAAAAGGAACATACCAAAGACCTTAAAAGTATGATTTTAGTTTTCAATTGTCATTTACCATTTTGTGAATCCTTATGGGATTTTTCTGGTTTTTCATTTCCTTCTTAAGAGTGATTCATTTTACTTTACTAAAAATGGTATCTTTTTTATTAATAATAAAATATTTTTAGAAAATATTTACCACAAGCCTTAAAAATATGATGATATTAAGAAATTGTTCTAAATCACAGAAAGGAAAAGAATCATGGAGGTGTTTAAATTATTGGGCTTGAGCATAATATTTATTATCCTCAGGTTAAGAGACTTCAGGTTCCCCAATGGCTCATTTAACTTTGTTTTGTTCTATTTTAAAGGACTGTTCCTCTACCCTAGAGATTTTATAATACTTGTCATTAGTCAGGAAGAAACCAGGCAATAGTGTGGAAGGATTGACAGAAATCCATCATCAGTTCTAAAAACAGAAATCCAAAGCATGTGACCTGGTATACAGAAGTCATTTGTATTACCTTAGTGTATTAATATAGTATAATACAAAAGTAATTTGATTGGATCAAATTGTATCACCAAAAATATGAGGTAACATATACATATATATATATATATATATATATATTTAATTAAAGCTCTTTATTTTTTAAAACATATACATGGACAATTCTTTAACATTAGCCCTTGCAAAACCCCTTTTCCCCCACACCCTGTCCTAGATCACAAGTAGTTCAATATGTGTTAAACATGGTAGAAATATATGGTAAATTCAATATATGCATACATATGTATACAACAATTGTGCTGCAGAAGAAAAATCAAATCACAACAGTAGAAGAAGAAGAAGGAGGAGGAGAAAGAGGAAGAGGAGGAGGAGGAAGAGGAGGAAGAAGAGGACAAAGAGTAGGAGGAGGAGAAGAAGAAAAAGAAAAGAAGAAGATGCAAGCAAGCGACAATGAAAAGAGTGAAAATGCTATGTTGTGAAACACATTCAATTCCCATGGACCTCTCTCTGCATATAGATGGCTCTCTTTATGACTACACAATTGGAAGTGGTTTGAATCATCTCATTGTTGAAGAGAGCCACATCCATCAGAATTGATCATCTTATAATCTTGTTGTGTATAATGACCTGCTGGTTCTGCTTATTTTACATCAGTTCATGTAAGTCTCTCCAGGCCTCTCTAAAATCAACCTGCTAGTCGTTTCTTATGGAACAATAATATTGCATAATATTCATATGCCATAATTTATTCAGCCATTCTCCAACTGATGGGCATGTATTCAATTTCCAGTTTCTTGACACTACAAAAAAGGCTGCCACAAACAATTTTTCACACGTGGGTCCCTTTCCCTTCTTTAAGATCTCTTTGGGATATAAGCCCAGTAGAAACACTGCTAGGTCAAAGGATATGCACAATTTGATAATTTTTTGAGCATAGTTTCAAATTGTTCTCCAAAATGGTTGGATCCATTCATAGTTCCACCAACAATGTATCAGTGTCCCAGTTTTCCCACATCCTTTCCAACATTCAGCATTATCTTATGTCATCTTAATCAATCTGAGAGGTGTGTAGTAAAATCTCAGAGTTGTCTTAATTTGCATTTCTCTGATCAATAAGGATTTGGAACACTTTTACATATGAATAGAAATAGTTTCAATTTCTTCACCTGAAAATTGTCTGTTCATATCCTTTGACCATTTATCAATTGAAGAATGGCTTGAATTCTTATAAATTTGAGTCAATTTTCTATATATTTTAGAAATGAGGCCTTTATCAGAACCTTTGAATGTAAAATGTGTTCCCAGTTTATGGCTTTCCTTCTAATCATGTCTGCATCAGATTTATTTGCATGAAAACTTTTTAACTTAACATAATTAAAATTATCTATTTTGTGATCAGTAATGATCTCTAGTTCTTTTTTGGTCAAAAATTTCTTCCTCCTCCAGATATCTGAGAGGTAAACTGTTCTATGTTCTTCCAATTTGTTTATAATATTATTCTTTATGTCTAGATCATGAACCCATTTCAACCTTATCTTGGTATACATGTTAGGTGTTAGTCAATGCTTAGTTTCTGTCATACTAGTTTCCAATTTTTCCAACAGTTTTTGACAGATAGTGAATTCTTATCCAAAAGCTTTGGGAGGGTCTTTGGATTTGTCAAACACTAGATTATGATAGTCATTGACTATTTTGTCCTGTGTTCCACTGATCAACTACTCTATTACTTAACCAGTACCAAATGGTTTTGATGACTGCTGCTTTATAATATAGTTTTAGCTCTGGTACAGTTAGAACACCTTCATTTGATTTTTTTTTTCATTAATTCCCTTGAAATTCTTAATGTTTTGTTCTTCCAGATGAATTTTGTTGTTTTTTTTTTTCTAGGTCACTAAAATAGTTTCTTGGGAGTTTGATTGGTATAGCACTAAATAAATAGGTTAGTTTAGGTAATATTGTCATCTTTATTATATTTGCTCAACTTATCCAAGGACACTTGATTTTTCAATTGTTTAGCTCTGAATTTATTTGTGTGGGAAGTGTTTTGTAGTTTTGCTCATATAATTCCTGACTTACCCTTGGCAGATAGATCAAATATTTTATCTATCGACAATTATTTTAAATGCAATTTCTCTTTATATCTCTTGCTATTAAATTTTGTTAGTGATGGATAAGAATGCTGATGATTTATGTGGATTTATTTTGTATCCTGCAACTTTGCTAAAATTGTGTATCATTTCTATTACATTTTTAATTAATTCTCTAGGGTTTTCCAAGTATACCATCATATCATCTGCAAAGAATGATAATTTGGTTTCCTCATTGCCTACTCTAATTCCTTTAATCTCTCTTTCTTCTCTTACTGCCAAAGCTAGAATTTCTAATACAAAGTTGAATAGTAATGGTGATAATGGGCAACCTTTTTTCACCCCCGATCTTGTTGGGGATGGTTCTAGTTTATCCCCATTCATTACATGTGATGCTTGCTGATGGTTTTAAATAGATGCCACTGACTATTTTAATGAAAAGTTCATTTAATCCTATATTCTCTAGTGTTTTTAATAGGAATGGGTGTTGGATTTTATCAAAAGCTTTTTCTGCATCTATTGAGATAATCATTTTTTTGTTAATTTATGCTAATAGTTTCCCTAATATTGAACCAGCCCTACCTTCCTTGTATAAATCCTACTTGGTATATTATCCTGGGGATGACTTTCTATAATCTGCTAATATTTCAGTTAAGATCTTTGAATCAATAATCATTAGGGAGATTGTTCTATAATTTTCTTTCTATGTTTTCATCCTACCTGATTTAGGTATCAATCAGTACCATGTCTGTGGCATAAAAGGAATTTGGTAGGAGTCTTTCTTTCTCTATTTTTTTCAAATAGTTTATATAGTATTGGAATTAATTGTTTGGTAGATTTCACATGTAAATTCATCTGGTTCTAAAGATTTTTCTTAGGGAATCGATTAATATCTATTCTATTTCTTTTTCTAAAATGGGGTATTCAAATAATTTATTTACTTTTCTGTTAACCTGGACAATTTATATTTTTGTAGAATTTTTCCATCTTCCTTAGATTATAAATTTATTGGCATATAATTGGACAAACTCCTAATTAATACTCTAATTTCCTCTTCATTGTGGAAAGGTCTCCCTTTTCATTTTTGAAGACTAACATTTTGACTTTCCTCTTTCTTTTTTTTTAATCAAATTATCTAAAGGTTTATCTATTTTGTTGGTTTTTTTTATGAAACCAACTCATAGTTTTATTTATTAATTTAATAGTTTTTTTTTTACTTTCAATGTTATTCATATCTTTCCTTTTATTTTTAGAATTTCAAGTTTTGTATTTGACTGGGGTTTTTTAATGTGTTCTTTTTATAGCTTTTTTATTGCAATCCCAATTCACTGATCTTCTCTTTCTCTATTTTATGCAAGTAATCCTCTAAAGATATAAAAGTTCCTCTTATTACCACTTTGGCTGCATCCTACAAATTTTGGTTATGTTGTCTCATTATTGTCATTTTCTTGCATGAAATTATTGATTTGTGTCTATGATTTCTTGTTTTATCCATTCAGTTTTTTAGGATTAGATTATTTAGTTTCCAATTATTTTTTGGTCTACTTTCCCCTGGCCTTTTATTGAATACAATTTTGATTGCATCATGATCTGAAAAAAAATGCATTTACTATTTCTGCCCTTCTGCATTTGATTTTGAGGTCTTTATGTCCTAATATATGATCAATTTTTTTCTACAGGTTACATGATCTGCTGAGAACAAAGTGTACTCCTTTCTGTCTCCATTCAATTTTCTCCAAAGGTCTACCATACCTAACTTTTCTAATATTTTATTTACCTCAACTTCTTTCTTGTTTATTTTGTGGTTCGATTTATCTAGCTCTGAGAGAACAAGCTTGAGATATCCCACTATTATTGTTTTGATGTATTTCTTTTTGCTACTTTCTGATCTCCTTTAGGAATTTTCATTCTATACCATTTGGTGCATATATATTTAGTATTGATATTGCTTCATTATCCATGGTACCCTTTAGCAAAATATAGTTTCCTTCCTTATCTCTTTTAGATCAATTTTTGCTTTTGCTTGATCTGAGATAAGGATGGCTACTCCTGCCTTTTTTTTTCTTTTTTTTTTTTTGTTAACTTCACCTGATGCATAATGGATTCCATCCCAACCTTTTATCTTTCTTTTGTATGTATCACTGCTTTAGATGTGTTTCTTGTAAACAATATATTGTAGGATTCTGGCTTTTAATCCAGTCTGCTATACATTTCCACTTTATGGGAGAGTTCACCCCATTCACATTTATGGTTAAGACTACTAATTCTGTATTTCCTGCCATTTTATTAAACCCCAATTTGACTTTTTTTTTCTTTTCCCCTTTCCTCAGTATTTTACTTATGAGCACCACTTGCCTCAAGTAGCCCTCCCCCTTTAGAGTCCCTCCCCCTTTCTTATATCTTTCCCTTATTATTTCTGTTGTCCCTTCTATTAGTCTACCCTTTCCCTTTTTCCCTTTCCCCTCCCACTTTTCTATAAGGTGAGAGAAGTTTCCCTGTGAAACCAAATAGGTTTAATATTTTATCTTTGAGCTAAATGTGATAAGCATAAGATTCATCCCCCTCTCTTCTTTCCCTCAAATATAATAGGTTTCCTATGCCATTTCATGGCATATAATTTCCCACATTTTACCTCCACTTTCCCCCTTTTTCAGTACAATTTCCTTTCCACCACTAGTTTTTTTTTTTGTATTATAACAGTAAAATCCAATTATACATGCACTCTCTATGTATACTTATAACAGAAATACAGTTCTCAAGAGGTCCTTTGTTTTTATCTTTTTATTCTTCTATAGAGTTCTATACTTAGAGATAAATTTTCTTGTTTAGCTCTGCTCTTTTAATGAGAAATGGAATTCATCTGTCTCATTGAATGTCCAGTTTCTTCCCCAGAACAATATGCTCAGTTTAGCAGGGTAGTTTATTCTTGGCTATATTCCAAGTTCCTTTGCCTTAGGAAATATCAGATTCCAAGTCCTTCAATCCTTTAAGGTTGAAGCTGCTAGGTCCTGGGTAATCCTTATTGTAAATACCTTATATTTGAATTGTTTTTTTCTGGCTGCTTGCAAAAGATTTTTCCTTTGTCTCATTGTTCTGAAATTTAGCTACGATATTCCTTGAAGTTTTAATTTTGGTGTCTCTTTCAGGAGGCATTTGGTGAATTCTTTCAATGGCTATTTTATCTTCTGATTCTATGATATTTGGGTAGTTCTCTTTGATGATTTCCTGAAAAATGGTGTCTAGGCTCTTTTTTTTCAATCATGGTTTTCAGGAAGTCCAATAATCCTTAGATTGTCTCTTCTAGATCTATTTTCCAGATCAGTTGTTTTCCCAAGTAGGTATTTTACATTTTTCCCTTTTTTTTCTTTTTTTTTTTTTTTTTTTTGGTTTTACTTGACTGATTCTTGAGATCTCATTGAGTTATTCATTACCAATTGTTCAGTTCTGCTTTTTAATGAATTACTTTCTTCCTTTACTTT
This sequence comes from Sarcophilus harrisii, assembly GCF_902635505.1. NCBI lineage: Eukaryota > Metazoa > Chordata > Mammalia > Dasyuromorphia > Dasyuridae > Sarcophilus > Sarcophilus harrisii. The sequence goes on along the minus strand of NC_045428.1, from coordinate 420,321,028 downwards.
TTTAACTTTTTTGTATTTGTGAGATTGAATTTTAAATGAATTATTTTGTTTTATGAATTTTTTTTTCCATTTCACAAATTTTGTTTTATAATGAGTTATTTTCCTTCTCCATTTTACAAATTCTGTTTTTCAGGGAGTTGTTTTCTTTTTCCATTTTTTCAGCTCTATTTTTTAAAATTATATGCTTCCATTTCACTAAGTCTATTTTGTAGTGAATTTTCTTCAAATAATTTCTGTTTTCTTTTCCAAACTTTCTTGTAAAGTTCTCATTTCCTTTTCCCATTTTTCTTCCAGCTCTCTTTTAAGTTCTTTTATAATGTCTTCTAGGAGAGCCTTGTGTGATGGGGATCAATTTATATTACCCTTTGGGGCTTCATCTGGAGATAATCTGATTTTAGTCTCCTCGGGGTTTGAAATTTGTTCTTATCTTTCACCTTAAAAACTTTCTATGGCCAGAGTTCTTTTTGCTTTTTTACTCATTTTTTTTAAAGTTGAGATCTGCTTTTAGGAAAACAGAAGTTGTCCAACCTTCCTCTACAAGTCATTGTGATGCACTGAGTCAGTGCACTCCACTGAGTGGGTGTAGCCAGTTCCTGTGAAATTCTGGTGTTTTGGAGTTCACTATTTACCTTTTGTGTTTGTGTTGGATGTTTTATAACTTTTCTGCTGATTTACTGGCTTGCAATCTGGGCAGAGTAATCAACACTACTGTAGATCCTTCCCCATAGATTCTCCAGGGCTTGGAGCCCACACCACCTCACTACTGTTTGCTGTCTGCACTGATGTCTGTGCTCAGCCTACTTGTGCTTGGCCCATCTACCTCCATGCCTGATTGAAATAGACCTTTTCTGGCAATTTTCGAAATTATCTTCTGCTGGTAATTTGTTATATTCCCAATATTTGCTTGTACTGCCTGTCCAGAACTAATTCAGAGATTGGATTTGATAATTAGTGTGAGGGTGATGGGAGAAGGTGAGAAAGAAACATGTTTCTTCTCCTCCATCTTGGCTCTGTCCCCCAAAATATTTTTTAATTAAGAATTTCTTTCTTCTGATTATAACAGCCAACTTGCAACCAGTTGTGGTTCCACCAGACTCTCACTGGGGTATTCTTCTTAAAGGGAAACTTTTAAATCAGTGGTTTGAAGGGGGGTCCAATTGAAGAATATTTCCATTAGGGAAGAGATATTCTTCAGTGGAACATAAGGATCTTAAAATGAACATAATATTTAGGACTTTGGTGCCTAACCAGGTCAATCCCTCTGAGAGAGCTTCAGGCCAACATGGATAACATCCTGCATCAGAAGGAAAATTAGTCAGTGCTTTTTGGAGTAACTGACATCACAAAGGCAGGGTAAGCAGAGATCAGAGAGAAGATTTAATGATAAATTAAATGGGGAGGGGGAAGTTAGTAATAATCATGGGCAAAATATTATGGTAATAATGAATTTTAAAAGAAGGGACAGGAACACAGGAAAATTTCTACTGTTGCCTCTATCTTTTGCAATAATTGACACTTTTAATTGTGAGGCACAACAGAAAAAGAAGGAAGGCAGAAAAATCTACAAGGAAATGATATAGAAATTGCATAGAAAACTCAAAATAGATATTTTTGGAAGATTTAAAACCATGAGTAATACAGACCAAAAAAGGAATAAATAAGTGTAACTACCATGAATCAGAGAATGAAAGTCTAGAATAGACACAAAGGGAAAAGAATGGAGAGAATAAAGGAAAAATACATGATTAAATTATAACATTTAACAATTACATGTTTACTCCCTGATACACACTCTATGTTATATAATTATATAGATGTTCCCACATGCATTTATTTTTATTTAGCCAATACTTCACGGGAAAACTACTTCTTCATCCCACTGCCAGCCAGAAGATCAAGTGTAGGTTTCTACTTCAAGGTTTAAGGGGGTCTGATATGGGTCAGAACTCTGAATCTGAAATAAAGTATTCTTACAAGGTATTAAGTCAGTGGAATTGTTAGAGACAATAGTTATCTAATTTAGCATGGTTCAGTATGATTGATTTAATCCTACAAGGAGATGTAATGGGCCAGAACTTGAAACAAAGTACTAAGTGGAATTGAGGAGACAATAGTTAAATCTAGTTTAGTATTGATTTAATCTTACAACAAATAATGGTTTCCTAGTGATTTAATTATTGGTTTATACTCAGTGTGGGGTATATAAGCTAGGAACCTCAGCCAGGATTCAGTCAGGGAGATTCAGAAGCCAGAGAAAGCAGGCGGGAGCTCAAACTTTTGGAGGCAAGGAGAGAAATAGGCCTCCAGAAAAACTAACCGAACCCCAGTAAAGGAGACAAGGCTTTGAAGGAGACAATAAAGGATTTGGAATTCAACACCTGGCTACATTACTTAACTGATTGGTGATTACTTAACTGAAAGGAAGGCTACCTCCAAAGTCCCCAAGAAAACCTCAACAGAAAACATTGCATTTTTAGAGAGAACATTAAAGGGGTCTTAACTTTTAGCACAGGGCTCCCTGAGCCTGATTTCATAAACTCATAGATTTAAAGCTGGAAGAAACCTTAAGAACATTTACTCCAATTGTCTCCTTTTATAAATGAGCCAACTAAGGTCTAGAGAGGTTAAATGTCAAGGTCACACACAAAGAAAGTGACAGAGATAGAAAAGTGACCCCATGCTCTGTGCTATCAAATTCCTTATCACTCTTCTCTTTCTCTCTTCTCCTTTACTACCAGGCCACATTGGTAAATTGATATCTTTATATCTCTATGGAAAAACATGGGAGTTCTACACAAATGCAATCTCTCATAAAAATCAAACAAAGAGGAAAAATCAAAAGGAAATATTAACATAATTATTTTAAGCCTACTACCTAATTCACATTAAATAGCCTTGATTTCTATAATGTCCAAAGCAGGCCAATGCTTATTCATGGTTGCTTTGTAATAAAACACTTTCCAAAGTATGAATAATCTATTTTATCTTCTTTGAAATTCTTTGTAATTATCTTTATTAATGAAAAGATAAAAATGTTAATATATAAGGGAGGAAATCATCCAAAAGAATTATATTTTAATGAGAGCAAGAAAGGGTTAAAACGTTTGGCATAGAAAAAATCTTTCTGGATTTCTTAAATGACAATACATACCAGTAAGCAAGAGTAAAATCTTAACAAGAAAAACAATTTTAGAAACTGAGTCCAAAAAATAAATTCTGTATTTATTATAGTGAGTTATACTAAGACTAATAATGGAGTGATTTGTTGACAATAAAATTTGATTTATTGACTTGAAAATAGACTTTAAACCTTTCTGTTGTACTACAGCTCAAAATGACTTAAGGAAAAAAAATAAAGAAACAAAAGAGGTTTTTTTGATTTGTGTTATTGTAGGTTGTGATGGTTTATAATAGCATTCGGATATATTTGGAAAAAGAAGAAGCTCATAGGATTTGATAAAAGCTCAAGGTGAGTGGAATAACAACAACAACAAAAAAAAAAAAAACTGAAGGAAGAAATCTACTCCATTTTCTCTACCAAGAATAATGAACTTTGAATTGAAAGAAGTTAAAATCAGAGTTTGGCATTTGATATAAAGAGACTGTAGATGAGTTTCAAATTCTCTTAATGAACCCAAGTTGCCTGACATAGGTTAATTTTATCTATATATGCTACAAAGAAATTTTGAAATCATGAAAGACAGAAAAGAATACATTTTATTCCATTTTTTTTAAAAAGAGAAGATAACAAATTGTACAAATAGGCCAGTGAGCTTGCTTCCATTTCTGACAAAATCATAGACCATATTATTGGAGATAGTAAATTAACATGTAAAAAAAGAAATAGTGATCATTAAGAGCCAACATGGATATGAGCAATAGGTCATATAAGATTAATCTTATTAACTATTTTTGATAACAGGTTAACTTAGAATTAATAGAATGATAGATATAAAGTGTAGTCATTAATGATTCCATGTAAACTTTTTATTTTATTTATTTTAAAAGCCTTTTATTTACAGGTTATATGTATGGGTAACTTTACAGCATTGACAATTGCCAAACCTCTTGTTCCAATTTTTCCCCTCTTTCCCCCACCCCCTCTCCAGATGGCAGGATGATCAGTAGATATTAAATATATCAAAATATAAATTAGATGCACAATAAGTATATATGACCAAACCGTTATTTTGCTGTACAAAAAGAATCGGACTCAGAAATGTACAATTAGCCTGTGAAAGAAATCAAAAATGCAGGTGGGCAAAAATATAGGGATTGGGAATTCAATGTAATGGTTCTTAAGTCATTTCCCAGAGTTCTTTTGCTGGGTGTATCTGGTTCAGTTCTTATTGCTCCATTGGAACTGATTTGGTTCATCTCCTTGCTGAGGATGGCCAAGTCCATCAGAATTGGTCATCATATAGTGTTGTTATTGAAGTGTATAATGATCTCCTGGCCTTGCTCGTTTCACTCAGCATCAGTTCATGTAAGTATCTCCAGGCCTTTCTGAAATCATCCTGTTAGTCATTTCTTACTGAACAATAATATTCCATAATATTAATATATCACAATTTATTCAGCCATTCTCCAATTGATGGGCATTCATTCAGTTTCCAGTTTCTGGCCACTACAAAGAGAGCTGCCACAAACATTCGTGCACATACAGGTCCCTTTCCCTTCTTTATGATCTCTTTGGGATATAAGCACAGTTTGATAACTTTTTGAGCATAGTTCCAAACTGCTCTCCAGAATGGTTGGATGTATTTACAATTCCACCAACAATGTATTAATGTCCCTGTTTTCCCACATCCCCTCCAACATTCTGCATTATCTTTCCCTGTCATTCTAGCCAATCTCACAGGTGTGTAGTGGTATCTCAGAGTTGTCTTAATTTGCATTTCTCTGACTAATAATGACTTGGAGCTAGAAATAGTTTCAATTTCTTTGAGAATTGTCTGTTCATATCCTTTGACCATTTATCAGTTGGAGAATGGCTTGATTTCTTATAAATTAGAGTCAATTCTTGATATATTTAATTCCATGTAAACTTGAAAAAAGTCTCTAATAAATGTTTGGCTCTGTATTGCTTATCATTTTATCCATGACTTGGAAAAATACATATGTGTTATTTATATTACAAAAAGAAGACTTTGGATAATTGGATATTGGATAATAGAATCAGGATCCAAAATCACGTTGACAGGATTGAACACTGGATTGAATTAAATATTTAGTGGACATAAATGTAAAATTTTACTTTCAGATTTGAGAATTAATTCTTTAAGTTCCAGAAGAAGGTATGAAAAAAGTATTACTATATATCATTTTAAAGTTCTATAGATTTAAGTGAACTGTAATTTCAAAATCAGTCAACAAGGTGATATTACCTACCAAGAAAGCCAAGGTGAACTTAATCATAGCAGTCAATATTAAAGGAAAAAGCCACTTTATTCCTAGTTTCTGTCAAAATCTGGACTAAAGGAGCTCAAGCTTATGACATATAGGAAAGGGAATGTCTCCAATTTAGTGGAGACATGATTGCTGTCCTGAAGGATTTGAAAACTTGTCACATAGAAGAAGGATTGGACCTCTTCTGTTTGGCTCTGAACAGTAGAACTATGGGCATTCAGAAGTATATTTCATATCAAAGAGCATTGATAAAAATTTGAGTTTTTCAAAAGTAGAATGAACTGCTTCCAGTGATAATGAATTTCCCATCTTTATAGATCTTATAAGAAATACAATTAACAGAATAAGAAAGAACATTTTTTTCAGCCATATTACAGAGAAGATTTACTTTTAGATATAGGTAAGCATTGGATAGTCTTTGAGGTTCTTCTAACCTAATTATTCCATCACTCTTGTGGAAAATTGTATCTGAAAATTTAAGAAAAGGAATTACATAGAAATCTGACTTATTTTTATTGCTCACTTTATGTTGCATAGTTCATAGAGAATGCATACAATTATGATGATGAAGAACATAAACACCTTAGCATTTTGAAAATTGATAAAACTAGTTTTACATATTTTTATTCATTTGTTCCAATTTATGAAATGCTCCCCATGGCCTGTTCATGATAGAAATATTAGAAAACAAATTATTAATAGTAATCAGTGTCTTCGCTCTTAGCTGCTGAACTTTAGCAAAAGCTTGACCTCAAAACCTAGGCCTGAAGGCCAACCAACTTTTTCTTTTGTTAGTTCATAAGGGGAAGGCATTTCTAAAGATAGGCTCCCTACATGAAGACCTGCCAACCTCTAACCTACTGGAGCTCAGATTCATGAATAACTCTTGGTAGACCATCATTCTGATCCAAATATAATGAGAATATAAAACAGTGATCTTTAGGAGAACAAGTCTCTGCAATGAATTCAAATTTATTTTTATATGTAAATCAGTCTTGCTTCCCCTACCTCCAAAGAAAAACTGAAAATCCAGAATTTCCAAAATGTTGAGAAATTCATTTTGTGAGTGGTTGTTGTTATTGTTGTTGTTGTTGTGTTTTTTTTTTGTTTTTTTTTTGTTTTTTTTGTTTTTTTAAGATAGCTGCATTTTAATGACCATCCTCCAGTCAAATGATTTACCATAACAGTATCTACTCTGGATCTTGTAATTAATTCTGAAATCTGCTTGCTATTACATTTTCCACATTATTTCATTATAGTCCCTGGAATTCCAAGAAAACATAAAACATTTCCTTGAAGTTTTGAAATAAAAAGAAATACATTTCCTTTGGTATATAATTTTCTGTGATTACAGTATTTTCTTTTTCTTTCTAAGTCCTCTATGCTCCTGTTTAAAGCTTTGACAACCCTCTATTCTCACCCACAAGATGCAAAGTAGCTCATCTAGGGACTTACTATGTATCCAGTCAAAAAGATATCAAGAGAAAATGTTTGAGAGATAGTTTTAGAGAGAAACAAGTCTAAAGCTTTTAATGAAAGTCCTGTCTCTGCTAGAAAACCTTGTCCAAGAAATAGTAGGAAGCCCTGAATCTGACCAAAATCCATTAGTCTGAGAAATGAGTTAAGTGAGAACACAAGTGATGGCAGAATTCTATATGTATTGCAAACTTTATAACCAGAAGACATGCATAGCATCATTTTTCCTTGGCATAGGGATCGTAGGATTCTGTAATAGGTAAATGAATGATACAAATATCTAGAATAATCATACAAAGGCAAGAAAGTGATGTAGAGGTGAGGATAAAACTTTTTCTCAGATATTGTTCAGAGGGAATCACTTTAACTTTCTAATTTCTACTGCTAATCAACATTGATTTTTGTAAGGCTGTACTGACAGTGCTCAGAAATAGACAACATGTAAAACATCCCTTATATGATGTCAAACCCAAGGAGGATTATTAACACCTATTTCTGCAGGACCTGAAATGTTGTTGTGGATGCAAATTAAGACTTGTATTTTAAATATCATAATACAATTAACCCACTTAGAATTCGCATGTATCAGTATCTGCTTCTCCTTGTTCTTCTTATCAGCACAATTCCAGCCAGTTGGGCTGCCTTTAATTACTCAAGCCAGGTGGGTTGCCTCCTCAGGAAGTCTTCATCCCTCATGGTGGTTTGATGGCACTTATCGTCATTTAATTCAGCCTTTGAAACCTAGAGGTTTTGTTGAACTGAGGAAATTCATTCCTCTGTTTATTGTTGACAAATTAGAGTGTGGCTGGGTTGGGCCTTTAATTCGTGTGGCCAATTTAGGCACTTTGTAACTGAATCTCATTTTCTCAGATAGTTTATTGATGAGAATATTATTCATTTTTATATAAATAAATAAGCCACCAAGCCATGCTGTTTTGATAAGATTGTTTGAAAGAAGTCAAGCAGAGGTATGTTTGTTATTGTAAGCACTACTAAGAAGGGGGGTGGGAGACTAGAGAGGCATTCCCAATGAATTCTTTAAAATATAGGAGAAGAAGAAGAAGAAGCTCAGATTTTTCCAGTACCTCATTAATTTACCATGAACTACAGATATCCTTTGATTGTGATGCACTTAATGATAATTTCTAATTGTTGACATTAAGAAAAAAAATATGCTGAACCAAGCAAAGTAAGGTAGTCTGGCTTCAGTGTATATTCTCCCTCTTACTCTCCAAATTTAAGCATAACTGACAAAGAGGCTTAATAACCTCTCTCAAGAACCATCGTTCAATCCCAAGTGCCATTAGAAAGGTTAGGTATTTAAATCTTGGCAAATAGGCAGTTTCTGAATCTCAGGGCACCCAGGCAATGGATTTTGCTCCTTAAGAACAGGAAAAAAAATCTAAAAAAGAAAGGGATTCTTTCCTCCAATTCAGAGACAGGAATGCAGGTCTTGTTTACTTCTCACTTGAGGATTGGTTGAATGGGGTGAGCTAGACTACTGTTTGGGTGATGAAACAATGGGCTTCTTTGGTGCACATGTAATGAAAAAATATAATATACATCATGCATTTCCAGAGCATCATTTTCTATGTTATAAAAGCCACAATAATGATTCCACATACCTACTGCTCACAGTTTTGTCCTTTCTGTGCTTCCAATTTCTGCCTCTCATTATATTCAGGTGCCTATCTCCCACCCTGGTACCTCTACTAACATAACAAAACAATCCTATTATTTAATTGTGGATTTAAGAAATATTTGCATCACTCAGAAGGAATTAATTGGGTGAAGAAGGATGATGGGATTTGAGAGATGCAGGCTACCTTTGAAAATAAAGAAGAGAGCTCCAAACATTAGAAGAGAAAAGGAAAAAATTCTTAGAAAGTGTCTATTATACATCTCCATTGGCACTTGTGCCTCTCTCAAATGTGGAAATAGAAATTGTTATTTTATCAGCAAGGCTCACACAACCTCTTAATCGTAGTTGGAAAATGTGGTCCATGTTGTATGAATACTGCTGATCATTATTTGAATCATTCCTATTTTGTTGACAATCAAGAAAGCACTAAACACTGCTGCTGTTTCATTTCAGATTAGCAAAATATTTTTTTAACCTAAATCAGAATTTGTTCTAAATTATAAAGTGATGAGTGAAATGTTTCTTAGAAACTGGTTATTTGCTGACCTAAAGCAGCCATGTCTTTTGTGATGTCATGGAACCTAATACATGATTATTTATTGATCAAAGGATGAAGATAACTTTATTCTATTTCTGACCTTCCTATCTCCAATTTCAGGGCTTGTTACTTTGCTTTCTATTCTCTTGATTTTCTTTCCTGTTCCATGTGCCCCAAAAGTTTTTATTAATCCCTTATTTTTAAAAATTTAACTTTCTAATTATATCTTCCTTTATAGATACTTTCTCATACAATTTAGAGCTTAAAAATGCACAAAAAGCAATATAAATCTAGTAGATATTAAGAAAGCACACATTGACACATACATCTATGTGTGAGAAAGGGTTAGGAGAGCATATCATTCTACTTATTATTTTTTTCAATTATGCCTAAAGCAAAGCCAAGATGGTAGGAACAATACAGTGGAACTCCCCTTTGCAAATCTCTAAACAAATCTTTTTATAAATGTATCAGCCTAAATGCAGATTAAGGAATTCCAAAAAAGTTAGAATGAATCATTTCTCACACCAAACTTGGAGCTTTATTACCTTTTTATACTTTAACCCTCCCCCCCCACCCACACACACACACTATGTACTCTTCAATCCAGTGATACTGAGCCCCTGGCTTTGGAAACAAGACATCCCATCTCTCAGCTCCAAGTATTTTCTCTAGTTGTTCCCCATGCCTGAGTAGCTCTTCCCACTCTGTTCCAAATACTGACCTCCTTGACTTCTTATAAGTTTCTACTAAAATTTCACCTTCTTCACGATTCCTTTTCTAATCCTTCTTAATTCTAGTACTTATCCTCTTTTAATTATTTCCTATCTATCCTGTATATAATTTATCCTGTCTATAATTTGCTTTATACATTTTTTTTGCATGTTGTCTCTATCATTAGAGTGTAAGATCCTTGAAAATATTTTTAAAAGGGAACATTCTGGGAAGATAGCAGAGTAGGTCAGAAAATTCCATGCTCTCCAGATTTCCCTCACAAACAAAACAGCATTGTGCTGCAAGGTGAATATAGCTCAATGAAAACAAGTAAGATATGGGGCAAAACTGCATCTACCAGCAATAACTGGAAAAACCCAGAAGAAAGGGTTTCTCCCCAAGATTGAGGTTTAACCAGTATGAAACAGACAGGCTAGCTCCAATGAAATAGCTATCAGGGAATCCCAGGGCTTACTTGTTTGTAGCCTCACTTCAACCACAGGAACTTTCACCTGTCCAGGAAGACTGATGAAACAACTACTGATAAGGAAGGCCAGGTCTGGCTGAAGTGCTGAAATGCAGCCCTGAGTGAGAAGGAATTGTCATATCCAATAAGTGCAAAAGTAATGGGCAAAGGACCCTCCTGGTAATGGGCACTTTTAGGAGAGTGAAGTTCTTGGTCTGGGGTTCCAGGCCATAACAAAGAACTAAAATAAAGCAGTGGTGCTATCTCCCCTATCCCAGGACTAGAGGTAATTACACTGTTTCTTTTTTTGTTGTTGTTTGTTTGTTTATTTGTTTTAATGAGCAGGAAAAAGAGAAAAAACTCAACCAAAGAAAGTTACTATGGAAATAGGGTTTGTCTTCAGAGAAGGATACCAAAGTAAAGAAAAAGCTTCTCCTACCCCAAAGAGTAATGTTAAATAGCTACCTGCTCAATAAGAATTTACAGAAAACATCAAAAAAGACTTTAAAAATCAAATGAGAGTAATTGAGGGAAAACTAAAACAAATGAATAAATAAATAAGAAACATCCAAGAAAAATAAGATTATGAAAAGACCACCAATTAAAAAAGGAGTTCCAGAGTCTTAAAGAAAAAAATAATTCTTTGAAAATTAGACATGATCAAAGAGGAAAAAAATATAAAGAATGAAAAAATATAATGTGAAACAAGAAAAACAACAAATCTGGAGATCAGATCAAGAAGGAAAAAACATAAAAATAACTGGACTGTCTGGAAGCTATGACAAAAAGAATGAATCTTGACACAATAATAAAGAAATAATTAAAGAAAATTGTCCTGATGGGTAGCTAGGTGGTGCAGTAGATAAAGCACACTCCATGAAGTCAGGAGGACCTGAGTTTAAATGTGACCTCCACACTTAACGCTTCCTAGCTGTGTGACCCTGGGCAAGTCACTTAACTCCAATTGCCTCAGAAAAAAAAAAGAAAAAAAAAAAGGAAAATTGTCCTGAAGTGATAGAGCATATGTTTCTTTCAAAGGCTAATTTTAAGGGACTTAAGGACAAAGTGTTTATAGTGTGTGTGTGTGTGTGTGTGTGTGTGTGTGTGTGTGTATACTAAGAAGGATATAGTATCCTTTAAAATCCATAAAGAAATAAGGGGTGTGGAAATAGGATAAAATGGGATATAGAAGGGTGTGTAGATGAAAGGAAGTGGGATAAAATGTAGATTTATGGGAATGGGATAAAGAGGAGGATAAAAAATGGAGGAGAAGATAAGAGAGAGATTCAGGACTGTTTGGGAGATGTTAAATAGTAGCAAGAAAAGTCAAGAAGAGGAAACTAAAGTAGAATATTTAGCAGGAATAGGAAACAAAAGATATATGGTATGTAAATGTCTGTGTGTATATATATATAGGTAGTTGTATGTATGTATGTATGAGCATGGATGTGTATGTGTATACATATATATATATATATATATATATATATATATATACATATTCATCATGTATACATACACATACACACATAAATATATCCGTGCTTAATTGTAGTCTGCTTGGAGGAAGGAGGAGGAGGAAAGGGGAAAGAAAAGAATAAAGTAAAAAAAAAAAAAAAACCACAGCAGAGTGCAAAAGAAAACCTACAAAAAATCAAAGAAAAGATGGAAAGTTATTAATACTTCTTCTATTATTATAAATGTTTTCTTAAAATGAAAATTGAAATTTATTGTTACAAATTTTAATGCTCCCTGATGTTCTACCTGGCACATTATGATGTTTGTTTGTTTTTCCTTTCTTTTTTTTATATTTTCTTTTTCTTATTTTTCAACTTAGTTTTAAATAAATAAATGCATTTTTTAAAAAGAAATGCTTTTTGCCTTATTTTGCATTTCCAGCAGTTAGCATAGTGGCTGACACATAGTAGCCACTTCATGTTTAATATATTGAACTAAGGATGGTATCCTATGAAAAGCACACTAACACAGAACACTCCCTTCAATTCCTAAGGAAATTTGCTTAGGGCAATTAGTAGATCTTAGACATATACCAAGGTTCCATTAGATTTATATCAGAACACTGTAATGGGGATAGGCACAGATTCATCCATGTTTTGCCCATACACAATTCTGATTCACAGACCCAGATATTACACATATAGTGTTCCTGGGCAACACTATAGAATGTTCAACTGAGAAGAGAGTAGCAGTGTTTTATCTTTAGCACTTGTTGTTGTTCAAACCAGCTTTCAGAAAAATAATCAGAGTACAATTCCTAGAACAAAGGAGAGTCTAAAAATCAGCTACTGAACCAATAGACCTCTCCAGACCTACAGCAGAATTTTCCTCTTTTATAGAACCAAATCCAGGTCAGACACTTGCAAAGTTCAGACTAGATTGGCAGCAATTGTACTTTATCCTGTATCAGACTACTCCAGGAATTTTGAAAGCTGTCCTTGATATCCTGAAATAACACAATGTTCCAAACTTTAAGAAAGCAGCAACAAAACCTTCCCTCTAGAAATGCTGCAGACCCGAGGCCTAACATCCCAAATCAGGAAATGGCCTGGAAGAATGAGCAAACAAAAGTGAAATCCACCACAAAGAGCTATATTACATATTATAGTGGCAGGGAAGCTCAAGAAACAAACCATGGAATAAGAATGACTCCAAAATAGCTATAAGCAAAGCCTCAGAGAAAACAATGAAGGCAAAAATTCAACTAGAATTTCTGTAAAAGATGATATAAGTGTAAAAGAGGGAGAGAAGGAAAAAAAAAAAGACGCAGAGAGATTTCAAAATGTTTGGGGGTTTTTTGTTTGGTTTTTTCAATATAAAAATGAGAGAAATTGAAAAAGAAATAGGCAAAAATTCAACTCAAATTTCTGTAAGAGATGGAGTAAGAGTAAAAGAAAGAAGGAAAACAAGACACATAGAAAGAGAGATTGCAAATGTTTTGTGAGTTTTTTGTTTATTTTTTCAATATATAAATGAGAGAAATTGAAAAAGAAATGAGAGTGATGGAAGAAAGAATTGAAAAGGGAACTAACAGCTTGGCACATGAGTAACTGTCAGGATCCCCATGTCAAGACCAGCCCTCTCTTTTTATTCCTCTCTTTTAATAAGAGGTACCCTGTTTTCCAGAGCTCAGGCCCAGCAAGCCGCTTTGCCCTGAGCTTGTCATAACAACAATCCTTTGCACTCACCCTCTGGATGATCTCCACCACAGCAATATCCCAGAATTATTTCCTACCAGCCCCAGGTGGTTCCTTGAGCTCAGACAAGCTTGTCTGGATCACATTCCAGCCATGAACCCCACTATGAATCAAACTTGTCTCATTGTTGTTGTTACCCCCTCATTGCCATGGCTACAGCTCACTGTGTAGCCACTAGTACATGCATCAAGGCTCAGCTTCACTGCAGCAAGTCTTCTGGATATCAGAGCAGACCCTTGCACTTGTATCTACTTTCTCTCATCCGGTAGAATACAGAAAGATTTTTTGCTTATAACCACTGTTCACTCTTTGGCTTTATTTTATTTTTCAGAGTTAACCATGGTTGTGATAACTTCTGTGAGCTCTTTGGGTTTTTTGGTGTGTTTGTTTTGTTTTTTGTCATTTTTTTCCTTTAGAGTTTAAGAGTGATTGAATAACGTCTGGCTCTTTACTAAAATTTTTTTTCCAGAGTTTGACAGAAGAAAACAGAAGAAAACCTTGACAAGAAAGACTCCAAATAGGAGCCAAAAACTTCACAAAGCAATAAGAAATACTAACACAAAGTCAATTTTTAAAAAAAGAATAGAATATAAAGTATCTCACAAATCAATATTAATATACAAAGAATTAATCTGCAAAACAAATCAAGAGAAAAAATTATGAATGATTGGACTTCATATACCATGATCAAAAACAGACAAAAAAGTATCTTTATATCCTCTATCAAGAAATCTTACAAGAAAATCATAGAGATCTTATAGAATCAGAAGGCAATATAGAAGTAAAAGGACTTCACTGTAACTGAAGAAATCCAAAAAATGAAAATTCCCTGAAACATCATAGCTAAAATCCAAAGTTTGTGGTAAAAAAAAAAAAAAATTCTGTAAGTCACCAGAAAGAGTTCAAGTATTGAAAAGCCACAGTCAGATTGCATGCCTCAGTTTCCTCAATTTGTAAACTGGGGATAATAATATCAACTACTTCCCAGGCTTGTGTTATAGGAGTGTTGTATGTTGCTAGATCAATAGATAATGTATACATTGTCTATCGATCGATCAATCTATCTATCTATCCTAGATTCATCTTGCTTTCCAGGAGCTGATAATCCTACTAGATCAGGGGTTATTAGCCTGTGTATGTTTGTGTGTGAATATACACATATACATAGATATATGTGTGTGAACACATATATATGCACACATACAAACACAGGTTAAGAACATGTTATATCTATCCACATATACATATTTTTATATTACACACACATATACACACACACAGAGATATAGATACAGATACAGACTAAGAACCCTGATCTAAGAGAATTATAAGCTCCTATAAAACAGGACAAAACTGCTTTGATTTTCAATTTATGACTCCTGAAGTTTTACATAATGCCTTGTACATGATATGCATTTCATAAATGTTTTTTGATTTAGATGCAATTGGCTTCTTGTATAGAAGTAAAACATGATTCAAAAGAGCTGAGTGGCTTAGTATAGACAATTGTTTTAAGTTCTTGGATATTATTTAGTAAACTAAACGTTAGTGGTATGTAAGAGTTGAAGCTTTCTTCAAAAGTATTTATTTTAAATTATAGAATGTAAATACAAGCTAAAATAAATAAAAAAATATTAAAGAATTTTCAGTTGTTCTTCATTATAGTTCCTCTTTAGGGGAAACAACCCAGGAATCAAGAAAACAACTCACTTCTGTGATTTTGCAAATAGCATTCTTCATTTAACTTAAATGATCTATTTTGCCATCTACTGAAATACTCTATTTTCTTCAAGCCCAACCAAACCACCATCATTTCCATGAAGTTTTGTCATTTACCTCTTTCTTCAGCTAAAATAGCCTCTCCTTTCTCAAATATCCCATTCATCTCCATAGGCATTGCTTTTTCATTATCAGACTATAACTTAAATTATTATGATCTGATCTGGGCCTGAAGTCTTGAGTACAAATCTGACTTCAAATACTTACTAACCACGTCTTTGAACATGTCACTTAATCTTCTTTGCCTCAGTTTCCTCTGTAAAATTAGCTAGAGAAAGAAATGGTAAACCACTATAGTATCTCTGCTAAAAAAATTCCAAATAGGGTAACAAAGAACTGGACACAACTAAAAAATGACTGAACAACAAAAATTGTAGTAGCTAATTTGTACCATTTAAATTTTTTTCTTTACCTTTTTGTTGACATTTTATGCCATACTTATAGATTATCATTATTAATTGTCCTCATTCACTTTAGTGAAGTTTTAGTAATAGGTCCCAGCCAATCAATGAATGCAAGATCTGAGGACGGAGAAAATTCTGGATAGAATTATTTTACTAGCAAGAAGGAATATTTGAATATTACAAGCACCACATCAGTTAAACATATGTCATAAACATTAGGTATATCACAAACTCATTCAGTTTATTCTTCCAACAAATTATTCCTTCCCCCAAATGCAAATCACAAATCTCCCATGCCTTAGTAAGTAATATTTATGAGTGATTGTGGACAGAAGAATAAAGCTCTCGGTAGTCACTTTCTACTAATGAATCACTCTCTGTTTAGCTAGCCTAGTTCTTGGAAATATATGTAATCCATTATTAGACCCACATATTGGAAAATTTTCCACCTTGCTAGGACTATCTGAGAGTCAATTCAGAGTCACTTTCATAGCAAAATGAGAACTTAGAATTTAAATAGAAAATATTTCATTCAATAAATATTTATTAAATATCTACGATGTGCAAGGATCCAAGTTGAATGCAAGGGGTACAAAGACAAAAGAAGTAAAAACTAACAAACAAAGGGTATTAAACTTAACACATGTTTAAAGGTTTGAATTTGGTGTTGATTATATTTATAGACTAGCATAATCAGATGTTTTGTATTAAGATATTTACCTGCTGGTATGAGATTTTGCTTCTCTTTTGATCATGGAAGCATTGTCCTAGATGATTAAAATACACAATAGCACTTAGTAGAATAAAAGCTCAATTTTTCCATATTCAATTCTTTAAAAAATGAAATATGATAATTTTCCCCCTGAATTCATGAACTTGTTTTAAGTGGTGTAGAAAAAATATTATACTTTGACTTGACTCAGAGCACCTTTTAAAATTAAAGACAACTAATATTTTGACACACTGTAATTTTTCAAGCTAAGGATTTGCATTACACTCATTTTTCAAACTGTTTACGTAAAATATGTTATTTCCCTGGCACCCCTTCCCTCTTAGACTGCTTAATCTCAAAGCTCTAGAAAGAGCATTAATGTCACTGTGCAACCCACCTCTGCCTGGGAACTGCTGCACTAGTATACTACAAAGTTTGAACATTATTTCATTCTCAAGCAATAAGGACTTCCTTAGATTTTCTTATGCAACAGATCTATAGCTAAAATAATACGTTATTTTTGATTATGGCTTATAATTATTTCTGTACTGGAACAAAATCTGCGAAAGGCACATTACTCTAGTCTGGGGTCATATTCCCCCCCATGGCCTGTAACCTAAGACTTGAATTGTTTATTTAAGATGAAATATCAGCTGTTTAAGAATGCTTTCTGCTCGTCCAGAATGAAAGGCTTTTGCCATCACATCCTAGGATGCTGGCATTTTCTCTTGAATCTTTGATGAATGGTTTTTAAGGAAGGAAAGCTTCTTTTATTTTTTTCCTTCTCAAAAATACTATATTGGTTTATTCTGCTTGCTTTCAGCATTTAATAATTAGATCCTCCCTTTGAAAAGCCTGCTGATCCTTTAAAACACTGAAAGCACTTTCCTACAGAAGAATATAGGAAGAAGAAAATCATCTCATTATATATGCATCAGTTGTCGTACATAGACTCCTGAGGATTCCAAAATAGTATAAAAGCACCAATAATGATGTTTCTCTCTATATATATTTGGCTAGGTTTCTATCGGATGGCTTCTAATAAATCTCTCTCTTTCTCTCTCTCTCTCTCTCTCTCTCTCTCTCTCTCTCTCTCTCTCTCTCCTTCTTCTTCTCTTTCTCTCTTCAATTCTTTTCTTTTTATTTTTTTCTCATGAGATGTATATGTATATGAACACAGTAGACAATAAAACTAGTACCTGAAGAATAATACAAACATATTGTAGTATATATTTGGGTATACAAAGCTTGCATGTGGATATTTCATGAAAGAAATAGAATATTTTTGGTTAAAAATATTTTGATTTCTCTAATCTCTAATTTTCCTAATCAAGTAATTTCCCTTTTATGTAATCTGTCAAGTCTATCAGACTTAATAAAGCAGTATTACAAGATAAAAAAATTGTTAGTCATCAAATGGTTTATTGATCCCTATGTATAGATGTTCCAGTCATTTCCTAACTATGCTGCCTGCACTTTGATTATGTTTTTCATCCCACTCTGACTAACTTAGACTCTGTCCCTGGGACTTTGGCCTTTTAAATTATTTTTTCTGGAACCAGGTCACCACACCATTTCCTGACCATTTCCAAACCGTGCAGTTATGAATATACCATATATATATATATATATATATATATATATATATATATATATACATACATATGTTGGTGTGGGTAAAAGTGTGTGGGTAGTAATAATAAGCACTTATTAAATGCCTTTTCTATTCATCAATTCATTCAGTTATGAAAATATCCTATAATCTCTGATGCAAGTCTATGAAGGGAGGTAGATTGACTCTCTTTATTAGTAATCAATCCCCCAAACTTTGATAACAGGGAAGGAAAGGTAGAACCAGTGTGACTTGGTATTAGCTCTATATGATGTGATCACAGGTCACAGAAATAGAATTGGAAATCACCTCAGAGGTTATCTAAGCATGATCCTTTCTTTTAGACATTAGTCAACAAGCACTTATTCAATGGTTACTATAAGCCAGGCAGTGTTAAGAACTGGAAATACAAATAGAAGCAAAAAGAATGACAACTTTTGAACTCAAGAAGCTCATA
This sequence comes from Sarcophilus harrisii, assembly GCF_902635505.1. Lineage (NCBI taxonomy): Eukaryota > Metazoa > Chordata > Mammalia > Dasyuromorphia > Dasyuridae > Sarcophilus > Sarcophilus harrisii. The sequence continues at coordinate 420,302,604 of NC_045428.1, read as the reverse complement.
GTTTTCTAGGGAAAGAAAACTTATAAAAGAGAGCCAAAAATGTGGGAAAGGGGAAGGATTAAAGAAGTTGGGTACTCACAAAAGACACAGAATGAAAAACGGGTGATCCTCATCCATGTATCTCAAAACATAACTAAAATAACTTCTTTTGTGTTTGCATATGATGAGGTTCAATTTATCTTGAATAAAATATTATCTAGTCAGCCTAAATTAAAAACTGACAGTAAGCTAATATAGCAGATAAAAGCACCAAGCCTGGTGTCAGGATAACATGAATTCAAATCTGACTCCAAACATTAGTATTTAGTAGCAGTGTGACTCTGACATTCAACCTTTGTTTGCCTCTATTTCCTCAATTATAGAATGTGGATAATAATCACCCCTATCTCAAGTTTTCTGTGAGGATTTTAAAGCACCTAGAATATTTTAAGTCCTTTGTTAATGTTATTATTTTCTATCAAATAGCTTTAACTGCTTCATAGGACTCCCATTGACTTCATGAAGGAATTTCATATAGCAGATGAGATACACATAAGTAGAACTGGGGCCTACTTGAGTTTACTTGAAAATGAACACACATACATACATATATATATATATATATATATATATATATATATATTTATATATACATATATATATATATATAAAAATTAGGGAACTATACCTACAGATTGCATATGAAGTGTTCCATCTATGCAAACTGTTGCTAGTCCTCTCTGCACCAACTCAGGAAATAACAATGTTTGTTTACATCTGTAATGGCAAAGAGAACCCCGATTTAAGATGATAATGTCTTAGTGTCCCAGCATCACTTTGGCACATTGATTTCTAAAGTGCCTCCAGTGGGAGTTCCAGACACTGCAAGATTCAGGCCCCCAAACCTTGCATTATATCTTGGCAGCCTGCCTTAGTTTGTTCAACAAAGTTGTGTTTTCATTTTTGTTATTTGATTTTGTATTTGTTTTAGCATGTAATGGTTTTTAAGCATTCACTTGTATTCCCTTGAGCCCTTCTTTTTCTCCTTGGCACACCTTTTTCTCTTAATTAAAGCTTGTTGGTTTTGGAATATGCCCTGCCCAGATAAACACACTGCAAAACACAACTATTAAAGATGAATGCCAATGAGAGAAGACATGAGAAAATTTGGGTTGCTTAGTGATCTAATACTGGGCCAGAAGATTGGTTAACTTAGCCTACATTTTTCTTCTTCTTTTTTTTTTTTTTTTTTTTTAATTTAATAGCCTTTTATTTACAGGATATATACATAGGGTAACTTTACAGCATTAACAATTGCCAAACCTCTTGTTCCAATTTTTCACCTCTACCCCCACCCCTCCCTAAATGGCAGGATGACCAGTAGATGTTAAATATATTAAAATATAACTTAGATACACAATAAGTATACATGACCAAAACATTATTTTGCTGTACAAAAAGAATCAGACTCTGAATTATTGTACAATTAGCTTGTGAAGGAAATCAAAAATGCAGGTGTGCATAAATATAGGGATTGGGAATTCAATGTAATGGTTTTTAGTCATCTCCCAGAGTTCTTTTTCTGGGTATAGCTAGTTCAGTTCATTACTGCTCCATTAGAAATGATTTGGTTGATCTCGTTGCTGAGGATGGCCTGATCCATCAGAACTGGTCATCATCTAGTATTGTTATTGAAGTATATAATGATCTCCTGGTCCTGCTCATTTCACTCAGCATCAGTTCGTGTAAGTCTCTCCAGGCCTTTCTGAAATCATCCTGTTGGTCATTTCTTACAGAACAGTAATATTCCATAATTTTCATATACCACAATTTATTCAGCCATTCTCCAACTAATGGACATCCATTCAATTTCCAGTTTCTAGCCACTACAAAAAGGGCTGCCACAAACATTCGTGCACATATCAGGTCCCTTTCCTTCTTTATAATCTCTTTGGGATATAATCCCAGTAGTAACACTGCTGGATCAAAGGGTATTCACAGTTTGATAACTTTTTGAGCATAGTTCCAAACTACTCTCCAAAATGGTTGGATTTGTTCACAACTCCACCAACAATGAATCAATGTCCCAGTTTTCCCGCATCCCTCCAACAATCATCATTATTTTTTCCTGTCATCTTAGCCAATCTGACAGGTATGTGAGTGAGTATCTTAGAGTTATCTTAATTTGCATTTCTCTGATTAATAATGACTTGGAGCATCTTTTCATATGACTAGAAATAGTTTCAATTTCTTCATCTGAGGAATTGTCTGTTCATATCCTTTGACCATTTTTCAATTGGAGAATGGCTTGATTTTTATAAATTAGAGTTAATTCTCTATATATTTTGGAAATGAGGCCTTTATCAGAACCTTTGACTGTAAAAATATTTTCCGAGTTTATTGCTTCCCTTCTAATCTTGTCTGCATTAGTTTTGTTTGTACAAAAACTTTTCAGTTTGGTATAATCGAAATTTTTCTATTTTGTGATCAGTAATGATCTCTAGTTCTGCTTTGTTCATAAAGACCTTCGCCTTCCACAGGTCTGAGAGGTAAACTATCCTATGTTCCTCTAATTTATTAATAATTTCATTCTTTATGCCTAGGTCATGAACCCATTTTGACCTTATCTTGGTGTACGGCGTTAAGTATGGATCAATGCCTAGTTTCTGCCATATTGGTTTCCAATTTTCCCAGCAATTTTTATCAAACAGTAAGTTCTTATCCCAAAAGCTGGGATCTTTGGGTTTGTCAAAGACTAGGTTGCTATATTTGTTGACTGTTTTATCCCTTGAACCCAATCTATTCCACTGATCAACTAATCTATTCCTTAGCCAATACCAAATAGTTTTGAACTGCTGCTCTATAATATAATTTTAGATCTGGTACAGCTAAGCCACCATCATTTGATTTTTTCATTAATTCCTTGAAATTCTTGACCTTTTATTTTTCCATATGAACTTTGTTGTTATTTTTCTAGGTCATTAAAATAGTTTTTGAGTCTGATTGGTATAGCGCTAAATAAATAGATTAGTTTAGGTAATATTGTCATCCTTATTATATTTGCTCGCCCTATCCAAGAGCATTTAATATTTTTCCAATTGGTTAGATCAGACTCAATTTGTGTGAAAAGTGGTCTGTAATTTTGCTCATAAAGTTTCTGATTTTCCCTTGGCAGATAGATTCCTAAATATTTTATATATCAGTAGTTACTTTAAATGGAATTTCTCTTTGTAACTCTGACTGTTGGATTTTGTTAGTGATATATAAGAATGCTGATGACTTATGTGGGTTTATTTTATAACCAGCAACTTTGCTAAAGTTGGATTATTTCTAATAACTTTTTAGCAGAATCTCTGGGATTCTCTAAGTATACCATCATGTCATCAGGCAAAGAGTGATAATTTGGCTTCCTCATTGCCTATTCTTATTCCTTTAATCTCTTTCTCAGCTCTTATTGCTATAGCTAGCGTTTCTAATACAATATTAAATAGTAACAGTGATAGTGGGCAACCTTGTTTCACTCCAGATCTTATTGGAATGGTTGCAGTTTGTCTCCATTACAATGATGCTTACTGATGGTTTTAAATAGATGCTGCTGATTATTTTAAGGAAAAGTCCATTTATTCCTATACTCTCAAGTGTTTTTAATAGGAATGGATGTTGGATTTTATCAAATGCTTTTTCTGCATCTATTGAGATGATCATATGGTTTTGTTAATTTGGTTATTAACATGGCCAATTATATTGATAGTTTTCCTAATATTGAACTCAGCCCTGCATTCCTGGTATAAATCCTACTTGATCATAGTGTATTATCTTGGAGATGATTTTCTGTAGTCTTTTGCTAATATCTTATTTAAGATTTTAGCATCAATATTCATTAGGAGATTGGTCTATAATTTTCTTTCTCTGTTTTCAGCCTACCTGGTTTGAGGTATCAGTACCATGTCTGTGTCATAGAAGGAATTTGGTAGGACTCCTTCATTCCCTATTTTATCAAATAATTTATATAGCATTAGGACCCAATTGTTCTTTAAATGTTTGTTAAAATTCACATTAAATCCATCTGGTCCTGGGGATTTTTTTCTTAGGGAGTTGTTTAATTGCCTGTTCTATTTCTTTTTCTGAAATGGGACTATTCAAACAATTTACTTCTTCCTCTGTTAGTCTGGAAGTCTGTATTTTTGAGGTAGTCATCCATTTCACTTAGGTTATCAAATTTATTGGCATAAAGTTGAGCAAAATAACTCCTTATTATTTCTCTAATTTCCTCTTCATTGGTGGAAAGTTCTCCCTTTTCATTTTAAGACTACTAATTTCATTTTCCTCCTCCTTTTTCTAATCAGATTTACCAAAGGCTTATCTATTTTATTGGCTTTTCATAGAACCAACTCTTAGTTTTATTAATTAGTTCAATAGTTTTTTACTTTCAATATTTTAATTTCTCCTTTTAATTTTAGAATTTCCAATTTAGTATTTGATTAGGGGTTTTAATTTGGTCTTTTTTAGTTTTTTAGTTGCAAGCCCAATTCATTAATCTTTTCTTTCTCTGTTTTATTCAAGTAAGCCTCTAAGGATATAAAATTCCTCTTATTACCGCTTTGGCTGCATCCCACAAATTTTGGTATGATGTCTCATCATTGTCATTATCTTAGAGTGAAATTATTAATTGTATCTATAATTTGCTCTTCACCCAATCATTCTTTAAGATGAGATTGTTTTAGTTTCAATTACTTTTTGGTCTATTTCCCTAACTTTTTGTTGAATGTAGTTTTATTGCATCATGATCTGAAAGAAAGCATTTACTATTTCTGCTTTCTTGCATTTAATTTTAAGAGGTCTTTATGTCCTAATATATGGTCAATTTTTGAATAGGTTCCATGAACTGCTGAGAAGAAAGTATATTCCCTTCTATCTCCATTCAATTTTCTCCAAAGATCCAACATACCTAATTTTTCTAATATTCTATTTGCTTCTTTAATTTCTTTTCTTATTTGTTTTGTGGTTTGATTGTCTAATTCTGAGAGTGCAAGGTTGAGATCTCCTACTATTCCAGTTTTGTTGTCTATTTCTTCTTGCAACTCTCTTAACTTCTCCTTTAGGAAGTTGGATGCCATACCACTTGGTGCATATATGTTTAATATTGATATTGCTTCGTTGTTTATGCTACCCTTTAGCAGGATGTAGTTACCTTCCTTATCTCTTTTAATTAGATCAATTTTAACTTTTGCTTGATCTGAGATAAGGATGGCTTACCCTGCTTTTTGACTTCACCTGAAGCATAATAGATTTTGCTCCAGCCTTTTACTTTTACTCTATATGCATCCCCCTGCTTTAAATGTGTTTCTTGTAAACAACATATTGTAGGGTTCTGACTTTTGATCCAGTCTGCTATCTGCCTCCTCTTTATGGGGGAGTTCATCCCATTTACATTTACAGTTAGAATTACTAAATCTGTATTTCCTGCCATCCTAATAACCCCAGATTGTGCTTTACTTATTCTTGCCTCCGCAAGCCCTCTTTCCCCTTGTAAACTTATGTGCCTCTTGTATCACGATGACTTATCCTCCTTATAATCCCTCCCTCCCCCTTTGAGTCTTTCCCCTTCCTTCCCTTATTACTCTTTTTCTTTTTCCCTTTTCCTCTCCCCGTTTTTAATGGGCGAGAGAGAATTTTCTCTAAAACAAATGTCAATTATTTTTTCTTTGAGCCAACTCTGATGAGTAAGATTCACACAATGTTCCTCCCCCTCTCTAAATTCCCTCAGATATGATAAGTTTCCTTAGCCTCTTTGTGGGATGTGGTTTCCCTCTTTTTATCCTTCCTTCCCACCTTGTTCTGCCATCATCCCTTTTCCATATCTACTTCCCTTTTTATGTTATATCAGTACAATCAAATTTTACATGTATTCTTTTGTATATACACACAGAAATACAATTCTCAAGAGTTATTTTTACCTTTCTGCATCTCTTGAGTTCTATTCTTGGAGATCAAATTTTTGTTTAGTTCTGGTTTTTCTTCAGGACAAATGGAATTCATTTGTTTCATTAAATTCCATCTTCTTCCCTGGAAGAAAATGCTCAGCTTAGCTGGGTAGTTTATTCTTGGCTGCATCTCAAGTTCTTGTGCCTTTCGGATATCATATATTCAGGCCCTTCTTTCCTTTAATGTAGAGAGGCAGCTAGATCTTGGGTGATCTTATTGTGGCACCTCAGTATTCAAATGGTTTTGGCTGCTTGTAAAATTTTTCCTTAATCTGATGGTTCTGAAATTTTGCCTACAATATTCCTTAGGGGTTTTATTTTAGGGTTTCTTTCAGAGGTGTTCGATGAATTCTTTCAATGCCTATTTTACCTTCTGATTCTATTACATCTAGGCAGTTCTCTTTGATGATTTCTTGTAAAATAGTATCTAAGGCTCTTTTTTCATCATAGTTTTCAGAAAGTCCAATAATCCTCAGATTATCTCTCCTAGATCTATTTTCCAAGTCTAGTCGTTTTTGCAAGTAGAAAATTCGTGTGTTTTTCAGTTTGTCATTTTTTGTTTTGCTTGACTGATTCTTGCTTGTCTCATTGGAATCATTAGTTTCAATTTGTTCAGTTCTAATTTTTAAAGAATTATTTTCTTCAATAGCTTTTTTACTTCTTTCTGTATATGTCAATTGAGTTTTGAATGTATTTTGTTTTGGTCTGTGGAGTTTTTTCCATTTCACTAATTTTTTTTTAGTGAATTATTTTTCTTTTCAATTCACAGATCCTACTTTCTTGCGTGTTCTTTGTCTTTTCCAATTCACGGATCCTACTTTCTTTGCAGTTCTTTGTCTTTTCAATTCACAGATCCTACTTTCTAGTGAATTCTTTATTTTTCAATTCACAATTCTTACTTTCCTAGAGATTTTTATTTTTCAATTCACCAATTTTGTTTCCCTGCACTTCCTGGGAATTTTTTAACTTTTCAATTCGTATTTCAGGAAGTTGTTGCTCTCTTGTAAGGCTTCTTTTTCCTTTCCCCATTTATCTTCTAACTCTCTTTTGAGGACTTTTAATGGTCTCTCTTCTGTAGAGACATTATGTAAGGAGGACAGTCTGATGCATTTTTGCTGTTTGAGGTCTCTTCAGGTTTGCTGATCCTGCTCTTTCTGCATAGAAGCTGTGGATTAGTTCTTTTCATCTTTTATTCATGTTTTAAAAGCCTTTAGGAGTGTGTCTCCTAGGCAAGGGGTTACAGCTTCCTCTGCAGAGCAGGGAAAGATGTAAACCGATTTCCAGCTCCAGGTAGTGCTCTGGGTGAGTTTTCCCTTCCCCCAACAGGAAGTGGATTTAGCACTGGCCGAGCTATCAAACTGCTTAGTAGGGCTGGTGGATTATCGATTGCCCTCAGGCTAGAGAACTAAGTGGTGAAAGAGTCCGCCCCAGGCCAGGAGCCTCTTGTGGGACTGTGAGTGTTAGCAGCTGACTGCAGAACGCAGACAGCCACAAACTCTGCCCAGTTGTCTCTGCCTGATGCCAATCGGCCCTGGAAAAGCTCTATGGCATAGCCGAGCTCCCCACTGGGCAGATTGGAGGCTAACCTCAGGCGCGTCCTCCTGCTGTGCAGGATCACAACTGCCCGCAAAGGCCCGTACTGCAGGTTGGGCTGCGCGCTTGTGCTGAGATCTGTGCCTTCACCCTCGGTTTGAGACTCTCCTCGGAACCTAATTTCTCTCCCTGTCTGCGCCGATCTCCCCCCTGGCCCCGGAACCAACCTTTTTTGGTGAGACTGCAGATTTTCTTTGGCCGGTGAGTTGTTCTACTTCTTATCTTACGAATTGTAGCAGTCAAGACTATTTTTGAGGCTCGATATAATATTGATAAAGAGGGTAAGAGAAGAGCTTCGAAAGTCGCGTGTGTCTTCTCCGCCATCTTGGCTCCGCCCCCTACATTTTTCTTCTTCAATCCTAGCAGGGAGTTGGTCTTTTATGCCTCCTTGTAAAGAATACATAATAGCTACATCTGTAAAGGAAGCTAATCACATCAGTAGGACAACATATTTAAGCAAGTACCAAAAGTTAGGAGGGTGAAAAGAGAAAATCTCAATTTTGTCATTAACTAGATATAATTTTAAAATACTATTTAATAATCCTTTTGTGATTCAATTTTTGTTATTTTTAAAATGAGGAATTTGGACCACAATGATTGTAGACTGGATCCAAAATCTAGCATTGAAATTTATTTTTTTTAATTTATAAATCTTTATTTATTTTAATGCACATTTCTTTTTGAATCATGTTGGGAAGAAAATTCAGAAAAAAAGCAAAAACAATTAAAGAGAAGAAAAAAACAGAAAAAAAGAAGAGAACATAGCATGTGTTGATTTATATCCAATCTCCATAGTTCTTTGCCTGGATGCAGATGGTACTTTTTTTTCCCCCAAAGTCTATTGGGATTGCCTGGGATCACTGAACCACTGAGAAGAACCATGTCTTTCATAGTGTGATTTCTCTTGGTTTTGTTATTCATATGGTCGATTATGGCAATAGTTTTCCTGTTATTGAACTAGCTCTGCATTCCTAGTATAAATCTCACTTCGTTGTAGTGTATTATTCTGCTGATAAATTGCTGTAATCTCTTTAATAATATTTTATTTCAAATTTTTGCATCAATATTCATTAGGAAGATTGGTCAGTAATTTTCCTTCTCTGTTTTTGTTCTTCTAGATCTAGTTATCAGTAACATATTTGTGTCATAGAAGGAATTTGGCAGGACTCCTTCTTTACCTATTTTTCAAAATAGTTTACATTTTCCAAATAATTTACATAGTATTGGAATTAATTGTTCTTTGAATGTTTGGTGGAATTCACTTGTAAATGCATTTGGCCCTGGAGACTTTTTTTAGCAAGTTCAATAATGGCTTATACAATTTATTTTCCTAAAATAGGATTATTTAAATAATTTCTTTTTACTCTCCTGTTAATCTATGTAATTTATATTTTTATAAATATTCATTCACTTTGATTAGATTGTCAGATTTACTGCCATACAATTGAGCAAAATAGCTTTTAATGATTGCTTTATTTTTTCTTTGATTATAAGTTCACTCTTCATTTCTGATACTAGTGATTTTTTTCTTTCCTTTTTCTAATCAAATTAACCAGATGCTTATCTATTTTCTTATTTTTTCATAAAACTGATCATTAGTTTTATTTAGTAGAGCAATAGTTTTCTTTGTTTCAGTTTTATTAATTTCTCCTTTGCATTTCAGGATTTCTAATCTGATATTTAATTGGGAGTTTTAAATTTGTTCTTTTTCTAGCTTTGATCTCTTCTTTCTCTATTTTATTCACATAGCTATTTAGAGATATAAAATATCCCTTAAAAATGGTCTGGGTTCATCTCATATGTTTTGTTATGTTGTATCATTATTGTCATTCTCTTGGATAAAATTGTAGATTGCTTCTGTGATTTGTTGTTTGGCCCATTCATTTTTTAAAAAAATAATTTTAGATTATTTGATTTCCAATTGGATTTTAGTCTATCTTTCTCTGGCCCTTTATTGAATATAATTTTTATGGCCTGAAAAAAGCCTGAAAAAGAAGCAGTTAGTATTTCTGCCTTTCTGCATTTGATTGTAAGGTTTTTATGTCCTAATACATGGTCAATTTTTGTGTAGCTGTCATATACTGCTAAGAAAAAGGTATATTCCTTTCTGTCCCTATTCAGTTTTCTCCAGAGTTCTGTCATATCTAGGTTTTCTAGGATTCTATTAAACTTCCTAGTTTTTTCTTGTTTATTTTGTGATTAGATTTGTCTGATTCTAAGAATAGAGGTTAAGGTGCCCCACTAGAATAGTTTTGCTGTCTATTTCTTCTTCCTGTAACTTGTTTAAAATATTCTCTAGGAATATGCCTGCTCTGTCACTTGGTACATATATATTTGGTATTGTTACTATTTCATTATTTATGGTACTCTTTATCAAGATGTACTTTCTTTCCTTAACTCTTTTAATTAGAACTATTTTTACTTTTGCTTTATCTGAGATCAGAATTGCTCCCCCTGCTTTTTTATTACTTCAGCTAAAACATAATACATTCTACTCCAGCCCTGTACTTTTATTGGGTATGTATCTCTCTGTGTCAAATGTGTTTCCTATAAACAACATATTGTAGAATTCTGTTTTTTAATCCAATCTTCTGATTCACTTGCATTTTATCAGAGAGTTCATCCTATTCACTTTCACAGTTATGATTACCAGCTCTGTATTTCCCTCCATCCTATTTTCTCCCCTGTACATATTTTTGTTCTCACTTTCTACCCTGTCCCTCCTTAATAGTGTTCTTTAACCCACCCTACCCATTACTTTATCTTCTGTCACCCCTCCCCTCTTCTATTATGTTTTTTTTTCCCCTAGTGTTTCTGCCCTGTCTTCTATCTAGCCCCTCCCTTTTATTTTCTCTTTCTCCTCCTACTTCTTTATAGGGTAGGATAAATTTCTATATCCAACTGAATTGAGCCAAAACTTATGAAATCAAACTTCAGAGTCAGGGTCCTCCGACTTTTTAAATAGGGGGCCAGTTCACTGTCCCTCAGACTGTTGGAGGGCCGGACTATAGTAAAAACAAAAACTTTGTTTTGTGGGCCTTTAAATAAAGAAACTTCATAGCTCTGGGAGAGGGGGATAAACGTCCTCAGCTGCTGCATCTGGCCTGCAGGCAGTAGTTTGAGGACCCCTGCTTCAGACAATGCTTATCCCCTCCCTTTTTTCTCTCTATTGTAATAGGTCTTTTGTGTCTCCTCATGTGATCTAATTTGTCCCACGATGCCTTCCCTTTTTTCTTCTTCCTGTAGAGATCTTTTCCTACCCCTTAATGTCTTTTTTTATGATATTTTCAGTCCATTCAAAACCACACCCTCCATCCATGTAATGCCCCACTATCTAGCACAGTAAGAAATACAGTTCTCAGGAGTTACAAATATCATTTTCCCATCTAGGGATGTAAATATTTTTACCTTTAAACTATATTTCCCCTGCTTACCTTTTTATAATTCTTTTGAGTCCTGTGTTTGGAGAGTAAATTTTCTGTTCAGTTCTGCTTTTTTCAATTAAAATGATTGAAAGTCCCTTACTTCGTTGAAGATCTATCATCTCCCCTGAAAAATGATGATGCTCAGTCTCTCTGGGTAGTTAATTCTTGGTTGTAACCCCAGATCTTTTGCCTTCCAGAATATGGTATTCCAGGCCCTCCAATCCTTTATTGTAGAAGCTGCCAAATGCTGGGTATTTCTGACTGTTGCTTTTTGATGATATTTGAATTGCCTTTGCCTGGAAGCTTGCAGTATGTTTTCCTTGAGACTGTATTTCGAAGTTTTGCAACGATGTTCCTTGGGGTTTTCCTTGTGGTATCTCTTTCTAAAGGTGATCAATATATTATTTCAATATTTTCCCCTCTGTTTCTAGAATATTGAGGCAGCTATGCCCAGTGAAAGAATTCTGGGAGATGGCTAAAAACCATTACATTTAATTCCCAATCCCTATATTTTCGCCCACCTGCATTTTTGATTTCCTTCACAGACTAATTGTACAATATTTCAGAGTCCGATTCTTTTGTACAGCAAAATAACAGCTTGGTCATGTATACTTATTGTGTTATATATTTAACATCTACTGGTCATCCTGCCATCTGGGGGAAGGGGTGGGGGAAAGGAGGGGAAAAATTGGAACAAGAGGTTTGGCAATTGTCAATGCTGTAAAGTTACCCATACATATAACCTATAAATAAAAGGCTATTAACTAAAAAAAAAAAAAATAGAATATTGAGGCAGTTTTCTTTGATGATATCTTGAAGCATGCTATCCAGTTTTTTTTGTTTTTGGTTGCTTTGTTTTGTTTTGTTTTGTTTTGTTTTCTTTGTTTTTTTTTGTCATGGCTTTCAGATAGACCAATAATTTTAAAATGGTTTCTTCTGGATCTGTTTTCCAGGTTGGCTGTTTTTCCAAAGAGGCATTTCACATTTTCTTCCATTTTTCATTCTTTTTATTTTTTTAATGATTCTTGATTCCTTATAGAGTCATGAGTTTCCATTTGATCCATTCTAGTTTTTAATGTGTGATTTTCTTTAATTAGCTTTTATATCTCTTTTTCCATTTGGTTAATTCTAATTTTGAAGGTGTTTTCTTCATTGATTTTTTTTTTTTTTTTTTGCATTTGGACAATTGTATTTTTAAGGATCTGCCTTCCCTTCTAAGCTGTTGATTTTTATTCCATATATTCCATTTCTTTTCTCATTTCTTCTTCTATCTCTATTATTTGCCTTTTAAAGTGTTTTATGAGCATTTCCAAGAATTGCCTCTTGTTCTAATTTATCCACATTACATATGATGCTTGCTAGTGGTTTTAAATAGATGCTACTGATAATTTTTTTTTTTTGAAATCTCCATTTATTCTTATACTATCTAGTGTTTTTAATGAATGTCAGGATAGGAATGGGTGTCAGATTTGGCAAATGCTTTTTCTGCATTTATTGAGATAATCGTATTATTTTTGTTTGGTCATGGAGTATTATTCTGGGAATAATTTGCTGTAATCTGTAAAGGGCTAAAACTCTGAATAGGTGCACTTGAATCAGACAACCGAGCACTTAAGGCTAATTACCTATTGGACAATAACTCTATTAGCATGTTTGAATTTTCTCTTCTCACAGTTAATGCTAGCTCAATGCTTGGGGTTAGGAGAATCATAGGAGGGATTAGGGGGTGGAGTGAGACAAGCCAGAGTCACTTTGGAAGTGGATAAGGAGAAGGGAAGTTGTGGAGAGCTTGTGGCAGTTTTGTCCATCCTCTTCACTTTTCCCCCTAAAGACCAAGGACTTTTGCTTATCTGACTCCAGCTGATTCTGAGTCCTCGAAGATCTAATCCAGACTTCACAGTAATCTCTTTGCTAATATATCATTTAAGATTTTTGAGCTATTATTCATTAGGGAAATTCATCTATAATTTTCTTTCTCTGTTTTAGCCCTACCTGTTTTAGATATCAGCACCACATCTATGTCATAAAAGGAATTTGGTAGGATTCATTCTTTCCCTATTTTTCCAAATAGTTTGCACAGTATTGGTACTAATTGTTTTTTAAATGTTTGTAGTACTAATATGTAAATCCATCTGCCTCTGGAGATTTTTTCTTAGGGATTAGATTAATAACTTATTCAATTTCTTTTTCTAAAATGGAACTATTTAGGTAATTCATTTCCTCCTCTGTTAATCTGGGCAATCTATATTTTCATAAGTATTCATCTATTTACTTAAATTATCATGTTTACTGGCATACAGTTGGGCAAAATCTAATTATTGCTCTAATTTCCTCTTCAAAAAGAGTGGAAAAGTTACTTTTTGATACTAACAATTTGATTTTCTTCTTTCCTGTTTCTAATCAAATTAACTAAAGATTTATCTATTTTGTTATTTTTTTTCATAAAACCAATTCTTAGTTTTGTTTATGAGTTCATTCAATAGTTCTTACTTTCAGTTGCATTTATCTCTCCTATTTTAAGAATTTCAAATTTGGTATTTAATTGGGAGTTTTTAATTTCTTCTTTTTCTGGCTTTTTCAATTGCACACCCATTTCATTGATCTTCTTTTTCTTTATATTATGCAAGTAAGCATTAGAGATATAAAATTTCCCTTAAGAACTGCTTTGTCTGCATGCCATAAATTTTGGTATGTTGTCTCATTATTGTCATTCTCTTGGATGAAATTATTGATTGTGTCTATGATTTGTTGTTTCACATACTCATTCTTTAGGACTGAATTATTTAATTTCCAATTTATTTTTGGTCTATTTTTCCTTGGACCTTTATTACATTTAATTTCTATTGTATCATTATGTGAAAAAGATGCATTTATTATTTCTGCCTTTCTGCATTGTATTTTGAGGGTTTATGCCCTAACGCATGGTCAATTTTTGTGTTGATTTCATGGACAAGCAAGAAAAAAGTATATTCCTTTTTGTCTCCATTCATTTTTTTCCAAAGATATATCATAGTCACCTTTTCTAAAATTCTATTTTCTTCCTTAACTTCTTTCTTATTTATTTTGTGGTTCAATTTACCTAGTTCTGATACAACAAGATTGAGATCCCCTGCTAGTATAGTTTTGTGGAATAATTCTTCTTTCAGTTTTTTTTTTTTAACTTCACCTCTAGGAATTTGAATACTATACCACTTGGTACATATATGTTTAGTATTGATATTACTTCACTATCTATGGTACCCTTTAGCAAAATGTAGGTTCATTCCTTATCTCTTTTAGTTAGATCTATTTTTGTTTTTGCTTGATCTGAGATTACTATTGCCACTTCTGCTTTTTTAAGCTGAAGTATAATACATTCTGCTCCAACCTTTTACCTTTACTTTGCATTATCACTCTGCTTTACATGTATTTATTTTAAACAGAATATTGTAGGATTCTGATTTTTTAATTCAGTTTGCTATCCATTTCTGTTCTATGGAAGAATTTATCCCATTCACATTCACACTTAAAATGACTAATTCTGTGTTTCCTGTTTTATTTTTCCCAATTTATACTTTTTTTTTTCCTTTTCCTCTTTCCCTCCTTCCCAGTATTTTGCTTCTGACCACCACCTCCCTCAAACAACCCTCCACTTTTATAACCACTGCCCCTTTCTTATCCTTTTCCCCTTCTTCTTCTGTCATCCTTTCCTTCCTTCTTTCCTCTTCTACTTCTCTGTAGGATAAGGCAAGTTTCTCTGTGAGCTAAGAAAGTCTGATATTCTCTCTTTGAGCCAAATCCAATGAGAGTAAGGTTCACACAATGCTCATCCCCCTTCCTTTTCCCCCTCAATTGTAACAGGTCTTTTTTGCCTCTTCATGAAATGTAATTTACCTCATTTTACCTCCTCTTTGTTCTTCTTCCAGTATAATCCCCTTTCTACTTCTAGCTTCTTTTTTATATCATCATAATAAAATCAAATTATACTTACATAATCTAAATATACCCATATCAGAGATACAGTTCTCAAGAGTTAAACATATCATCTTCCCATATAGGGAAGTGAACTTTTTCACTTTTAAAAGAAAGAGTTATTTTTCTTTCCTTTTTATCTTTCTGTGCTTTTCTTGAGTTCTGTATTTGAAGATCAAATTTTCTGTTCAGCTCTGGTCTTTTCATAAGAAATAAATGAAATTCACCTCTTTCATTGAATGTCCATCTTCTTCCCTGAAAGATAAAACTTAATTTTGCTAGATAATTGATTCTAGGCTGCAATTCAAATTCCTTTGCCCTTTGGGAATATCATAATTCAGGTCCTTCAGTCTTTTAATGTGGAAGCTACTATGTCCTGGGTAATGCTGATTGTGACTTCTTGTTATTTGAATTGTTTCTAGATGTTTGTAAATTTTTCTCCTTAATCTGATAATTTTAAAATTCAATCATAATATTCCTTGGAGTTTCATTTTGGGGTCATTTTCAGGAGGTAATGAGTGAATTCTTTCAATGGCTATGTCACCCCCTGGTTCTAAGACTTCGTGGCAGTTTTTCTTGATGATTTTCTGAAAGGTGATGTCTAGACTCTTTTTTTCATCATGATTTTCAGGAAGTCCAATAATTCTTAGATTGTCTCTCCTAAATCTATTTCCCAGATAAGTTCTTTTTCCAATGAGGTATTTTATATTTTATTCTATTTTTTTTTTTCATTTTGGGGGCTTTGTTGGACTGATTCTTGATATCTCCTTGGGTCATTCATTTCCATTTCTTCAGTTCTAATTTTTAGTGAATTATTTTGTTCAGTTAACTTTTTTATTTCCTTTTGCATTTGGCGAATTGAACATTTTTTTCCTCAGGCAATTGGGGTTAAGTGACTTGCCCAGGGCCATACAGCTAGGAACTATTAAATGTCTGAGACCACATTTGAACTCAGGTTTTCCTGATTTTAGGGTTGTTGTTCTATCCACTGTGCCACCTAGCTGCCCCTGGCCAACTAAACTTTTAAGTGAGTTGTTTTGTTCATTGATTTCTTTTTCCATTTCACAAATTCAGTTTTTCCATGAGTTGGTTTCTTTGTTTCATTTCATCAAATCTATTTTGTAAAGAGTTATATGCTTTTCCCATTTCTCCCTATCTATTTTTAAAGCAGTTTTCTTCAAATAATTTCTGTTGCCTTTCCCATACTTTCTTGCAATGTTCTCATTTCCTTTCAACATTTTTCTTCTAACTCTCTTTTAAGATCCTTTTTTATTTATTTTTTTTTTTTATTTAGGATATTGGGTAACTTTTCGCTTAACAATTTTGAAACCTCTTGTTCCAATTTTTCCCTCTTTTACCCCCCCCCCCTCCTAGATTGGGGATGACCGTAGATGTTAAATATTTAAAATAAATTAGATCAAAAAATTTATACATTAAAAAACTTAAAAGAATCAGACTCTGAAATATTTACAATTAAACTTTGAAGGGAAATCAAAAAATGCAGGTGTGCATAAAATAAGGGATTAGAATTCAAAGTAATGTTTTATATCTCCCAGGTTCTTTTCCTTGCTTAGTTCAGTTCATTACTGCTCCATTACAAATGATTTGGTTGATCTCGTTTGAGGATGCTGGGTCCATCGAACTGGTCATCATTAATATTGTTTTTAAAATATAATGATCTCCTGGTCCTCCATTTCCTCGCATCATTGTTAAAGTCTCTCCGGCCTTTCTGTTATCCTGTTGGTCATTTCTTCAAACAGTAATATTCCATAATATTCATATACCACAATTTATTCAGCCATTCTCCAACTGATGGACATCCATTCAGTTTCCAGTTTTACCACTACAAAGGGCTGCCACAAACATTCTGCACATATGGGTCCCTTTCCTTCTTTTAATCTTTTGGGATATAATCCAGTGTTCTTGGATCAAAGGGGTATGCACAGTTTGAATAACTTTTTGGGCGGTTCCAAACTCTCTCCAAAATGGTTGGATTTTCAACTCCACCAACAACATCAATGTCCCAGTTTTCCCGCATCCCCTCAACAATCTCATTATTTTTTCCTGTCATCTTAGAATCGACAGGTGTTAGTGGTATCTTAGGTTGTCTTAATTTCTTTCCGATTAATAATGCTTGGGCTTTTCATATGACTAAAAATAGTTTCAATTTCTTCATCTGGGGTGTCTGTTCATATCCTTTGACCATTTTCAATTGGAGAAGGCGTTTTTTTATAAATTAGGTTAATTCTTATATATTTTTTAAATGGGGTTTACAGAACCTTTGACTGTAAAAAAATTTTCCAGTTTATTGCTTCCTTTCTAATCTTGTCTGCATTAGTTTTGTTTGACAAAAACTTTTCAGTTTTGGTATAATTAAATTTTCTATTTTGTGATCAGTAATGATCTTGTTCTCTTTGGTCATAAGACCCCCCTTCCAGTCGGTAAGAAAACTTCCCTTTGTTCCTCTAATTTTTTAATTTCATTTTATAGGTCATGACCCATTTTGACCTTAGGTTGGGTTAAGTATGGATCAATCCCCTAGTTTCTTTATATTGGTTTAATTTTCCGAATTTTATCAAACGTAATTCTTATCCCAAAGTGGGATCTTTGGTTTTCAAAGACTAGGTTTATATTTGTTGACTGTTTTATCCCTTGGAACCTAATCTATTCCTGATCCTTAATCTATTCGTTAGAATCAAATGGTTTTTTTCCTCTAACAAAATTTTAGATCGGTACATAAAGGCACCTTCATTTGATTTTTTTCATTAATTCCTTAAATTCTTGACCTTTTGTTTTCTATATGAACATTCTTTTATTTTTCTAGGTCATTAAAATAGTTTTTTGGGGCTGATTGGTATGCCTAAATAAATAGATTAGTTTAAATAATATTGTCATCTTTATTAAATTTGTCCTTATCAAAGCATTTAATATTTTCAATTAGTTGATCAGACTTAATTTTGTGAAAATAGTCTTAAATTTTCTCATAAAGTTTCTGTTTTCCCTTGGCGGGTGATTCCTAAATTTTATTTTTAGTGTTACTTTAAATGGAATTTCTTTTAACTCATGTTGGTTTGTTGTGATAAAAAATCTATGACTTTGTGGGTTTTTTTAACCAACCCGCTAAAGTGGATTTTTCAACTTTGTAGAAATCTCGGGGTTCTCTAAATACCATCATGTTATCGGCAAAGGAATAATTTGGTTTTCCTCATTGCTATTCTTATTCCTTTTCTCTTTCTCGCTCATTTTGCTAGCGTTTCAATACAATATTAAATGTAACGGTGAGGTGGGCGCCTTGTTTCCTCGATCTTTTAAGAATGGTTAGTTTTCTCCATTCATATATGTTACTGGTTTTAAATAGATGCTGGATTATTTTGGAAAGTCCAATTTTTCCTATACTCTCAAGTGTTTTTTAATAGGAATGGATTTGGTTTTTTATCAAATCTTTTTCATCTATTAGGATATCATTGGTTTTATTGGTTTGGTTATTTGTGGAATTATGCTGATGTTTTCCTAATATTGAAAATTCATTCCGGTATAAATCCTACTTATCATGTGTATTATCTTGGGGATGATTTTCTTGTCTTTTTGCTAATATCTTATTTAAAGTTTTATAATTTTTTTCTCGTTTTTTACCTGGTTTATATCAGTCCATGTCTGTGTCATAGAAGAATTTGGAGGATCCTTCATTCCCTATTTTATCAAATAATTTATATAGCATTGGGGAATTTTCTTTAAATGTTTGGTAAAATTCAGATTAAATCCATCTGGTCCGGTGATTTTTTCTTGGGGTTGTTTAATTTTCCTATTTCTTTTTCTGAAATGGGACTATTCAAAACAATTTACTTCCTCCTCTGTTAGTCTAAAGTCTATATTTTTTAGGTATCATCCATTTCCTTGGTTATCAAATTTTGGCAAAAGTTGGCAAAATAACTCCTTATTATTTCTCAATTTCCCTTTTGGGGAAGTTCCCTTTTCATTTTAAGACTACTAATTTCATTTTTCCCTCTCCTTTTCAAATGTTTCAAAACATCTATTTTATTGGCTTTTTCATAGAACCAACTCTTAGTTTTTTAATTAGTTCAATGGTTTTTTTACATTCAATATTTTAATTTCTCCTTTTAATTTTTAGAATTTCCAATTTAGTATTTGATTGGGGTTTTTTTTTGGTCTTTTTTGTTTTTGTTAAGCCCAATTCATTAATCTTTTTCTTTCTCTGTTTATTCAAGTAAGCCTCTAAGGAATAAAATTCCCCTCTTATTACCGCTGGTGCATCCCAAATTTTGGTATGATGTCTCATCATTGTCATTATCTTAATTAAATTTTTTGTATCAAATTTTGTTTCACCCAATCATTCTTTAAGATAGTTTTTAGTTTCAATTACTTTTTCTTTTCCCTAACTTTTTTGTTGAATAGTTTTTTATTGCATCATGATTAAAAGAAAGCATTTACTATTTCGATTTCTTGCATTTAATTTGGGTCTTTTGTCCTAATATTGGTCAATTTTGAATAGGTTCCATGAACTGTAGGAAGAAAGTATATTTTTTTCTCCACAATTTTTCTCCCAAGTCAACATACCTGATTTTTTAATTTCTTTTCTTCTTTAATTTCTTTCTTATTTGTTCTGTGGTTTGATTTGTCTAATTCTGGGTCAAGGTTGGGGATCTCCCCTATTACAATTTTGTTGTCTATTTCTTCTTGCAACCTCTTAACTTCTCCTTGGAAGTTGGATGCAACCATTGGTGCATATATTTTTAATATTGATATTTGGTTGTTTATGCTCCCTTTGGGGATGCAGTTTCCTTCCTATCTCTTAATTAGATCTTTTACTTTTTTGATCGGATAAGGATGGCTCCCCTTTTTTGCTTCACCAAATAATAGATTTTCTCCATTTTCCTTTCTCTATATGTATCTCCCAAAGTTTCTTTAAACAACAAATTGTAGGGGTTCTGACTTTTGATCCAGTCTGCTTCTCCTTTATGGGGGGTTCATCCCATTCACATTTGGTTAAATTACTAAATCTGTATTTCCTCCATCTAATCCCAGTTAGCTTTACTTATTCTTGCCTCCCCCAACCCTTTTTCCCCAAAATGGCCCCTCTTGATGTGCACCCTCTTTATAATCCTCCCTCTCCCCTCTTTGGTCTTTCCCCTTCCTACCCTTATTACTCTTTTTCTTTTCCCTTTTCCTCTCCCCTTTTTTGGGGCGAGGGAAATTTTCTCTAAAACAAATGTCAATTATTTTTCTTTGAGCCAACTCTGATGAGGTAAAAGATTCACACAATGTTCTTCCCCCTCTCTAAATTCCCTCAGATATATAAGTTTCCTTTGCCTCTTTGTGGTGTGGTTTCCCTCTTTTTTCCTCCTTCCCACCTTTCTGCCATCATCCCTTTTCATATCCTTTTTTTATGTTATATCATAATCAAATTTGCCAATTCTTTTTGTACATCCACAACAAAATACAATTCTCAAAATTTTTTTCCTTTTGCATCTCTTGGTTCTATGGTTGGAATCAAATGTTTTGTTTTATTTGGTTTTTTTAAAACAAAATAAATTCATTGTTTCATTAAATATCCATCTTCTTCCTGGGAAAATGCTCAGCTTAGTGGGTTTTTTCTTGCTGCATCCCAAGTTCTTGCCCTTTCTATATCATATTCAGGCCCTTCATTCCTTTTGTGGGGCAGGATCTTGGGTGTCCATTGGGCACCTCATTTAAATTTTTTGTTTTGTTTGAAAATTTTTCCTTAATCTGATGTTCAAAATTTCCCAATATTCCTTGGGGTTTTTTATTTCAGGTTTCTTTCAGAAGGTGTTAGATGAATTCTTTCAATCCCTATTTTCCCTCTGATTCTATTACCCTTGGGCAGTTCTCTTTGATTTTTTTGTAAATATTCTGGCCATTTTTTCATATAATTTTCCGAAAGTCAATAATCCTCAGTTTCTCTCCTAGATTATTTTCCAAGTCTTCATTTTGCAAGTAGATAATTCATGTTTTCCATTTTCATTTTTTTGTTTTCTTGACTGATTCTTGCTGTCTCAATAATCATTAGTTTCTTTTTTCAGTTCTAATTTTTAAAAATTTTTTTCCTATTAGCTTTGTTTCTTCTTTCTGTATATGTCAATTGAGTTTTTAGTGTATTGTTTTGGTCTTTGGAATTTTTTCCATTTCACTAATTTTTTTTTTTTTTTTTTTGGTGAATTATTTTTCTTTTTCCAATTCACAGATCCTTTCTTTGAGTTCTTTATTTTCCAATTCCCAATTTTGTTTCCTCATTTCCTGGGGAATTTTTTAACTTTTCAATTCGTATTTCAGGAAGTTGTTGCTCTCTTGTAAGCTTCTCTTTCCTTTCCCATTTATCTTCTAACTCTCTTTTGTGACTTTTTAATGGTCTCTTCTGTGAGAGCATCATGTAAGGAGGACAGTCTGATGCATTTTTGCTGTTTAGGGTCTCTTCAGGTTTGCTGCCTGCTCTTTTCTGCATAGAAGCTGTCAATCTTCTTTTCATCTTTTTATTCATGTTTTCAAAGCCTTTGGGGTATGTCTCTAGGCAAGGGGGTTACCAGCTTCCTCTGCAGAGCAGGGAAGATGTAAACATTTCCGGCTCAGAGGTATGGAGTGCTCTGGTAGAGTCTTCCTTCCCCCAACGAAGTGGATTCAGCACTGGCCAAGCTATCAAACTTCTTAGGTAGGGCTGGTGGATTAGCGATGCCTTGGCTAGAGACTAAGGGGTGAAAGTGTCACTGTCCCAGGCAGGGCCTCTTGTGGGACTGTGAGTGTGTGAGACCATGGACCCCGCAAACTCTGCCCAGCATCTCTGTCTGATGCAATCGGCCCTGGAAAGCTCTATGGCCCGGCCGGGCTCCCCCACTGCGAGATTGGAGGCTACGGGCTCGTCCTCCTGCCGTGCAGGATCCACAACTTCCCAAGGGAATGGCCCCATGCTGTGGGTTGGGGCTGAGAGCTTTGCTGAGGATCTGTGCTTTCACTTTCAGTTTGAGGCTCTCCTCAGAACCTAATTTCTCTCCCCAGTCTTGCTGATCTCCCTCCTGGACTGGAACCAACCTTTTTGGGCGAGACTGCAGGATTTTCTTCAGCTGGTGAGTTGTTCTACTTCTTATCTTTATGAATTGTAGCAGTCAAGACTATTTTTGAGGCTCGATATAATATTGATAAAGAGGGTAAGAGTTAGAAAGTCGCGTGTGTCTTCTCCGCCATCTTGGCTCCGTGCCCCTAAGATCCTTTTTTAAATCTTCCAAGAGAGCCTTGTCAAATGGAGATCAACTCACATCACCCTGTGTGGCTTCATCTGGAGACAATTTGCCTTTACTGTCCTCAGTGTTTTAGATCTGTCCTTTTGTGTCTCCATAAAAGATATCTGGGTAAGAGCTCTTTATGCTTTTTTGTTCATTTTTAAAGTTTGAGTTCAATTGTTAGGGCAAAGAAGAGATTGTCCCAAGCTTCCTCTACAGGTGACATTGGCTTCACATTGCCCTGAGGTTAGTGCTGCTGACTTCTTCCCCATACTGGGTGAGCATAACCAGGTTATATGTTATTCTAGAGTTCGGGGGCTCATTATTTGCCTTTTGTAGTTGTATTGGATGTCTCACAGCTATTCTGCTAATCCACTGGGTTCTGACCCAGGACATAATAGTCAATGCTGCTATATTTTGACTAACAGCCTCACAGTAGATTTGTCTAGTGTGGAGACACCACACCACCCTGAGTTCCTGTACTGCACTGTGCTTGGTCACATCCCCTCCCCCAGCCCACCCCAGCCCAAGTGCCCAATTAAAATAGACCTTTTTTTAAAGTTCTTCCAAAATATCTTTTGCTGGCAATTTGTTACACTCCAAATATTTGTATGTTCTGTCACTCCAAAACCAGGTCAGAGCCTTGATCTGATGTTGATCCAAGGGAATCTAGGAAGAGCTCAGACAAAGACCTGACTACTCTCCACAATCATGGCTCTGCCTTTCATCCAAACAAAACCAATGCAGCTAAAATTAGAAGAAAATCAGGAAATTAGAGGAAAAAACATTTGCAGTAAGTTACTCTGATAAAGTTCTCCTCAAAGATATAGGGAAGTGAGTCAAATTCATAAAATTAAGAACTATTCACCAATTGATAAATGGTCAAGGGATATGAATAGGTGGTTTTCAGAGAAAAAAATCAAAGCTAGCATTAAACAATCAAAACTCTAAATCATTAATAATTAGAGAAATACAGATTGACTAAGATGACAGAAAAGGAAAATGATAAAGGATAAAAAGTATAAATGATTTAAAAATAAATAAACTCATGTACTCTTCCTGGGATTATGAACTATTTCAAGCATCCTACAAAGCAATTTGGAACAATGACCCACAAATCTATAGAACTGTTCATATACTTTAACCTCAGAATATTACTAAAATGTTTATACACCAAAGAAATCAAAGAAAAAGGGAAAGGACCCATATATACAAAAAAAAAATCATAGCACTTCTTTTTGTTTGGCAAAGAAATTGAAACAGAGATGTCCATCGATTAGAAATTGGCTGAACAAATTAGAGTGTATAATTATAATAGAATACTATTGTGTTATTAAAAAATGATAAAGGGAATAGTTCCAGAAAAACTTGGGAAGACTTTTATAAAGTAAAATAAGCAGAATCAGGAGAACAATTTACACGTAACAGCAATATTGTAAAAATAAACAATTTTGAAAAGCTTTGTTATTCTGACCAAGACAATGATCTTTTGCTTTTCCAAAGCCCTGAAAAATGCTATTCATCTCTATATAAAGAAATGATAGACTCAGACTGTAGATTAAAACATTTTCTTCTTTTAGAAATGCATTTTGCATTATTTCTCATTTGTAATAAATTTTATATATATATATATATATATATATATATATTGCTTTCTTAATGTTTGCTCCTGGGGATACTTGGGTCCTTGGGAAAGAATAGAATTTAGAACTTAAAATAAAGTCAAATTGGAATTAAAAAATTTAAACTGGGAATCAGGAAGGTCTAAACTTTTGTCCACACTCTTATAAATCACTTAATCAAACAATAAGTATTTTAAATCCCCTATTTTGTGCCAGGCAATGGAGATTCCAAGATAAAAATTAAATAGTTTCTCCAAATCAAGGAATTTTCAATCTATATAAAAATAATATGTATGCATTTTAATTATTTTTTTATTTTATATTTCCTCCCAATTATATTTAAAACAAAAAAAAAATACATTTGTTTTTAAAATTTTTGAGCTCTACGTTCTCTCGCTTATCTCCACCCACAATTAAGATACCATATGTGAAGTTGTGCAATACATTTCCATAAAAGTCAAGTTGTGAAAGAATACATAGATTTCTCAACCTATGAAAATAAAAAACCCCAAGAAAAATTAAGTTAAAAAGAAATAAAGATGGAAAGTGGAGAATGCTTAAATATGTATTCAGACAATCAGTTCTTTCTCTGGGTATGGATAAAATTTTTCATCATAAGTCCTTCAGAATAGTAATGGATGATTATAGTATTGAGAATAGCAAAGTCATTTACAGTTGGTCATACCAGAACATTGCTATTTTATATACAGTAAATTTCATGTATTTAAATTTCCAGGTTTGCTTGTTATTGTTTGTTTTCTGAGAGTATTCTGGTTACCATTTCCCATAAAGCAATAATATTCCATCACAAACACATAACATTGAGCTATTCCCTAATTGAGAAGAGAGCTGTTTTGAATTTTTTTTGTACAATTGGGTTATTTTCCTTTTTTTCCTCTGAATCTCTCTTGGTGTTCATGCCTACTAATAGTGTTGTTTGATCAAGAGATATGGATGAATTTATAGCCCTTTGGACACAGATTATACCTTTTGATGATTTATCAACTGGGGTATGGCTCTTATTTTTTATAAATTTGACTCAGTTCCCTATTTTTTTTTTAAAAACAATTATTATTGGTAACTGTATTTGCCCCCATTTATTCTCTCTCTCCTTTCACCCTGTCCCTCCTCAAAAGTGTTTTGATACTGACTACTCCCTTCCCTAATATGCCCTCTCTTTTTATCACCCTTCCCCCTTTCTTATATTTCACTCCTATTTTCCTGAAGAGTAAGATAGATTTCTATACCCTATTAAGTATTTATGTTATTTCCTCTTGGAGCCAATTCTGATGAGATTAGGGTTCATTCACTCCCTCTCTCCTCCCATCTCATCCCCTCCAATATAAAAGCTTTTTCTTGTCTCTTTTTTATGGCAGATAATTTGCATCATTCCACTTTTCCCTTTCCCTCTCTTCCAGTACATTCCTCTCTCACCGCTTAATTTCATCATTTTTAAAGAAGATATTACCCTTCATATTCAAGTTATACCCATGGTCTCTGTTTAAATATACTCCTTCTAACTGCTATTAAAAGGCAAAGTTCTAATGAGTTACAAGTATCATCCTCTTATATAGGAATGCAAACAAATAAATCTTATTAAGTCCCTTATGATATCATTTTCCTGATTACCTCCTTATGCCTTTCCAGAGTCATATATTTGAAAATCAAATTTTCCTTTCAGCTCTGGTCTTTTCATAATGAATGCTTGAGAATCATCTATTTCATTGAATAGCCATCTTTTCCTCTTAAGTAGATGGTTCTTGGTTGTAATCCTAGCTAAACTGCTCTCCAGAATATCATATTCCAAACCCTCTGATCTTTTAATGTAGAAACTACTAAATTTAACTGACTGTGGCTCCACTATACTTGATTTTTTTTCTGGAAGCTTGCAATGTTTTATCCTTGACCTGGGAGTCCCAGAATTTGGCTATAATGTTCCTGGGAGCTTTTATTTGGGGATCTCTTTCAGAAGGTAATCAGTGTATTCTTTCGATTTTATTTTACCATGTGGTTCTAGAATATCAGGACAGTTTTGTTTGATAATTTCTTGAAAGATGAAGTCCAGACATCTTTTTTTTTTTTTTATCATGACTTTCAGATAGACCAATAATTTTTAAATTATCTCTCCTGGATCTATTTTCCAGGTCAGTGGTTTTTCCAATGAAAAACTTTTTTCTATTTTTTCATTTTTGATTTTGTTTCATTGTATCTTGATTTCTCATCAAGTCATTAACTTCCATTTACTCAATTCTATTTTTTAAGGAATTATTTTCCTCATTGAGCTTTTGTACTTCCTTTCTCAATTGGCCAATTTTGATTTTTTAAGTATTCTCCTCATTCGTTATTTGTATTTCCTTTTGCACCTTTCTCAATTCTTTCTCTAATTGTCCCTCTATTTCTCTTCATTTTCAAAGTACTTTTTGAACTCTCCAATGACATGAGCCCAATTCCTATTTTTCTTGTAGGCTTGGCGTAAAAGTTTTGACTTTGTTATCTTCTGAGTGTGTGTTTACTATAATAACTTGGAAACTTTTTTTTTTGTTTTCTGCTCATTTTTCTAGCATATTATTTGGTTTTTAACTTTTTGTTAAAGTATGACTCTGTTTTCAGGGTAGAAGGTGCATTGTCCCAAGCTTCAAGGGTTTTGTGCTACTCTTTTCAAAAATCCTTCTAGAAATCTCATCACAAGTACTCTTTTCTGACCTTGAGCTGTTTAGATGTGTTCTATCATACTACAGCTACTACTAAGATCTAGTGTGCTGGCTAGGGCGGGGGCTCTGCTAACCAACACTGGGACTGCACACCAGACTTTCATCTCATTGCCACAGACCCTCTGTACTGACCTTCTGAGCCTTCCCAAGGTGTGAGCTGAAAGGTCCAGAACCCTCCATCACTACCGATGATTCAGAGGTCTCACTTTCCTGATGCTGGGGTCTAAGCCAAGCTGGGAATGGGGCTGGACTTGGGGCAGGGGCTGTGCTGATTACTAGCAGAGCTTGTGCTGGATTGTGTGATGAACTCCCACACTGATTTCACATACCTTTTCTGCTGATCTTCCAGGTCCTCTCAAGGCTGAGAAGGTTGAAAGTCACCAGTACTATTGCTGATTCAGTGGTTGGGCTGTAGCCAGGCTGGGGCTGGGGTCAAGTCCAGGGCTGGGCCTGGGCTTGGAGCTGTACTAATGTGACCTGTACTAGGACTGCATGCTGCACCCCCCACTTCGATATCACAGATCTTTTCTGTTGACTTTATACATTATTTTCAGATGGGAAATGTTCTAATCTGTCTTTTGAGGTGTTCTGATGCTCTAAAATTCATTGAATCATTCTTTAAAAGAATTTGGACAGTTTGTGGGAGAAGTTACAAAGTATGATAGTGGGAAGAAGATAAACTTAAGTGGAGGAAGGAGAGATCCATGGAACCAGAGCTTCAAGCATGAAGCTATTTGAGAGAACTGGCTATGTAATGAAAACTAGTGGAAGACAGTGAAGCATCATTTTTGCAGTTTTTATGAGGCATTTTCATGGCACTTTCCATAACCCCCAGGGTCAAGTATTTTGTTTGACACCCAAAGATCACAGTAACCTAGCCCCCTCCTACCTTTCTAGTCTTCTTACACCTTACTCCCCTACATTCTTCAATCTGCTATCATTGGATCTAGTGTCATCTGGCTGCTCCATGAACAAGACACTGCATTTCTTGGCTTTGAATACTTTCTCTGGGTATCCCCATAGCTAGAATGTGTTCCCTCCACTACTCTGACCAGTATATCTCTAGCTACCTTTATGTCCCAGTTAAAATCCCATCTTCTACAGGAAGTATTCCCCAATCTTTCTTAGGACTAGAACCTTTCCACTTTAAAATATTTCCTATTCATCCTTTTGTTTGTTGTTTTCTCCATTAGACTGTGAGCTCTTTGAAGGTAAGGACTATGTTTTGCCTCTTTTTATATCCCAGTGATTAGCACAGTGCCTGACACATAGCAGGTAGTTAATTTTTCTCAATCTTTTTGATTGAAATATCCTTTCCTCACCACCATATTTTTCTGCCTTATGACTGCAACCTAGGAAAGGTTCTGATGATCTAGCTTTACTTACAGCTCTGCTGGGATCTTCTTAAAGCCTTTTTAGCTAATAAGCTAAGTGTCTTATTAAGGATATCTCCACACTAAATAAGGTACCAGAATAGGATTGCAGTATATTTAGTTTTTTGCAACTTCTTCCTAAATTTTAGCCCGGGCAGTAACACAGGAGGCAACTGTGAAGGTGCTAAGCACTCATTAGCATCTTGCTTGTGGAGCTGCTATTTGTTCTTCATGGCTACTTTCACAGCAAATGATGTGGTGTTTGCCAAGCATTTCTTTGAAAATAGTTTAGAACACAAGAAATTCAAAGCATTTTGTGTAAAACCAACACATTATTAGAATGGGGAAATTGAGGGTGATAGTATAATTATAAAAAAAGTGTAAATTGTTATTTTTCAGTTCTAGTCTCCCTGGAAAGAGAAGAAAAACATTTCTTCTCAGGTTAAAAGGAAAAAGAAGAAACTACTTCTTCTAGCTCTTAATAGGCCAATTTATTACATTGGGCGTATAATGTGAACTCTCTGCATGAAGAGATGCTCCAATTAAAAAAATTTAAAACAAATAAAAAAGATCATTCCCAAATATATGTAGATATTACACAATAAATATTTAAATTCTTAAAATGTTATTGTGTCTTTATCTTTCACTGAAGTGTCATTCTAATGTCCTACTTGACCATACTGCATAAAGTAATGAATTTGGAGCTAAGAACACCTAGGTGCATCTTCTAAAGCTGATGTTTTCCAGTAGAATGACCATGGGAAATCATTTAATCTCACTGTCTTAATAAAGTCATCTGTAAAATGGAGGTAATAATATCGAACATACATATCTCACATAATTGTGGGTCTTAAATGAGATAATTTTATCAAGTCTCTGAAAACTTTAAAACTATGTGAATGTTAGAGTTTACTAACAGAAGGATAATTAATAATAATTAAGTTTGTGTCTATATGAATGACTAGGGAACTTGGTAATGTGGCTATGGAAGAAGGGGGTGCTGATTAGGTATGATTGGGTGGAAAATATGATGAAGAAATTTTCAACTCTGAGGAAAACTAAGGAAGAGAGAAATCAGTCCATATAAGAGGGCAAGATTTGGGGTCAGGAATTCTGAGTTTAAATGAAGCCTTAGATCCTCATTAATTTTGTAACCATGGGGCCACTCCCTTGTTTGCCTCAGTTTCTTCATCTGTAAAACAATCTGAAAAAGAAAATGGCAATTCACTCCAGTGTCTTTGCCAAGAAAACCCCAAAAATATCTCAAGGAACTGGGCGTGACTGACGCAAATGAACAACAAAACATTTGGATTCCAGGAGAGGTACTAAGCTCTTATAGCCATAAAGACGAACAGTCTTAGTTTGGTCACAAAGGATGAACTTGGGTGGGTCCAAGAAAGAAATGATTCTATTTGGAAAGTTTAGTGGTATAATACTAAATTTGGAGACTAAGAGACAGAATTGCACTCTGGCTCTGATAATTCCATGTTGTATGATCCCGCTACCTCCCAGAAACCATTTGTGGCCCTTTGAATCTGTTTCTTCCTCTGAAAAATTAAAACACTAGTATTTGCACTATATTACAGGGTTGTAATAAGAAAATCACTTTATAAGTCTTATTTTCTTGTAATTCAAGAATAATTCTATTTATTATTATATTAATATATTTATTAAGATATATCATTCCCTCAGTGGGAACAAGACTTTCAGGCTCATTAGAAGTTAAAATTTTCCAAAATATTTTAGGGGATATACAATCTGATGAAATTGCCTGAAATTGCTGTACTCACTAGAATTACTTCTGACAATTAAAAAATGGATTTCACCCATAAAATATATTTTTCTTCAATCTTTAGCACTCCAATCTTTAGAATGTCTTACCAAGTCAAACCTTTTCTCCTCATAGTAACTGCCATATAGCAGATGTTTAGTAAATATTTGTTGACAGCAACTTGTTTTGTTTTAGTTCCTTTTTATTAACCCTTCTCCCAGTTCTTCCAACTTTACACTATTCTAGAACACTGATATCAAAATCCAACAGACAGGAGGACTATTAAATTCTGTCAATCACATTCACTCAGTTTTAAAATGTAATATTATCCATATTTTGTTATACATTTATTTATTTGTTAAGTAAATGCCCAATTACATTTTAATGTGTTTTGGGCTACACTCTGGAAAGTTGTGGACAATCTTTGGCCATCATTCAGGTGTTTGATAACTCTGCTATGGAAAAATCTATCACAACTCATGTACCTGATAGGTCTTTATTATTTCATTATTTCCTGAGAATTAATTAAACTATTCCACAGAAATCCTTAGTTCTTAAAATTTTAGTTCATTTTAGTTTATTCTTCAGTACAATTGCCCCATACTCACTGTGGGCCTAAATGATCTTTGAATAACTTGACTATCCCACATCAGCAGTTCCAATATTTCTAACAATCATTGAACTGTATTATTTAATAGGCATAATTTTTGTGCTTTTCCCTAGAGTTATATCCATCTTTTTTTAAAAAAAAGGTATATACACAAAATTAAAATCAAAACAGAACAGAACAACAAAATATGTGTGGTACAAAATATGTGCGCAACAGACAAATAAAGGTGATTACATATTTCCAGTGAAAGACGTTTTGAATAGAAGCACACAAGCAAGGCTACCACCCTACAGGCTGTAAACTTCTTAAGATCATGTATTATTCCATTTTGCCTTTATATCCCCTATAGCTACCATTGTGCTTTGCACATAGTAGGTACTTTATAAATGTTTTTTTTTTCCCCAAATGAATTAAACATTAAGTAGTCTATATTAGCTTAAACAAAGAGCAGGCCTAACAGTGCCATATCCTTCAAAAGAAAGATAGGCAGAATACCATGGAATTAAATTCTACATGAGATGTTATCCTGAGAGCCATAGGAAAACCATCAATAATGACATTCCAAAGTTACAATCTTACAAATAAATGTAAATCTTGTACTTGGGTTCAAAAATTCAGCTTCATAAGGATGATATGGAAACCTTTGTCTG
Organism: Sarcophilus harrisii; assembly: GCF_902635505.1. Taxonomy (NCBI): domain Eukaryota; kingdom Metazoa; phylum Chordata; class Mammalia; order Dasyuromorphia; family Dasyuridae; genus Sarcophilus; species Sarcophilus harrisii. Next base: position 420,271,688 of record NC_045428.1, on the reverse strand, counting down.
AAAAATACCAAAGAATTTTTTTTTGGGGGGAGCAAGGGAAAAGGGGGAGATTTTCTGCAATTCCAGTATAAAGCAGTAGTGAGATATGAAAGCCAAAAGAGCTAATGTAATCACTAAATGCACTGAGAGAGCCACAGTTCTTGGAGTTAAAAAACAATGATCCTTCTATACTCTGTACTCAAGAGACTACATTGGAAGTATTTTGTTCAATTCTGAATGCTACAGTTCAAGAAGGACATTAATGAACTGGAAAATATCCAGTGGAGAACGACTAAAATGGTGAAGAAGCTTCAATTTGTGTGAAAGGAGGAAGAGTTTAACTGGCATTATGTAACTGCAGAAGAGAAGAAATGACAGGATACAATTGTTGTCTTCATATTTAATCATGTGACAAGGGGATTAAACTCATTTTGTTTGGGCTCAGATGATAAAACAGAATAAAATGTGTAAAGAACAAAAAGGCAAATTTATGTTTTATGCCAGGTAAACAAAAAAAAAAAAACAACAAAATGTGACTAATAATTAGAATTACCCAAGAGTAGAAAGGGATGCCACAAGACATGGTGAGTTTACTCTCCTCAGTGATCTTCCACCAGTACCCCAAAGAACCTTTGTCAAATACATTAAAGTGAGGATTCTTTTAGGGTATGGGTTGGACTAGATAACTTCTTACATCTCCTCCAATTCTACTTTCTGTGATTCTAAGAACTGTGTGGAAAGGTGGAAAGATATGCCAGGCTTGCAGAATAAAGGACTTTGAATGCCAGCAGAAAGAATGTAACCCTCATTAGTTAGGCAATGCCAAACCACTGAAGATGTGAAAGAGAATGATATACTTAGAAATGGGAGGCAGAATATTGTAAAAGTGATAGTGAAATTCTCTATCAGTTTTCCAGTTCAAAACTAACCTATAACACATTTTTTTCAGTATTTCACATAATGCTAATCTGAAGCTTGCCTTAGAATATTTATTTGTTACAGGGAAACACACATAGAAATGAAGATTTTAATTACAGTTAAGAATGAAGACAAATTGTAAGAAGAATAGCAAATAAATAAATAAAACAGAATTTTTTGGATTGTCCTAATTGCTTATGACAATATCAGTGTATTTCACCCATGAAATATTTTTATAATACTGCTTCTGGGGAATGACTTTTAGATCTCACAGAGACTTACTATGAATTATAATTCTTCAGTCAGGGGCTCCTCCTCCTCTTCCTCCTCTTTCTATTCCTCCTCCTCCTACAGATAGTCCATATCATATGAACAGTTGGGAAGAATTCTCTAATTTTGCGCATCTCATATTTCTTTGGAGCTACTTCAATTCTGTTTTGCTCATAGAACGCACCACCTTCTCTGATGGGGGCATGCCATACTAGGTAGTCCTGTGCCAATTCTTCAATCAATTCTAAAGTACTTAAAAGAGACCTTGAGAGTATCTTTGCATCAATTTTTCTGCCTACCAATTAGTGCTTGCCCTGAGTGAGTTCTCCATAAAATAGTCTTTTTGGCAAGTGGACATTTGACATTTGAACAAGGTAGCTAGCCCAATGGAATTACACTCTGCAGAAGAGTTGGAATGCTGAGCAGTTTAGTTCGAGAAAGGACCTCAGTGTCAAATCTTTGTGTGTATAAATGCATGTATGTGTATGTATACATTCATAATTACAAAGTCATTATATGATATCAATATTACAAAAACATTTTCCTAAGCCTTAACTGGACACTGAAAACTTCAGGACTTCAATTCTCATGTCTAGAGTTGCATTGTTTAAAAAATCATTTGTACTACTTTTCCCAAAAAGTCATATGTCATAAGACAATTGGTAGGGAGCAGCCAAAGGAAGCTTTAGTGGAAGTACGTATAGGTAGGGAGGCAACTTTTGTTGGAGAATAGAGATAGGAAAAATAATTGTTGGACCTTAACTCCCCTGGTGTTCCCCCAATTCAGGAAGATCTTGATGACTTCAGAGCCAAAGTATGGAAGGTTCACAGTTCTCCAACTTCAGAAATCATCCCAATGCCCTCAGAAGATTCCATAGAATTTCTTTCTTTTCCATTTAGTCAATTGTACTCTTTAAGAAGTTAATTTTAATTGCTATTGCTGTCATCATTGTTTTGTTTTTTATTAAAGTTTGTTTTTTATTTTCAAAATTTATGTATGGAAAATTTTTCAACATTCACCCTTGCAAAATCTAGAGTTCCAAAAAATTTCCCTCCCTTTAACCTCCTCTCCTAGATGGCAAGTAATCCAATATATGTCAAAGATGTGCAATTCTTCTATACATATTTTCATAATTATCATGATGCACAAGAAAAATCAAATCAAAAAGGAAAAAAATGAGAAAGAAAACAAAATACAAACCAAACAATATAAAAGTGAAAATACTATATTGTGATCCACACTCAGTCTCCGTAGTCCTCTCATTGGGTGCAGATGGCTCGCTTTGTCACAAGACCATTGGAAATAGCCGGAATCACCTTGCAGTTGAAAAGAGCCATTCCATCAGAATTGATCATTGTATAATTTTGCTGTTGCCATATCCTACTGATCATTTCTTATAGAACAATAATATTCCATAACATTCATATACCATAACTTGTTCAGCCATTCGTCAGCTAATGGGAATCCACTAAATTTCCAGTTCTTGCCACTACAAAAATGGCTGCTACAAACATTTTTACACATATATGTCCTTTTCCCTTTTTTTTTTTTTAATAATTTCTTTGGGATACAGAATACGTAGAGACACTGCTGGATCAAAGAGTATGCACCGTTTGGTAGCTTTTTGGGCAAAGTAAGGAGTTGTTTTCTTCAGTGGATTTTTAGATCTCCTTTTCAAGTAGTTTTCATGTTGCTGACTTTTTAATTTTCTTATGTCATATATTGATCTGCTATTAGTATTTGTCTGTCCTACCACCCTGGGTTCAGGATCTTCTATTGTTTTATTGCAGTGGGGCTTGCTGCCAGTTCACTGGGGAGCTTCTTCTCTTAGACTGAATCCTCCCTTTCTTCCCTTATTGAATTCCCTTCCTGCTGATTTTCCAAATTTCCTAGGCTAAAAACTGATTTCAAACTGTCTCCTTCTTAATTCTGCATATCCAGGATCTGTCTTGGGGTACTATTTTATCTCTATTTTATTCCAGAGGTGAATATGGGAGGCTTACAGTGATTTGCTCCCTCCATCATATGGCTTCTAAGAAATTCTGTGTTCCATAGAATTTCTTCAGGTAGGAGAACCTATGCTGAAATGACTATGTCCTTCCAATATGCTGGGAAACTTGGAATTGATAAATTTTAAAGAGTTTTTATTCATTTGAAGAGAAAGGGAAAAGGAGTTCTTTGCTTGGTCTTCTCTTCTTGTTTATAGTATTTAAATATTTCAATTAAATTTTTCTGACATTAAATGGGTGATTGTTTTATGCTTTGTAATGGAGATCATTTGGACTAGTTAGTCCCTAATTTAAACAAAATGAAAGTTTAGATTACACTTAAGTAATTGCTCAAAAGAGTCACACTGAACCTCAGAAAATAAGTAAGGGACTTTAGAGTCAAAGTCTTCTGACATTTTTGGAGCCCAATTACATTTGGGAAGCACTCATCTTGGATGATTATGGATTGATTAAGGCTGATTACATCTATCTAAAGCTAATTACTCTAGGACTAACCTGCTCCATTTCTATTTCAAAGTGTAAACTGCTTACAGCAGTACATATCCCTCACAGTACATTTGGTAACTTGTTTAAATCCATAAAGTGCTCCACACTATTGGAACACATTGAAGATGTGGTACTTTTATTTCTATTTAATAGTATTTAATTTTTTCCACTTATATGTAAAGATGTTTTCAACATTCATTTTTTATAAGATTTTGGGTTCCAGTTTTTTTTTTTTCTTTTTTGCATTCTCTGTCCTCCTCCCTTCCCCAAGACAACAAGCAATCTGAAATAGATTATACATGTACAATGATGTTAAACATATTTCTACATTAGTCATGCTGTGAAAGAAAAATCAGAACAAAAGGGAAAACACACACACACACACACAAAAGTGATAGTATGCACAGTTTTTTGTTGCCCTTTGTACATAGTTCCAAATTGCTATCCAGACTAGTTAGATTAGTTCATAATTTCTCTAGCAATGCATTAGTGTTCCATTTTTCCCACATCTTCTCCAACATTTATCATTTTCTTGGCTCCGCCCCCGGACATATTGTTTATTAATGAAATAACTATTTTGGAAGACACCCCAAAAACATTTTGAAGTGATATAATTTAATAGCCATTTTACCTTGCATAATTATGTGCTGGCTGAATAGTCACTGTGCAAAACATGCTACAGGTACCTTGAGGGATTGAGGCAGTTTGCTCTGCTTATGGAAATCTCTGACTACCTATATTCTTCAGAACACTTTCATGTATTCAGCATACTTTCCTGGCCATACCACTGATTGGAAATCAGGCATTTCTCTTTCTTGCTGGAAATTTCTTCTAATGAATTTCCTTAACCTCAAGCATCATGATGCTTGAGCATCAAGCATCAGATGAAGACCTGAGGACTTTTATCCATAGTAACATAGAAACTATAGTTGCACCAAAATGGTTGTCTTTAAGTGCTCTTTTGACCTTAATATATTTTAATTATCATAAGTATTAACTCTGTGTGTGCCTTTCTTTGTTTCAACTTTTATTTCCATCTTCAAATCCATAGTTGGCAGGAGTGTGTGTTTGTTGCTTGCTTAAACCCATATTACAGAGGGATTCATATTTATTCAAGTTAATGGATTTTGCTTCATGATGGTACACTTTCAGTCCATGACATTTCATATGCACACATATGAATGTATGTATACATATGTATATACATATATTTTTCCATTTTCTATTTCCATTCATATATTTTCCTTTTCTATTTCTACTAATTTTTTTTCCATTTTCTATGTGCCTTAGGACAATTCCACATAAATGGCTGGGCTGTTCATATCTAAAAAAACCCTGAGAGCTGCTATGCCATGGTTATCTTGGTTGATTATTGGATTTTTTGAAGTGTTTATCCATTGTATAGCCAATGTCAATGGTGTGAGACTGGGCTTTTGTAAAGGCAATAACAATCTCTCCTATTGTCTCACACATTCTTTTTCCTGGCTCTGTCAATAAAGTTTTGCATGAATGAGCTGTCAACACATTTATTGGATTGCCAAGACTACTTCACTAGCTATGCCATTGCCCACCCCAAATATTATGGTACCATATGGAAGGAATAGAGACCAGAAGGTTGACTGCTGAAATGTTTTATCACTCTCTTCATTAATGTCAGCATCATTATCATCATAAGTAAAGTAGCAGCAGCAATAGTGATGTTGTTGTTGTTATTATTTTTGTTGTTGTTATACCTCCCAGAGGCAACATAGTATGTTAGGAAACTCATTAAATTTGGTATTTGAAGGTAGAAGTTTCAGTCCCAGATCTACCATTAACTAACTTTTGAAAATCTCTGAGTAATTCACCTAAATTCACTGATCCTCAGTCTCTTTATCTGTAGAAAAAAATTAGTTATACTTTCTATTTGATAAGGTTTATGTATAGATAAGATGAAATAACCTATGCCAAGTGCATTTTAACTAAAAAAGAACTATGTAAAAGTAACTTAGTAAATACTATTACTATCAATATTGACCTAAGGACTTCTGGGAGCCAGGATGGTGGAGTAAGCAGTAAATCACTGTAAATCTCCATATTCACCTCCACATAACCATAAAATAGAACCCCAAAACAAATCCTGTAATAACAGAATCAGGAAAAAGATGGTGTAAAACAATCTTTTGCCTAAGAGCCTAAGAAACTTTGAAGATCAGTGGGAAAGTTCTATCTCACTCAGGTAAAAGAGGAATACAATATAGGACAAGAAGGCTTCCAGTAAACGAGCAGCAAGTCCCACCTCAACAAACCAATAGGAGATCCTGAGCCTCAATGCAGTGGAATAGGCAACAACATCAGGCCTCTGATGTGTCTCAGCAAAACCAAGGAATATTAGAATATCAATGCTTCAACATAGCCCCAGGAAAACAGGCAACCTCAAGCAGCCAGATCTCTATGTGTTTTGTTGTAGCTCTGGGAAAAATACAAAAATAAGCCACAAGACTTAGCACACTACGGACACCAACACTAGGACCCTGATTCAGCACCGGTAAGCCTTCACACTCCTATGGCCTCCAGCAACTCCAACTACTTCTATCCCACCCACTCAGAACAGCACCAAATATGAGGGACCCCCATGGGCCTCAGGGAAACATCAAAGCATCACTAGTTAAACATCTAGGGGCTATAACCCCTGGTATAAGAAACCTGAGACAGTTTCCTTTCCACCTGGGAGCAAAGTTCAAACTTAAAAGAAGAAAAATGACCCAAAAAGATGAACAAAAAAACATCAAAAGAATCTGACCATAGAAAGTTATGATAACAGACAAGATATCAAGACACAAACTCAGAAGAAAATATTGATGTCAAAATACCAATGGACAAAGTCCAAGGAAAAATAAAATGTGTCTCAAAGAATTCTTAGAAGAGCTCAAAAAAGATATTAAAAATCATATAAGAGAGGTAGAAGAAAAATTGGGAGACTGATATAAGAGAATTATGGGGGGGAAAAAAGATCTAAGAGTTTTAAAAGGAAACCACTGTTTAATGAGTAGAATTGGCCGAAAGAAAAGAATATTAAAAAAAAAATACTGAAGAAAATAACTCTTGAAAAGTATAGTTGGAAAAATGGAAAAAGATAGTACAAAAGCCAACTAAAGAAAAATAAACTCAAAAGTTAAAATTAGAAAATGGACTCTACAAGATACCAAGAATCAATCAAACAAATTTAGAATAATGAGAAAATAAAGAAAATTGAAAATATTTGGAAAAGCAACTGACCTAGAAAACATATCCAGAAGAGACAGTATCAGAATCATTGGTCTACCTGAAAGCCATAATCAAAAGAAGGATCTGGACAACATCTTTCAAGAAATTATCAAGGAAAAAAAAAAAAAAAACAAAAAAAAAACCTGTTCTTACATCCTGGAACCAAAGGATAAAATAGACATTGAAAGAATTCACTGATCACCTCAGGCAAAAGATCCCCAAATAAAAACTCCAAGGAACATTATAGCCAAATTTGAAAAGTATTAGATCATGTAAAAGATACTGCAAGTGATCAGAAAGAAGTAATTTAAATATCATGGAGACACAATCAAGATTGCACAGGATTTAGCAGCTGCAACATTAAAAGGTCAGAAGTCATGACATATGGTATTCCCAGAAGACAAAGGTGTTAGGACTGCAACCAAGAATCACCTACCCAGTGAAATTAAGCTGGGTAAAGAAAGTAAAATATACTTAAAGTTTTTTTTAATGGTCATTTAGTGAAATGGAAGGATTTCAAGCTTTCATAGAAAGGAAACCAGAAATGAACACAAGATTTAATCTCCAATGTTAAGATACAAAGAAGCCTAAACAGGTAAAACCAGAAAACAAAACATGAGTGATTCAATGGAATTGAACTGTTTACATCCCTATATGGGAGGATGATACTTAAAATTCTTAAAAACTGTACCTCTAGAAGGGGGCGGAGCCAAGATGGCGGAGAAGACACACTCGACTTTCTAAGCTCTTCTCTTACCCTCTTTATCAATATTATATCGAGCCTCAAAATAGTCTTGACTGCTACAATTCGTAAAGATAAGTAGGAACAACTCACCGCCGAAGAAAATCTGCAGTCTCGCCAAAAAAGGTTGGTTCCGGGGCCAGGGGGGAGATCGGCGCAGACGGGGAGAGAAATTAGGTTCCAAGGAGAGTCTCAAACGGAGGGTGAAAGCACAGATCTCAGCACAAGCGGACAGCCCCAACCCGCAGTACGGGGCTTCTCCTTGGGGCAGTTGTGATCCTGCACAGCAGGAGTACGCAGCCCAGGTTAGCCTCCAATCTGCGCAGTGGGGAGCTCGGCTTGGGGCCATAGAGCTTTTCCAGGGCCGTTTTGCATCAGGCAGAGACACTGGGCAGAGTTTGTGGCTGTCTGCGTTTTTGAAGTCAGCTGCTAATACTCACAGTCCCACAAGAGGCTCTGGCCTGCACTTTCACCACTTAGTCTCTAGCCGAGGGCAATCGATAATCCACTCAGCCCTACTAAGCAGTTTGATAGCTCCACCAGTGCTGAATCCACTTCCTGTTGGGGGAAGGGAAAACTCTCACCCAGAGCACTCCCATACCTCGGAGCCGGAAATCGGTTTACATCTTTCCCTGCTCTGCAGAGGAAGCTGGTAACCCCTGCTAGGAGACCTACCCTAAAGGCTTTAAAACATGAATAAAAGATGAAAAGAACGATCGACAGCTTCTATGCAGAAAAAGAGCAGGTCAGCAAACCTGAAGAGACCTCAAACAGCAAAAATGCATCAGACTGTCCTCCTTTACATAATGCTCTCATAGAAGAGACCATTAAAAGTCTCAAAAGAGAGTTAGAAGATAAATGGGGAAAGGAAAGAGAAGCCTTACAAGAGAGCAACAACTTCCTGAAATACGAATTGGAAAAAGTAAAAAAATCTCAGGAAAGTAAGAATTGTGAATTGGAAAAAATAAAGAATTCACTAGAAAGTAGGATTTGTGAATTGAAAAGACAAAGAACTGCAAGAAAGTAGAACTGTGAATTGAAAAGACAAAGAACACGCAAGAAAGTAGGATCTGTGAATTGAAAAGAAAATAATTCACTAAAAGAAAAAAATTAGTGAAATGGAAAAAATTCACAGACCAAAACAATACATTCAAAACTCAATTGGACATATACAGAAAGAAGTAAAAGTAATGAAGAAAATAATTCTTTAAAATTAGAACTGAACAAATTGAAACTAATGATGCATTGAGACAGCAAGAATCAGTCAAGAAAACCAAAAAATGACAAACTGAAAAAACATGAATTATCTACTTGCAAAAACGACAGACTTGGAAAATAGATCTAGGAGAATAATCTGAGGATTATTGGACTTTCCGAAAACTATGATGAAAAAAGAGCCTAGATACTATTTTACAAGAAATCATCAAAGAGAACTGCCCAGATGTAATAGAATCAGAAGGTAAAAATAGGCATTGAAAGAATTCATTGAACACCTTCTGAAAGAAACCCTAAAATAAAACCCAAAGAATATTGTGGCAAAATTTCAGAACTATCAGATTAAGGAAAAAAATTTTACAAGCAGCCAAAACCATGTAAATACCGAGGTGCACAATAGGATCACCCAAGATCTGGCTGCCTCTACATTAAAGGAAAGAAGGGCCTGGAATATGATATTCGGAAAGGCACAAGAACTTGGGATGCAGCCAAGAATAAACTACCCAGCTAAGCTGAGCATTTTCTTCCGGGGAAGAAGATGGACATTTAATGAAACAAATGAATTCCATTTGTTTTTGAAGAAAAAACCAGAATTAAACAAAAATTTGATCTCCAAGAATAGAACTCAAGAGATGCAGAAAAGGTAAAAATAACTCTTGAGAATTGTATTTCTGTTGTGGATATACAAAAAAAATACATGTAAATTTTGATTGTAGTGATATAACATAAAAAAGGGAAGTATCTATGGAAAAGGGATGATGGCAGAATAAGGTGGGAAGGAGGGATAAAAAGAGGGAAACCACATCCCACAAAGAGGCTAAGGAAACTTATCATATCTGAGGGAATTTGAGAGGGGAGGAACATTGTGTGAATCTTACTCTCATCAGAGTTGGCTCAAAGAGAAAATAATTGACATTTGTTTTAGAGAAAATTCTCTCTCGCCTCATTAAAAAAGGGGGGGAGGAAAAGGGAAAAGAAAAAGAGTAATAGGGAAGGAAGGGGAAAGACTCAAAGGGGGAGGGAGGTATTATAAAGAGGATAAGTATCGTGATACAAGAGGGGTACATAAGTTTAAAAGGGGGAAAGAGGGTTGGGGAGGCAAGAATAGTAAAGCACAACCTGGGGTTATTAGGATGGCAGGAAATACAGATTTAGTAATTCTAACCGTAAATGTAATGGGATGAACCCCCATAAAGAGGAGGCAGATAGCAGACTGGATCAAAGTCAGAACCCTACAATATGTTGTTTACAAGAAACACATTTAAAGCAGGGGGATACATATAGAATAAAGGTAAAAGGCTGGAGCAAAATCTATTATGCTTCAGGTGAAGTCAAAAAGCTAGGGGTAGCCATCCTTATCTCAGATCAAGCAAAAGTAAAAATTGATCTAATTAAAAGAGATAAGGCAGGAAACTACATCCTGCTAAAGGGAGCATAAACAACGAAGCAATATCAATATTAAACATATATGCACAAGTAGGTATGGCACTCAGCTTCCTAAAGGAGAAGTTAAGAGAGTTGCAAGAAGAAATAGACAACAAAACTGTAATAGTAGGAGATCTCAACCTTGCACTTCAGAATTAGACAAATCAAACCACAAACAAATAAGAAAGAAATTAAAGAAGTAAATAGAATATTAGAAAAATTAGGTATGTTGGATCTTTGGAGAAAATTGAATGGAGATAGAAAGGAATATACTTTCTTCTCAGCAGTTCATGGAATCTATTCAAAAATTGACCATATATTAGGACATAAAGACCTCAAAATTAAATGCAAGAAAGCAGAAATAGTAAATGCTTTCTTTTCAGATCATGATGCAATAAAACTACATTCACCAAAAGTTAGGGTGAAATAGACCAAAAGTAATTGGAAACTAAACAATCTCATCTTAAAGAATGATTGGGTGAAGCACAAATTATAGATACAATTAATAATTTCACTCAAGATAATGACAATGATGAGACATCATACCAAAATTTGTGGATGCAGCCAAAGCGGTAATAAGAGGGAATTTTATATCCTTAGAGGCTTAACTTGAATAAAACAGAGAAAGAAAAGATTAATGAATTGGGCTTGCAACTAAAAAAACTAAAAAGACCAAATTAAAAACCCCCAATCAAATACTAAATTGGAAATTCTAAAATTAAAAGGAGAAATTAAAAATTTTGAAAGTAAAAAAACTATTGAACTAATTAATAAAACTAAGAGTTGGTTCTATGAAAAGCCATAATAAAATAGATAAGCCTTTGGTAAATCTGATTAGAAAAAGGAGGAGGAAAAATGAAATTAGTAGTCTTAAAATGAAAAGGGAGAACTTTCCACCAAGGTAGAGGAAATTAGAGAAATAATAAGGAGTTATTTTGCTCAACTTTATGCCAATAAATTTGATAACCTAAGTGAAATGGATGACTACCTCCAAAAATACAGACTTCCCAGACTAACAGGAGGAAGTAATATGCTCTTGAATAGTCCCATTTCAGAAAAAGAAATAGAACAGGCAATTAAACAACTCCCTAAGAAAAAAATCCCCAGGACCAGATGGATTTCATGTGAATTTTACCAAACATTTAAAGAACAATTGGCCCCAATGCTATATAAATTATTTGATAAAATAGGGAAATGAAGGAGTCCTACCAAATTCCTTCTATGACTACAGACATGGTACTGATACCTAAACCAGGTAGGCTTGAAAACAGAGAAAGAAAAATTATAGACCAATCTCCCTAATCGAATATTGATGCTAAAATCTTGAAAAGATATTAGCAAAAAGACTACAGAAAATCATCTCCAAGATAATAACACTATGATCAAGTAGGATTTATACCAGGAATGCAGGGCTGGTTCAATATTAGGAAAACTATCAATATAATTGGCCATGTTAATAACCAAATTAACAAAAACCATATGATCATCTCAATAGATGCAGAAAAAGCATTTGATAAAATCCAACATCCATTCCTATTAAAAACACTTGAGAGTATAGGAATAAATGGACTTTTCCTTAAAATAATCAGCAGCATCTATTTAAAACCATCAGTAAGCATCATATATAATGGAGACAAACTGCAACAATTCCCAATAAGATCCGGAGTGAAACAAGGTTGCCCACTATCACCGTTACTATTTAATATTGTATTAGAAACACTAGCTATAGCAATAAGAGCTGAGAAAGAGATTAAAGGAATAAGAATAAGGCAATGAGGAAGCCAAATTATCACTCTTCTTGCCGATGACATGATGTCTACTTAGAGAACCCCAGAGATTCTGCTACAAAAGTTATTAGAAATAATCCACAACTTTAGCAAAGTGGCTGGTTATAAAATAAACCCACATAAGTCATCAGCATTCTTATATATCAATAACAAAATCCAACAGTCAGAGTTACAAAGAGAAATTCCATTTAAAGTAACTACTGATAATATAAAAATATTTAGAATCTATCTGCCAAGGGAAAATCAGAAACTTTATGAGCAAAATTACAGACCACTTTTCACACAAATTAAGTCTGATCTAACCAATTGAAAAATATTAAATGCTCTTGGATAGGGCGAGCAAATATAATAAAGATGACAATATTACCTAAACTAATCTATTTATTTAGGCTATACCAATTAGACTCCCAAAAACTATTTTAATGACCCAGAAAAAATAACAACAAAGTTCATATGGAAAACAAAAGGTCAAGAATTTCAAGGAATTAATGAAAAAAATCAAATGATGGTGGCTTAGCATGTACCAGATCTAAAATTATATTATAGAGCAGCAGTTACCAAAACTATTTGGTATTGGCTAAGGAATAGATTAGTTGATCAGTGGAATAGATTAGGTTCAAGGGACAAAACAGTCAACAAATATAGCAACCTAGTCTTTTGACAAACCCAAAGACCCCAGCTTTTGGGATAAGAACTTACTGTTTGATAAAAATTGCTTGGAAAATTGAAACTAATTATGGCAGAAACTAGGCATTGATCCATACTTAACGCCGTATACCAAGATAAGGTCAAAATGGGTTCATGACCTAGGCATAAAGAATGAAATTATTAATAAATTAGAGGAACATAGGATAGTTTACCTCTCAGACCTGTGGAAGGGAAGGTCTTTATGACCAAAGCAGAACTAGAGATCATTACTGATCACAAAATAGAAAATTTTCGATTATATCAAACTGAAAAGTTTTTGTACAAACAAAAACTAATGCAGACAAGATTAGAAGGAAGCAATAAACTGGGAAAATATTTTTTACAGTCAAAGGTTCTGATAAAGGCCTCATTTCCAAAATATATAGAGAATTAACTAATTTATAAAAATCAAGCCATTCTCCAATTGAAAAATGGTCAAAGGATATGAACAGACAATTCTCAGATGAAGAAATTGAAACTATTTCTAGTCATATGAAAAGATGCTCCAAGTCATTATTAATCAGAGAAATGCAAATTAAGACAACTCTAAGATACCACTACACACCTGTCAGATTGGCTAAGATGACAGGAAAAAATAATGATGATTGTTGGAGGGGATGCGGGAAAACTGGGACATTGATGCATTGTTGGTGGAGTTGTGAACGGGTCCAACCGTTTTGGAGAGTAGTTTGGAACTATGCTCAAAAAGTTATTAAACTGTGCATACCCTTTGATCCAGCAGTGTTACTACTGGGATTATATCCCAAAGAGATTATAAAGAAGGGAAAGGGACCTGTATGTGCACGAATGTTTGTGGCAGCCCTTTTTGTAGTGGCTAGAAACTGGAAACTGAATGGATGTCCATCAGTTGGAGAATGGCTGAATAAATTGTGGTATATGAAAATTATGGAATATTACTTTTCTGTAAGAAATGACCAACAGGATGATTTCAGAAAGGCCTGGAGAGACTTACACGAACTGATGCTGAGTGAAATGAGCAGGACCAGGAGATCATTATATACTTCAACAACAATACTATATGATGACCAGTTCTGATGGACCTGGCCATCCTCAGCAATGAGATCAACCAAATCATTTCCAATGGAGCAGTGGTGAACTGAGCTAGCTATGCCCAGAAAAATAACTCTGGGAGATGACTAAAAACCATTACATTAAATTCCCAATCCCTATATTTATGCACACTAATGTATACTTATTGTGTATCTAAGTTATATTTTAATATATTTAACATCTACTGGTCATCCTGCCATCTAGGGGAGGTGGGGGTAAGAGGTGAAAAATTGGAACAAGAGGTTTGGCAATTGTTAATGCTGTAAAGTTACCCATGTATAAATCCTGTAAATAAAAGGCTATTAAATAAAAAAAAAAAAATTGTACCTCTAGCGGGTACAAGTAAAAGATAATTTGAGGGAATGATAGAAAAAATAACTAAGGGATGAGAAAGAGAAGTACACTGGGGGCAGAAAGAAGGGAGGGGTAGAATGGGATAATTTCATGTGAATAAACAAAAAATTTATTACAGTAAAGGAAAAGATGGGAGGGTGGTCATTCTACAACATTACTATTATTTTGTACATGATATATTTCACTTTATATGAACTCACAGAAGTCTTTCCAGGTTTTTCTGAAAAGATCCCACTCATCATTTCCTTTAGAAGAATCATATTTCATCCCAATTATATACATGGTATATGAATGTAATATAATATCATTGTACAATAAGAAATGATAAAGAGGCAGATTTCAGAAAAAACAGGAAAGACTTATGTGAATTTGTCCAAAGTAAAATGGGTAGAACCAAGAAAACCTTGTACACAGCAAAATTGAGTAATGAGCAACAAAGAATGCCATCTCTTCTCAACAAATCAATGATTCAAGACAAGTACAAAAGATTCATAAAGGAAAATACTATCCACATTCAGAAAAAGAAATGATAGACTCTGAATTCAGATTGAAACATACTTTTTTTAGTTACTTTATTGTATTTTTTCTGTTTGATCTGTTTCTTCTTTCACTACTGTGACAAACACAGAAATGTGGTTTACCTGATAGCCCCTATATAATGTATATCAAACTGTCTATCATTTTCGAAAAAGGGGAGGAGAGGGAGGAAAAAAAATGGAACTCAAAAATATAGTAAAAGCAAAAGCCAAAAATTGTCTTGATATTTAATTGGCAAAAAGATACTATTTTTTCCAAAATATTCTGAGTTCTCTGACTCTCACAGAGGTGAAAGAATAAAACAAAAGTTTGAAAATTTTGACTTTTAAGAGGATGCCCAGATTTATATACTGCAGTTCCTCTAGTAATCTATTAACTTGTAGGCCACTAGGCAAAATCTCAAGTTATAAAACTAGTAGTTGAGTTAATTCTTTGAGTTAATTCTTTAGGCGTTCTCATATATTTTTCATATAACAGACTCTTCTATCAGTATAATGCAGCTTATGTATTGTTCTCAGGTTAATAACTTTAATGTATAATATAAAATATATTGAATTTCAAAGTGAATCTATTAAATTGAAACACTTATTAATGTGTGTGTGTATACATTTAAAATGGCAACAGCTGTTCCTCATCCTAACTCCTCATATTAACAGTGTTGCCAACCAGCCAGGATTTGACTAGCTTGGCTGATATTTTGTCATAGAAGCCAGTTGTTTTTTTTTTGTTTTTTTTTTTTTACTGATACGTTTTAGTGATGCAGTGGTTGGCATGATGTATCAGAAAGACTCTGATTTCTGAACTTATTTTATACTGAATTTCTGAACTGACCCAGTTC
The DNA here is from genome assembly GCF_902635505.1 of Sarcophilus harrisii. Lineage (NCBI taxonomy): Eukaryota > Metazoa > Chordata > Mammalia > Dasyuromorphia > Dasyuridae > Sarcophilus > Sarcophilus harrisii. The sequence continues at coordinate 420,256,123 of NC_045428.1, read as the reverse complement.
AAATCCAAGAAGTGTTCCTACTTCTTGACATTTAGACCCTGAATGAGCAAGCCATTCAACTTTTTAAGTTTCAGTTTCCCCATCTGCAAAATGGGGATAAAAATATTCATAGTACTTAACTCAGAGTTTATTATGAAATTCAAATGAAAAAATATATTAAAAATGCTATGTAAGCAAATAAAAATTAATGAATGCAAAAAAAAAAGGTTATGTAAATCATTGGTTCTTAGAATATGGTCTAATGACCCATGCAAGCCCCTAAAATTCTTTAAGGAAATTTATAAAATAAAACAATTTTGTTAATAATACTGATATTATTTGCCTATAAAAATACTGTTTCGTTTTCCAGGTACAGAACTGTGTGAAGCCAGAAACGCTTTCAAAACATCATATCGCAATGGATTGAATGTTGAAGTAGATAAGAGATAAATGTCTTCTATTAAGACAGATGTTTAAAGTCTGCAAAATTATGTAAGACAATATCACTTCTCACTTTTTTGTTTTGGAAAATATTTTTTCATAAAAATATATTAATGTAATGGATTTACTATTTTTAAATGATTACCAAGAAATTTTTAAATTGTATTTTAATTTCTAATTTGGCAAATATATATAGATATGACCCACATACACAAAATCTCTTTAGGGTCTCAATAGGTTTTAAGAGTATGTAGGATTGCTAAGAATAAAAAAAAAAAAAAAAAATGACAACTATTTATGTAAAGAAATTCCCAAACTTTTTTCAGTTTGCTCAGATAAACTGTTTAAGTTACAAAACATTTGACACTGATTCTTTTTATACTTTGATTTTTTAATTTTTTTTTTATTTTTTTATACTTTGTAAGAGGCAGAGGTGTATGTGTTTGCATGTATATGTGTATGTGTATTGTCGTGTGGGGGGGTTGTGGGTTTGGTAAGTGGAAAGGAAGAATGGAATGTTTGTGAGATCGACATCATATACCTAATAATTCACTTGTAAGAACCCAGGTTAAAAAAAAAAAAAAAAAAAAAAAAAAAAAAAAAAAAACAGGTTGCTAGACAAACTTGCTACCAATAATACTTTCACACAATCTTCAAGCATGACTAAAAAATTTAAAACTACTTTTTAAAGATAAAAATATATAGATAGAGAATAAATACATAGATGATAAGGATCTGTAAGGAGTATTAGCAAGGAAATGTCCAAGGATCAGGTATTCCTAATTATCAGTTTACTTTTTAGTTTGGAGATGCATTTAATTTAATTTCCCAGAAATGGTCTAGCAAAAATGAAAGATAAGAACTAGCAAAAATAGATCTATATCGATTATCTGTATGCACATCTATATTGGCATATATACATATGTGTGTAATGCATATGCATGTCTGTACATATGTGTGTATATGCATATATAACATATATCTCTTGTAGATAGACAAATGAAATATGGTCCAGCAAAAATAATAAAGATCTATTTATTTTTGCTGGAACATTTTGAGAAGTCAAAATATTATTTGTATCTCCAAGTTAAGAAGTAAATTGATAAGCAGGAATGCCAGATCACTGGATTTTCCTTGCTAGCACTCCTAATTCTGACCTTCCAGGGAACCAGGGCCTCCTGGGTAATTTGGTAATTTAGAGTGAGTGCCTATGTGCAGAGTCCTGTGGGGTGGTCTGGCTTTGTGAAATATGAGGTGGTTTACTTTTAACTAGAGCTCAGCTGAGACCTAAGATGGAACTGGAAAGAGGCTTCCAATGGTGAGAGATAAATGTCTAATTTACTGTCTCACTTAATCCAGCACTTTTTCCTTAAGCCATTATCTCCTTTTCCTCATTATTATGGCAGTGCAGGGATGAAAGACAAGTGGAGAGAGACCACGATTTGAGCACTTCTATTTTCAGTACCACAGACCATGCCATTTTCTTCTCCTCTACATGCCTTTAAATACAAAAATAACTTCATGTTGGAAGCTTGTAAAATTACAAGTACTGTTATAGATGATACCAATTTAGTCATCTGTAGTTACATGTAAAAGAATGGTAATACAACAAGCAAATGCAATGCTTATTGTGTCAGAATGGAATAGAGTGTAGTGGGGGTTTTTATTCTTTTATGAGGTTATTACCATATTTCATCAAGCTCACCTCCCATTTAGCTTTTACCACTTTGACAATTGTAGGCTGCATTCTAACAATGACTGCCAAATATTGGTGTTCTATAAGAATGAAACAGGTGAAGAACCACAGGACTAAAGTATCACCCTGACTCTTTCAAATGGCCCAACATCAGAAATGGAAATGACATAAAAGAAAATATATTGTCATCTGTGTTGTTCCTAAGCCCTGAGAATCATAGAAGTTTTTCACCTTACAGCTGAAATCTATTCTAGCTGTTATCTCTTCCTATTAGAGTTCAAGCAACTTGGGAACAGGGGCTATCATACTTTTTTCTGTCTGTAAACTCAGTATTTAATACAGGGGAAGGGCTTAATACATTTTTTATTCATTTATTTTTCATGAAAATAAGGTTTTATGAAATATTTGAAATTACATTTAAAAACAGGAGACTTGAAAAATAGTATGAACTCTTTGAAGGAAGGATCCATTTCCAACTGTATTTTTTAATTTATTATTTTCCTCTTTAAGAACTCACACCAACCTTCTGTTGTTTAAAATGATAATGTTAATAATTGATATGAAATTATTAATTACAATAATTAACATTTATAACTTTACAGCAATTCAAATGAAATAACTACCAGTATTATTCAGTCCATTTGATAGATGAATAACCTGACATTCAATAACAAGCCTGATAACTTTGGAAGATGGAATTCGAACTTACATCTTTCTCATTCAAAGTCTAGGATTATCAACCATTACTTGCTGACTCAATGCCTAATAAATCAAAACTTCGAAGTCTTGACATTTATATGTCATTTTGTTGTTGATCAAATTAATTTAGATAAATTCTATTTTGATTCTAAATGATCTATAGTGTATTTGAAGAACGAAAGATGGCTTTTACTTCCTTCTTGCTTACAAATCACAATATCTAAACTTTTTAAGTAATTAGAAATAGGATTATTTACATCTGTGCTCTATGGCACTGATTTACCAAATACACATGCTCATTTCCAAATTGCTTTCCTGTGCAGTGAAAACTAACTTTTGGAATTCTGTGTAGTGTGATCTATGAAAACCTCCAGTGCTTTTGCTACTTAGACTTGCATCAATTCAAACCTGAGGACAATTTTGTCCTTGATTTGTCATATCTACATTTATAATTTGTTCATGATGTTTATTTGGCAGATGACTCCTTTGAATTTTTTGTAAAGAATCCTAACTCTTGCTCTTTTCAAACTTTTGTTCTTACAGATCCATTTAACTCTGGCATGGACTCTCTTCAGGAATATATATATATATTCTATTCCAATAGGAAAACCAAAATATTTCAAGACCATTAACAGTACAGATCAATATTCCTGGGTGGGAATAATGAATCCCCTTAAGTGATTGCATATATTTGAATTCACAATTATAATTATGTAAAAGATAAATATAATAATAAACAAATTAATAATAGTTACCAGTTATATATAATGCTTAGTATGTGCCAGATACTATGCTATGCATATTTTAAATATAATCTTACATTAAAAATAATATCATTGTGAATATGAATAATGAAACTACTTAAGGGGATTCATTAACCTCATTAATCATGACCTAGTGGGAACCATTTATTTCCCCTTACTTCTGGTATCAAATATAAAATCCTCGGTCTTTCGAAGCCCTTCACAATCTGACTTTTTTCTCCATCTCCCCTCCAAGTACACTACAATCAAGTAATAAGTGGCCTTGCTATTTCTTGCACAGCAAATTCCTCTCTTGGTTCTTTGGTCCTTTTTCCTATGGTTATTTTCGGGGCTATTCCCCATCCTTGGAATTCTTCTTCATCTTTGTCTCCTGGCTTCCCAGACTTCCTTCAAGACTCAATTCAAATTCCACCTTTTTTATAAGGTCTTTCCCAATCTCTACACAGCTAAAGTGTTCCCTCTCTTATATCATCCATTTATCCTGTATATATTTAAATATACATTATTTGTGTATTGTTTCTCCTATCAGAATGTGAGTTTCTTGAAGAAAGGAAACATGATTTTTGCCTCTCTTTATATCCCCAGTGATTAACACAGCACCTGGCACATAGTAAGCATTCAATTAATGTTGTTGACTGACTGTCAATGGTTTCATTTTGTTCTGCATGAAGTAATTTGTACAAATAAAATAAAAACTAGTAGAGTTAAAGATTTTCTTTAACATACAATTTATCAAAGGAAGATGGAGTTAGAGTTGATTCCATGCCTGTCTTAAGGAGAATTCTAAGTATTCAATGCCCATCAAGGCAAATATACTGCAACCTTTTTTTTTTTCTTACCAAGAATTAGCCAATAGGTCATTTTGTTTTGTTTTATTTTGCTTCATTTTTTTTGGTTTGTTGCTGTTGTTTTATCATTTGCGATGTGCTAAGCATTGTACTAACATTGGACATTGAAGATATTTTGTAGGACTGTATGACTATTCAGCTGCTGTTGGAATCTTTACGAAGTGTTAAGACATTGGAGTTGATCTGATCTTAGAAGAAGATATTTTGGGCCAGAACTTGAACTAGATACTAAGTGGAACTGATTGAACAATGCTTGTGTTCACACCTTTAGAGAGCTCATAAGTATCTAAGTACTCAATGGAGTTCACACGAGAATTCAGGGTTGGCTTAGTCTGAATTCACACCTCCCTTGAAATTCTTAGGACCAGAGAGCTCTCTGGGAGATAACCCATAATCCCTGCCTCGAGAAGGAGGAGTTAACCTTTGGGAGATGATATATATGGAGGGAGCTCTTGGAGCTAGGAAGAATTTCTCTGAAACATCGACAGGGCTCTGAGACAGAACACTATGGAACAAAAGCCTACAAGCCCTATCTTCGAGGCAAGAGAGATCCATTGCATCTTCCAACTTGGTGCTGGCTGGAGGCTGAAGAAAGCAGAGGCAGAAGCCAAGGACAAAGCTGCAAGATCTCTTGGAGCCAGGCAGAGAGATAGGCCTCAACTAACCTGGCTAATTTGGAAGGAGAAATAAACGTTTGCATTTTTACCAGCTGGCTGCAATATTGGAGCAATTATTTATTCCAACTGATAGTAAGGCTGCCTCCAGGAAGACCTTCACAAGCTGCCATGTAAACCATTAATAACAAAGAAGCAAAGAAGCAAAAGGAACACAGAAATGGAGTGAGAAGTTGGATTAAAAATTAGTAAAAAGAATTAGAATACTTCCTATTTTTTCAGTCACATTTTTTTCTCATGTTAATTTTCTCCCTCCCCTTTTTTTTCACACATATTCAGATGAATATCTAGCCTCTTTTTGCTATTCTTTGCTTATGAAATATGTGTTTAGTTATATCCAACATTTTATTTTTCCATTTGCACACTGGAAAATAGTTATGTGTAATAATAAGCTTGTCATAAATCACATGGTTGATGGTATACTGTATATTCTCACACTGAAGTCCAAATTAAAAAAAAGAAGAAGAAAGAAATTTTCAACCAGTTCTAACATGATACTTTTCTCTTGGCCTTATTGCAAAATCTTTCTTATATTTCCTTTCTCCCCTACCAGTTCTTTTCCGTCCTTATCAATAAATTCAGTGATATGGACATTTAGTGTCATATGTGTTTGAAATTTAGATTAGTCTTAAGTTTTGCTTGACATTTCACACTTTATTATTGTTGCTATAGTTATCCTTCTTGAAGAGAACCAAAATGACATAACTATGTCATAATGCTCATAGGTTACTCTCACTATTCTTTCATCTTACATAGTAGGATTGAAATAATAACTAACAATAGCTATTATTATTATGAAAATATATATATAATTATGTAGAAGTTTAATGTTTAAACTACTGATTTTTTTTTTTTTTACAAATAATTATCTTATTTGATCACCACAATAATCCTGCAAGGTGCTAGTATTATATCCATTAGTTTACCTAAGGCCACATAAATTGTCAATATTTAAAGTGGAATTTGGATTATGGAACTTTTTAAACTAAGGACTCAGTAGATCTAAAGCCCATTCTAGCTCTGTAAGTCTACAACTCTTAAGAGAAAAAAAAAATGGTGGTTCTAGAGCCAAGATGTGGATATCCCTTTTTCTTCTTAGTGGATGAGATATTATGTAAGGAGGCATTGAGTCTCTTAGCATACCATTGTGCATTTCCAGGAATAATAAAAATATCCTGATAATCAAAGTAATCAGAATATTTAAGGAAAAAATAGCCCACATATTTGGAATTAAAGGGTACTATACAACTATAGCTTCATGTCAGTAGGGAGTAGAATATATATGGGTTTTCAAGACAAAGCAGGACCTAGATATTTCTAGAACCTAACAAATATGGATCTTATAGTCTGTTCCAGAATGCCTGTCACTGAAAGTTTGAAGGATTTTGAAGCAGGAATATTGTTTTCTGGAGCCCCTAAGATTTGTACTTTTTATTGAGAAAGTAAAAACTTGAACTAAAATCATCAACTTGTCTCTATTTCCTGCCTCTCTTCCCCCATTTAGAATAAAAGCAAACAATATCTTAAGTTCAAATAAATTCCAGAGTTTATAATCAACATGGTTCCCTTTTTAAAAAGACAAATTTTAACATTCTTTTTTTAACTTGAGTTTTTGTTTCAAATTGTGTCTTTCCTTCACCTTCCTTCTCTTGAAGGCAACTTGGTTAAAGTTATACATGTTCAATCATGCAAAATATATTATCAATTAGTCATGATGTAAAAGAAGACATAGACCCAAAGAAAAAAATATAGAAAATGAAAAATAGTATTCTTCAATTTGCACCCAAACTCCATCAGTTCTTTCTCTGAAAGCGGATAATATTTTTCATTGTGAGTCCTTTAGAATTGTCTTACATCATTGTTTTGCTAGAAATAGCAAAATCTGTCATAGTTGATCATGACCCAATGTTGCTGTTACTATTTATAATATCTTCCTGGATTCCTTCCTTTATAAATCCTAAATCCTTCCTTTATTATAATATCTTTCCAAATTTTTCTGAAATCAGCCTTCTCATCATTTCTTATAACAGTAACATTGCATTACAATATCAGACCACAACTTGTTTAGCTCTTCTCCAATTGATGGGCATCCCTTCAATTTCCAGTTGTTTGCCACTACAAAAAGCTGCTATGAATATTTTTCTACAACTCAATCTGTTCCCTACCCTCACCCCATTTGTCTCTTTGAGATACAAACCTAGTAGTGATATTGCAGAATCAAGGAATATGTACAGTTTGATGGCATTTTAGGCATAGTTCTAAATTGCTTTCCACATTGGTTGAATCAGTTCACCACTCCACCAACAGTATATTAATGCACCAATGTTCCCACATCTCCTTCAACTTTTTTATTTTACTTTTCTATCATATTAGTAAATCTGATAGCTATAAAGTGATACCCCAGTTATTTTACTTTGTATTTCTCTGATCAGTAGCTATTAGAACATATTTATATGACTATAGATAACTTTGATTCCTTCATCTAAACCATCTTTCACAACCTTTGACCACTTATAATAATTGACGTATCCTTATAAATTTGAATCATTTATCTATATATGTGAGAAATGAGACCTTTATCAGAAATAGTTTTAAAAATTGTTTCCCAACTTTCTACTTTCCTTCTAATCTTGGTTGCAACAGTTTTATTTGTACAAAAACTTTTACATTTAATGTAATCAAAATTGTCCATTTTATATGTAGTAATTCTATCTCTTAATTGATCATAAATTCTTTCCTTCTCCATAAATCTGACAGGCAAAGTATTACTTATTTTCCTAATTTGCTTATGATATAACCCTTTATGTTAAATCATGTACCCATTTTGATCTTATTTTGATATACAGGATAAGATGTTGATCAATACCTAGTTTTTGCCAACTACTTTTTTTGTTTCCTCAGCAATTTTTGTCAAATAGTGAGTTTTTGTCCCAAAAGCTGGGTCTTTAAATTTATCAAATGCTATATTAACTATGACCATTTACTTTTGAGTTTTGTGTACCTAATCTATTACACTAATGGATCCCAGTTATAAGGAATGTTTTCTAGGACCAGGCTTTAGGTTAGTTGTTTAGGGTAGTGTCCCTGAAACTATCATAAACTAATGATGTGGACATTGGAGCTATCTAATTTGGATTTAATTTAGAATCCCCTCTCAAACAACTTTCATCACAACCTTATTAAAAAATTTTAACAAGTACAAACATACCTAAATTTGTCATAATGAATTAAGAAGTATAATAGCATTTGTAGATTAGTCTTTGTTGTATTACAACTACAGAAATACAGCAACAACATGCAAATTCCCTTGGGTCTATGATCAAAATTAGTAAATGGAATAAAATATTTTATTGAGGTTCACTTGAAGGAATTAGTGATATTTATTCAGTCAATAAACATTTAGCAAGTGCTTACTATGTGCCAGGCACTGTGCTTAGTAGTAGAGATACAAAGAAAAGCAAAAAAAACAACTCCTATTCTTAAACAATTTACATCTAATAAAGAGATGATAAGCAAACAAATATTTAGAATCTATATATAAAATAAATAGAAAACAATTAACAAAAGGAAAGTACTAGAATTAAGAGACTAAGAAAGGCTTCCTGTAGAAACCTTCAGTTGATACTTGAAGAAAGTCAGAAAAGTCAGGAAATGGGGATGAGAAGATAAAACATTGCAGCCAGAGGAGACAGCCATAGAAAATACCTGAAGCTGAGAGTAGGGTCTTATTCTTGGAATAGCAAGAAAGGCAGTGGCACTGGATGAAAGACAAGGAGTAGTTGGGGAATAAGGATGGGGAGGGTTGTTGTTAAAGTATAAAAAGACAGAAAAGGTAGAAAGGAACAAGTTATGAAAGGGCTTGAATGTCAAGAAGACAGTTTTGTATTTGATCCTGGGATTGACAGGAATCCATTAGAGTTTACAGCGTATGGGGTGACATGATTGACTCTGTGCTTTAGGAAAATCACTTTGGTGCCTGAATATAGGATAGACTAGATTTGGGAGAGATTTGAGGCAGTCAGACTTTTCAATAGGCTATTGCATTACTCCAGGTTGTAAAATGATGAGGACAAATTTCAGAATTTTGGAGGGATCAGAAAGAGAGATACTTATTTGAGAAATATTGCAAAAGTAAAAAAGGTAAAAAAAAATTGGCAACAGATTAGATTGGAGGACAGGGAGAGAGGGAAAAGTTGAAAATAACACTTGCTCTCTACATTAATAAATAAATTTGGAATAAGGGAGGGTTTAAAGGAAAAGATAATGAGTTCAACTTTGGACATGCTGCTGTATACTAGACATCTAGTTCCAGATGTCTGAAAAGCATTTTGTTGGAGGTGTGAGATGAAGGTCAGGAGAGAAATTAGGGCTGGATGAGTATATGGGACTATCATTGTCATAGAGACACCAATCAAATTCTTAAGAGCTGATGAGATAAGCAAATGAACATTATAGTGGGAGAAGACATTTAAGAGAAGACTCAGTGCTCATGATGTTTGTCTTCAAATAATTGAAAGATGTCATATGAAGGAAGGATTACACTCATTCTGGACATTCTACAAAATGAGGTAAAGAAGAAAATGGCTACTCCAGTTCCATTGCAAAAACAAACAAAACAAAACAAACAAAAATGGGGTCACAGAGGATCAGACAGGATTGAAATGATTGAACAAAACAATCAGATGCAAATCTTTTCAATTCTACTATCTTATCCTATTTCTGGTCTTTATTTTGTCTTAGGGTTTGAATAGAATTTAAGGTACAATTCCAAATGACTTTCCACAAGCATTCTAACTGAGCTAATTTTCTCCCTATAAATGGGTGTAACAATTTGTAATGGGCTGAAGCTCAAGTTGATGCACTGAGTTCCCAAGCATGTGAGGCTAAATAGTAATTGGACCATACTCTATTAATATCTATGCTTGGAGAAAGAATGCCCCCCCCCCGCCCACTCTTTGTGTAACTCCTAATGTGTTGTATAGGAAATGACGATTTTGGGGGGTGGCGGCAGAGGGGCAGGAAGAGAGGCGGGGAGAGAAGGCTGGCTGGCTTCTGGTCTGGCTAGCTTCTTGACTCAGCTGCACACATTGAGATTGTGAACCCCCCTTCACCTCTGATCCCCCTTCATCTCCGATCCTTCTTCTCCTCTACTGAGAATAAAGATTGAAGATTTTCCCTTAACCTGAATTCCTGACTCCGGCTGATTTTAAAATACTCCGTAATCACAACAATTCCCATATTCTGTTACATATCTGAAGAGTTAGAATGAAAAAGGTATGAGACACTACTTGAGAAAACATGTTTTTCTAAAAGAAATTCTCAAAGAAAACATCTATTTTTAACAGGGTTTCTGCTTCTTAGAATTACTTCATATAATTTTTGTACTAAACTTTTCATTTATTTTTGTCCATAATTCTATTGCCTCCAGGGGAATATAAATTCTTTGAAGGAAAAGACTATTTAATTTTTGTCTTCATATCCCCAGTATTTAATCAAATTAAAGTAATATCAGTATTTAATAAAATTTGAGAAAGAACATAATAACCAGACTTTGTTCATAACTATCTGAAACATGTTATACCTTTTTAAATTTTCCTATGAGATTTTAAAATATCATTTCCCACAAACATTTCAAATAATTTTCATGTTATTCTTTTGATTTTAATTTATTTGTTTATTTATTGGACTAGTGCCTTGCCTATCCAGTATATTTTCTTCATAAGAATGATTCCTTTAATCTGAGGGAACTGTCACTAGTGCCCCATAGTTTATACAGACTATTAAGACTGCATAAAAAAATTGATATAGATATAAAGTATCAACACATTAATTAACTAACTATTCTCAGGGCTTGATTTAAGCCTACTGGATGAAAAAAATATTGTATTTATCCCAAACTATATGCTCAATATGCCATTTTAAGTTCTGACTACCTCCAGCCATTCCAGGAGGACAATCAGATTGTGTTTTAATAAAATATACAAGCAATGTGTTTGTTTGTTTTCATTTGGGAGGAAGGGGGGATGTTTTCTGTCAAATACATTCACATTTATCAGCTATTTAAACAAAAGTTCAAGCATATCATACAAGATCATTCAGTCATATCTGACATATTATTTAAGAATAGGTGACAAAACAGTTTTCATCTGTGTCCAATAGATCAGAGCATTATCATGTTTACATATTCAAAATTCACCATAATTGGATAGGATAATTTACCATATATTTCAAAACTATAGAAAAATATTCTAAAGTAAATTTGAGATATAGATAAAAAGATATATACATATATAGAGACACATATTTATATGTACATATACATATGCCTAAATTTGCAGGTGATATCTAGTATATGTTTTGCATACAGAAAAACAGAAGCTAGCTGATAAAAATTTATGGCTTAATTGGCTTCTGTTAAGAGGACTTTGACATGATATTTAAGTTATTATGATAACGAAATATATTTGAAGACATTTAACTATATTAACTAAAATCTTCATGGGAAAAGGTTGAAAAGCCAACAGAAGCAAGAAAAACATATGTAGAAAAATCACTGTCTTTCAAAATATCCCTGTGAGCTTAATCTAATGATCAGTTTTCAAGGAATTATCATAGTTTTTTCTCTTTGTAACCTTAAATTTATTCCCTGCCACTCCCTCCTGATATTTGATGATTATGAGCCAATGTAGAGAATATAGTTAAGAGACTTAGTTCTTAAACATATTCAAATTTGTGCTTTCACAGTCTTGGTGGAAACTAAAGTGTTTAATATTTAAATTCAGACTCTTAGTCCTTTACATTACAGTTTTAGAAGTTTTATTTATTTTGACTACATGTATTTGCTCCAATTTTGTGATATGAGTAGTCCCTTCACCAATGCCAATTACAACCCATTCATATTTTCTTATTCTGTGTTGTTTCTATCCACATTTTTTCAGAAAGTTTTCATCAATAAATTATCAAATTTACCTATAAAGACCAAGGTTTCCTTCATGTAGTTTGATATTGCAAATATTGATGTTATACTCCAGCTACATATCACTTGCTATAAGACTTGACTGCTCCCTATTTTTGGTCTATAAGCTTTTGATGATTCCAACAAACATATACGAAGTATAAAAAGAATGCCTAATTTTTATATAATGCTTCTGTTTTAATTTTTAAAATTCTGAACTGAAATTCCAAAAAGGAACAATTCCATATAAAACAAAAGAATATTTTATATGAAGCTGTCTTGATTTTGTACTGATTATTTTTTTTTCAAAAAAGCATATAATAAATTTAAGAAGATGCCATCAAAACCACTCTGCTTGTCAGTGTTTGCCTTCTGAGAACCTTTCTTCTCTGAAAAAAATATTATAATGCTCCTTCCTCTTCCAAAAGTTCTTATAAATATACCTTTTTTTTAAGAAATTTAATTTTTTTTTAAACCATTGTATTTGTATTTAAAAGTTCATATTCAGTCATGGTCTCATCAGTACAAATGCTTGTAAGTGCTCTATTCCATCAAAAATTAATTTTTTCCATTATAGGATTGTGTTCAAATTTGAAAGTTAAGTAAAAAGTAAAGTAAAAAGTAGTAAGTCTACTTCTTTTGCCTTTTCACAACTTGGATTCCAAACTTTTCTCTTATTTAAAGTAAAAGTTGCTAGATCATATGTGATTTTGCCTGTAACTCTTTGATGTTTAAATTCATTCCCCCTGACTGCTTGAAGTATTTTTTATTTTATTTGGGAATTCTAAATTTTAGATACCACATTTCTAGGACTTTTATTTTGAAGTTTCTTTCAGGAAGTACCCAGTAAATTTTACTGTCTTTATTTTGCCCTTCATTTCCTTTTTCTTTATTTTTATTCCACTTTATTTATTTAATTATTTATTTGTTTGTTTGTTTGCTTGCTTGTTTACTTTTTTACTTATTTATTTTTTAACATATATTGCTTTGTGAATCATGTTGGGAGGGAAAAATCAGAGCAAAAGGGAAAAACCATGGGAGAGATTAAAAAAAAAAAAAACAGAAAAAAGAACAGAGCATGACTTGTATTCTTATAAATTAGACACAGTTCTTTATATATTTTAAAAATAAGACCTGTGTCAGAAATACTGGTTTTAAAGATTTTTCACAACTTTGTACTTCCTTTTTAATCTTGTTTCTGTTAGCTTTGTTTGTATAAAACCTTTTAATTTAATATGATCAAAGCTGTCCATTTTATCTTTCATAATGTTCTCTAGTTCTTTGGTCTTAAATTTCTCCCTTCTCCAAAGATATGATAGGTAAAGTATCCCTTGTTCTCCTAATTTGTTTATGATATTATGCCCTATTGTATTATGCCATGATACCATTGACTTCATGCCCAAAGCATGTATCCATTTTGACCTTATTTTGGTAAGGAGTATGAGATGTTGTTCTATGCCAAGTTTCTGTTATATCATTTTTCAGTTTTCCCCGAAATTTTTGTCAAATAGTGAGCTCTTATTCCAGAACCTGGAGTTTGAGGGTTTATCAAATACTAGATTGCTATAGTGTTGATTATTGTGTTGTGTGCATCTAATCTATTCCACTTATCTGCTACTCTATTTCTTAGTACCAAATGGTTTTGATGACTGCTGCTTTATAATATAGTTTAGATTTGGTACTGTTATGCCACCTTCCTTTGTACTTTTATTTATTAATTTCCTTTATATGTGTGATATTTTGTTCTTCCAGATGAATTTTGTTATTATTTTTTATGCTTCTATAAAATAATGTTTTGGCAGTTTGATTGGTATGGCACTGAACCAATTTAGACCAATTTAGGCAGAATTGTCATTTTTATTATATTAGTTTAACCTACCCTTGAACAATTCATATTTTTCCAGTTGCTTAGATCTGACTTTATTTGTATGAAAAGTGTTCTGTATTTGGGGTCATGTAGTTCTTGGATTTGTCTTGACAGGTAGATTCCCCAAGTATTTTATTTTGTCTACAGCAATTTTAAATGGAATTTCTTTTTCTCTCGTTGTCTCTTTGTCAGTAATATATAGAAATTTCTGGGCTGGGCTTTGTGAGTAATATATAGAAATCCTAGTGATTTGTATGGCTTTATTTTATATCTTACAACTTTGCTAAAGCTGTGAGTTGTTTCCAGTAAATTTTTGGATGATTTTCTAAGATTGTCTAAGTATACCATCATATGATCTGCAAAGAGTGACAATTTTATTTCCTCACTGCATCTTCTAATTCCTTTGATTTCTTTTTTCTTTTGTTATTGCTAAAGCCAACGGTTTTAGTATGATGTTGAATAATAGAGGTGATAATAGACATCCTTGTTTCACTCCTGATTTTACTGAGAATGTGTCAAGCTTCTCTCCATTACAAATAATGCTTTCTGTAGGTTTTTAGATAGATACTGCTTATTTTAAGAAAAGCTCCCTTTATCCTTATACTCTTCTAGTGTTTTAAGAGAAATGAGTGCTATATTTTGTCAAAAAGCTTTTTCTGCAACTATTGAAATTATCATATAATTTCTGTTTATTTATTATCGATATGGTCGATTATGGTAATAGTTTTCCTGATACTGAACAAGTGTTGCATTCTTGGTATAATCCCACTTGGCCATAGTGTATTATCCTACTGATAAGTTGCTGTAATCTCTTTGCTAATATTTTATTTAACATTTTTTGCATCAATATTCATTAGTGAGATTGATCCATGATTTTCTTTCTCTGTTTTGACTCTTCCTTTTTTAGTTATCATGCCATATTTGTGTCATAGAAGGAATTTGGCAGTATTCCTTCTTTACCTATTTTTCCAAATCATTTACATAGTATTATAATTAATTTTTCTTTAAATGTTTGGTTGTCCTCTATTTCTAATAAATCCAAACAGTTTTCATTTGTGGATTGCTTAAAACTTAGTGTTCAGACTTTGTTATTGTTCTAATCAAAGTTTTAATGGACTTTAAGATTCTTAATTATGTCTTCTTGATTCATTTTCCAGGTTAGTTGTATTTGATAATATATACCTTATATTTTCTTCTATTTTAATGTTATGATTTTATTGTGATATTTTTACTACTTTATGGAATCATTGATTTCTTTTCTGTTAGTGTAATTATGACAGAGTCCATTTCTTAGACAAGGCTTATCTTTTTCTCATTGAATCTATGCATTCTTCTTCCAAGACTTTCTTCTAAAGAAAAGTTTCTTAACTTTTTAAAATTTATCACAGATCTCTTTCATATTCTGATGAAACTTATGCACTTCTCTTAGAATAATATTTTTAAACATTCAAAGTAAAAGATAGGATTACAAAGGAAGCCAATTTATTGAAATATAATTCTCTTTTTTTTAAGTTTTTAAAGTTCTAGAATTTTTATTTTTTTATTTTTTGTTTCATTTTATCTTCACTTTTGTGAAAAATCCATTTTTGTCATTTTCCCCCAACTACTTACAATTGTTGGATAGCTACTTCATTCTTTTGCAGGTTTTTTAGATGTTTTTATGTTAATCCATGTTTTTGTCTTTGTTTGGGAGTTTTGTGGTGTTTTTCTTTTTTCATTTACTCCTCTATCTAGATTTAGTTCCTGAATTATGGACTTTATTAAAATATCATGCTCTGCACTCCGTTTTGATTTTTAGTGAGGTGGTCAGGTTAATGTGGTTTTATCCTCAATCATTGATTCTTCTCCAAGAGTTTGCTTCGTTAGAACTTTGAGGTTTAGAGAACTAGAACATGAGGACTATCTCAGACTTTTCAGGACAAAGTATTAAAAAAAAAAACCCTCAGAATCCCTGCACTTGGGCTGTCCTGGTCTGAATGGACATTGATCAGTGTTTCACTTTCTGCTGCTGCTCCTTAGGATTTTGAAGACACCCACCTTAACATGTTCTAAGCACCTGAAGACTTTCTAAGGAGGACTTCTGCCCTTGACACCCCTAACCTTTACAGGATACATAGGTATGTTTTGTGTTGAGTTCATATTATTTTGGCTGGAGGATCTCCCTTACATGTAGCTTACAGGCTTCTTCTATTTGGCAGTTATATGATATTAATTTCAAGGCTTTTTGGGGGGAAGATATGTCAGAGTTCAATGGTGTACTTCCCATTTGGGTATACATTTTGAGAGGAAGTCTGTTTCTAATGTTTAAAGTCCTCTGCATACATTATCTCTTGTAAGTCTCTCAGAAATATGGTGAATGAGCTATCATAGATCCAAATTATGAAAAATAAATTATAGGGGCAGAACTCAATCCAATTCTCCCTCAAATGTCACATGCAGTAACCTACTTATACAAGCTACTTTCATTGCTCTTTTATAATGGAAAGTTTTTGAAATCCTTTGAAATATTTATGGCATCATTGGGAAACTATCAGTATTAAAAACATGAACTTTTATAGCAGGGAGCAACTTGTAGTCATTGAAATTACCATGTAATTCCCCCAATAAGTGCACTCCACTTGCTCTTCCTATATTCAACTCCAACTACTGACTAGTTCCCTAATTGTTGGCATTGTTCAGTTATGTCTGATTCTTGGATCTAACCCCACTTGGGTTCTTCTTGGCAAAGACACTAGAGTAGTTTTCTACTTCCTCCTCCAGCTCATCATACAGATAACAAGGCCAACATGGATGAGTGGTTTGCTCAGAATCACATAGCTAGTAAGTATTTGAGACTGGATAGATAAATCTTCCTGATTCCAAGCCCAATACTATATCCATTGAATCACCTAATTGCCTGATTCTTTAATTTGTAATTTGCATTGAAGTAAAGGGGGAAAAAAAGTAGTATCGTGATTCAACCTCCTTTCTAAATTTATCATTAGGATATTTATATACTACTGTGCTAGTTGTAGACTTT
Organism: Sarcophilus harrisii; assembly: GCF_902635505.1. Lineage (NCBI taxonomy): Eukaryota > Metazoa > Chordata > Mammalia > Dasyuromorphia > Dasyuridae > Sarcophilus > Sarcophilus harrisii. Next base: position 420,239,181 of record NC_045428.1, on the reverse strand, counting down.
TTCTTTTCTGCCATTAAAGATGTTCTCAGAGAAAATTACTGAAATGAGTTTGAAATAATACAAATTGAGAAGTAAGAGTGCCCAAATAGACATAAGATTCCTTCTTTCTCTTTACTCCTCTATATAATTCTACACTTTTAGAATCACTTCTAATTTGAATCCAATGGGAAAATGCTTCCAAAAAGCTGTTAAAAACATAATGTATTTAACAACATGAGGTCCAGGTTTTCCCAAATTCTCTCACCTTTCTTCAATACATACCTCCCATTAGCCTTCCTTTTTGGTTCCATAACCTCTATAGAAGTTTGGGGTGGGGGGTATCATTCACACTCTCAAAAAAACACGTATTAAAAGCAACACAACACACAGCTCTGTGTGTGTATAAGTATGCATGTGTGTGTGTGTAGGAAGAGACAGAGCCAAGGAAAGAGACAGAGACAAACAGAAACAGAGACAGAGCGAGACACAGAGAGACAAACACAGAAAGACAGAGACAGAGACACAGAGAGACAGACACACAGAGGGAGACAGAGAGAAAAGAGAGAAAGAGAAGAGAGAATATTCCATTATGCTGAAAAATGGTGGTGAGTAGAGAAACTGATAATATGGCAGCATATCTTGCTGTTTTCTGAAAGCTATTTATCATCAAGGAATCAGAGATACTGAACTGGACGAGACCATAAAGGCCTTTTAATTTAATGTCTTCATTTAAGACACCAAAAGATTAAAATAAATTGACTAAGGAAGAATTAACAGTGTGTAGCTGATCTCTTTCTCCAAAATTTTCTTTGAGACATCTTTTAGGATTTGTTCAATTTATCTCTGAGAGTAAATTGTTTAGATTCATGGTTGTCTGTATTTTTTCTTCTATAGCATAGCCAATATAGAATTGGTCAAAGGATTTCTTTCAGCTTGGAATTCTTATTAAAATCCCAGATACAGTCCCTTTTTATGGTAGCAGAATACTGTATTCCTGTAAATTTTGAGGTATTATATATTTTTTAAATACTTATTTATCAAAATGTTTAAAATGTATTTTATTAGTTTTTTTTCATTAGATCACAGAAATTTCCAGAAATAAATCATTTCCAATGATCTATTCTTTGTTAATAGAAAAAAAATAGAATTAGAAATGAACTTGATTAGTGATCCCATGACAATGAATACAAAATTCTGTCAAGAGGAGGTAAATATGACATCAATTCTCTTTGACAAATATACTTCCTACTTTTTTTTTAATTGTGCTGACACATTTCCTCCAATTTCTCATTTTAACTGTATGATGTCTAATATTTTCAATGTGTTTCTGATTAAGAAATAAATGGTAGGGTGTTATTTTCCAATCAATTCTACCACCTCCCTCTATTTTTGAAGTTTAGCTTATTCATTGTCATAATTAAGTTTGTTTTTCCCAAACCCTATTAAAATATTTCTTCTATTAAAATGTCTTTTTTCACCAAGTTTTCATTTAAGGCTATCTTTTCTCTACAATTTCTTTTGTAATACTTAGATCCTCTCTTTCCCTTCTTTGCCCAAGCTGTAAATTTCACTTAATTTATTGAAGTTCTCTCACTTTGAAAATTAATTCCTTCAGCTCCAGATTAGAATGAAATTCATGTGTGTCCTCAATCCCCATTCTTCTACTTTTTAATTCTATAGCATCCCATTTACAAGAAATAGTAAGTTCTTTTCTCTCCCCACCTTCTTTTATATTCTATTCCACCTCCTGCTTTTTTTTTTTCCTGCCAATACCCTATTTCATAGTTTTTCTATTCTTATTCCTTACTTACACTTACATATGATTTGACTACAGTGAGAAAATAATTTTTTCACATTCTGAGAATCTAAGCAATCATACTTAGCACACTAATACTGTTCAACTTGTTTATTTTTCTTAAATTTCATGGGTCCTTAGTTACTCACTTCTAAGAATTTGCCACTCAGTACTAGTTTGGTGAGAGGATGGCAGTCTCATTATAAAGCTGATTTTGTTAATCATGCTTTTTATGTTTACAATTTGCATTCTGTCATTTATTTTTTCTTCTCTTTCGATTGTTTTATTTTAACTATATTTGGCATAATTCTTACAGTTTTTTGAGATAGAATTGGAAGAGTATGTGTTAGGCCAGAAATTTCTGCCATCTTGTTGAAGTCCAGATTCAAAATTTCTTTCTTACTTTTTTTTTTCTTGACCATAATCTTCCTTTTTCACCAGGAATTCCTCTGGGCTCCCTTAATATTTAGGTTGGAATAGATAAATGCCTTTTAAATCTTGTCATGCTTCTGGCAGCTAGTGCCATGGCATGCAAATTATCCTGGATCTTCGACAAATCTCATGGAGTTATTTACCATTACAGGAGGAGGAACGGTGGAACCGCTGACTTTTGCCCTACAATCATGCTACAAGACTAGGTCACTGTTCTCATTATTCATTCATTACTAAAATAATTCAATTCTATATTGAAATACTTACCAAATGACATGTATATAATATGTAATTAGCAACATTTTAATCCATGTTTCCAAAATAAAATATTCCAAAAATATGTTTAAATTTCCTGTGGTGGTAATAGATCTGCCTATCTATTGCTATATCTAATAGTAATTGTACCCTTTTCCCAGGGTTGTGAGGATCAACTCAGATATTAATTATAAAAAACTATTAGGGATGGTACTTGGTATATAATAGGTGTCATATAAATGTTTATTGTTATCATTAGTATTATTGGATATGCTCACATGTTCTATGGAGATATGTATCCACATAAGCACAAATATATTTATGTATACCAACATATTTGCATACATGTATATAGAGCATGTGTGGGTACACATGTATTTAAATATGAATGTATGTGTGTGTACATGCACACACACATATTAAAAGTCTGAATAGGTTTGTTACTATACATATATTATCATACTGAAATATGAAGCAGAATTTTCAGGTGTTGCCTTAGAAGGAATTCCAATTGAAGTTAAGCTTTACCTGCCAAACCATTTCAGCAAAACCCATAAATTTATTTTCAAACATGAGGATGTGTAGTTGCACATAGCTGTCCTCTTCTTGGATCATCTATTATTGAAGGGAGAGCTAAAGGTCACCCCTCCTGTCAGAATTTGCATATTCTGAAAATCCCTTTGTGTACATAGAAACCTGCTTTCTATGCCAAAGGTCCAGTTCCAACTTCCACGGGAAGACTCCCAAATCTATTATATAAATCCAAAGATTCAATAATTCCTCTTCTCTTCTCCCATGTCTGTGCTATATTCGTCTTTAGATTATGGAGCAGAAGCTAGAAGGTCTTGGAGGCCATTTAGTTTAAACCTCTCTATTTATACTTGAGAAAACTAAGACCCAGACCAAAGCCACGCACCAAAGGCAGAACTGCTTTGGAAGTTGAGTCCTGAGATTTTGAATTCAGTGTTCTTTCCAGTATACCTCAACAACAGCACTGTGAGACATGTGTTATAGTATTCATTTTATAATTTGAGAAACTGAGGCTCAAACACAGATTGTGACTTGCTCAGAGTCAAAATGCTAAAAAGCATTTCCATTACCATTTGAACTCATATCTTCAAATCTTCAAGTCCTGTAATCTATTTTCTAAACATCTGTCTCTTTTACCCTTCCATCTCTTGAAATCAGTTTATATCAACTGTTTCTATTGAATCTTTGGATTTTCTCTTTGCTTTCTCTTTGAAAAGTTTATTCTGTCTTTCTAGAAATGCTTTTTTAGAAGGGGAAGGAGCTGGTGAACTTAACAAGGTTAAAAGTAGATGCCTTTTTTTGTCTTAGATTTCCTAAGATATAAATGTAAAGTATTGTTACTTTCTATTATCCACATTTTATTTACTTAAAGTGACAGAAAGCAAAAAGAAACATTAGGAAAAACTGAAACAATTCTGAAAATTCAAGAGGAAACAACTCCTTAGATAAAAGTACTGAGAAAACTCTGAGAGAAAACAACTGCTGTGAGATAGTATACTGAGTCATGATCAAAATGAATGCAGTTCATTAAAGTTACAAAAAAAAATAAAAATAATATAATACGATTTCTATTGGTTGACAGCCTGATAGTATACTTAAAAACAAGTGAGAGAGATGCTAATTGAAACATTTAACAATGTGTCAATAAAGCCTCAAAAATCAACAATTATTTCTAAATAACAAAATCCAAGGGGCAATAATGGAAAGCAAAATGGAATTTTAAATAACTACAAAATGCATGAAATATCTGGGGATCAAATATACCAAAGCACCAAAAGCTTTCTACAGATTAAATTATGAAGTCATTCTTAAAGAACAACTTAAATAGTAGAAATATTCAGTTCTCATGGCTGTTCTATGTCAATGTATTTTTAAATGACAAAAGTACCAAAGACAATGTATAGCTTTAATATACCAATCAAATTATAAAAATGAATACCTTACAGAACTCAATAAAATATAACAAAATAATTTGGGAAAATCTAAAATATCCAGAGAAATAATGAGAAGAGGTCAGAAGTAAGGGGAAATATACCACTTCTCAATGTTAAACTATATTTTGAAATAGTCATCAAATCCATCTAACTGATTAAGGTTAAAAATAGGTAGATAGGAAATAAATTAAACAAAAGATGAACAAACAATGGAATTCAAAAAGCTGATGCTGGAAAACAATTTACTTAAGAAAGAACTATTTGTGTGATAAAATCTGGGAAAATTTGAAATTCTATGGCAGAAATTAGGCTTACAGTCTCTCTTCTCACAACATATTTTATAATATATTCCAATAGATACATAACTTTGATATTAAAGATAATAGTTTTGTTTTTTTAAATGAGAAGAAAAATAGATCATAGACCTCTTACAAGTATGAGAAGGAGGGGGGTTTTATTTTGTTTAATTTTATTTTTCTAAAAAAAAAGGGATGAATATAATTATGAGATAAAATAGATAACTCTGATTACGTGAAATTGAAAAGCTTCTGTACAAACCAAGGATATGGACAAATACTTAAAAAAAAAAATCCAAATGACTAACAATTCAATGAAGAAAATTCCAAGTCACTAATAATGAGGATTGCAACTCAAAATAAGACCAAGATTTTTACTTCATACTTTATAAACTAGCAAAGAATGTTGAATGTTGTTGAAAATAGTTCTTGAAAGGATTGTGGGAGGAGAGGCACACTAATACATTATTAGCAGAGCTGTGAGTTCTTATGGTTGTTCAGTTGATTCCAGGTGATAAGGCAAATAGGGTTTGGTGACTTGCCCAATGTCACACAACTAGTAAGATCAGATTTCAATTTAGATCATTCTAACTCTCTGTCCAATGTTCTATACATTGTACCACCTAGCTGTCCATAGCTGTGAATTAGTCCAATTTTTGAATTATGCAAATGAGAGATTTAAATGTTCATGGCCTTTGATCCAAAGATTTACTACTAGGTTCATAATCTTGGGGGTCATTAATAAGAAGAAAGTTTTCATATACATTAAAATATTTATAACAGCATTTTTTGTGATAGCAAAGAATTACTAACCAAAAACAATACATCCATTGATTAGGGAATGACTAAACAAATTATGGTATATGAACATAAGAGAATATTACTGTATTCTAAGAAATGATGCCTACAAAAGAGCTTGGGTAGATTTAGATAAAATTAAGCATAATGCAAAAGCAGAACCAAGAAAACACTTTATACAATTACCATAAGAACATAAGTGGAAGAATTACAAAAAAAACCAAAAGTGAGTATTGTAAAATTATAAAGAATATCACTAAACATCACTAAAAAGAAGAAATACAAGAAAACATTTCTATCCCACCCATCAAGAAAGGTAGAAAGTCAACATGTGTGTACATTACCCTTATTTTCAGACTTTGTTGAAGCACTGATCATTTTTTATGCTTATTTTTTCTGGTTTTGCCTTTAAAATTTTTTCTATATCTGTGAGGAAAAGAAAGTGCTGCATGAGGAAATTTTGTTGATCTAAAAAATTTCAATTAAAATATTTTAAAAATAAGCATATTTAGACTGTCATACCTCAAAGTAAAAAGAGGGTTATACTGCATGCAAAGGGTAGCAAAAATGTTTCGTAAATAGCAAATATTATTCATATTAACAGTAATAGATGGATCTTATATTTCTTTATAATTTGCAAAATTACTTACCTTTCATTTGAGCCTCACAATTCTTTAAGGTAAATAGATATAGAAATGTATTATACCTATTTCACAGGAGGAAATAGAAACTACATAAAGGAATATATATCCAGATGGAGAAGATAATAATCCTGATGTACTTTGCCCAGCTCAGAACACTTCTGATCTTTTATGTTCAATTCTGATTACCACATTTTAGAAAGAACTTTTGTTATTTTGTTCAAGGAACGATACTGGATGGTGAGGAATCATGCCAAATAAGCAATGGTTTAAGGAAATGGAGATTTTTATGTAAAAAAGAAAGGATCTGGGAAGGAAATGTAGGCTGGTGAGGAAGAAGGATGCTTAAATACCTGCATATTTGAAAATCTGTTTTGTAGAGGAAAGGCTAATTAGACAAAGGCTTCTTAAAATTTTGCGTTATGACCCCATATGGAATCACATAACTGAATTGGGGGTCAGGAAATTATGATTTATTAGCAGCAAATGTTTTATTTGTATACTTATTTTATACATCTACATATCAAGGGTCATGTAAACATTTCTTGGATAACATAAAGGTTGAAAGTGGGAAAAGTTTAAGAAACCCTGAATAAGATTAATCCTCCTTATCCTCAGAGAGCAGAAATAGGGGTAACAGGTAGACAGTACTTTCCTTGCAGAAAGAAACTGAGCTTCCTCAGAAACTACTAGTGGTTCTTTCTCTGTGAAGTTTTTATATCAAAGGAAAGATGATCACTTGTCTAAAATGTTAATAAGGGTTCCTGCTTAGTTATGGGATGTATTAGATGACCTTTGAAGTTCCTTCCAAACTGAAATTTTATGATTCTATGCTTTTGTTTTTAATTTTAAAGTTGACTTTTCAGTTTTAGAAATTTACTGTTATCTTTTGTTTCCTCTCTCTGTACCAGGTGTTGCTTTTTAAAAATGGAATTTCCTATCATGATACTATGTGTAGTTAAGTTCATTTTTCCAGTATTTCTTTTATTGCTTTACCTTATGACAGTTGAGGATGATTGGCAGAAAATGAAGAGTATTAAAAATGTGGCCCTGGAGCTCATTTCACATCAAGCCCTCTTTCTTCCCTCTGATAAATTCCTAGCCTCTCTCAGCTGCTAGGGAAGCCCACCTTTCACAGAATTATTATAAACAAACTCAAATTCCGATCAGGTTGCAATGATTGTTCTCTCTCTCTCTCTCTCTCTCTCTCTCTCTCTCTCTCTCTATGTGTGTATATATATCTATATATCTATATATACTCTTCTATATAAATCCTTTATATAGGAGTTTGACTGAGTTGCATGCCTGGATCTTGGAGTATATTGTTACTTTTATTTATGATATAGAAAGGTGAAGACACCAATGTGACCCGACAAACTCCCTTTTCAGGCACTCTGAAATCCCAGGTAGCATTTACTAGAGTCACTGAACTATTAATGGTACCCCATTAAGATTCCCTAGTAGTCTTAGCATCCCAAAAGGAAGCTGGACGCTTGAAGCAGGAGCAAAAACAGAAAGTAAAATGTTAGGTTAGAACCGTGCCTTTCATTACTTATTATCTTGAGCAACTAACTTAGGCTTTAGTTTTCTCAACTAGAACATGGAAGGTTGAATGAAACAGTCTCCACAATCCTTTCTGGTTCTAAATCTATGACTAATAAAAGAACAAAAATAATAAAAACAGGATCACAAAGCAAGACCAGCAAGAAAAGTAAAATTAGATAAAAGGTGGCATACCCATTCAAAGTTGTAATTTCTTTCCCATCCAAAAATGTAAGGTGTCATGAAAACATGGTAAATACAGATTTATGCATATGTATATTCAGCATTTTGTAGGTTTTGAAAGTGAATTAGAATTAAAATGAGTAAATGATTTCAACAATCATAAAGGAGTTTAAAACCCCATGTGTTCCAGGCAAGGGATTTGTAACTAAATAACTTTTCTCTAAATAAGAATTCCAAACTTAAATTAGTCAACTTTAAAAGAAAATTCATCATAAATGCCCTCTCAAGTTTTTAGTGCCTACTAAACAAAAACATATCAAAACAACAAAAAATTAAACTCTATCCTCTTTTTAAAAAAATACTTTTAGCAGCAAGTTGTGAACCCAAAATTTTCTATGCTATTAATATTTAGTTTGACCTATAATTTCTGTCTTCAGAAACATCCCAAAATATTGAAACATTTTTTCAAATTTATGTCTTTTATAAAGCAGAGTTCATATTTGGGAAATTTAGTTAATGATATCATTGTATACCAAACATAAGACACTGTTTCGGAGCTTTAATAATCACATCAAAGAAATTAACTTGAGGGAATCCCTTTATTTCCAATTCCTACCTTTTCTTCCACACTCCAGTTGATACTGGTGTTGCGACAGTGACATAGAAAGAGAGAGAAGGGACATGACATAGATAAAGCAAACAGAAATGAAACAAAATGCAGAAAGACGGCATTTACAATCCAGCTGACAAAGCCAGTCACTTCACTTTAAATAAGGTGGCAGGCAGCAAAAATATAGTAATTACTAGAATTTCATTTTCATTAACTAATAAACCAAGGAAAACAATTTAAGTATCTGAATGTCATTTTTCAAATGAAAATAAACTGTAAACATTTGAATAACATCACAGCAGGGATAATATACCTAAGGAAATCTATTGAAATCTGCTACTGAATTCATCCTCTTCTATCACATTAAAACTGCAATTGACTGTAAACCTCCTACCACTCTCCACTGAGACTTTAATTGTAAAGATTCCTGTTACATATCATATTAGAATTTAGTTAAAATTGTAGAACACATTATTTCCAATCAGACAGCCAACCATCACTCACCAAGATTTTTAAAAAGGTGATTAATAATTCATCTCAGATAAGGAAAAGATCTATATTTATACCATCTTCTCAGCCACCATAAACTACCTGACAATTGTTCAGTAATGATGCCCAGTAAATTCTTTAAAATGGTAATTTGTCATTCTGTCACTTCATTTGTGACCTAAAATTCCTCACTTGAGGCATCATCAAATAAATTAATCACTTTCCAGGATCCATTTCTCTGTTCTGCACGTTATTATGCCCGGGCTCTCTTGTGTTTCTCTTCATTTACATATATTTAATGGCTCAGCAGTGGTTCACTGTGGCACATAACGCACACATCTCATTACAGGTGAAATATTCTAACTGCCACTATCACTGGGAAAGAAAATAACTCTCCCAATTTAATTTTCCTGATGTAACAAAACCATGATTCTTCACTATGAGATGTTGATGCCATCCATCAGTCACAATCAATAAAATCATCATAGAAGGACGCCTTCTTTAGCATCACTCCTTCATCTTGGTATTATTGGAGGAAGGTAATTAAACTCATAATATGTAATGAATGTAAATGAAGTAAAAACCCTCATGTTAGCTCTCTAACTATGCTTATTTTACTGCTTTGATTTAAAGTAGTTTTTTTTTAACATCTTCTAATCGATGAAATACACAAGGCCCTGACAGAAAGACATAACAGGTATAGGAGATATTCATCAAGATGTATGATTAATTAAAAGAAAGCATATTTTTAAATGAAGGCACAAAATAAAATTATTTATAGTATTTTTTTCAATTAAAATGATGTATTCCCTTTGGCCTAATATATTTTTTCACTTATTAATGAATGAAACTTTTAACATAAGTCCATTGAGGTATTACGGATGCTTGTATCTGACAAAAATAAAGACTGTTCATAAGAATTTAGTCTACTGAACATTTGTAATCTATGGAATATTTGGCTACCATTCAACTTAGAATATACTTAACCACTACTTTAAATAGGATGCCTACTTGTTGAATTTTCTAATTTGTCAAAAGTTTTCTAGCAAAAACAAACAAAACATCAGAGATTGTCAAATCAGGGTTTTTGATGAAGATTAGTTTGGCTATCATGTCACTTTGGAACTGTTTCTACCAGCTGGAAATGTTTGTTCTTAACATTGTTTTTATTCTACATTTCAAAAAGATAAGGGAAGAGTGAAGTTCATATGCTAGTGAAGAATACTTGATGTCCTGTTTGCATGTTACCTTTTCATCCATGCAATGCCAAGAGATCTAGATGAAAAATATTCAGAATGTTGAGTGGGCTCTTTCTTTCTGGCCACCTAAGGGGTAATGACACACAATAGGCGAGTCTAGATGGGTTGAGATCTATATCGTTTAAGGGAGTAGTCATATCGATGAGATCCCAGAGGCACTGAGGTGTTGAAGTATGGGAGCAATGAAGAGTAGCTTTAAAGTAAATCAATCAATCAATCGAGCTTTTTAAGCATCTACTCTGTATAGGGCACCATGAGCAAGATATTGTGGGGATACAAAGACAAAATTATACATTTATAATTATACAATTATACATTCTTTGCCCTCATATGGGAAAGACAACATGTACATGTATAGATATATACACATGACATATAAAGTGACACAAAAAAGATAAAAAGTAATTTGGAGGCACTAGCAGGGATGTGAGGAAGGGGGTAAGAAAAACCTTAATGTAAAAGGTGATGCTTGAGTGGAACCTTTAAGAAAATGAGGGGTTTTGAGATAAAGGTGAGGAGGTAGTGCATTCTAGGCTCAGGTAACAGACAGTGCCAAAGAACAAAGGAAGAAAATTGTTACTGGGTCTTTGATTGCTTATTTTAGCTCATTTGTATCTCTGCTCCCTCAGTTCTCTGAGGGAACTAAACAGAAGTAATAGTATTTTGTGGAAGTCTACTGAGCATAATGTTTTCCTTTGAAAGATAAGGTTTCCTCATTTTCCTCATTTGATAAATGTCCATTAGTCTATTTAAAACGGGAATCTAAATATTAACCCCAAAGCTTTATAACAAAGCAGAAGAGGTGAATATCACTGCTCCACAGATGAATGACCTAACTACATTATTGACAAACCGTCTACAATACACTACCTTCCTTCCTCATTAATTATCATATAGTTATTTTTAATGGGCACTTATTTTAAAAAGACTGCATGTGCAGTTTTCTATGAGTATGTGTGTGTTTTTGCGTGTGTGTGTGTGTGTGTGTGTATTTATTAGCACTGCAGTAGTCTGTTACCCCAAAGAAAGTCCTCTAGCAAATAAACTCATCTAGGCTAGACTTAAAAACAGCAACTACCACCACTACCACCAGAATAACAACAAAATAGAAGCCTAACATTCTCATCCTAAATATTTTTGGAGAGATTCTATTTTGTGTCTAGACATCTGGTTTAAGCATGCATGGGAGATAATGGCTAACATGGCAATAGATTAAGGGATGAGTTCAGATGGGATCAACTCTTGAGAGAGTCCCTGCATTTGGCTTCCCTAGAACAGTAGGCAATGTTCCCATATGTGACAAAATGCTTGGAACTGCTGGATTTACTTCAGAGAAAAATGATGGAAAGGCAAAAGATCATTTAGCTCTTTTTAATGAAATAGGTGGGAGAAAAGGGAAGAGTGTTAGACTAGTGGAGTTGGGGAGAAAATATAATAAATTCAGTTCATTTAAATAACATGTTTAAATTACTAGATAAAAATCTAGATATGAGACTCTTAAAATGCTTTTATATTCTACAGAGTTTGGGGAAGATGTATAGATGAGTATAAAAGTAAAGTCTAAATGATAGTAAATACTTAGATGGAAACGAAAAAATAATTATCTTTATGTGTATATATGTGTGTATATATATAAAATAATATATATTTTATATATGTATGATTATTGTATATTTACACATACATATAAGTGTGTATGCATGTCTACATGTGCATACATATAATGTACCTCATGAATGCTGGGTTTGGAGCACTCTGTAGCTATAAGCAAAATTTCCAAATGATAAAAATAAAGGCACCAAAATGTTTCAGTTTTCCTTGGCCTCAGAAGGAAAATAAAAAGGGGTGAGAAAAGGATTTTGTTTCATCAAATCTATTCTGTGCATTGTCAGAAGTTGAAATATTAGACAAATGGTTTCAATGATTGGGAATGTGCATGGAGAGAAAACTTGTATTTGGCAAAAACTAAGAATAAGGAGATGAGCCAAGTTCAAGGGCCTGTGGGATGGAAAAGGAGGAAGTCCACTTTTTATTACAGACTGATATCTTTATCCAGAGTTGTGATTGATGAGGTTTTCTTTATGATCTTTGGATCATAAATGCAATGCTGGATGGAACCAAAAAAGCCATTTGATCCAACGCCTCATTTTACAGATGAGGAAACTGAGACCAATGAAAATTATGTGATCATGTCAGTTTTTGCCAGAAATCCAACTCTCCTGGCTCTATAATCAGTTCTCCAATTGTTGTATCATTCTTTGTTTTTAAAGAATCAGTCTCCCTCTTTCAAGTGCTCATGGAAAGGTCAAAAGAAGCAATACAAAGATATTCTCAAGGTGTCTCTGAAAAATTCATAATTGATTGTGTGACATGGGAGACACTGGCACAGGACCACCAACATTGTGTGCCCACATTAAAGAAGGTACTATGTTCTATAACCAAAGCAAAATTTAGTAACTTAAAGAAATATGAGATATGCAAATTTGGAGACAGCTCTACTCCAAATATTCATATAGATTATTTGTGTAAGACCTATGGCAGAGCTTTCTAAGCTGATATTGAACATGATAATTGAACACAAGAAAATGATGAGAGGATAAGAATATGGAATTAAAGAAAATAAAGAAGATGAAGGAGAAAGAGAAGTAAAAGGGAAGGAAGACAAACAGAAAAGGATAACAAAAGAAAGGGGAAAAATCATTGATGTTAGCCTAGCCTTGCCATCATATTAACCTAATATTATTTTACTTTACCTATCCATGCTGAATTCCCATTCACCATGGGCTCCAAATTGGAAACAAGCCACAAGGTCCATTCCTCAAGCTTTATATCAAAACTTTGGGATATAAATAAGCCAGAAGTTGAAGCATGGAGATAAAAGCTTGTTTATCACCAAATCTAGAAAAGGGTCAATCTTCCGTTGATCATTCAGTCAAGAAACTTCTTCCTAAAATGGGTGCTGTATGCCAATCTCTATACTGAGTTAGAAAAGCAAAAACATCTCATGCCCTCAAGGGGAAACAACATGTAAATAAATACATACAAGTAAATGGAAGTATTAAGCTCAAGGCAGTTAACATTGTTCTTTAAGACAGTGTAACCTGTTACAACTAATGGCAGACTAATTCAGAAGATACTAAAAATATATCTGGCCCCAACTTTTTGGAGTGCTTCTTTGCAGGGTGGGTGGGGAAAAAAAAGATTAGATCTGCCCTATAGGCTGACATATCTCCCACTCACTACTAGTTTGACCTTTGAGAAATCATTTAGTCTAAGTGGGTCTTCGTTTCCTTATCATTAAAGTGAGAAACTTGAACTAGATGCCATCTAAGTTTGCTTCCAGCACTAAATCAAGGAACCTATGATTCTATTATAATGGAAACTTTCTAACCTCCTTTTAATATTGTTTGGTTTCAGTCATTAGAATAATTTATTTATTTGAAACTCCTTACCTACCAAGGACAGGTAGACTCTTGATTTTCAATGATGATAACTATTTTATTTCAAACTCATCAAAACTGAAGGCCAATTTAAACTATCATATTTTCAGAAACACTGTGATATAATTACTATCATCATTGTTGCCATCATCATTATAATCATCATTATCCCTAAACATTCGTGGAGTTATATTTGGCAGTGTACTAAATAAATAATAGGCAGAACCTCTGCCTTCTGGAATCTTTATATAATGGACAAATGACAGTTATAATGACAGATTTTTTTTTTAATCTATTAAGTGGAAAAAGACTTGAATAGACTTTATGGTAAAAAAAAAAAAGCACACAAAGTCAACACTCTCAAGGAATTTATAATTTGGAAAGAAAAATAAAAGATGCAAATAACTATATTAAAATTGTTTTAAGCTCAAAAAATATAGACTATGTTATGAAAGTTCAGAGAAGGAATCAATTAAGTCAAAATGAATTGAGGAAAAAAGACTTCTTGGTGGAGTTCACACTTGAATCATGGCTTCAAGGATGGCAGGATTTCAACAATTTCTAATTCCAAAAAGAGAGATGTTGCACAAAGTAAGATGCAAAAGCACATTTGAGGAATGGCAAGTGCCTATGTTTGATAAAAACAGAGAAAATATCTAGAGGAATAGTGGAAAAACTAGCATGGAAAAAGTTATGGAATGCCATGAAAATCAAGATAAGGAGAGGACTTTGTTCAATAGAGTAAGCTCTCAATGAAGATTTCTGAGCTAGGCATTAACAAGATTGGAGCAACAGAGAGAGCTATAGAACATCAGACCTGGTGTTCAGGAAGGAGAGTCAGAAAGACTCATCTTCAAGTTTGGCCTTACACACTGACTAGCTGTGTGACCCTAGGCAAGTAACTTAACTGTGTACCTCAGTTTCCTCATCTGTAAAATTAGCTGGAAAAAGAAATGGCAGACCACTCCAGTATATTTGCCAAGAAAACCCCAAATGAGGTCATGAAGAGCTGGAAATTACTCTAAAATAACTCAACAACAGCGCCAAAGCTGAACGACTGTACATTAGCAAGATTAAGTTAGAAGGAATAGAACAGGATATGTATGATAGGAGACTCAATGCAAGGAGATCATTTAGGAGAATATTGTAGAAGGCCCAGTGAGAGGTAATCAGACCTGAAGCTAAGGCAGTGGCAGTGGGGAAAACAGATTAAATTAAAAAGATGTTGCAGAGATAATATTAGCAGATTTGGGGACTGGTTGTGAATAGAACCTGAGAGGAAGAGAATTAAAGTTTTTCATCTAACTGCCTAGGAAGATCCTGATGTTGTTTGAAGACATGAGGCAATTAGAAAGAAAGGGAACAGTTATTTTTTATTTGCTTTGTTTTGTTTTGTTCTCCATTGGGAAATAATGAATTCTCTCTACAACATGCTGAGTTTAAGGGCTATTAGGAATTCAGGGAAAGATACCCAATTGGAAATGTGAATCTGGAGCTCAGGAGAGAAGTCAGGGCTGGATATAGATATACAACAATGGGCAATATTGGAAAAGAACATTCAACAAGGCTATTAATACAATAATAATTTTATAACTAGCATGTCCCAAAAATCTTAATACAGTATCGTATTGTAAAACTTGCCTAGGTTCCCAAAGCTTAAAATTTGGCTTATATAGAATATTCCAGAAGTTTTAGCACAATTTTAAGCTTTAAAAATGTTGGGGAAAAGAATTAAACTTAAAAGTTTCATGGCTGAAACTGCATTTAGATTTTTGGGACAAGGTATATATGTTTAATAATAAAAATAATAATAGTTAACACTACTACTATGTGAAAGTCATTTTACAATCATTTTTTCATTTGAACTTCATAACAACCAGGGTAGGTAGGTGCTATTATTAAATCTATTTTACAAATGGGGAAACTGAAGAAAAGAGAGATGATTTGGGAAATCACATAGCTAAGTATCTGAGGCTATATTTGAACTCAGATTTTCCTGACTCCAGGCCTAGTGCTCTATTCACTCTCTCTTTAGGCAACTAAATGGAGTAGCATTTAAGGAGCACTAATGAACATTACTTGTTTATAAGAACTAATGAATATTATTTGTTTACTCAGTCTTTGTCTAATGTACTAAAAATATGATTTTAAAACCAGATGAATTCTAATGAGAATTCTTCTGGTAACCCCTAATGAGAATTATTTATTATTCAGTTTTGTGTGCTTGGACACTAACACTGGAGGCAGCCCCAGGAGCTTCCGAAAATAATAGCCAGGAAGAAATAACAATATTACAACAGGACAGAGTAAAAGATTCCCTGTAAGAAGGAATACTCATGGGGCATTTTAAAAATGAATAAAACTAGGGAAAGGGGAAGCAGTTTCCTCTTTTCTCTTCATGGCTCTGAAATCTATATCTAAAGTCAGTTGTAGGAATTCACAGCTGATCTTTGCACAGAGAAGCGGTTCATTGGGAAGAGGGCTGAACTTAGTGTTACATCATCTGAATTCAAATTATGGCTCCAGTGTTCACTCATGGGAATAGTCTTGGACAAATTCCATAATTTTTCTGGACCTCAGTTTCCAATCCCTATGTGATCTCATTCCCTGAAGGTTCAGTAAAAGGATAAATGGATTCTCTATTGAGAGGTAACATCACTTAGTGGGATTAGGACTGGATTTGGACTTAGAGCACTCTTGAGCCTGAGTCTTTTGCCTCTGAAAATTACTTGCTCAGTGGTATCCACTGCCTCTTCTGACTCCTAATATGCTTAGCTGTAAAATAGCAACAATGATAATTATATAACTTACAAAGGCTCAGAGATCTGGACTTTGTAAATTTTGAAATGTGAACTATTATTCTCACCTTTCTGGGATACTTTTGTTGCAAATGGCCTAGAACCAAAGGGGTGGAACTAGTTGACTTCAAAAGTTTTTCAGGCTTTCTGATTGAACCAGGAACTCTCCTTCAGACCCTAACCCAAATGTATTTTAAAAGGTTAATGTTATCTCTTCCCTTGCCCTAACATTAGTGTGCAACGGGTACATTGAGCTCTGTCCCTAGGGAAAGATGTTATCTTTGCAAAAATTCACAAAAAGGGGAAATTGTCTACTGTGACTAATGCTGCTCTAGTTCTGTTGGTCAGTTTGTATGTGTATTTCAGCATTTTTCAGTTAAGCACTGTCCAGTAAATATATGAGCCCTGTACCACCTCTGCCAGTTTCACCACAATAAGACAGAATGAAGCTGACAAGCACAACTAACTCATTCCAAAATTCCCTTATATTTAGCAATCTTGCAGAGAATGGACTAAACACAGTCTGATGTATTTTCCTAGCATCCACACTGAAAGATTAAATTTCCTTATTTGAAGTACCATTTGGTATTTGGGTTTTCTGTGGTACTTGTTTTCAATGGAGACAATTAGCAGGAATGCTGGAATTGTTTTTTTTCCTAGGCACATCCTGTTTTCAGTAATTGGATGTACCACCAAGGAGTAAAACAAAAGATGAAACATCCTTCAAAGGAAGACAAATGTAATTAATATTCCAACAGGGTAATTACAATCTACTAGTCCTGTCCTTTCCTTTTTAGTCCCAAAGTGTTGTGCCATTTAGCTAGGGCAGGCTTATAGACAAGTCTTATTTCTTTACTAGTGAATTCATAGAGAAGAGTGTATTTGAAGTTTTGAGTGTGATGCTCTCTAATATTTAGTTTGTAAATTTCTTTGATGTTGGAATTTTATAAAGAGAAATTATAAATCAATCTATTTCCTCTCTCTTCCCAGTTATTGCCCCACCTATTTCATCCCAGATATAGTTCTGAGAGAATGGATTACTTTAAATGCCACACTGTTCATTGGTTTACTGAAACTACAAATGTGAGACAACCTAGTGAAGTAGGTAGCGGTCCATGCCTAGAACTCCAGGGCTCAAATCTTTATTCCAATGAATCACCATTCATTGAGCTTTGTAGCAACTTTTCAAGATCATAAGAACTTTTTAGAGACACTTACTAATTTTCATCATTGAAGGTAGTTTCGACACTGGGATTTGATCCCTACTGTTGAAAAAATAAATTTAGAACAAAACAACATAAAAAACAATAACATAACACTCCATGTATTGATGCACAATTGGAGTTACCACTAGTATATGTTCCTGGAGTTTGGCTGCAGTAGCCAGGGAATAAAATGTTAAGAAACAGTATATTATTGTTTTATAGAAACTGTCTAACTTTAGTACCCATGAATGTAAAAAAAAAAAAAAAAAGCTTTATGCTAACAACTTTTTAAAAAACAACTATAATAAGAAAAACAATAATTGACATTTTATGTGGCCTTGAAAGTATGCAAAGCACTTTTCTCCTGTCATTGGTCTTTCTAAATTGTGTTTTAAAATGGCATGTGGATTGGCACAGTGTGTTCTTTAGTGATCACAGCACTGGCATTGTAGAGTAATTCAAAAATTTATATATCTATAGCCTCATGTATTAACACACCTCAAAAAATAGACTGAAAAGATGTTTCTTCTTTGCCTTATTTTCCCTTCTCTTCCTTTCCCTTCTCTGTCATCTCCCTACACAGATTTGACTTTCTATTTTCAAACTCTCACTGTTGTGCTATGCAGGAGGAGAAAGGAAACAAAGTAGAAAGAACATGAAGAGGACAGAAATAGTGAAATGAAATTAAACTTTCTAAAATACTGGAGCATTATTTTCTCCCCAGGTCCTGATTTATTTTATTAGATGTGAATAGCCCTAAGAAATACTATCCAGTCTTATTCTTGCCTGTCTTCTCCAAACCACTCCCCAAATTCCAATTTACATTGGCTTTGGTATATTTTCCCACCACTAAGGTCAGTGGGTTGTACCTAATTTTCACAGCTATATTAATGCATTTTTTCCTTTTAATTATTGGTTTCTTCACCCCTACTTAAGTTTGGAAGCTACTAGGAAATGAATGAAGGTGTAGATTAATCTAGGCCAAATCAGGTATTCTAAGTAATAGTAATATACCAAGCCTGTCAAGTCCTTTTTCTCATTCAATTGATCTCACTGCATTCCTTTTTAATGGTGGAAAGTCTGGTTTTCTATCTGTTTGTTTTTGTAGGTCTCTAGCTATATCACATGTCTTTTGCTGATAGATAGTATATTGTCTTAATGCATGCTATACTAAATGAATAGTTTGAACTTTTTCTTTCTTTCCTTTAAACTACTCTGGCTTTATCAAGGAAAGGAGTTACATGATATTCAGTATATTCTATATATGTATTTATATATGTGAAATGTGAGATATGATAAATTCATTAAATATTTTTATTACATGATTAAAATTGTCATTTAAAAATGATATATCTAATGAGTGTTCTGACTTCTACTAAAAAATAGTAAAAGAATTCTCAGAATTCCTAGAGGTCATTTTCCTATATTTTTCACAGAATATAGAAAGTTTAACTAAAAATTCAAAGGATGAATGAAAAATACCATTATGTTAATAACATAAAAACAGTGCTCTTAATCAGAGTTTCTTTGTGCTTCACAGATCAGGCTGCTGAACTTCCTATTAACTTAGCAAGAAAAAATGGGAATTTAGAAGACTGTTAACTCTGCATATGCACCCTGGAGAGTGGCAGCACATTGGGTGGAATAAAAGAGACATTTACTTTCCATGTGATACACTGAAGAAATCCTAGCACCATCTCTCTGAAACACATAGGCCCACCTGTGAGAAGTGCCAATTTTATGATGGTCACAGAATGTAAAATGTGTGGAAACCTGACACTCACTTTCTCCCTGACTTTCCTTAAAAATGTAGTTGCCATTAAATTAGATTTGGCAACATATAAGTCCCCAAAGGAGGAGGTGATTATCAAATCCTCATTCCACAAAATAAATGGAAGCTATGGACACTTATATGTCCACTAAAAGTAAGCAATAGCACGCAAAAGAAGAATCTCCTTGCAAGAGCAAGAGTGTGTAGTCTAAACCATGACAGAAGAAAGTAAGCCAAAGGCTATGCTAGATTAAGCTAGCCAGATAGCTTTTTATTTTCAAAATACCTGCAAAGATAGTTTTCCACCTTCACCCTTGAAAAACCTTGTGATACAAATTTTTCTACCTGTCTTTCCCCTACCCTTCCCCTAGATATCAAGTAATCCAATATATGTCAAATGTGTATAATTCTTATATATACACACATATATCTCCGCATTTATCATGCTTCACAAGAAAAATCAGATCAGAAAGGAAAGAAAGAAAGAAGAAAAACAGAAAGAAAGGAAGAAGGGAGGAAGGAAAGGAGGAAGAAAGGAAGGAAGGAAGGAAGGAAGGAAGGAAGGAAGGAAGAAAAAAAAAAAGAAAGAAAGAAAGAAAGAAAGAAAGAAAAAGAAAAAGAAAAAGAAAACCAGAAAGAAAGGAGGAAGGAGGAAGGAAAGGAGGAAGAGAGGAAGGAAGGAAGAAAGAAAAAAGAAAGGAGGAAGGGAGGAAGGAAAGGAGGAAGAGAGGAAGGAAAGGAGGAAGGGAGGAAGGAAAGGAGGAAGAGAGGAAGGAAGGAAGGAAGGGAGAAAGAAAAAAGAAAGAAAGAAAGAAAAAAGAAAGGAGGAAGGGAGGAAGGAAAGGAGGAAGAGAGGAAGGAAGGAAGGAAGGAAGAAAGAAAAAAGAAAGAAAGAAAAAGGAAAGGAGGAAAGGAAAGGAGGAAGGGAGGAAAAGAGGAAGGAAGGGAGAAAGAAAAAGAGAAAGGAAGGAAGGAAGGAAGGAAGGAGGAAGGAAAGGAGGAAGGGAGGAAGGAAAGGAGGAAGGGAGGAAGGAAAGGAGGAAGGGAGGAAGAAGAAAGAAAGAAAGAAAGAAAGAAAGAAAGAAAGAAAGAAAGAAAGAAAGAAAGAAAAAAGGAAGGAAGGGAGGAAGGAAAGGAAGAAGGAAGGAAGGAAAGGAGGAAGGAAGGAAAGAAAGGAGGAAGGAAAGAAGGAAGAAAAAGAGAAAGAAAGAAAGAAAGAAAGAAAAAGAAAGAAAGAAAGAAAGAAAAGAAGGAAGGAAGGAAGGAAACAACAACACAAAAAATGTGAAAATACTATTGTGATACACATTTTCAAGCCCCACAATCCTCTTTCTGGAAGTAAATGGCTCTCTGCATCACAAGTCTATTGGAATTGGCCTAAATCATCTCATTGTTGAAAAGAGCAATGCCCATCAGAGTTAATTGTCACATAATCTTCTTATTGATGTATACTATGTTCTCTTGGTTCTACTCCACATGGCATCAGTTCATACAAGTCACTCCAGGCCTTTCTCAATTCACCCTGCTGATTATTTCTTATAAAACAATAATATTTCTAACATTCATGTACCATAACTTATTCAGTCTTTTCCCAATTGACGGGCATCCACTCAGTTCCCATTTCTTGGCCACTATAAAAAGGGCTGCCACAAACATTTTTGCACATGTGGGTCCCTTCCCCTTTTTTATGATCTCTTTGGGACACCCTGTTGAATCAAAGAGTATGCACAGTTTGATAGCCCTCTGAGCATAGTTCCAAATTGTTCTCCCGAATAGTTAGATCAGTTCACAACTCCACCAACAATGCATTAGTGTCTCAGTTTTCCCATATTTCCTTCAACATTTATCATTATCTTTTCCTGTCATTTTAGCCAATCTCAGACTTGTGTAGTGGTACCTTAGGATTGTCTTAATTTGCATTTCCCTAACCAATAGTGATATAGAACATTTTTTTCATATGACTAGAAATGCACAACCATGATTCTTAAACAGGAATGTAAATACAGAGTAATTCAGGGTAAACAATTATAAACATTGGTAAAGTGATAATGGGTGTATGACTTACAACTTCTCTGTTTCAGTTGGCAGTAGTTTATTACAATTCTGTGCAGCTGAGCCTCCCTGAAGCAGAAATATAATTGGATGGCCTCCTCAACCTATAGAGTTGGTGTTTCTACTGAATAGAAACCACCCAAAGTGAATTTTAGCATGTTAGAGGTTGAAAGGGAGATTATTTAGCCCAACTGACCAAGCCTACTAGATGAATTCCCTTTTTAGTTTCCCTGACAAGTGGTCATCTAGCATTACTTTAAATGAAAATGTGCTGTCTCATATGGTAGCCATTTCTGCTTTTTTGCATAAATCTAATGGATTTTTTTTTTTTTTTTTTTTTTGCTGAGGCAATTGGGGTCAAGTAACTGGCCCAGGATCACATAGCTAGGAAGTGTGAAGTGTCTGAAGCCAAATTTGAATTCAAGTCCTCTTGTCTTCAGGGCTGGTGCTCCATCTACTACACCACCTAATTGCCCCCAATCTAATGGATTTTGATATCATAGTGATGATTTTTGGGAGCAGTGAATTGTGAAAGAAAAACTTGACAAAACTTTGCTTGGAAGATCAGTATTTAAGAAAAGGCTAAAAAGAGTTACAGATAGACTTCCAAACTGGTAGGTCTAAAAATAACATGTAGAAGCTCCCTTTTCAATTTACAAATAAGGGAACTGAGGCCCGAAAAGGAGAAATGACTTGTTCATTATTACACAATAACTAAGATAGCATTTACCAACCCTCAACATCAACAGTGAGAAAAAAAGCCCATTTCCCATCCATGAGATTCTATCTATCCCCATCTCTTTATTCTAATAACTACAACCCTAATACAGTCCCATATCAGCTTTCACTTGGATTATTATTGTTATCCTGCTATTGCTTTTAGTTTCTCTTTCTATCCAATCCAACCTTCACAACAATCAAATTAATATATCTAAAATACTGCAACCTAGATTTTTAAATTTATTTCACATTACTGATCTTCTCATTCTACCTGAAGAGAAAACTTCTTCTACTGTCACTCCTTGAATCAAACATTTGAAAGACATTATTATCTTTTGTATTTAAGAACTAAATATTGAATTAGGATCAAGGACCTTAAGACCATTAGGACCCTTTTCTACTTCTTCATATAGAAATCAACTAAAGTGGGAGATCTTAGGCAAAGACTTACCTAGGATAAGATCTAAAAAAATCTTAAAAAGAAAATTCTAAGTTTAAGTGAATGCGTAGATTCTTGCTTATTGCATTTACTCAGGTGTGGGAAAATGTGGATTCTCTTTTTTGTGAGATAGGTATTATGGATATTTAGAAGGCTCTTTGATGGGATTCAGGTGCTCCATGTCTCATACTTCAAGACCCTCATTGGAATATAACTCATTTCTCATAATATTGATTAATTATTAATCAATCAGAATTGATTTCCAACTACAAAAATACACAGTCTTCCAAGAGCATATAAAGTATGAGTCCATTACCATGATTGAGCTTTGTCACTTGAGAGTGCCTCTGACCTCTTTTATTAAAAACAATGATAGCATTATTAATAAAATGATTAATTACCTAGAAATTATACCTCTCAAACTTTTTAAACATTATTTATCCCATTTCTAGTCTCTATGTCAGATATTAGTACGTGTTTTTTCTTTACCTTCACCTGTAAAAGTTCCTAAATTCCTTTAAGATTCTGTTGGAGTTTATGGAAATTGTTTCTGTTTTGCTTCCATTGTGGTTCAATTTGACATGCATTCACATGTTATGTTCTCCCGGTGAAACATAAATCCTTGAGAATCCTTTTTTTGTTTTTTATTCCTGGTGATTAGCATTGAATGCTACCTAGCATATGTGCTTAGAAATAGTTTGTTGGAGGTAATTGAATAGTAACAGATTCTGGTGGAAAAAATTAAAGATCCATGTTGAAGTATTAATCAAAATAGAACAATTTTTATTCTTTCTTTTCCTTTGTTTTTCCCCTGAACTTGGTGACTATTAATTTCGTGTCATGCTCTAAACAGGTTAATTTATGTTTCAATTGTCCTCTAAACAGTGTCTTAACTGTATCCCATAATTTTACTATCAGAGACATCATAACAATTCCTTTGACAAAATTATTTATCATTTCTAGTATCTGTCCTTTCACTCTCTCAATATTTAAAATGTTATTTCATTCTACTATCTCTGCATATTTTGCTATTTCCTTAAGTCCTCAACTTTAATAATCAAAATTCTGAAGCCATTATTTACAAGAAGTGTATTGAGGTGATGAAGTAGATAGATTATCAGGCCCAGAGTCAGGAAGACTCATCTCTCTGAATTAAAACTCAGCCTCAGACACTTGTTAGCTATAAGGCTTTGGGCAACTCATTTAATCCTGTTTGTCTTAGTGTCCTCATATTTAAAATGAGGAGGAAAGGAAATAGCAAACTCTCTGCTGGGAAAATCCCAAATAGATTCATGAAGAGTGGACATGACTGAAAACTAAACAATAACAGGATGGATAACTTTTATTTCTGACAATGGACTAAACTAGAACCTGTGGAGAACGACAAAGCTGTCATCATCTAGTACTTCATTGTGTTTTCATTCCCCTGAACAAATTATTAGCCTAAAAATGGTAAAAGACTGCCAAGGAAACCCTCAAGCCGATTTTTGATGAAACTAAGAGTCTAAGATTTACTAATTTTTTTTTAATCACTCAGTATGTTTTTTCATTCAAAAACAGTCTTTCCCACTATTTTGCTAGAGGGTTAAAACACTTATTTGCCAGATATTTTAGGAGCTGACTTATCTCCACTAGATATCTTAAACAAAATGTACACACACACATTCATATATATGATTTGCATAATTGGCTGCTTTAGTTTTCTAAAGGAATTACAAATGTTAAAATATAAAATATTATAAATAGAAATAGCTATGTGGATGTATTGCTGTGCTACTTATCAATAAATAATCAAAGGATGGGCAGATTTTCAGTGAGACTAAATTCTATTGCTGCAAAACATTTTGATCAAAACATCATTTTACAGATGACTATAGCATTCAATTAAGGATAATCTTAATGGTACTCCAAGAAACTCAGGGAAAAAAAACATTATTGTCTTGGATGAAAGCCTTCATTGCTATACCCAAAGTAGCAATCTACTTCCCTATTAATTGTCTAGAGAAGAAGTAATATGGAGTAGTGAATAAAACAATGACCTAAAAATCAGGAAAATAGGAATTTGAGTCCTTCCTCTGACATCCACCAGCTGTGTGATCTTGGGCAGTTCATGGGACTTTAAGCAACTTTTTAACTATTTAAATGGCAAGAAAGGTCCTAATCTGCAGCAATAGATCTCATGTTCTGAGAATTTCATTAAATTAATGAAATCAGGGGTCCCCGTCTCATTTTTACTTTTCTACTTACAGCTAACACTGTTAGAAAAAGCAGCATGTGGACAGCTAGGTGGCACAGTGGATAGAGCACCAGCCCTGAATTATTCAGGAGGACTGGAGTTCAAATCTAGTCTCAGACACTTAACACTTTCTAGCTGTGTGACCTGGGTAAGTCACTTAATCTCAATTTCCTCAGCAAAGAAAAAAAAAAAAAAAAAAAAAAGAAAGAAAGAAAGAAAGAAAGAAAGAAAGAAAGAAAGAAAGAAAGAAAGAAGGAAAGAAAGAAAGAAAGAAAAAGCAGATTGTGTTGCCCTTTGAAAAATCTGCTCTTTAATTACTAATTGGTGAAATTAAGTATATTTACTGCTAAAAAGTTTTAGACAAGAAATATTGATTGACCGTGATAGAAAAATATTGGACAGGATTGGAAAATGCTCAGTTTCCATATTGGTTAAAAATGTCAGGATTGGTTACAGGCTTTGTTGCACTAATGTTTTTTTTTTTGAAAACTCTGCTTAAAAGGGAAGCTTGCTGATTAAGGAAATGGGAGAAATAGTTTTTAAAGGAAGGCAAAACAATGAATAAATCAAACTTTAAAATATCTGGCCTCAAAAGCAATCTGTTCTATTCTTTTTGACCTGTAGCCTCTTTGGAAGGGGAGAAGGAAGGGAGTAGAATAGAATTGTCTTCATCTTTCTGGTGAGACACAGTGGAATGGACCTCTCCTGGAATAAAGAGTTACACAGCCTCAAAATTGGAAGAAACCGCAGAGGCCATCTGGACTGACATACTTGTTTAAAAATCCCTTTTATAACACCTCCAACAAGTAGTTGGTAGAAAACAAGGAGTACAAGAAAAAGGAGTTTCACAAATCTAGAAACAAAGTAGGAGATGAAAATTAAGGAGGTTTTTGGATAAAACTAGTGACTTTATTAGTTTTAGGAACTCCAAATTAGGATGCTTTTTCTACCAATACAGATAAGTATTACTTCAACAATTCAGAGAGTTGATTGGGACACTGAAATTAAATAACTTGCCCAGAGTCACATAGCCAGTATTTATCAGAGGAAGGATTTGAACCTGAACTGAACTCCAAGGCTAATTTTCTAACCGCTATGTAGAGCATGTTCAACTGGACAGATAGTTCCAGAAATCAAAGGCAGACTGTATTACTCACAGATTTAAGTATGAGAGGATCTCTTTTGCTTGTGAAAAGGGAATGTCATTCCCATCCCACCTCTGCCTAATGTTAATGTGGACTCTATTGATGAGATGGCACATGTTGTTAATTTCCTCTTAATTCGATTCAATATTCATTCATTAAGCACCCATTATGTTTAAAGCACAACAGACACTAATATGCAATTGGGCACAGTCTGTCCATTGGGAGTTTACCATCTAATAGAAAAATTAAATTCTAAGTTGAAATCCAACCTCTGTTACTTTAAGAAGGTAACAAATTTTCATATATCTGAGGCTTACAAAATGCTCTAATACACATTACCTTCTTTGATACACAAACCCTAAAAAGTAGTTATTGTTTTCTCTTTTACAGATGGGGAAATCGAGCTTCATTTAAATGAAATGACTTTTTCATAGTCACACAGCTAGTAAGGTTTAAAGGTGAGTTCCTAATCCTAATTCTCTATCTCCAAAGATAGTTCTTTGCCTCTGTGACCAAACTACTTTGCTTATTAACTGGGTGACTAGAGAAATTAATCTCTCTAGACTTCATTCTCTTTGTCTAAAATGAAAGAGTGGAACTTAATGATCTCTAAATTTCAAATATTGTGATCTTAAGTACAATCATCCATAGTTACAGAAATAACTTGAATACAGATTGAAATATAAATGCAACAAGGAGTTCAAAGTGCTATGAAAAAATATGAAGGCAAGATCTTTCATTGTAGGCAGAGAGGCAAGTTAGTAACAAAGCAAAGTCAGGGAAGCCCAATGCATAAATCTGTGTGTGTGTGTGTGTGTGTGTGTGTGTGTGTGTGTTTCTGTCTGTCTATGAAAAGGACGGTAGGAAAATAAGAAAAACTTGTTAAAATACTTGTTTCTTCTAAGGAATTCAAGAATCCTCTAATCAAGCTCTACTCAACAGCATGTTGGGTTTTGTATATTTGCTTTTAGTGGAATTTTATTTATTTATTTTGGCAAGGCCCTTGGGGTTAATTAACTTGTCCAGAGTCACACAGCTAGTAAGTGTCTGAGACCAATTTTGAACTCAGTTTCTCCTAACTTCATAGACTGGTGCCCTATTCACTGTCCCACCCAGCTGTCCCACATTGATTTTTTAAGCCAGGTCTTCCTCATCCTCCAAAACTACCTGTAAAGTCCGGATTAGCTCCCTGGAGGCCTCAGAATCAGCCGGAGTCAGGATAAGCCAAAGTCCTTAGTCTTTAGGGGGAGAAGTGAAGGGGATCGACAAAACTGCCTCAGACTCTCCACAACCTCCCTTCTCTTTGTTCACCTCCAAAGTGACTCTGGCTCATCTAACTCCACCCCTGAATCCCTCCTTACAACTCTTTCAACCCCAAGCATTGAGCTAGCATTAACTTTGAGAAAAGAAGTTCAAAACATGCTAATAGAGTTATTGTCCAATAGATAATGAGCCTTAAGTGCTTGGTTGTCTGATTCAAGTGCACATATTCAGAGTTTCAACCCTTTACAACTACCCATGGTCATTTCCATATCCATGGTCTTTGGTCATGCCTTACCTCATACTTAAAATAGCCTCTTCCTCCTCCTACCTATCTAGAGCCTATCCATCCTCCAATCCCCTCTCTACTATCAAGCATTTGACTATTTCTAATGACAGGGATGCATCTTCTTTTAAATTTACAGGCAGTATTAGACAGTATTGCAGGTAAGCTTCCCCCCCCCATATTTTCTTGGGTGTTAGAATTACTTTCCCTAAATAAATCTTAGATGTTTTGAGAAAAGAGGCTTATCTTTATTTTTATCTTTCTAACTACCACATCCATTTTCTCCTTATAAAGGTTCTTACAAGTTCTAACCATTGAATATCTGTTGAATTGTAGAGAGTGAATTATGCCACTGGATCTTTTTAAGAATTCCCTAGTTCAACCTCAAGAATAGCAAATCACAGAAATATAGATAAATGCACTGAAGGTGAAACAACACTTTCTGATTTCTTTGCTTTGGAGACAATTGTGAAGCGATAATTTTCATACTCATGGCCAGTGCCCCAAATTGCATCTTAAGCAAATAGATTGAAGCATGCCCTCAGACAAAAGATGGTAAGATAAAGTTCATCCCATCTTATCACCTGGTAGTTTCCTATTTTAACTCTTCTTGCTAAGTAAGTGCTAAACTGGGTGTTTCCTATGCTGTCAATGCCCTCTAAAATCAGGGTCTGGGAGTTAGCCCACACTAATTATAGCTCTGTTCAGGAGAAATCTATATCCAGGTAAAAAGTGCAAAACAATCTTCCCATGGTAAATCAAATTGAAGAAGTATGCAGTAACAGACCAGTTGTAGAAAGAGCTACTCAAGAGGAAGGAATTAAAGACATCTTTGGCTATCCTTCTACCTATTCACTTTTCCTCAACTGTCATTGGTTGCTAACCACAAAATAGACATCTTGTGATTATCTGTAAACATGAGAGTATATAACACTGAGCTGTATTGCCTCCACCAGGACTTTACGCCATAAACTTATGAGCACATTAGAAGCCGACGCTCTTAGCAGACTTGGCTGAGATTCTGGCAGCATCAACATCTAATCGATATGCATGTTCACCAGCAAAGCTGACTAGTACATCTGTTCTGTGAAAAAAACATACATTCTGCCTCTAGTACAATCAGAGTAATTAAAAATTAACATGCATTAATTGTTAGAGCTGATGTAAACAGCTGATGTTCCACTTAGCACTGTCTTCTGTACATATCATTAGGCAAAGCCAAATATTGTTAAGTAAACAGGCAGTACTTAAACACAAAAAATAAAGAAAAATAGAAAACTAATCCCACCTCAAGAAAGTGACACTATAGTAAAAGTCATATTAAACCAGAGGAGATAATTATTAGGCCACTGGATTAACAGAGGCGAAAAAAAATCATGTGTCACATTTAATTGTTTAAAGCTTGTTTTGGTAAATGTATTTAGGCTCAGTGTGAAATATAATTTGATTTGCCTGTGAGCTGTGTTAGGTTTCCAGAAGGATAATATGGAAGAACTCTAGTAAAAGTATGATACTGGTCTGATTTATGGATAAATCAAATTCAACAAAAACACGTCATTCACAATCTCCCTGGTATCCAATAATTTCAGGGGAAGTTCAAATCTGATGTTTAATGTTATAAGGTCTATTTTCTCTTGCATATATCTACATAAGTGTCATCAATGTCAATGGAAGTCATATGTGCACACTGAAAGGGGAATATACTCCTCAGGAATTAAATTCCCTTTTGCTCTTTTTAAAAAAAATTTCATAGCAAAATGATTTCCCCATTTTTCTGTGTGTGTACATGTATGTAAATCTGTCTATATATGTATGCGTTTATATATGCGTGTGTGTTTGCATATGTATAATGTATCTCTCTTGTATTATGTGTTGTGTGTATATGTATGTATGATAATAACATGCAAATCTGTCCTGGACTGTACATTTTATATTTACAGGTTCAGATAACAGTTGTGTAGCTACAGATTTGAGGGGGGGGGGGAGGGAAGAGTGAGAGGAGGATGTCAGCTGTTTATGGCCCAAGGCCTTTTCCTCTTCTATCAAGATATTAAGGTCCAAGGGAGAAATTGTAAACAACCCCTCCAGAAATGTGGTTCTCAAAGGGAAGTTTACATTGTAGAAGCCCAAGGTGTAGGGGGAAAAAAATTCTATTGCCTGCAAGCAATAAAGAAAGAGAAACATTTCTAAATAACTTAAGTCAATATCAGGGTTGTGTCTTAAGAATTGTAATAAGAGAGTAATCATAAATGATATGCAGTTAGAGACCCAACGAGTAGGTTAAACACAGTGCAAACCCTGCTGTAACAAGTGCCACCTACTTAACTACCTAGTGCCTTTGATAGAGACCTCAAATGGATATTTTTTAAAATGTTCTTAAGCCTAATACAAAAGAAGATTTGTTAAATCTGTGCTTAAATTTCATTAAAAGCTGAGATAGTTGTCATGGTAAAGGAGGGAATAAAAAAGTTAAGTTGTTCTTCAGAATTCACATGTAGCAAGCAGCAGATTTGGCAGGTCTAGAGATCTTAGAAACCAAAATGAAACTGACAAGCTCCTGTTACACAGATTGCAAAGATGAATAAGCAGGATGAATATGAAAAGCTTTTATAGGTATCCCCAGTCTCTTTGTTTGAGATCTTAAATCACCACCAGGTTGTGCATACAATTTCATTTTTGCTTTTTAATTCTGTGGGATCTCTGTGGTAACACTATCCCATTAATATGACATTTCAAAATTCCAAGTTACAGAATAACTATTGTTGAGAATTTCAACTAATCTCTAGAGAGGATAATAATCATTCTGGAAATGTATGATATTTA
This sequence comes from Sarcophilus harrisii, assembly GCF_902635505.1. Lineage (NCBI taxonomy): Eukaryota > Metazoa > Chordata > Mammalia > Dasyuromorphia > Dasyuridae > Sarcophilus > Sarcophilus harrisii. The sequence goes on along the minus strand of NC_045428.1, from coordinate 420,208,763 downwards.
CAAAGTACTAAAGCCTTGCCACTATGTGGATGATACCATGTATGAAATTTTTTAAGTGATATGATATTCATTCTTTTAATTTTTGCTAAAATGTTATAGTGAAAAATTATATGACAAACTTCTCTTTATCCAGAATATTTGAAGAATAATTTTTTTCTGATTAAAGCTTACCAAATTATATAGGATGATATAATTTTTAAGTCGGAAGAAAGTTGAAATTTTGAATTTTAGAGATAGTCTAAGCCAAGAACGTCTTATTGAAAAAGTTGAGGCCTAAAAGAATGAAATTACTTCTCTAGTTTCACACTATCATTAGTGGCAGAATCACAAATTACTCATTTTCAAAAGAAGTCAGATAAATTAAAATACACTTAACACTAAAACTATACTGGAAATAATTTAATCCTTTGATAATTCAGAAAGCACTTGAGATTTTAGTGACTCAGGGTCATCATTATGAATAATAATTATCATTGTACAGAAGCTAAGGATGAAAAATGGTGAATTATTTAGTTGTAATTAGAGTTTATGAATTAAAACTCAGCAGTTATTAATTCGATTAGCCTTCTTTAAAATGTAGTCTGTATTTTTGTTTGATTTTGTTTGTTTTTTCTTCCCCAGTTTACTCTCTGCCTCTAATGCTTACCATTCTACCATACTTCATGTGAGAAAGTCTTTTTCTCTACTCAGAAGAAATAATGTAATATGATAGAAACTACACAGTATTTGGAGTCAAAGACTCATAGATTTTCTTTATGCTCTTTGAGGGGAGAGCTTAGTGAGATGGCAGAGTGAATAGAATGCTCTATCTGGGGAGGGGAAGATATGAACTCAAAAGAGCTTCAAAAGAGGAATGATTGTCTTTTGCTTTTCTGTTTTGTTTTAGTATAGTGCTTAGTACTTTAGTTCAGTATTTTAGTAGAGTGCCTGGAACACAAAAAACACTAAATGATATTGTTATACTGATATTAAATGCAACCCCTTATTTAAAAAATTTTTTTTCAAACTTTATTAAATATTTCCAATTACATGTAAAATATTTTGACATTAATTGTTTATATTTTAATTCCAAATTTTCTCTCTCCCTCCCACACATTCTTCCCAGGCAGTATGATATCCATTATACATGAAAAAGCATGTTAAACATATTTCCATATTAGCCATCTTGAAAAAGAATATACACACAAAATCAAAAAGATCCTTGATAATTTCTTTTTTTCCCCCTGAGGCAATTGTGGTTAAGTGACTTGTTCATGGTCACACAGCTAGGAAGTATTAAGTGTCTGAGTCTAGATTTGAACTCAGGTCCTCCTGACTTCAGGGCTAGTGCTTATCCACTGCATCACCTAGCTGCCCCAATAATTTCTTAATTATATAATGTTTAGACTCTTACTTTGATCATGGCTATTGGATAGTGCAATAATTCTTAAATTATCTTTGCATGATTTATTTTCTAGGTTTGGTTCTCTGGTAAGATAGTTGGCATTTCCTTCTATTTCTTTCCCTTCTTTTGATTTTGTTTTATTGTTTTCTGATATATCATGGAGTTGTTAGCTTCCTCTTAATAATTCTTAAGGAGTTATTTTTTTCAGTGATCTTTTTTTCCACTTTGGCCAATTCTCTTTTTTTAATTTATTTTATTTTGAAAAATAAAATAAGAAAAATGAAAGACAAAAAGGAATACAAAACAAAATAAAGTAAAACAAAAGAGCATATAAACCCAACAGAACATAAGAGAGGAATCAAAATATATAACAACAGATTAGCAGTTCAAGAATATATATATATATATATATATATATATATATATGTAGAAAAAATTATATTCATGAATGTCCATCTCTCTTCTTTACTTCCTTGTAAATTGTTTCTTTGTTCTCTGCTGTGCACCTTTTTTACTTTATTCTTTTTTCCCTTTTCATCCCCCAGCAGGATATATTCCTTGTCTTCTTCCCTCATTCTTTGTTTCCTTATCCACCTTCCTCATTTCTTTAAAGATTTTGGAGGGTATTATACCTTTCATGATATATATATAGAGAGAGTTTCCTATTTAACTCATTCCCAATGTGAGTTGTTTTCAGAATTGTGAGCCCTTCTCCTCCTTCTAATGCCTCTATCTTCTTTGGCACTTCATTTGTATAACATGATTACTATTTTTACTTTAACTCTGCCCCAATCTTTCTTTTGAGCTACTCTATTATTCATGTCAGTCTTAAACATATGATATACATTTCCCATTTAAAAAAACATAAACCATTTCTCCATGCTGAGTTCCTAGAAACTGATCTTAAATATTGGCTCTTATATGTTAAATTTTTTATTGTTTGGGCTTGGTTGATAGAAAATCCTGAAAATCTGCAAGTTTGTGGAATGTCCATTTTTTCTCATTCAATATTATAGATAATTTTGCTGGATATGATCTTTTTGGCCATAGACCTAGTTCTTTTGATTTCCTGTATATTTTTTTTCTTTGATCTGGAGGTTTCAAAATTTGGCTATACTATTCCTAAGTATTTTCTAGAAAGGATCTTGTTGAAGTGGTAATAGGTAGATTTTTTTTTTCTATTTCTACTTTCCCCTCGTGTTCTAGAACTTCAGGACAATTTTCTTTGATTATTTCTTACATTATTATGTCAAGGTTATTATATTTTTTTTTTGGTCACAACTTTCAGGCAGTCCAATTATTACTTTATTTTCTCTTCTTGATATCTTCTCCAGATTTGTTATTTGTCTTATAAGGTGGTTCACATAATGTTCTATTTTTTCATTCTTTATAATCTGTTTTGCTATTTCTTGGTCTCTCATTGCTTCACTGGCTTCCCTTTGCCCAAATCTAATTTTCTAAGAATTGGTTTCATCTTTGAGAATCTTCTTTTCTAGTTGGTTAACTTTTTTTCATTATCTTCTTGTTTTTCTTGGATTTTTTTTTTGTTTTTCCTCAAATGTTTCTCATTTGATTTTTTTTTTAATTTTTTTGAGCTTTTCTATAAATTCTCCCTAAGCAGAGAGTCATTTCATGTTACTCTTTGGGACAGAAGATTTTTTACCTCAGTGTCCTCCTCTGAAGATGAACCCTGGTCTTCACTGTTCCCATAGTAACTTTCTTCTTCTAAGTTTGTGTCTTATTTTCCCATCACCATAGCAGTTTTATATGGTAAGATTTAGTTGTTGCTATTGTTGTTGTTGCTGCTGTTTTCTAATTTTCTGTAAAGGGCTGAAAGTCTGAGTTGCACTGAGGTCGGACAACCGAGCACTTGAGGTCCAATTACTGATTGGACAATACTCTATTAACATACACTTGGAAAATGGCCCTCCCCACTATTCTGTGCTGGTTCAATCTGTTGGTGTATACAGAGAATTGTGGGAAGGATTAGGGGGTGGAGTAAGACAAGCCAAAGTCACTTTGGCAGTAGACAAGGAAGGAGGTCATGAAAATCCTATATCCATCCAATTCACTTCTACTCCTAAAGACCAAGAATAAAGACCAAGAACTTTTGCTTTTCCTGGCTCCAGCTGATTCTAAGGTATCCAGGGTGCTAACTCGGTCTTCACAATTTTCCATTTTATTTCTTGATTTTGAACTTTATGTTAAAACTGGATTCTATTCCCAGCATGTGGGGGGAAGGGCAATGTCTCAAGCTTCAGGCTTTTTCCTACTACTTTTAGGAGAACTGTTTTATGTGTTTGGAAGTTTCCACTACTTCTAAAGTGGTATGATCTGGGAAAAGGTGTGGTCACTGCTTGTCTGATCTGGGCTCTGATCTTTATTTAGGAACTGATCATTTGGGACTGGAAGAAATACTGCTTTTCAGGGCCCTTGCTATCTCTTGACCAAAAGTATTTTTCTCTACCCTTGAGCTGTGACCCAGAAGTAGATATAGACAATGGAATTACCATATCTTACTTAGTGCTAGCACAAGCACCTCCTTTAATCCCTTTCTAACGAGCCAGGTTCCCTCATTGCTTCTACCACTACCACCTTGTCCCAACATTGGTATTTCTTCCAGGAGAGCTCTGGCTAAATCCCCACCCCCTCGAGTCACAGATCACCCCATTTGGCCTTCCAAATGGGGCTGAAAAAATGTCTTTTTATGAGCTTTTGTTGGCTCTGCCACTCCAGAATTTGATCTGATCTGTTATTTATATGTTTGGAGTGGAATGTCACAACTTCTTCATTTTATAGATGAATATACTGAGGTTGCTCGGTGATGAAATGGTTAAAGAGCCAGGCCTGAAGTCAGGAAGACGTGAGTTGAAATTTGACCTCAGATAATTCCTAACTATATGACTGAGTCACTTAATCCTATTTGCCTCAGTTTCCTCATCTGCAAAATGAGTTGAAAAAGCAAATGTCAAACCATTCTGGTATCTTTACCAAGAAAACCCTTAAAGGGATCATGAAGTGTCTGACACGACTGAAAACTGAACAAAACTGAACTGAATAACAACAAAAGTGAAGCACTGAGGGGTTGTGACTTGCCTAGAGTTACACAAATAGTAATTATCTCAGATTGGATATGAATCCAGGTCTTACTAACTCAAGGTCCTCTCCACTTTATCTCTCACTACACTACTCTTATCTTTCAGGCATTAGACCTGAAATCACATTCCCACTGTTAGTGACTTCTGATCAATGGGCAACTCATTTTACCCTCTGGGATTGCAGTTTCCTTTCTGGGTGTTGGTTATATTAGATACCTATTTCTAGCTTTAAACCTGTGAATCTCTGATCTGTGATCCTATGTATTCTCCAGGTAGCTAAAGTTGCTTTAGATTCCTGGCATGGTCAGATGCTGTCACGAGTTAGCCTTAGGTCTTCAAAGATCAATGAGATTAGGCTATCATAATCCTGATAGAATGGTAAGTCATGAGAAGGGATACTTAGACAAAATCTATGACTGCAATTCACTCTATGAATAAAATGAAGACTAATATAGAAATGTGCTTCTGAAAAAGTGAAGTTTTTTTTAAATAAAATAACAGATAAATTATATTTACATGCACTAAAGGAGCCCTGCAACAAAATCTAAGAGAAAAAAGCTAACAGGAAAATTTTGTAACTAGATAAACAAAATTTTGATTTGTCTGATTAATGAACAGGAATATTTACAGACATTATTTTATGTAATTAAAGACAAAGATGAGTACAGAGATATTGCATATAAAAGTTAGAATTCAAAAATCATCTAATTCAAACTTTGCCAGGAACAAAATCCATTCCATAATATTCCTGATAAGTTTTCATATGGCAATTGATTGAAGACTTCTACTGATAGGAAACTCATTATCTCCCTAGGCAGCTCATTCCTTTTTGTGACTACTCTAATTGTGAGTAATTTTTTTCATTATATTAAGCTGAAATCTATTTCCCTATCGTTTCTACCCATTGTTTCCACTAATGCCCTCTAGGGCAAAGAAGAATAGGTATAATCATTCTTTCACATTATATCCTTTTAAATATTTGAAGATAGCTTTGATACTCAGCCCCCGAGTCTTTTCTTCAATCTGAGCATCCCTTTTCCCTTCAACTGATTCCCTTGCTGATACTCTACAACACCAGCCTTCTTCCTAAAAATGTAGTATCCAGAATTGGACAAAATAATCCATTTATGTTTTAACAAGACAGACTATTATAGAGTTATAATTCCCTTGTCCCAGATATTCTTCTTCTATTAATGAAGCCCAAGATGCCTGCTAGCATTTGGGAGTGCCATGCTACTTTGTTGAATCATGTTGGTTTTGCAATTCCCTTAAACCTCTGAGTCTTTTTTCATATGAATAGCTCCTGGACCTCTTCTCCCTGCTCTTCTCAGGGACTTTTTTTTTAGGCTCAGCATGTAAATTTATATTCATTCTTATTTTATTTCCTTACATTAATTTTGGCTTATTATTTCAACCTGTCTAAATAGTCTTAGAGAATGATTTTTGTCACCTAGGATGTTAGATTTCCCACCAATTTTCATGCCATCTATATATTTGATAAGATGTAGTCTATGCTTTCATCTAACCCAGTGACAAAAACACTGACTAAAACAGAGTCAAGGACATGGTTCTGTAGCCTTCCACTACAAAAATCTCTCCACATTGACAGTACTCCATTAATCACCACAGTTTGGCTTTTGTCATTCAGTCAGTACCATAGCTACTTCACTCTACTATCTTTTATCTGATATCTTTCTCTCTTACTTACAAAAATCGCTTGAATAGATATGAACTGAATATGTGATATTGAGCTCCAAAGGAAGCTAGTGTTATAGTGTTCAGAGCTAAACTTAGTGTCAGAAAGATTTTAGTTCAAATCTTACTTCAGACACTTACTAGTTGTGTGACCTTTATTTTCCTCAGTTTCTTCAGATGTAAAATGGACATCAAAACAATGTCTACTTTGCAGAATTGTTGTTTGAATCAAATAAGATCATATTTCCAAAACAGCAGAGTATCTGAAATATAGTAGAAGCTATATAAATGCTTCTTTCTTTCTCTTTAAATTTTCTTTTCCCTTCCGCTCCACAAGAACTCTTTATCTTAGTTGAGTTTTTCCATTGGAACTATCATCCATTGTATATCACCCATTTCACTCTCTCTCTCTCTTTTTTTTTACATGACCAAACTGTTATTTTGCTGTTCAAAAGAATCAGACTCTGAAATATTGTACAATTAGCTTGTGAAGGAAATCAAAAATGCAGGTGTAATGGTTTTTAGTCATCTCCCAGAGTTCTTTCTCTGGGCTTGGCTGGTTCAGTTCATTACTGCTCCATTGGAAATGCTTTGGTTGATCTCATTGCTGAGGATGGCTAGGTCCATCAGAACTGGTCATCGTACTAAAAACTATTACATTGAATTCCCAATCCCTATATTTATGCCCACCTGCATTTTTTATTTCCTTCACAAGCTAATTGTACAATATTTCAGAGTCTGATTCTTTTTGTACAGCAAAATAACAGTTGGGTCTTGTATACTTATTGTGTATCTAATTTATATTTTAATATATTTAACATCTACTGGTCATCCTGCCATCTGGCCCCCAGGGTGGGGGGTAAGAGGTGAAAAATTGGAACAAGAGGTTTGGCAATTGTTAATGTTGTAAAGTTACCCATGCATATAACCTGTAAATAAAAGGCTATTAAATTAAAAAAAAAAAAAAGAACTGGTCATCATATAGTATTGTTGTTGAAGTATATAATGATCTCCTGGTCCTGTTCATTTCACTCAGGATCAGTTCGTGTAAGTCTCTCCAGGCCTTTCTGAAATCATCCTGTTGGTCATTTCTTACAGAACAATAATATTCCATAATATTCATATACCACAATTTATTCAGCCATTCTCCAATTGATGGGCATCCACTCAGTTTCCAGTTTCTAGCCACTACAAAGAGGGCTGCCACAAACATTCTTGCACATATAGGTCCCTTTTCCTTCTTTATGATCTCTTTGGGATATAATCCCAGTAGTAACACTGCTGGATCAAAGGGTATGCACAGTTTGATAACTTTTTGAGCATAGTTCCAAACTACTCTCCAGAATGGTATCCATTTCACTCTCATTGACTTCCCTATATCACATCAAGATCAAATTTATTTATTTACCAACATAATTTGCTAACATCAATCTAACTAACGAAGGAACAGAGAGCTTAGAGGTACTGGGGAATTACCAAAACCAAGTCCATAGTACCTGCTTCTTCCTTGGCTCACTCTAGCTGGTTCATTATTTGCATATTTTAATTGGAGAAATGGACTAAAAAAAAAAGCACCAAGTCCTATCAGTTCTGGAAAAGACTATTTAGTCTGTGAAGAAACTCCCAGGTACACAACACAATCTCTTTTTGTTTCCTATAATGTTTATTTTCATATACTTTCAGGATATACAGTAGACCTAACAACAACTTCTATTTTAAGGTGGTCTTAATCTCATGTCTCTTATCTACTCTACTGCAGGACAGAGCATGTTCCCACATCTTTTCACTACTTTTTAGATTATATGCTATTCCTGGACAGAATCTCTTAAATCCATAATTCTCACCCCCTCACTTTGCCAGCTTTTGATAGATAACTGCATAAATTCAAAAAATGCCACTTAATGAAGAGAATAGCAAGAAAATAACAAAGAATTGAGTTAGGAGCCAAGATGGCAGAGTAAAGTCAGGAAACTGCTTGAGTTCTTCCAGTTTCCCTGGAAACCCACATGAAACCAAATGTGACAGAATGAAACCACTCTCCAGCTCAAGATAGACTGAAAAAACTTCAAGAAAGGTCAGTCTCACTGGCATAAAAAAAAAGGTGTTCAGCCCAGCTCAGATAGATTCTGGGAAAGCCAGTGAGAGGATGTTAATCACAGCAAATCAGGAACTAAGACTCTCAGTCCTGGCTCAGTAGAGGAACAAATTGGGGAGGGGGGGCAGCTTCCAATTCCAGCTCAGAAGGCAAACTCTGGGAAACTAGGCTGTTTCCTGAAAAGAACAAGCAAGCTACCCCCTCCAAACACAAGGGACCCCTGTGCTCAAAGCCAAGACTCAGAGCTGCGTAGGAAGCTTGGGAAAGCACCCCCTTTTACCCAGGAGCAGAGCTCCACTATAAAAGTTAAAAAAAAGAAGAAATACAAAAGAAAAGGAAAGAAAATGAGCAAGAAACAGAAAAGAACCTTGACCATAGAAAGCTACAATGGTGACTGGACAGACCAAAATATAAACTCAAACTAGGAAAGAATGTCCACAGAAGAAATCTCGAAGAGTGAGATAAATTGATCTCAAGCCCAAAGAGACTTCTTGGAAATGCTCATAAAAGACTTCAAAAGGCAAATAAGAGAGGTAGAAGAAAAAATGATAAAACAAATGAGAGATATGCATAAGAGAGGTAATAGTTTGGAAACGAAAGGAAAAAAATTATCTGAAGAAAAAAACTCCTGAAACAGTAGAATAAACCAAATGGGGAAAGAAATACAAAAGATAATTGAAGAAAATCGTACATTTAAAACTAGTACAGGGCAAATGGAAGGTAATGACTTTGTGAGACAGCAAGAATCAATCAAACAAACTAAAAAAAAAAAAAAGGAAAGAAGGGGAAAACATGTGAAATACCTAATTGGTAAAACAGTGGACCTTGAAAATAGATTCAGAAGAAACAATTTAAAAATTATTGGCCTACCTGAATGCCGGGACCCAAAAAGGCCTGCATGGCATTCTACAAGAGGTCATTAAGAAAGCCTCCCCAATATTCTAAACAAAGAAATACTCATTGAAACAATCCATTGATCACCTCTGGAAAGGAAAACCCCAAGGAACATGGTGGCAAAACTCCAAATCTACAATCACAAGATAAAAATACTGCAAGATGCTAGACAAAAGCATTAAAATATCAAGGAGCAATAGTCAGGATTACCTAGGATCTGGCAGCTTCAAAAAAAAAAAAAAAAAAGGATTGGAGGATCTGGAATACCATATTCTAGAATGCAAAGGACCTGCGGTTACAACCAAGAATTAACTACCTAGTCAGATTCAACAACACCTATCAGGGGAGGAGTTCAATCTTCAATGAAGTAAGAAATTTTCAATATTTTCTATTGAGAAAAACAGAAGCAAACAGAAAATTTAATCTACAAATGCAGGATTCAAGAAAACGATAGAAATATAGAATATTAGCCATTTTATTTAATTTTGTTTCTGACTTCAGTCAGAAACAATAATGAAAACACCATTACAATGTCCCTGACTTTGTGTTTTTTTCTAATATTTCATAATTCTCACAAACTTTTCCCACATTCATCTTAGCAATATTACCAATTCATTTGGATATGAGGAAAATAGAGATCATTGCATTTTAAGAGTTTTACAAGCCTTCTGTCACATCCACAATACACTCCAAAGACACAATAGTCTACTACTCTTTACTTGACATTAGACAAAGCATTTAAACATTTTTTTTAATCTTTGTTTCCTAATTTGTAATTTTACAATGAGGAATTTTAGCTAATAATTCTTTCAATTCTGAAAGTCTAGAATGGCCTATTATATATCATAATTTAGATAAAAAATGAGAGAAAAAGTATAATTCTTAGTGGAAGAGTTTCTTCCATCATTTTGTAGTGACTTTTAACTATAGCATACATTTAATGAATAAGCATTTATTAAGTGCCTACTATGATAGACATATTAACTTTTAGCTTTGCTGGCTAACTCATCAAATGTTAAATGAAAATGTGAGCACAAACTTCTCAACTTATATACCTTAATATATTCATAATTGATCCATATTTACTTTTCACTTCTCCTTTTCCCAGATCTCCTTCCCTTCTGCTCTCACCATCCCCCTCAGAGTATTGAAAGTTGCAATGAATAGTTGTGGGGGAGGGGGAAACCTGATACATTTACAAAAATATGAGCTTAGAAGTAGAGAAAAAGCCAGACCCAAAAAGCAGGAAAATTTTGGAAAAGATGACCCACAGGATAGCAGACTCCCAGAAATACATAGCTTTCTTAGTAATGTTCCCCCAACTCTAACATGTCTACCTCCTTTAAAAAAAAAGTATTTTTCTATATCACCTGAAATTTCACCAGTTAAATATATATTGCAGTTAACAAGCATTATTAGGATTGTGAAGCACTTTCCTTGGTGTAGTCTCCTTAATACTAGTATTCACCACATTATGGATATTGTATATCAGAGAACCATGTAACACGTTCATAGAAAAATCAATGTTATTATTTGTCCAAATGACAATGAAAAAGGCAATGGTTGACATAAGTAGATTGCACTATATTACCATTTTAGACTGGTATGCTAGAAGTGACAAAAATCTCCATAGATACTATGGTCTATGGGTTCATGAGGAGTCAGACATGACTGAATGACTGAACAACTTCCTGATTTTGTAACTAACCCTCAAACCATTGACTACACTACATTCTTCTATATTCATGCATATAAAGACATATACACATGTATCTTAGGTGTTTCATATATGTACACATATATACATTATATAGACACATATATTGGTTATTCTGTATACATATACATATATTTAAACACAAGGTTTATATGATGTTTAGGGAGGACTACTCCTCTCACATGAGGGCTTGCTGAGCCTTTTCAAGGCTGCTCATCCACCTTCAATATCTACCTTCACCCAATTCTCACCTGAAACTTCAAGAATACCTGGTAAACCATTTTGGCAGATGGGGTAAACCAGGTCTGAGGGATAACTTAAAAGACCTCAAAACCGTCAGTGAATTAGGAAGATTTATATTCCACGCATGTGAAGATCTTTTCCCAGTGGAGTGAGCAGATGAGAACAATTTATTCCAGTGGTCATGAAAGTGGCTGAAGCAGATGCTGTGGAATGCTTACAGTTTGATAAGGCACTCAAGACCCCAAGGTCCTCCACACTGGGCCATTGCCAATTGTCTTGAGTTTTGTCCTGCTACTGGACTTTGGAGACTCAGAAAGAGAGAGTGGGCTGATATTTTGCACAACTTTGCTTCACTTAAGTCCAGTTCTTACACAAGACATCATCAGTGATGTCATTGAGTCTCTTTGAAAATGAAGGAAAAAGAGCACTCTAGAGAAGCATATATATATATATATATATATATATATATATATATATATCTTGAGAGAGAGAGAGAGAGAGAAAGAGAGAGAGAGAGAGATGTGTGTATACATATATGTATATGTGTAACACATTTTAGGTACATATATACATGGAAACATGCCACACATACACATTTATCTTGGTCCAGTAAATAAAGAAAAGGACTAAGTATCTACATTCTTTTATCAATGGGAGGTAATTAAAAAATCAACCTCATGAGAAAATTTTAAAGTCAGAGTCCTTAATGGCTGATCTACTGTCAACCTCTTGACTGTATTTCTTTCCCATGATTAGACTATGTTCTATTCTGAAAGCTCCTCAAGTTCTTGAAGAAATCAATTAACTTCTTTTTGGCATCAGATTACCTCTTTCAGGTTCTCTACAAAGATGCTCCTCTCATGAACACCAAAATCTTTTCCAGTATATTGATATACTATCATGGGCTTAGCCTCAAATTATTCTCTTCTCCCTTTTTCTAGCTTGAGAAATTTCATTCCTCATTCAGTTTCTTTGTGAAAAGTCTCTCATCCTATTTAATCCAAAAGAAACCTCTTAAGGCTGACGCTACCTTTCCTCACTCATTCAACTCTAATTTGCTTTTTCCTAAATTCCCCTTTGCAACTCTCTGAGCCAACAATTAAAAAAAAGTTTCCTCTATCATTTTTTCTTTTGTCATCTTGGGTCTTGCTTCTTGATGATGCTATTTCCCATGACTTCTCCCTTTCAAAATCCACACATATATAATCCCAACTATCACATATCTCAGTATTGATAACACCTTCCAAATATTCACTAGAATCAGGATTAATTTTCTAAATAATCCACTTTCCAACAAATGGCATCTACCTATGCTTCATGAATAGATGAAAGATTTTTGCTCCAGACTTAGAAGTATCAATAGATTTAGTCAAACAGATATAACCTTAAATCTATCATGGCTTTTAGGAAATTTTCAGTCTTGTTGTTGGGATTGGGGGAAATTGGGGGAACCTCAACAGAGGTTTAATGAGGGTAATGTGGTAAACTGTATGGCCTTCAGGAATCCTAACATTGGTATTCCCTTTGAAACTGTTCTTCATTAAAAAGCCATAACAGAAACCATAGAAAATTCAACTAGTTTAGGCTTTCTACCATTTCAGGGAAAGAAGAAGAGAGGACTTTTACCTAGCTTCAGGATGGTCACTGGTAAAATGCAGTGAAACTGAAATAGAACTCTACCTTCTTTTTATCCCCAGCACCCAATTCCTAGGTAGTCATGTATGAAAAAGCTCAGCAAGAAACATTCAAAGAGGGGGGGGGGGGGGGGGTAGGAGAATCATTATTGCGGCAACACACACTGGTCATTCTGTACCAAATGTGCAATGCTGAGATTTTGTATTTTCCTGAAATAACATGCACATTTTAGGCATGAAATTATGATTGTTTGACTGTGAAATGCTGCACCCAAACACCATGTGGCTTTTAGCAGCATATCATCGTATCAAGAACTATTTTTACCCTTTGGCGATTTTTTCTGCTTTGGCTCTCAGAGCTAGTCCATACGGTATTTGTATGTGGCATCAGTGGCAAAGACTTTTTTTAAAGATAAGAGTAGATTATTTTATTTAAATAGCATCATGAAGTAGCTCTGGGAACCAATGATGGTAGAGAGATATAAAGAAACTTAAATACTGCCTATGTACCAGGTTCAATTGTAGGGTGATAGGATATCAAAGTAAGGTTAAGAAAGAATTTTTTTTTTAAAACCTATAGTTTTCTAATTGTTATTTTCCAAGAAAGGAATTTTATCATTTGGGAAGCTATTAATTATTTATTAATTTGGAAGCTAATATTATTTATAATTTTAGCACATCCAAGAAATAATCTGTATTTTTGCTTTTTTCAACCCAAACTTAGAATATTAGAATATTGCTATAAATTTGTGAGGGGCAGAGAATTTTAAATGCTCATGTAATTTTGTTGTTTAAGAGAATCCAAGAAGAAAACAAGGTAACTTTTTGAAAGATTACAACCCTCATAAAAGCAATAAATGAAACCCAAAAAGAAACACACCAAAAGGAAGATAACAATTAGCCAAAACCTGGACAAATCCTCGAAGTCCAGACTAATGGCCTAAACCAAACTAGAAAGAAACGCTATAGGAAACTCTATGTTGATATCAGATTTGGGTTATTTTCTGAATGTCTTCTATATGAAAAGAAATTAATTATTCTCCATTAGCATACATGGGTTTGACAATAGCATGCTCTACACATGAATGGCTGTAAAATTAGTCCTGAGAGTGAAGATGGGCTGTGTCAATTCCAAAAATTTAATATAAATATAAATAAATATTACTATATGCAACAATAAGTACTACAATATTATCTTGTAAATAAACATGCAGAAGTATGAGTTTAGAACAACTTTTTACTATGCTTCCCTTCATTATAAAGTTAGTATAAGATATATACAACCAGAATTCCTTTTTATTCCCCCAAAACAAATGAATGTTTGACTGCAGAGAATAGATGAGCAGCCTTTTTTTTCCCCCTAGGCAATAGAGATCATATTCCAAGTTTGGTGGTTAATCAAATTATTTCCTTCCCACAGTGTTTTCTTTTTTTTCCAGAACTTTATTTCTTTTAATAGCTGCCAAGTACTGTTCCTTTACAATCAAATGCAACACAGCTCCTATGTAGGAAATAAAATACAACTTGTACATGCAGTCTAACTTTCTGAATATGCCTTGCAAAGGAATTCCTTTTAGTCAGTTGATTTATTGACTTATCAGAAGGTCATTTGAACTACAGAAAACAATATGCTATTCCACTCTATATCGCATACTTCAACTAAGGACAAAAATATTTGGGGTTCATTTTACCCCAAAAATGGAAGAATAAGTAAATAAGGTATTGTCTTAGAAATTTAAAAGTAGATAACATATTTTGCATTTGCAAAAATAAGTATTACTGTATAGTTTGAGAAATGTATAATATTTTAATATATGTATATCTATCTATCTATCTATATGTGTGTGTATCTATGTATATATCTGTCCTGATGTTCTCCCCAAAGCAACCAAATCTTGATGATATACAAATTCTCTTTCTGTCTACCCTTGTTATCATTGCTAACTTGAAGATATCAAAAGTGTAAGGTTTTTTCACTCTATCTAGAGTTTGAAAGCACCTACATTGAATCACCAGATAATTGAATGACCAAAGCTGGTTTCAAACTTATTTTTAGGTCAAATTGCCATCAGTTTAAAAAAAAATTTATTGTCAAAAAAAACAAAAAACAACCCAATCCCAAAATATGCTGAAAATACAGGATGGCTTTGTAAAAGGTTATTTTGCTTGATTAACTCCATGATGATCGTCAAACAAAAGAAAATGTAGAAGAATATCAAATTTAAAAAATAATACTCAAATTAAGACTCTCAGCTCCCCAAAATGTAGCAGGGGAAGGTTTTCATAAAAAGGAGAATGTGCTGGAAAAGCAAATTGTAGTCCTTGAATTTATTTCAGTATATTATAGAGATGTGTACTATGAAACCAGTTACAAGAATCTGATTGTTCAATCACACTGCTACATTTCAAATGTGTCTTTTAAGAGTGCTTCCTAATAAGATATTCAACAGAGTGTCTTATTTAACTGCACTGATTAGAAGGGGCAAGAATTTCACTCTGGCAAGTGGTCCCACTACCTCATTTCATCGTATTTGAAGTATTACTCAGAGTTCAGCACACCCAGCCTAGGGCAGGAAAGAAGAATGATGTGTTAGCTCAAAGAGAAAAATAACAATAGTGATACTGAGGAGAGAATGAGATGATGAAATTGTTGATCTCACATGGGTGGCTAGTTCAAGAAAAAAAATCATTAAGTAACTCTCATGATGTTACCATAACAGAATCCAAGGAAACAGAGATTACAAAGAAAGCAAAGTTTAAATATACTCTGTAGGAGTGAGGGTCACCAAGGAGGCTGAATGACCAAAGAAGAAAGAATGGGGATGGGGGTGGGGGGCAGATGTCTGGAAGCAGTGTTGCTGGTAAGAGGGAAAGATATACCCTCACATATACCATTGCCAGGCAGCCAAAAAACAAACTTGATCTCACTGGCAGAAGACTATTTCGTCACCATTGTATATAATAAATGTTAATTATATATTGGTTTATTTACTTATTAAAAATGTGTCAAAGAAGAGAACAAAATAGAAATATATAGTCACACAGACTAGGAGTTCTGCCTAATATCTAGTTAAATTTTTTTAAATGTGGTTGTTGGGCCATTTTTCCGATCCTGCTATGATAGCAACTAGTTATAACTACCTACCCTCCCATACTCTATGCTTTGCTGTGGTGTAGAGAAAAATCCATTATTTTCCTCACTTATAAAATGAGATTAATCATACATTCATCAAATACAACAATGTATTTGTTACTTTTAAAATAGAAATTGGGAAATGTTAGTAATTACTCTTTCTGTGTTTCAAAATGAGGCAGCCCTACTAAAATCATCTGACTACTTGGTTACAGTTACTAGCTGTGTGACCCCGGGCAAGTCACTTAACCTTGTTTACCTCAGTTTCCTTATTTGTAAATTGAACTGGAGAAATAAATGGCAAATCACTCCTGTGTCTTGGCCAAGAAAACCCAAAATGGGGTCATGAAGAGTCAAATATTACTGAAAAGAACTGAACAAAAAATTTGAGACGGGGGCCACATTATTTTTATAGAGAAATCTTCATGAGTGACTGAATTTTATTATTGTTATTACAAATCAATTCTCTAAGAATCTAAGCTTCATAATATCACAGACTATCTTCATGTTTGTTTGTTTCTTTCTTTCCTAGAACTGTACTTAAACATGTTGTTATTGTTGTTCAGTTATTTCAGTCATATCTGACTCTTTGTGATTCCATTTGGGGTTTTCTTAGCAAAAATATTAGAGTAATTCACCCTTTTCTTCTTCAGTTCATTTTTACAGGTGAGGAAACTGAGGCAGGCTTAAATGACTTGCCCAAGGTCACATAATTTGTAAGTGTTTGAGGTTGGATTTTGAAATCAGGTCTTCCTGTCTTATTAATGTTCTATCCACTATATCACCTACTTGCCTTTATATCTTACACATAATCTGTGCCTAATTATTTCTTCTCCAGTTGAATTGACTTGATTTTTTTTCTTAAAAAAGATAAACATCATCTTAGTAGGTTTTCTTGATGATTACTTTAAATGACTTGCAATCAGTAACTATCACTGTATACACTTCCTTGACTTTGTGTCTATTGTATCAATATAAAATGGGATCTTAACTATCTATTTAAAATAATCAATGCATGGAATATATATGAACTGATGGAAGGAAAAATAAGCAGAACACACATTCATATATATGTGTGTGTGTGTTTGTATTCTTGCACATAACATATATTTTGGATGTATGTACATATATACATGTATATAGTAGTATATATGTGTGTGTAACATTTGTGCATGAAAAGACTAACTAAATGGTTAAAACTAAATATTAGGAAAACATAATATCCAAACTAAAACCCAGCAAAGGGATTTAGCATCTCTCTCCTTTCTTTGCTGAGGTGGAAAACTACAGTTATGGGACACTATATATGATATTATATTTAATTGATGTGTTGGGAAGTTTGACTGAACTTTTTTTAATCTTTGTTATTCTTTGTTCTGTGCTTTAGTGTAATCAGCACAATTATCATCTGCAGACAGCAGCATCTGCAGGACCTGACCATCCACAGGAAATCCCTCTTTGATCTGAATTCTGCATTAAATCTTCTCCATTACAAAGAGAAATACCTTTGGTGGATACATTTCACTCTGTTTATGCATCATCTAACCTCTTTTTTTAATGATTAATTTGTTTTATTTTGGATAATGAATGATCAAGTTATTGCAGTAGATGATTTACACAGTGTCAAATGATAATTTTAGGAAATTTTTCTAAACAACTTGGTAACTACGCCAAGACTTTTCTTTCCAGCTTTGTATCAAAAGCATCAGGAAAAAATGCAATTCAGTTTGACTTCAAATATTCATTATGAAAATCACAATCATTTAAAGTAGGCAACAATGTATTGAGAATACACTCTTCTGGGGTTGACTCTATTTTAAAATTTTAACATTCTTTCTTTTTAAAATGTGTTCTAAATTCTCTCCCTTTCTTCTACCTCTCCCTCACCTACTGAGAAGGCAAGCAAAATGATATCAATTATATGTGTGAAATAATGCAAAAAACATCTTTAAATATTAGCCATATTACCAGATGTTTCTTATAAGAAGGTTGTTGAGAAGTTATTATTTTTGCTTTATCTTTCAGGGAATCTTCTATGATCTCAATATTTGGATGGATGGGAAACGCCTTATAAAACATCCTGAAAAGTGTCCTGTTATCCCATTACATTTTTAAACTGACAATAAATATAATGGGTTCTTCTATAAACTACATCTTCCTATTAATTGTGAACTGGCAAATATGATTCACTATTCAATATCATTTGCAAAACTTACTGATAGTTTCATGAAAAATACCATCAATTGAAGTATAGGTGATTTATAAAAAAAATGAAAAATAGTAGATTATAAGATCTTCCAGGTGCTATTGTTTATAGATGAAACTCTAGAACACTTCAGGCTCTCCTGGATGAAATCTATAATCACTTATAGTAGTTTGGCTTGCCCATTCATCTAGGAAAGACCTAGTGAATTAAGAATTGTCTATCAATTAAATGGATGTTAACATGCATTTGTATGGACAAACTACAGGATTTATTAATCAATATTTGTATCTAAGAGAAAAAGACATATAAAACATGAGTTGAATCCAGAGTTTAACAAGGAGAAGAGAGGGCTGAATTTCCTTTGGAAAATCACAAAACTTCTTTACCCCCAAGCTTCTTATGAAAGCAAATGGTCACCTTCATTATACCAATGTAGCTATATGACAGTGGGGTATGGAATACAATTAATTCTGTGGAATTAAAAATAAGTTAGCACATAGAAGACAATTGAGCAATGAGGGGAAAGAGCCAAATACACATTTATTAAAAGCCTACTATGTTCCAGGTACTGTGTTAAGTACTTCACAAATATTTCACTTGTTCCTCACAATAACCCTATGTGGTTGGTGCTATTATTTTCCCCATCATGCTTTTGAGGAACTGAGATAGTATTTATGTGATTTGTCCAGTCAAAAAACTAACAAGTATCTGGGGCTGAATCTGAATTCAAATCTTACTTATTTCAGGCTGAGGACTCTAGCTACTGAAATACCTACCTGCCTCTGCCAGTGCATAGTGAGTATAAGCAGGTTGCTGTATCATTACAATGTCCCGAGAAAATGTGATGTAGTTGGGCAGGACATGCATAGAATGGGAAGGCAGAGATGGGCTGCTATGTATATTCTTGGAGGTGATTCCCAAATATATGAAATCATAGATGTTTCTGAGCATCCCTCTTTTTGAGAAAAGGATGGAGAAGTGATATGTGGGGAAATGTAGGTGATGTAAAAGACAAAGGATATAATTTTTTAAGTGATTCATTTAAAGTCAACTTGAAATGATTCAGATTACATGGATGCCACAATTATCAAGATTGGCCCACTATAGTCCATATACTTATGGACCACATAAGTAATAAATTTCCATTTTGTTCATGATATATAGACTAAATTTTAAAGTGTTTGACACACGTCAGCAAATTAATTCTGATGGGTTAGGTGGATATTATCCCCTTGTGGCAAACCAAAGAGATAAAATGACTTGGTCAAATCTGTAAAAATTTCCTATGTACAAAGTGAGTAACTGAGATCTAAGATGCCTGGCTTGCAGGACTATATGACAAAATCTTTATGAAAAATCATTTAAAGACAACTACCAAAAGCAACTTATGGTGAAAGATAGCAATGGAAAGATATATCTTCTGATATTAAATTTGTGTCTCCTGGATATATTTCTATTTGTTTTATGTTATGTTTGATTTTAAGTCCTTCAGTGGTGATAAATGTCCAATTTAATGCTTCATATAATATCTAACTCATTGGTCCTCAGTCAATTTTAAATAAAAACAATTCCTACCTTTTTCTCTTCTAATATTTGAAGTAGAAAAGCCTAATTATTTTTAAGACCTCAGCTCTCCTTGATGGATCCAAATTACACTGATGCGAAGCAAGTGAGGGAAAGTATAGCATTAAGGTGTTGGCCTGCAATTAACAGTGATTTCAAAGAGACAATCCTGGCCCTGAACTTCAGTAGACTACAAAATTGATACACTACTCTGTGACCAAAAAAGTGATTTCTGCGTGTGTGTGTGTGTATATGTGTGTGTTTATTTCTCTTTCTCTCTTTCCCTACAATTCCCCAACTTAAAAAAATAAGTGCATTACTTCTGCACCCTTATTCCTCTTTAACCACCTCATTTCCCCCAAACAGCTTTCCAAAAATAAATCAGAATAGATCTATTAGTATAATTGTTGAGTAGGTCATTTACCATTTTGTAATTGTTGCAGGTCGTGAATGATGTATGAAATGAGAACGTCTGCAGGGGCCAATGATGTGCTGCTGTGTGCTAATGAGAGAGGTATCTAATGGTGAGGCCCCAGGGAGAGCCAGGACAACAAAAGCCCACCACTCCAAAACCACAAGACAACACATTATTCTGAAAGAGCCTGCAAAAATATATCTATTATTAAGCATAATCCTCTCTTCTTCCCCAGTTCCCTGGGAAGGCTGTTTGCTCACTCTCTTCTCCTTCATCTCTTGACAGACAAAGAAATATATTTGTAGTAAAAAATATCTTCATTCATTTTCTAGATCTGGGCTTCAGTGCTTGGCAACTATTTGTGGAGTACTCGATAGGTGTGAGTTGTGGTGATTTTGATCCCTGGTTGTTTATATTGATCTTTTTGTTTCAATATTGAGCAGTGTTTATAAGGGATAATGCTATTGCTCTCTCATATATAGCAGCCTGTAATAGCCTTAAGGTCTTTTCAGGGTGGTATGGATGCAATCCATATTAGGAAAACTATTCCTCCTTTTGTTTTTGATATGGGACCATCCCACAACCTCTAAATCAACAGCAAGAGAAGAGTCTTTTCACAAGTCTAGTTCTTAACAAATCCTTAAATGCTACGTGTTTTAGATTCACGCATCATGCAATGTGGATAAAAAGCCACATGCTAAGTTCTATGTGATTAGTCTGTATAACAGAAGTCTATGGATTAATATGAAAATATACTCCTGTTTGAAAGCAGAGAATTGAAGGCTTTCTCTAACATTCTGAAGAGTATTTGCTTATCTTGTAGGACTTCCCTCCTTGAAACAAAGTATTTTATTTTTTTTATAATTTAGTACTTCGATGGGCCCATTCCCTCATTAATGTGGGCATTACTTTTTCCTGTGCTAACTATTCCAAAACCACAAAACAACAAATTATTCCTAAGAAGCCCCAGAATGTGTGTGTGTGTGTGTGTGTGTGTGTGTGTGTGTGTGTGTGTATTTGAGTATAATCTTCTTCTCTTCCCCAGTTCCTTGGCAAAGCTATTTCCTTGATTCTTTTTGTTTCATCTCATGACAGCCAGTAAGAATGTGATTATTGTGAAAAATCACTGAAGTCATCCATAAGTTCCTTGAATGTAGGACTGTTGTACTTTTGTTGTATTCCCAGAAACTAATAGAAAGCCTTGTTTTGATGACTTTGGTGACTTTGGTGAGTTTATATTGTATGATTTCTCTGACACAAAGAACCCCAAGAATACCTTCTTCCCAATGCAGACATGCAATCATTCTACAACTCAACTACTTAACATAAGTGAATTGCACAGAGTAATATAATGAGCATGTGTCTGAAACAAAACTTGAATCAGCTTTTCTTGAGTTAGAAGATGGCTCTCTATTTATTCCACCAGGGTGCCTTAGGTATGGCATTGAGATTTCAATATTTGTTAAAAGCTAGTCTCAAAGGGTTACAAAAACTTGAAGTTAAGAACCTACATCAGAGAACTTGGTATCTTTTCCCCACAACACTCTCTCTTTCTTATTTTCTTATTATATTGAGGGTACCATTGTCTTCCCAGTCACTAAGACTTCCAACATAAATGTCTTGTCATTTCTACCATCTTCAGGCTCTTCTTGTGCTTGCTTCGCTCTGCTGATATTGCCACCACCCTGGTGCAAGACTTTATTACCTCATACCTGGCTTACTGCAGTAAGCCTGATGGTTGATCTGCCTTCCATAAGTCTCTCTCCACTCCAGTCCATCCTCTACTGTTAAACTAAATTCTTTTTCTACTTACGTTTAATATATATATATATATACATATATATGTGTGTGTGTGTGTGTGTGCATGTATTTGTTGTCTTCAACATTCTTTTTTTAATTTGGAGTTCCAAATTTTCTTTTTTCCTACCACTCCTATTCTGAACATTGAGAAGGCAAATAATATGATGTCAATTATACATGTAATATCCTGCAAAATATGTTTCCATATTAACCATGTTGCAGGAAAAAAAAAACAAGAAAAATCAATAAAGTGAAAAAATTGCTTCAATTTACACTCTGAATTCATCAGTCCTCTCTCTGGAGATGTATATAGCAGTATTCATCATGTTGATTTCTGTCATTATTTCAATTACATCTGACTCTTCATGACTATGAGATTTTCTTAGTAAAGATAAAGTAGTATGTTATTTCCTTCTCCAGCTCATTTTACAGATAAGGAAAATGAAGAAGACAGGGTTAAGTGACTTGTCCAGGGTCATACAGGAGTAAATGTCTGAAGCTATATTTAAATTCAACAAGATGAGTCCTCCTGAGTTCAGACCTGCACTCTAACCATTATGTCTCAAATCACTTTATTGATCAAAGCTAAGTATTTCACCATCATTATAATATTTCTGTTAACACATAAATTGTTCTCCTGATTCTGATCCCTTAGTCTTCCCAGGTTTTTCTGAAACTATCCTGCTTGTCATTTCTTATAACACAATAATATTCTATTATAATCATATACTGCAAATTATTCAGCCATTCTCCAACTGGTGTGCATATTTTCAACTTCTAATTCTTCGCCACCACAAAAAAGAGACACTATAAATATTTATGCTTTTACTTTTCAGATCTGGTAATAGCATTGCTGTGTCAAAGAGAATGAACAATTTTATAGTCCTTCCATCACTGTTCTAGAATTGTCCTCTGTTTTGCCATTTCCTAGAATGTTTGGACTAGTTTTCAACTCCACAGTCAGTTACATTAGTATCCCAATTTTTCCATATCCCATCTAGCATTTTTATTTTTCTTTTCGGTCATGTTAGCCAATTTTACAGGTATTTGTGGTATCTGAGAGTTGTTTTAACTTGCATTTCATTCATCAATAATGATTTAGAGCATTTCTTCACTTGACTATAAATTTGATTTCTTTTTTGAAAATTGCTTATTTATGTTCTTTTACAATTTATCATTTGAGAATTATTCATATTTTTATAAATTTAGTTCAGTTTCCTATATGTTTGAAAAATGAGGCCTTTATCAAAGAAACTTGCTATAATTTCCCTACACCCAATTTCCTGTTGTCATTCTATTTTTTGTTATATTAGTTTTGTTCTTAGTTTCATGTAATCAAAATTATTCATTTTACTTCCTATTATACTATCTCTTGTTTACCCATAAATTCTTCCTTTATCCAAAGATCTGATGGAAAAATTTCCTTTCTCCCCTAATTCACTTACCATGTTATTTTTTATGTCTAAATCATGTACTCTTTCATACCTCATCTTGATATAGGATGTGAGATGTTTGCTATATCTAGTTTTTGCCAAACTTCTCCAGTTTCCATCCAACAATGAGTTCTTACCCCCAAAGGATTGGATCTTTGGGTTTATCAAAAACTAGATAACTGTGCTCATTTACTGCTATATATTATATGCCTATTTTATTACACTGACCCACCATTTTTCTTAGCCAGTGCTGGAATCTTTTGATGACTTCTTTGTAAAATAGTTTGAAATATAGTTTGAAATCTGTCATTTCATTTATAGACTTTTTCATTTATCCCCTTGATATTTAACTTTTTTTCTTCAAGATTAATTTTATTAAGAACTATAAAATAATCATTTAGTAGTGTAATTTGTATGTTGCCAAACATACAAATGGATTAATTTGTATTTGTAGATAAATGGATTAATTAGAATAGAATTGTCATTTTTATCATATTATCTGAGCCTACTCTTGAGCAATTAATATTTTACAAGTTAATCATTGTATGAAAAGCACTTTGTAATTATATTCATATAGAAAGTTAAATTCTTAAAGCATAGGTCTGATCATGTTATTCCCCTACTCAATAAACTCCCATGGCTCCCTATTATTTCCAGGATATAACTGTAAAATATTTTAATGTAAATATGTAATCTTCTGTTTAGTCCTTTACATACCCTGGCCCTTCCTACTTTTGCAACCTTATTCCTCTCCACTCTGCTAAAAACTATCTTTCCTCCTAACTTCCCTATTTTTGGCAAGGACCATTACAGTTCTTCCAGGTACCAGTTTAGTAACCTTGGAATCATCATCAAAACTTCACTCTCTCTCAATCACCATATTTCACCATTTGCCAAGTTCTACAAAATCTCCAATTTTTCTTTATTCACACCACAACCATCTCAATCCAGGCCTACCTTCCTATTTTGTCTTCCCATATCCGGGAACTCTCCCTTTCTAATTGATCCTCCATACACCTGCCAAATTTTTATTCTTAGAGCATCAGTCTGACTATATCATTCTGTCTGCTTAAGAAGTTTCAATGATTCCCTGATACTTTTAGATTATTATACAAATGGCTCTGTCTGGCTTTTAAAGTCCTTCAAAATTTGTTTTCAAGATGATAACACAAAATTATTTTTTAAGCTTTCTTCCTCTTCACTTTGTGTATTTCAGTAGCCTGCCAATTTACTAAAATGAACTTCTTTTTTCACTAAAGTAACTACCACCTCAGTAAGAAGCAATTCCTGATTATCCCAGGTGCTAATCTCACCCTACTCCTCCACCACTGTGTTATTTTGTTTATATCTTATACATATGCATTTGTGAGCATGCTATATCTCACCTTAACTTGAATATTGGAATTCTCTGATTCTTGTATTTGTATACTCATTGCCCAGAATCATAGCTAGCCTGACTACTTCATATGAATAATTTTACAATTGATAATTTGTGTCTTTGCTTTTTTTTTTTAGCTGTGTCCAACTATTCATGACCCCATGGAGCATAAGCACATCAATACTGTTCATCAAGTTTTCTTGGAAAAGCTACTAGAATGGATTGTCATTTCCTTCTTCCATAGATTAAGGTAAAATTGTGATTTGTCTAGGTAAATGTCTGAAGCTGGAGTTAAACACAGGTCTACCCAACTCCAGACTGTGCTCTATCTATTGCCTCCAATTGTTGACTATTTTAAAAACAAAACAGAACCTTCCCACATTCATTATTTCATATTATAGCCTTATACTGTCTTTTCTTCTACCAATGAATGGAACCAACCTTAGACAAAATTATAAATTAAATAGTTGATATATGTAATATAATATTTGTAATGGGCTGAGGCTTGAGTTGATGCACTGAGGTCCCAAGCACGTGAGGCTAAATAGTAATTGGACCATACTCTATTAATATACATGATTGGATAAAGAATGGCCCCACCCACTCTCTGTGCAAGTCCTGATGTGTTGCATAGGAAATGATAATTTTGGTGGGTGGAGGCAGAGAGACAGGAAGAGAAGCTGGGAGAGATTGAGCCTGGGTTCTATGCTCATAGCTGCTGGTTGTGTGGCTTCTGGTCTAGCTAGCTTCTTGACTCAGCTGCACACATTGCTATTGCCCATTCTTTTCCACCTCCAATCTTTCTTCACTGAGAATAAAGATTGACGATTTTCCTCTAACCTGAATTCCTGACTCTGGCTGATTTTAAAATACGTGGTCTTCACATTTGGCGCTGTAGACCTGGAGTCAGAAAGATTTGAGTTCAAATTGAGCCTCACACTAGCCATGTGATCTTGGACATGTCACATAGGGTTGTTATGAGGGGTGAGATATTTTTAAATATTTCACTATCTTCCAAACATTATATAAATCCTAGCTATTATTAGTGTGCTTTTAGCACTCCTATAGTCCTTAAAAATTTCCCATCTTTAGGTGTCCTTATCAATCCTCTTCCTTAGATGATCAATTCTGTTCATATGGTGGCCTATTGAAAAGAGCTCTGGACTTATAATCTATTGTCTTTGAAACCTCAAGCTGTCACTCTGAGTCCTAATTTTCTCATCCAATTCAAATGTGTTAATGTATATGATGATTTTTATAACCAAAATATTTATCTAAATAGAAGCTGTTAATATCACAAAAGATTTACTTCCATATTAACTTCTCATTTCTTCAAATGCAACAATGCTTTATTTCTAAATTATATTGCCTGTGTTTTGTCATACATACATATGCTAGATAGTTAATATATTTGTTTGTTAAATTAAATATAATTTTCCCTTCCTGGTTCAAATCTTGCCTCTGACTCTTACTATCTGTATTATCTCAGGCAAATCATTGAATCTCCCTAGGTGTATTTTAGTTTCCTCATATGTTAAAAAAAGCAGATGAGAAGTAAAGTAGGAAGTCCGCTAAGTCTATTTCCAGTTATGGAGTTATGATCTTATGATTTATAAACAACTATCAAAACCTTCTCAAATATTAGTCATTTTTGCCTTAGTGAGAAATGAATTCAATAAATTACCTTTTTTTCAAGAGTATTTACAATTCATCTTCATCTCTTATTAACTATTTTTTAGAAGGCTTTCTTCTCTATTAAAGAAATTCAATACCTAAATGGGTTGATGAGGTAAATATGAATTAACATTCCCAAAATCATCCACCATATTGACAGCTGCCTATTCTGCCTAGGATGGAGATTGCTTATCCGCCCCTCCATCCCCATCTGATGGATCAAGTTGTCAATAATATCAATATCCTTATCAACAATCAACATTTTTCATAAATTTCCTATCTTAGAATACTGTTCATTCTTTAGCAGCAAAATGAATTATCAGAGAAATGTTTATATTGCCACAAAGACAAATACAGGTTCTGATTCATTAGGGCTACAGAAAAATGACAAGAACCACCAATCCTGATCACAGGGCTTTCCTCCATCCCCCAGATGAAATTACCCTCTGGAAAAATGTAGGATTATATACCATCACAGATTTAGAGCTAGAAGAGACATTAGAGACAGGGAGATAGAATGTCACATCTGGAGTCAAGAAGTTCTGAATTTAAACATGATCTCAGATATTTACTAGCTTCATGACCCTGGGCAAGACAGTTAATCACTGCTGGCCTCAGTTTATTGATTTGTCTATCCATTCAGAATTTTCCTGTTAGTAGTGCTTAATTCCAGTGAAAAACAGTTCTACTACAAAAAATCCCTACCCATGGGTATCCTGTACCTGATTCAGAAATTCAACCTTTCAGTCTTATATCTCAGAATCTCTAATCATTGACCTGTGCTCAAGTTTTAAAATATAAATAAATTTATATTTTTATCTTATTGCTTCTTTTCTCTATCTTGACGTAAAACCTATAACCCTCAACTTAGGGAATAAAAAGAAGCTAAAGAAAGTAGCCAAGGATTCAGGTTTGCCTAGACAAACACACGTTCCTGTTGCCACATACGTAATAGCATTCACTTCGCAGGATTGTTATGAGGATCAAATGAGAAAACCTCTGTAAAGCCCTTTGCAAACTTTAAAAGGCTACATAAATGCAAGCTATTATTATTATTATGTAGGCTCTCATTATGGATTGCCAGCTAAGACCACAATCATATTATCCTGAAATCATCTTAAAAACTTGGCAAATTTCATTGATCAAAAAAAACATGTGTTTAACAAATGAGAGAGAGTATAGAACAGTGGAAAAAATATTAGATTTAGCATCATAGGACCTGGCATCAAATTCTGATTCTGTCACTTATTTCTTTTGTGTTCTTTGGCAAGTCAATATTCTGGAGACTCAGTTTCCTTACCTATAAAATAAATTTTGAACTAGATAACTTTTAATGTCTTGGACAATTCTCACCCTATGGTTCTAAGATCTTAGATGGTTTATATCTGCTGGCAAAGTCTTTGGTGAAGCATACAAAGATATCCTAGGGTTAATTCCTCCTATTTTATCACAACTAACATTATATAAATTTTGCTATTAGCTATGACCTAAAACCACATTATTATCATTCTTAGAGATATAGGTAAGCCTGAAACATACTTGAAAAATAAATTTAGACAACATGATAGCTGTATTTCTCCCAGATTAATAATTTTTAGAGCTAGGGATCATCTGCTCTATCTGCAACATTTTACAGATGAAAAACCTGAGGCCCAATGAGATTTAATGACTCACCCAATATCACACTGGTACAAAAGTCTTCAAGATCCAAAGAAGATTCTCTCTCTACTTTTCAGATAGTATAATATAGAGAAAAGGATGCTGGTTTAAAGTCAAAGGATTAGAATTTAATTCCTAATTTTGCCACTTACCATCTGTATTTCCTTGAACAGATGATAACACATCTGGATCTCAATTTCATTTTTTAAATGAGGAGATTGGACAAAGTGGCCTCTAAGATTCTTTTTCAGCTCTAAATTACTGCTCCTATATAACATTCTATATTTCTAAACCAATAAACACAATGAATGAACAAACAGAATGATGTACTTTGAAGACAAATACATGGATGGGACTCTACTCTTCAAGGAGGCATTCACAAATCTAATTTCAACAGCCCTTTAACATTACAACTACAATGAGTCAGTCTCAAGTACTCCCTACATCTATCTGAAACATTTTTCAAAGACCACTCTGAACAATGGAATGATTTAAGATTCCTATTCAAAGAAACCATCTTCAATGCTTATTACATTAAATTAAACGCCTACTATGATGTAAAAAATATTATGCTGTACTTTGTCCTAGGTATACAAGGGTAGGAAACATTTAAGTATTCATGCACATACACAAACACACACAATTTTTTGACAGTGACCACCCTGTCAAATGTATATGTTAGGCAGGTATTTGTTAGCCTTATTTTATAGATCAAGAAAGGGGAGCAGAGAAGTAAATGATTTGCTTAGGCTGTACTGAAACTGAGACTCAAACCAAAGTCTTAAAAGCCAGTGCCTTTCCTGGTACAAATTTATTGTGGTAACTCCTGCCTAAGTTCAAATTGTGTTTTAGTTCAGCAGAGAATAAACATCTATGGCTCAGGTTTATTTTTTTGTTGACACATTAGGATATTAAGTAATATTCTTGTTTCATTAATGACAAGAATATTAATGTTAACAATGTATTAAAAAAATAAGATAATGTTTTCCCCTCATATTTTTACTGTTCTCTTCCTTTCCTTGTTTCTATATATTAGAGAAGCAGAGTGGTAAAAGTGGAAAAAGAAGAGTTTGCAAATATGTTATTTTATTACTGTTCATTATTACTAGTATAGAAATGACCAAACAACAAAGAATTGATTTAGAGTTAGTAAATCAGGGTTCCCAGAATACAATGAAATCCATTCTCACCAGAGTATAACAGTGATGTGTCATTGTAGCTGCTGAGCCAAAAAGGCAGAATTAAGTTTAGCTTGTTGATGATGATAGGTGTATTTAGAATCTTTTGGTGGTAAATAACAGAGAGCCATACTTGCAATCCACAAACATGGTATCATATAAGAAGGCTTGATAGCATTAATGATAATGTCCCACTGTATGGGGCAGTCTTCATGTTCCTTTACATTTCTTGTGATTTGGCAGAGGTTCAAAGTTACCATATGTGCATTTCAGTGCCGAAGTATTTTTGAAAGTCTGTGCTAACACAAAATGTGCTTTCACCTTACTGATTCTATAACTGGGTACTATAATAAATTCCTCAGCATGTCATTTAGACATAGGGTAGACATTAGAAATCTGAAGTCTGGTGAATTGTCCACTATCATCTTAAAGAACTTTAAACAAGAGAATGATAAGACTTAAAACTTCAATGTATGTAAAAGCCCTATTCATCTGACTTTAAGGCATATTCTTTTTTGCTTGGCTAAAAAAGGTAAATTTTGGATAAAGACATAGAATTGAACAAAGTGAACCAGCAATGCATTAGTACATGATTATGAAGGAGTTGAAAAATTGAACTATAAAAAATAGACAATGACAATACAAATTTTAGAATAACAACAATGGTGTACTGATAAGTATTTAACTTATAGTTGTCTTTTTTAAGTATGTATAAAACACTTTTAAATTTAATCTATATTATTAACATTTCATCCATAACTTTCTTAAGTCTAGACAGTCGACAGAATACTAAATTAAGTCATAATTTGTAGCATTTGCCAATTCCTGTAGTGTCAAGTGTTCACATTAAAAATTTAACAATCAACTTTAGTTTGAGCAGTCTTCAGCACTCCCCTGATAAGGAGCACATTTTATATGTTCTATAAATTGGTCTTCAGCTGCCCTTGGTTACCTCTCATAAACTTGGCAAAGTTATTCACAACCTACCCCAAACAGCTCTTTGAGCTCCTATATCTTCTTTAAAGCAGTAGAAATTTTTCTGGTTTTGGCCCAACCTTCTCATTTATTTTGTCTGAGAAATTCCTAGTGAGAGAATTCCCTTTACCAATTCTTGTCATTCTGCACTGCAGTCCAGGGCAAATTACTATATTCTATTAACACAATTAATTTATGCTCTACATAAGATTTAAACACAGGTTTTCCTCATTGTAGGGCAAGATTTTTCTCCACTATGCTGTACCACATTTTTTAATATGAAATAGTTCACTGAAAAAAAATAAGATTTTTGTAAGAGAATCTGATATCTATAGTGAATTATTTTCTTCAGTTGGCTTTTTTATCTCCTTTTGCATTTGGCCAATTGAACTTTTAAATGAGGTGTTTTGCTCATTGTATTTTTTTTCCATTTCACAAGTTTTGTTTTTTACCAAATTGGTTTCTTTTTCATATCTATTTTGTAAGGAGTTATATGCTTTTTTCCATGGCGCAAAATTTATTTTTAAGGAGTTTTCTTCAGATAATTTCTGTTTTTTTCTTTTCCAAACTCTCTTGCCAAGTTTTCATTTCCTTTCCCCATTTTTCTTCTAACTCTTTTTTAAGATCCTTTTGGAATTCTTCCAAGAGAGCTTTGTGAAATGGAGATCAACTTCTATCACCCTTTGGGGCTTCATCTGGAGATGATTTGTCTTTAGGATCCTCAGGGTTGAGAGAACATCAGGGTTTTCTTTCTCCATAAAAGCTATCTGTAGTCAGAGTTTTTTTTTTATTTTTTTGCTCATTTTTTAAAGGTTGATGTCTCCTCTTAAGGCAAAAGAGTGAAAGCTGCTTTTAGATTAGCCTGAGACCAGTGCTGCTAACTGAATTCCGATACTGGATAGGCATAGCCAGATCTTGTCTTTTTCTGGGGTTCAGAGAGTCACTATTTGCCTTTTGTATTTGCATTGGCTGTCTCACAACTAATCTGCTGATCCATTGGCTTATAACAAGGACAAAATAGACTAAGAACCTCCAATAGATTTCCAGGTGGAGAACACCACAAAGCCCTGACTCTCTCTCCTGGTTTCCTTGTGCTGTGTCTGTGAAACCTTTCCCCCTGCCTGATTGAAATATCTTTTTGATGTTTTTCCAAAGTATCTTCTTCTGGAAATTTTTTGTACTCCAAATATTTGTGGGTTTTGTTACTTCAAAACTAGTTCATAGGTTTGATCTGGTGTTGATATGAGGGACAAGGAGGAGCTCAGATAAAGACATGTTTAGTCTCCATCATCTTGGCTTCACCCTTCGAATCTGATATTTATAAATGAAAATGCAAATGGCATAAAACCCAAAGACTGACAATCTAATAAATAAAAATGACACCTTGCCAAACTTTCAATTCCTAATAAATATCCACTGTAGTAAACCTAGAAATACAAGCTAAAAGCCCAAGAGACTTTATACCTAGAAAACCTGAAAGTCTTCATTCAGCATAGTCTCATCTGAAATATCTCAACAAAGGGAAAAATAATCCAACAAAATTCATTTGGAAAGACCTTTAGTATATCAAAAGAATTATGAAACAGCACAAATAGGAGTGCAAACAGTCTCTAATCCACAGACACATTTTCTGTCATTTCCCAAGAATAAATCTCCAAAGCTATCTCCTTTCTGATTTTTGAGTAGAAGAAAACAAACAAGATGAAGATGAATAAGAAAAGGGAAGAAGTAAAAGAACAAGAAAGAAAAAGAAAAAGAACAAGAACAAGAAGACCAAAAACAAGAAGAATGTTTATTTTATTAAAACAGCTGATCTCTAGCTCTACTGGACAGCTCCACCTAGATATCTCCATTTTCATATTATCATGTCTAAAATATGTCACCCAAACAAAAAAAAATATATTACTTGTACTGACATCTCTGTCTTTCTTAGTGGTACCACCATTCATCCAGTTATTCATTTTTAATATTTTAATATTACTTAGAAATGCACCTTTTCAGAAAGGCCTGGAGAGACTTACACGAACTGATGCTGAGTGAAACGAGCAGGGCCAGGAGATCATTATACACTTCAACAACAATACTATATGATGATCACTGCTGATGGACCTGGCCATCCTCAGCAATGAGATGAACCAAATCAGTTCCAATGGAGCAGTAATGAACTGAACCAGCTACACCCAGCGAAAGAACTCTGGGAGATGACTAAGAACCATTACATTGAATTCCCAATCCCTATATTTTTGCCCACCTGCATTTTTGATTTCCTTCACAAGCTAATTGTACAATATTTCAGAGTCCAATTTTTTTGTACAGCAAAATAACGGTTTGATCATGTATAAAAAAAAGAAAAGAAAAGAATTAAAGCAGCAACTTTGTTAAGCTTATTTGCTAATATTTTAAAATTTTGCATCAATATATGTGAGTCTAGTTTTTTTTGTTTGTTTGTTTTAACTCTCCTTCTTTTGTGTATCAATACTGTATCTATGCCATAGAATAAATCTGGTAAGACTGTCAAAAAAAATTATTCAACAATTTATGGGTTACTTCTGTATGTCAAAAGCACTGTAATAAATACTCTCTGGATATCCAAAAAAAAAAAAAGAAATGTACTTTTTCTTAATTTACTATATCTAATCAGTTCTGTCAATTATATCTTTTCCAAAGTCCTCCAAACTATTTCCTCTTTTCTATTTACATTACAACTATGTCTATATTAGTGTTGTAGCACACTATCTGATCTCTCATATATCCAGATTCTTATTATGATATATCCTACATATTATTGCTGGATTAATATTTCTCATTCAGAGTTCTCCTCATACCAGCCCTCTGCATAAAACCTTCCCATATTTCCCTATTACCTACTTACTAAGGCATAAGCTTTTTACTTAGGCTAAGATTCAAGAAACTATATAAGTTGTTATTTCCCTACTTTTATAGCTTTACGTCTTAATAATCTGCTCTTTGTTTACAGTGATACAGCCAAATTGAGCTATTCATCATCTTTGCATATATAAAAAATGCTTTCCTATCACCATACCTTTGCTTACATCATTATCTACTCCTGAAATATCTCTGAACTCCATTTACTCATTCCTCACACAATTGTATCCATCCTGCAACACTTAGCTGCAATGATTTCATTTCTAATCTTACCCACACTGGGAATGCTTCTGACTTGAATTTCATGTAGCACCTTATGCCTTTTGTAGTTTTCTTCTGTATCACAATTACTATATGGTCATCCATATTTATAAACATTTCAAATTCTCCCTTTAAAAAAAGTATAAGCTCCTTGAGGGCAGAGTGACCAAATTATAATCTTTTCCATTTTCCCTCAACATGTATCATGGCACTTTGCCCATAGTAGAATACTAGTAATGAATGACTAATGACTGAATGAGCTGGAACTTTGCATTCTTATAAAATATCTTTCAAAGATTGACTCTAGGTTTTGTAATTAAATTGAGAATATGATGCTTGTAAAGTGCTATACTTCTGAAACTTCATAGCTTAATCATAAACAGTGGTGCACAGAGAAAAAGTTGCAAAAGCAAGCTTAAGGCCTCTATACAACTATGAGGGTATTAATTCTAGAAAAGGCAATGTGCACCAACATGGCTTTTCATGGATAAAGTGTTTAATGAAATATGCCATTTCCAGTACAAATAATTGCCTTTGTTTTCATCATCTTGCCTAGCACTTCATAGCTGACTACAGAAAATTGTACGTTTTCTCTGATCTACAATCAGACAGTTCATAAAAATCTAATGGAAATGAAGATTTTGCTATTTGAAGTGGTCAAATTTCCATTTTCAAACACATCACATTTTTAAAACCACAGATGGCATTTGGGTTTGCTTTTGATTTTTAGGATAATAGCAAATTACACAGAAAATCTACGAATTCTTTGTCAACTGAAAAAAAAGTGCCCATTTCCTGCTTGAAGGGAGAGAAAACCCATATAGAATATTTTTTGTACACATTAAGCATATATTTGTGTAGAATGTATACTATTTCAAAATAAGTTCACCAATATGGTTTATGTTAATAATAATTTACATGTTATATTTTTTTACACTTTGCAAACAATGTTTTTTATTAAGAGAAATATAAAGAAAACAGTAGACATAAAATTTTCTTCTCTTCTATTAGTGATCCATGATCCATGAACTTAGGATGATATCAATAATCTAAAATGAACTAAAACATGCTGTTTGTTCCCCACCTATGCTATTTTAAATCCCTTCTAATAAAGACCTCCCTTTTCTTCCTCATTAGATTCTTCACTCTGCTCAAAGTCTGTTTATCTTCTTTCCACTAAGCATTTGCCTATAATAATCTCTCCCTCTTAGGCACTCCTCTGATACTTATTGTATGAAACATTCAGCAAGTATTTATAATTTCTTTCGATGTGGATATATCCCACCCCACAATCATATTATAAATTTTTGAAGATAAAGAATACATTTTATGCTCCTTTGTATCTCTCACAGCACCTAGATTAATTACTGCCTTGTAGCACTCAAATCTAAAGTTTGAGCTTCCTATTCACAATTTCATCTTCCTCTGTAAAGGAAGGATCCTCTGTATGCCCAGACACATATAGAAATAGTATAGTATACTATATCTATACTTAGGCTATAAGTATGCTACTTAAATTTTCATTAATGTTCATTTTTTCAAAAGCAGAAAAGTACTTTTTCTTCCCTAGATAAACTCCCAAAATACCCAGAACAATAGTCTTCAACTTTCCCTAAAAATAATCTGGATTATTGAATTTCTGGAAATTTTAAAAATTCATATTCACTGAGATAAAATTTATATTGTCTTTCTTTAAAAAATATAACAGTGTTTTATATTGGTTCTTTATTTTATAAGTTAAAATCTTCTGACAAAAACTTATACTTATCTACTGGTAGGATTTCAGATACTATTGCTATAAAATCAAAAGCCCCATTTAAAACTTGGAAACCTACCAAGGACATAAATATTGGGAGAAATAGAATAGTGGGATAAATTAATCTACTATTCCATTTTTTATGTCAATGCCCTTAGGCATAACCCATACAGAAAATTATCTGTGAATCAGGCTTTGAATTAAATACAGATTAAAAAAAAACCTCAGTGACTTTTACCTTTGAGGGTAGCAGTTGCAAGATTTCCCACACCCAAAATGTAATTCCATGTTTATTTTAGGTTTCCAAAATATTCTTCCATCTTACCCATTTAAATGTTTGCACTTATATTTAAATCTGTCTTATCACATAGTTGAAAGTGAAATAAAACTTTGAAGTTCACATTTTTCTGGACTTTTTTTCCTTTGCAATACTTAGAGATTTATATCATTTCTTCCTCATTTTAGAGGTTTCAACTACTATTAATGTGGACAACAATTTTTATATTTCCTTTGGAGCTAATCAAGTGATGCTTTTGAATTATAGTATCCATATTATGTATATATGTTATACTTCCCTATCCACCTCCATCCATGACACATTACTAAACTCTCTGTGAGATATCATTCCATGTTCTGATATTTGAGCAGATACTTTCTTTGACCATAGTTTTGATTTCATTGATTTCATTAGAAAGCTGGTTTAAATCGGAAAATAAGGTTTTGTTTTGTTTTGTTTTGTTTTGTTTGTAACATATGGAAATCTATAAAGGAAGCTCTCAATTTATTTTCATATAATAGACTGAAATTCTTAAAGGTTTTTACTACCTGTTAAGACTGTTTCCCAATTTCTCCCCATCTTCACAAAGAAAACAAGAAAATCTCTGAGACCTTTCATATTTTTAAGTTCAATTTTTAAATGAAATTGTTAAAAATTTGAAGAAATTCAAAATAATGTATTTTTTCCAAACAATTGTTTGGAGAACAAACATTCATTTGTATCCTTTTAAATACACTTAAAAACTATGTCATTTTAAAAGATTACCACTTTATTATCAGCATTTTAGAGAAATTTAGAGAAAAAAAATATATTTAGGCCTTACATGCAAAGGTACAGATATTTGAGGAGATAAGCTCTTGTGCAAAAACAAGAGAAAAACAAAAATATAGTTTTCCAATTGGACATGATTTTCTCTTCAATTCCCAAAAAATATTCTGAAGGAATCTTATCCAGATAACCTAAACTGGAGAATATTCTCATTTTGTCAAATACAATATGTTTAGTATGTGTGTTTATGTATATGCATACTCATACACATATATGTATGTGTATATGGCATCTAGGCACAGTGAATAGAGTTAAAACCTGGAGTCAGGGGGACCTAATTTCAAATACAGCACAGAGGCCTGATTACTTAGATGCATTACACTGGAGAAATCACAATCCTGTTTGTCTCAGTTCCTCATATGTAAAATCTAGAGAAGGGAATGGCAAACCACCCAGTATCTTTGCCAAAAACATCCCAAATGAGGTCATAGAGAGTGAGACATGATTGACACAACTCAACAACAACAAATATACAAATACACATACATATTGCCCACAAATACACAAAATAACCTGAAGTACTTCAGTTGCACCCAAAGTGTTTGATTTGGAGAGGGGATGTGTGAATTCTTCTAACCAAAATGACTTACCTGAGCAAAGACAGGAAAATTATTTCCTGCATAGCTAATATAAGAAAAACCTACAAACCAAATTGGATCAAATAATAATCAAGAAACTTAATTTAAAATACACTAAATGACTACTTTCAATCTACTCAAAAAGTCGTCTAGCTGCCCAGGATCAAGAGAAAAAGAATCAACACCAATGCCGGTGTCAGCACAGCCAAGCACATCAGAAGATTCCAAATATTACTAGAAACTGGCTTAAGACTTTTAGTGAGAAAATATTCATATAAAAAGTAATTAAAATAGACACCTCCCCAAAGAAAGCATTAGTTTGGTTGGAAAATTAAAGAAGATTTCTTAGAATCTATTAACATCAATGGAAATCAGCATGGATTAGGTGCATGAATTCCCCTGACTCAAGTACTCTGAGATCCATAATATTCCATTCTGGGAACCCATATAGGTCTCAGAAGATCCTGTAAACTGAATTTCAAAGACACAACTGTGGCCTAGACTAAAAAAAAATAAAGATCAATAGAAGAATTCAGGTTTAGATCAAGCAAGATCAACCACTCCATCTAAATATGCAGCAAGAGGCAAAGACTTACTGAGCCATAAAACTCCAGTTCAGGAATTAAAGCTGTAGAGATAGACAAACACAAAAGATATTGTTACCCTAAAGAAGTTAATGGAAATAAACAAAAATCCAATCTAGAATGAGAAAGTAACTTTATAATAACTGTAAACAGAGAGTCAAGTAGGAGTGGCAGTGGGGGATAGGAAATGATTTTCCTTGAAAATTATGTACATGAATACATAGAAGAAATAAAAAGTTTTTTAAAGTTCCATTAAAAAGAATTATAAGGAGAGTAAATAGCCTAAAACAGAAAGCACCAAACCTTACCAGTACTTAATTCTTTGAAGATTAGAATGGGCCAAAGAGAAATGAATGGCTTCATGAGTTATCAAGAAATATTGGACCAAAATCAAAAGATTATAAAAAGAAGATAATATAAGGGGTGTGTATTTGTGTATATATATATGCATGTTATATATGTACGATTTATATATGTGTATATACATATACATGTATGATTTATATACATGTATGTATACACATATATGTATATGTGTGTTCAAGTAAACATGCATACAAACTTGGCTTGGAAAACAATTGGAGAGAGAATTTAAGAATCATTAAACTCTTTGAAAATCTTGAATAAAAAAGGTCTAAAAACTATATTTCAAGAAATAATTAAGTTGTCCAGATTTATAAAAACTGGAGGAAAAAGCATTAATAGAAAATATCTACCATTCATTTCCTGAAAGGAATTTCAAAAGAAAAAGTCCCAGTAATGTTAGCCAAAATTCACAGCTTCTATGTCAAAGAAAAATAACATAACTAGCAGTTTTAAAAAAGAGAGTTCACTTCCAAGGAATCTTAGTAGATTACACAAGATCTGGAACCTTCTGCAACAAACAAGAAGAGCTCTTGTAACACAATATTCCAAATGCAAGAGCTATAGACTTCCAACCAAAAATAACTTATCATGCAAAGTTAAGTATAATTCCACTAGGGGGATGGAGGAAGAGTATGCATCTTTAATGGAATCAAGGATTATGAAGTTTTTTAAATTAAAAAAAAATTAAGTTGAGTTAATTAGGAATTTGGAAATAGAAACTTGATAATCTTCAAAACATAGGAAAATTATTTAATCAATTGGAAGAGGATATGTGATGATGTTCTCCAACTTTCTAATTTTTTAAAAAGCATCTTGGGGATTGATTTATTCTGTTCTAAGAGTTTGTAGATGAAAAACCAAAGGAAAATTTTTTTTTAAAAAGACAATAATATTGAAATGAGAAAAAGGGGGTGGAACATGCAATTTCTTAAAATGGAGGGATGTGGGGATGAGACAAATATAAAAATATAAAGAAATGGATAAAGATTACAGGTGACATATGAACCTTACACTTGACTGAATTGGACAAAGTATGATTGAATACATACACACACACAAATAGAGTTAGTTGGACAAGTGGTATGAGATATGGATTATGGACTTCATAAAGAACTTTCATTTTATGTTCTGTGTGCCTGTAAATTGTATTTTTAGTGTCTGAATTCAGAATAAAAGTTATTTTTTTTAAATGCAAACACAAGGGAAATCTACAAAAATAAATAAACATGAATAATTGGAAAAAAGATGTATTATGACAAAGGGAGAGAAGAAACAAGTGTCCTTTTATAACTATAATACTTTTGAAGGATATTGAGAAAGTTTAATAAGAAAAACAGAAAATTTCTTTTCAGTGTTTTGAAGTGAGATAATGGTAGAGTAAAAATCATAAGCTAGCGTAGAAAAAATTGGTGTGAATGAGAAGACAGATAAACAAACATGGAAAAAGGTATGAAGGAAGCAGATAAACTTTACTTTTACTTAACATAGAAAAAGGATAGTTTGAACAAACACAGAATTTGGTGTAAAACTATATCAAACCCAAACTCAATAGGAAAACAGGCATGGATTGGGAAGGGATTGGGAAGATGTTAAGATGAAAGTAAATGCCAAGGCAGAAATAGTTATATAAAAATAAACTTCTTGAATTGAAGAGGGGATGAAGAAAAGAGAAAAAAGAAGAGATAAAACAAAACAGAAAGGAAAGAAAAGAAGGAAAAGAAAGTAAAGGAAGGAAGGAAAGGGAAGGAAAGAAAAAGAAAAAAGAAGAACTGGAAAGCAAATGAATATCCATCAGATGAGCATGACTGAACTAATTGTAGTATATTAATTTAATGGAATATAATTGCATTTTAATAGATGGAGAAAGACTGTTTTAAAGATTTGAGGAAGTTGGAATGATTTAGAGTAAAGTGAGCACCACCAGGAGAATGATTTATACAATGATAACAACATTGTTTAAAAAAAGAAAGAAAGAGAGAGAGAATGAGAGAAAGAAAGAATGAGAGAAAAAATAAAAAGAAAGAAAGAAAGAATGAATGAATTTGGATAGATGTCACAATTCTGAGCAAAGCAAAACTAAATATGTCTCCAGAGGACCTTTGATGAGACATACTGCTTACCTCCTCAGAGAAAGATTCTGAAGGAGACAAATACTTTTGGAGTATTTATGAGTTTGTTTTGTTTGATGCTGCTTACTTAGTATAAGTTGTTTGTTTTTTCTTTCTGTTTTTTAATGGCAGGGAGTGGAGGGGTTAGTTAAGACAATACCTCACCAAAAATAGCAAAGGGGAAAAAAGAGGAGGACCCTTGAAACATTATAAAAAGTACATTGAACAGTATAAAAAGGAAGTATATAAATAAAATGAAGCAGAGATGAGAAGAATATATTTGAAAATAATGAAGTTAGTTTATTATATATTATTTAGTATAAATATTATTTTAAATGTGTCCATTGTGGCATAGCACAACACTACAAGTTTCCTATACGATCCTCATTTTGTATTCTACTTTCTATATGTAAAGTCTTAAATTCTTTCTTGAGGGGTATTTAGGATCTGAATAAATTAAATTTAAAAATAAAGTTAGTGTGGCCATTCTATTTTTTACATAGACTCCTTAGACCTCTTTCTTTAGATTCCTTAGACTTCTTTCCTAGGTCATTTTCAACAGCTTCTCCTTACTCTAGTCCCTAACCATCCCCTATTCCAGGAATGTGCTCCTCTCTCTCTTTACCTTCATCTCACAGAATCCCTCTCTTCATTCAAGATGGCAGCTCCAAAACCACCTTCTTCATGAAGCTTTTTTTGCTCCCCTACTTTATAATTCCCTTCCTCCCTTACTACTTTGTATTTGCCAATATATTTATTTTATATATGCTTTATATGTATATGTACTTATCATCTCCCCAGTTAAATGTAAGTTTCTTAAAAGTAACTTGTATCACCTGTACCTAGTATAGTGCCTTTCATATAGTAAGGAATTAATAAATGCTTATTTTATTTAAGAAGATATATTCAGGATACTGCAAGGCAAAAAGCCTTTAAGTATAATAGATTTAATGTTTTGTAGGAATAAAGAAAGCTTCATTTTCCATTCTCTCCTCCATTTGGTCATTTCACTATGGCTAAGAAGATGTTTGGTATGGTGAAAATAACACTAACCTTAAGAGTCACACTATCTGTGTTTGAATTCTGACATCTTATTACCTTATTATTATTATTATTATATTATTATATATTATTATTATTATTTTCCTTATTCTTAAAGGAACTGTTTACTTCTCTGAACCTCAATTTATATCCCAATGAGGACACTAGACTAGATGTCTGGTAAAGTTGATTCCATACATACATACATATATATATATATATATATATATATATCAGCTAAAATTTTGTTTCACATCTTCAATTGTCATTATCTTTTTAAACTAATTTAAAATTTAGTGGTCAAAGAATGTTTCAGTTCTAATCACATCAAGTTGGTTTCTTTTATTTTCAGTATAATTAAAAACATCTTTACTCTATATAGTAGACTATGATAACCATGAAGACTGTAAATTAATAATTCCAAGATTTGCAGTTTCATCTGTTTAAATACTCCTTTCACAATCTCATCCATATCTTAGCAATGTTTATCATTCATCACCCACCTAGAGGCAAAAATATGATGACTAATCTTTTGGAATCAAAACCATGGACTCGAGATTAGATCATAGACATGTTGTCTTACATTGGACTTAAGGAGTATTCATTATTCTTATTTGAAAATAATAACAATTAAGAATAACAATGCAGGAACAAACACTTTGACAGAATCTACCTAGAACCAGTGCCAGTAATTCAAGCTTCTTCTCTTCAGCAAAACAAAACAACAAAAACCTATCCTTTCAAGAATCTATTTGGATACTTTGCCTTGAGGAGTACCATATTGAATAAAATAGCTTGTTTATAAACAACCTTTGGGATTTCTAACTGGGAAGGAAGGAAGCTCTCTAGGACTAAGGAGGGAAATGCCACATATTAATTTCCATTTCTTTTACCTTGTACTCTTCAGCTATGATTATCTATTAGTCATAAATCCTCAAATACCAAATATAAGGATACCAAAAAAAGAAAAAAACTAATTCAGGGGGCTACATAAACACAATTAGCACTTACAAAAATCTTTTTATGAGGTCTTTGTATAGTTTAAAATAATCTATAGTCAGGGCACTTTTTAATGTTTTTAATGTTAAAGCTGATAGCTACCACCTGCCCAGTTTTCAAAAAGCATATAACAGATTTCATACTTAACTTTTAGAACTGTCCTGCTTGTTTGTGCTTCCAACTAAATTTTCTTTAGTTCCTTTCTGTGCATTAAAAAATGTTACAATGAGCCTTTTATTTTTTTTTCATTGATAATGCTAACATAGTTGTCATGCCCCAAAATAAACGCTCTGTACCTTTTTTTCCCCCTCCAACACTTTGAAGTTAGGAGAAGGGTAATATGTTCAACATTAGTCCACTGGAGACATAGTTGGTCATTACATTGGTCAGGATATAAAAAAGGAATAAGATGATAAATAACAAATTTATAAGCTTTCAAATATAGGTCATTGGCATAAGTATTACTAGTTTTTTTATTGAAATACAAAGTACTTTATAGCACATGAAGTATCATTAAAATGTTTGGCTATGCTGATGTTAGTGACCCATATTTGAAAGCCTAAGAATTTACTTATTATTAATTTTCTTGGCCAGTCAATGTGTCTGCAAAATAAAACTTTCATAAAACTTGCTAACAGCTACATTTTAAAATTCTTTTTTTCTAGAACTCAGTATGAATATGAAACCACAAATAATTTTATAAATTGGGGTGGGTAGGCATTTGTCCCAAAAGCCAAAGAAATGAATGCAATGGCCATTATAAACAACATAACTTCTAAAAACTTTTTTTTAAATCAAGAGTGTTAAGAGATAAATGATGGCCTCATTCCAAAGCACACATTTCCTCTTCCCAACACCATGACAAGTGTTGATATCACTAAAATGATACTGAAAATGAATTCAAAGTAACATCAATTTTTTAAATGTTGAGGAAAGTAAGATGATGGATAAAGTCACAAAAGTCTTTTAAATCTTTCCAGTGCCTCTAAAACCTAAAGTGGATTTCTCCGAATTGCTGCAATTTTGTCATTTCAATTATTTAGTTGTGTCCAACTCTAAGATACTGGAGTGATACACCATTTCTTTCTCCAGTGTATTAAGTCAAGTAGAGGTTAAGTGACTTGGCCAGCATCACATAGCTAGTAAGTATTTGAGGCCAGATTGAATTGTTGCAATACCTTCTAACAATGATGATTATAACATTAACTATGATAATACTCTCCTATAAAAGCAACCCAATTCCTTGATTTTAAAAAAAGAATAAACAAATGGAATAAGAAATCTTTTCTCCAAATTCCAATGTTAATTTGCCCCATCTTTTCATTTGACTCCTTTGCCAAAGAGTAATCAAAATGATTATTTCTAGTCCATGTACCTTTAAAGAAAGTTAGTAGAATTCTCTGAAAGAATGATCTCCAATCACAGTATGATTTTTCCAAATAGTCTA
Source organism: Sarcophilus harrisii (assembly GCF_902635505.1). Classification (NCBI taxonomy): domain Eukaryota; kingdom Metazoa; phylum Chordata; class Mammalia; order Dasyuromorphia; family Dasyuridae; genus Sarcophilus; species Sarcophilus harrisii. Next base: position 420,165,458 of record NC_045428.1, on the reverse strand, counting down.
AGAAAGCTGGGTGAATTAAGCACTGGCATTTCCTATCCCTTTTGCTAATCACATCAAGCTCCTTAATTTCTAACTGTAAAATCAAATGTCTTACTGTCTTTCTACTTGCTGAGGCTTCGCAAATAGCCCCTCATATTAAAGATTCAGTGGCTGTGCTTTCAATGAAACGGCTTCACTGGCAGGTGCCTGCTGGTTTTTAGGTTTTAAACGGTACCATTACTATCATTTATAAGGATAACATCACAATTAAGAATGTATGAATAATTTAAAATTGAGTAGCATTCAGTTTCACAGTCTGCCTGCCATGGAGGTTTGAAAGTGCAAGGTCTTTATTTTATTACAAAACACTGCCTGTCTGGGTAAAGAGGAGATGAAAAGTTACTAATTTCAGGCTTTAGTTCAAACCCTTTAATCTTATAAATAAGTGCCTTCAGTGAGGACTTTGTTATCTCCTAAAGCCTACCCAGAACTGTTCATCTTTTTTGTTTTATCCCAAGGTTCTTACCTTATCCTAGGTGAGCCAAATGAAACAAAGAGGGAATCCACTGGAGGAAGTGATTATTTAATAGAGCTTTCCTTTTTAAGTCCTAACTTGTGCTGTTGGCAAATATTATGAAACACGATCATTTCATTGCCATAAATAATGTTATATAATTAAAATTTCATTCCGCAGTTGAGAACAGTGTGATAAACTGTTTGCGAATTGGTGATTCTATTTATTAAAAACAGAGGCATTAATTTTGACACATTGAATTATAACCCAGACAAACAGATCTTGTTTTTTAATTAAATGCTTATATTTGATATGTTGTATTTTTTAACACCAAGATTTAATATAAAATACTGTGTTTAATATAGGACAGAGGACAGTTTCAGCAAGGACCAGTCCAGGGACATATGTGGATAATCCCTGTTAGTATTCAAAAGCAAAACCTCGGAAAACATTTCCTCTTTGTGTCAAACCTAGCCCTTCTCATAGGACTTTCCCATAATCTCTCACTTACCTGCTTTCTTCTCATCCTAATATCCCAGCAAGGCTTCTAGTCTATTGCTGCATTACTTACTTTCTGATGATGAAGCAGAGCTGAATATTAAAAAAAAATAATAATAACAACCATACTGCTCTGAGCTTTCCTTCACATTAAGCTACATTTAATATTCATTTCACATTTTTTTCTATTAATTAAAAGTAAACCGTGTATTGTATGGTACATTATCCCTCTAACAGCCCCATGTGGAGATCATGAAGTGGAAGACTAATGGTGTAGACTTTAGCATTTAGTTTTAACCAGAATAATTTACATATCTGTGAGAAGAGTCCAAGGCATGTGTAAATAAGCAGAACTCTGAGATATCAAGACCCTTGCTTAGTTTACTATGGACTGCCAGGCTTTGGGCTGTGTATTTATTCCATCAGTCAGCTAATTTAATGAGACTTTATACAGCATCCATTTCTGCAGAAGAGACAAAAGTTATTATTAAGGAGAGGCATGTGGCAGTAAGAAAAATGTGTTTGTTTGCTTTTTTTATTCTATTACCCCAAGTAGCAAAGGTGATCCCATTCACTGTTCATTAAAGTTTACCTTTATAATTTATCAAAGGAGACCCATATCAACAGTTTTATGCTGAGATTTCAAAATTGGAAACATTAAAATTTGATACAAAATGCCAGAGATTTGGGGGTGCTTTTTATTAGAAAAATAGCTTACATGGCTTGGCTTTAATCTATAGATTTTTATTAATGTTCAACTCTATTAAAGAGCTGTAGGAAGTGTATTAGAAAAGTCATCAACTCTGCAATGGCATTTTACCTTCAAATGGCTAGAATTTTTAGCCAATTCTAAGAGGAAAAGGATGTTTGTGAGAAAAAAAGTTTTTTTTAATATCAAAAACAATTATTTCCTTATGAATTCATGTGGTCATTTTTTTCATTTTCATTATTTGCAAAACTGGGCAAATATTCAGATAGAAACTATTCTAAAGTGTGTAACTTTGCTCAGATGAAATGTATTTTTATTTTTTTTAAATTGTGGAATGAGAATTTTGTATTCTAATTAGACTTGTGTAACCATCTTTTTAAGTGTGTTTTTTGTGAATAAATTGTTCATGTTTGACAAGTGTTCTCAAGGTTTTAAAGACATACAAAAACTGGGTTTGCATAATGCCAAATATCCAGGAAAAAAAAAAGGAGGTAGTCGTAAAAATATATAGTTCTTAATTAGAATTCTCCCAAATATTCAGATCTTGTCTCTCATTCAGGTAGTACCACGAAGTTCAATGAATAATCAAGATAAATATCCAGACACTATGTTTCTAAAAACAATTTTGCCTCTGAATACCCAGGTAATTGAAGCAAAGGTGATTTATATGAATTGAACAATCCATGTAATTGTCTATATAGTCCATTTCACTTTGTGGGATTCACAATGGATTTGAGTATATTTAGAATTGACGGACATGGTGCTGTCCTTTGGGTGGGGGAATCTTTTCTAAACCAAACCAACTGCAAGATAACACAAATTTCTCAAACATCGACACTGCATTTTTACATGGCCTCTTCAGTGTTCACACTCCTACAAAGGCTGTCAGACCTGCTAAATGGCATAGCCAACTTTCTCTTGAATCTTTTCTTATAATACAATGATACATGTCTACAACATTACAGCATTTGACTCCTTAAATACCACCCTAAAAAAGCCCTCTAAATACAGAACTCAAATAACAGTCTATAGGACAAATTTGGTCCAGTGCCACAGAAATGCCTGCAACTTTTCATCCCCTTTGCATATCATAATCACATTTCAAACTGCAACACAGTTACTGTTGCAGTTAAAATCGCAAAAAGAAAGTGTGTTTTTACCTTTGATTTTGAATACTCTGACATGTAGATAGCATTACATTAGCCAAATCACTGGGTTTAGTTTACATAAAAATAAATAAATCTGAAGGCTGTATATAATTCTAACACATTTTCTCTTTTCTTTCCCCTAAAAGGAAAGAAGGATTTTGTATAGCTCTATGTTATTTTTATTTTGGAGAATATATATGTTTTATTTGTGATAAATTCTAGTACTTTATGGATCAGGCCTGGAAAAAAAAGATTTTTATTAAAAAAGAAAAAAGAAACATCTCATAATAAGAAATGCTGATAGAACTTTTCTGGGATTCCCTGGACAAAGTTAAGTCAATGAACTAGGGTCTAGAGAGATTTTAACTGGAGAGAGAGAGAGAGAGAGAGAGAGAGAGAGAGAGGAAGAAGAAAAAGAAGAAGAAGAAGAAGCAACAGTAACAGCAGCACTAAAAGAAAAAAAATCCACTAACAATAACTGTCAAGTTTTTAGGATTATTTTAATTCCTCTTCTTAAGATCATAACAGATGCCCATACTCTTTTCAAATGAACGAAAAGAAAAGGAAGAGAGGAAATTGACTTGTATTTTATACCCATTTTCATTTTGTCATGAACTCAAAATAGTTTCAACAGCTGTTTTAACCCATGTCATTTTTTTAAAATAAAGCTGCTCTTTAACTCACATCATTTTGGCCAAATGTTTGATTTCTAATGATGTGATTTTGGGTATTTTGTTTGGTTTTTAATATACGATACTGTCTCATCCTTCCTCTTTCAACAAAGAGTCATGATGTTGCTACTTAACAAGTAAATCAAAAGGTTATTACTTTGATTATGAGTTACAACAAATACTCTGGAACCTACCTGTTATAAGATCTTCCTATGCTTTTGTAATAAAAATCTCCAGGACAGGGCCTAAGAAAGCTTGAATTTATATAAAACTTCATAAGTTGCAAAACACTTTACATATAGTATTCCATTCCATTTTTTTCTATCACATCCCATCCTTTACTGGATTATATTATCTCATCCTTGGGGACAGAACAGCTAAAATAAACTAATCCTTTAGCAAGTTCAGGACACCAAGAAATTCCTTAACTTAAGATATGGCAGTTTTAATCACTTTTACATGCATGATTTTATTGGTATTTTAAGGTGACTTTCCATGTAAAAAAGAGATACAAAAATATAACAATGTGATTCATCACTATCAACTTTAGATTATAAAAATTTATAAGATCTACTATTTAAAAAAATAAAAACTAGAACATGACTTTTCCTGACAAGCCTCCTATAATGTTCAGTTTTATATTCTGAATGTTATTATTATTTAAATAATGCTAGTTTAAGATGATAGCAATCGGTACTGGAATGCCCTCCCTATTAATAACAGGCTTCTGAGCATACATAGTCACTTTCAGAGTTTTAAGCAATTAGTTTGCAGATGTCACTAAATAAATGGCATTCATTCCTTAAGCAGGAACCATACCTGTTAACCATCTCAGCCTATTCTAGCTTTAAAGCTGGGCTTGATGTGCACAGCATGTTCAAAAACTGTACTCACAGTTCAAATGAGCTGGATTACAGACCATGACCACTGAGACCCTCACATGACAAAGCCTTTGTGTAATTAATATGCAGGGTAAAATGCTCCCTGGACTGCTGCTAAAGCGATTTAAATCATGCACATAAAAAATGTAATCACAAATTTAGCATGGTGGACCTAGTAGTCACACTGTGCTTGATTGCATAGAAGGTTCCAAGTGTGTTTTAAATGTCCTTTAAGATTGAGATTAGGACTTGTACTTACAAGATGCATATTAATCTAAAACTCAACATTTTTCAGTGTGGGATCACAGTAGGAGAACATTATGGGCAATAGAGGTTCATTCTAATCCCAGTAGGTAATTACACTTTGAAATAATATTCTTTAATTAAATCTTGTTTGCAGTTGATTGATTTAAACACTAAATCTAAAAACCTAAATTTGAGTTTTTATCAATTTTTGATGCTTATTGCACACAACTTGGGCTTTAATTGATGTTTCTGAAGTTTTTAAAGCTCTTGTCCACCGTATCCTGGTTGAATTGAGTGTAATTACCAGCAATATTCTTTAGCACTCTCAGTGACTTCCACTGGAAACTCAATAAGTTTGAGCATTTAATAAATTTTAATATGTATATGAGTTGTATCTAATATGAAAATGCCCACATTTGACTTAGTGGAGGGGAGGGTGGGAAGGATTCTTTGATCATAATAAGCAAGTATACAATCTAAGTGACTTTACCATACTGTACTTATGGGATCTGCTTTCTTCAGCACCCACCGTTTTTCTCATATTATAACATGAAAATCAAACTATAATGCCACTGATATTACAGGCTATCAATAACAGGACAGGTATCTATCTGATTATCTGAGGTCTGAGGTTATTTTCATCATTTAAAAAAATAAATATAACATTAAACAACAACAAAAAGAAAAATTCCTTACAGTTGTTCATAATGAGCCATTCTTTAATAATAATGTGAACTGTTTTTATGATTGCATTTCTCTTCTTACTTTTTGACATAACATACAAAAGCGACTCTTAAGAAACCTATTGTATACATTTTAAAATTAATTCTTTTTGTGTTCAATGATCTATATGATCCCAACTCCATGAAATAACTGTTAAAAGTGATATATTTTGCTGTCACCAATGTGAAGTAATGGGGTGCTGACATGTAACATTAATGTCTAATTGAATTTCATTCTTGTAGATTTTGGAACTCTTTCAATTCCTCAATCTCTTGACATAAGTGCTTTTTTCTAGAAGAAAGTTGTGAAAAATTTCATGTTGCACAACTTGAAAAAATAGTCTAAAATACATTTTAATTTAGTAAATGATATTATGTCAAAGATGATCAAAGAGTTTCATAATTTGTTGTAAATTTGCAAATTACAATGGTACTTTAATAAGCATCCATACAACTGACCAAGTTTTGTAATATAAACTATGTTGCATATACCCAGAAACACAAAATTAGATCTGTTGATCTAAGGGTTATGATTAAAAGGTGTTGATCACGGCTGTTTCTACAAAAATTTACACATACAAGGATCAATTGGTTTGGTTCCAGAGTCAGCTATGCCCATCATTTGGCATCTTGTACATGTAGCCCAGTAAATTACATTCATGAGGCCATATTTAATAACAGAAAATTCACATTTTACAACAATTGCATTTGTCATTGCTGAAAAACAAACTAGCATGTAGAATGTTTTATTACAATGACTACACTCTTGTGAGAAATGATTAAGTCACTATGAGAGAAAAGTAAGACCAAAAGACCTCATTCACCATAACACAAATATTAATCACACATAAATAATACAGGTGTCTTACAGTAAGCCACATTCCCCTAAAATATAGATTATACATCCTGGGGGCAAACAGTAGCATAACAGACTTGAAATAAATCCCTCAAGCCATGGTGGCCAAAAGAAAATCATTTATATCTTGACAGATTAATGTACTTTTTGGTTATGCATAGCTGATGAAAATATTTACACCAATATCAGTGAGTGGAAGAAAAATTAAATCTGACTAATCGACCTGTTCAAGGTGTGATTTTTAATTTCAGAGAAATTTTTATAACTACTTCACATAATAAATATGCTTCTAACAATTCAATTGCATTCATTCATTTGTAATTATTCTGACCCAGCTTAAAAATAAGTCATGTTCTCAACTTAAAGGGGTTTTTTTGAATACCAGTAAACCCCATTTTCAGAAAAAAGGCTATCAATAAAGATTTTCAGACTATGGGGCAAAGGGACAGCCCAAAGGATTTATGTCCCATTATGGATACTAGAGTCTTACTTTTTACATATTTATATTACTTCCTGAAAATTCAACTGTACTATACACCACTGGAGTTCTTTAAAAGAAAGAAAAATAATAGAGGACTCCAATTTCTTCCCATGAAGATTTTAACACCTACTTGGGGAGCTGAAGAGAAACTCAGCATTTCTGGGATCAAGATAAGAAAATATATCAAAAAACCAAGAGCTTCTGGGGGACTAAACTGCAGAAAAGGAAGGAATCAGTTTGTTTTTCATATCCTACAACAAAGAAGCAGAAGGCCTATTTCAGGGACTGCCACAGGGCATAATCTTCATAGGAAAAGTGGGAAGATCATATAATTAAAAGTATGGTAACTGCCCACATACTTCCTTCCCTGTAGCCTGCAGAAATGTCCCATGAGGCTTCACTAGATAGTTCTTGACTCAGTGCCACCCTCCAAAGTTTCTACAATGAGTGACCTTCTTTCCTCTGCTTCTCCTCCTTCAATGATCTCAAGACTTTGGAGGGAAAAAAATAGTTCTTTCCATATGAAAAGAAAATTTCACACCTTACAATATCAGTGTTGGATGAAATTAGTGGAGGAGAGTAGATTGGAGAATTAGCTTTGAACTCATTCCTGAGTTCACATAGTAAACAGTTCTGCAAAACTCAATCTTGTCAGCTTCTTCACAAAACTTTACAAATAGAATGAAATGAATGAGGTCTTTAAGGTGCCAGATGTGCCATATGCTTAAAACCTACAGAAATTTAAGGGAAGAATGATCAAGGTGCATGGAAGAAATTGGTTTCCACAAAGAATACTGATTAGTGTATAGTACACAAAGGGATTTTTATAAGTTTATTATTCTTTGAGATATTGGGTAGAAATTCTGTGGTGTATTTTCCTAAAATCCAGGGCAGAAACAAATGCAAAGGGAAACATTATTTGAAATGAAGTTTAGTGAAAGAGAAGAAAAATAAAGGAGATTAAAAATAATAAAACCATAGATTTAGAAAGTGTAGTTATCTTCCAAAGATCTTAAAGTACTTTGATTGCTTCTTTGTTAGGGCAAAAAGACTGCTATGGTGTTTTATTTAGGCTATTTGCAGATAAAATAGATTATACTATAGCAGATCTATCCTGCCAAAGAGATTAAATGGGAACATCTTTTTATTTATGTTCTTCTTGTTGTTCAATTGCTTGACCTCATTTGGGATCTTCTTGGCTGAGATACTGGATAGGTTTGCCTTTTTTTGCAGCACATTTTATAGATAAGGAAAATGAGGCAAAGAGGGTGCTTGAGGCCTGATTTAAACTCAGTTCTTCCTAATCCCAGGACATCATTTTATTAGAAAAACATAAAGTCTTGTGACTGACTGAACCAATAAGTAGGGATGCTCAATAACGTGTTGATTAATTATTTAAAATATAGACAAAGCCCAGACCCAGATTAAAATGTAATTGTGAAAAGTATGACAAGATAAATAAACATATAATATAATATAGATAATGTTAATTTATGGTTTTCTAAATCAATAAATATTCTACAATTTGTTTCCATTTGAGTTTGATAATACTAAAGTACTACATGATGAAAAATCAATGTAGATACTTAACAAAAGAAATGAAGTCTCTTGATTGGTGCATAGCAATCAGTCAATAGATATTTATTAAGTGCTTAGTGTATGCCAGGTACTATACTAAAGTCTGGGAATACAAAAGGAACTAAAAGATAATCACTACTATAAAGGCGTTAATAATTTCATGAGGGGGAACAGCAAGCAAACAAATATATACCAAAAAATGTAGAAGATAAATAGGAAGTAAATAAGATAAGAGGTTGGGAAAGGTTTCTTAGGGAAGAGAGGACTTGGTACTAAAAGGAAATCAAGAAAACTAGTAGGCAAAGATGAAAAAGAACATTTCAGAAATGGGAGAAAGATGGAGAAAATACTTGAAGCTAAGAGATGCAGTATTTTGTTGTTGAGACACCCAAGAGGCCAATGTCACTGGATTGAAGATTATGTTCTACAAAGTAAGGTGTAAAAAGACAGGAAAGATAGGAAGGGCTTTAAATACCACAGGATTTTGTGTTTGATGCTGGTGATAGGTAGACCCCTTAGAGTTTAGTGGGGTAGTGACCATGCTTTAGGAAAATCGCTTTGCTGACTGAATAGAGTCTGGATTGGAGTGGGAAAGACACTTGAAGCAGGGAAATCCACTAATAAACTATTGCAATAATTCAGGAGAGAGGTGATGAAGGCTTGCATCTGGATAATGACAGTACCTGAGAAAACATATATTTTTTTTTTTTTATTTAATAGCCTTTTATTTACAGGATATATGCATGGGTAACTTTACAGCATTAACAATTGCCAAACCTCTTGTTCCAATGAAAACATACTTTTGAGAGTAGAATTGGCTGATGACATCCTTGGATTTCTTTATGAGTCAAATTTAGTTACAAAATAATAAGGACTGTTCCATTCCCATTGTACAGATTAGAAGAGCTGAAGTGCTTTTACAACAGTAGATTAAAACAATAAGTATTGGTGTTTCCATCTGGTTTTAACCATTTAAAGCGGTCATTTAACTAAAAGGTTATAAGGCTGCAACAGTAGTAGGCACAATATTGGCTCATCTCCATTTCAATTTGACAGATATTTGTTGACATTATTGCTCACAATGTGTGCACAATGAGGCTCAGAGAAGGATTTTTCAAGTATCACACAGGTTTTTAAAAATCAGATTCAGGATTCCAATCTAGGTACACTGGGTTCAGCAATCTTTCCACCACACCATTCTAACTCACTGGATTTATGGGTCTCTTGATTACAGTTGTATGCAGAAAATTTTCTGCTACAAGTAAAATTAGAAATTTGTGTGACCTTGATATATTTTAAGAGATTTGAAATATTATTCTAAGTGACATGATAAGAGTATTGTGACATGATTTCCAGTAGTTCAAATAAAGGTATAAACATAGTCTTAGACCTAAAGCTAAAGCTAGTCTTAAACCTCAAGATCCAACTTGGGTACTATGTCCTCTATGAAGTCTTCCTGAGTCCTTTTTCTGACCCACTCTTTTAGCTAATGTTATCTTTCTCCTCAAATTTCTCATAACACTTCCCTTGTTTTTGTTCTTTCCACTAATCACATTATCCTGTATCCCTTATTTTCATGCATGCCTTTGCCTTTGTTAGGTAGCACATTTTTTGAGAGAAGAATCTGTGTTATATCGATGTTTATAGCCTTGGCGTTTACCCCCTTGATTTATACCATATCTAGCTTGGCCTTTAGGCTCCTTTCTTCTCTTATATTGATATGATAACATCATTAGGTTTCCTCTCCAAATTACTTGGACAGTTTAGATGATATAAAAATATCCATAAGGAAAACTTCTTCCCTCTGATGGGGAACCAGAGGCACTTTCACTAAAAGAGGATCAAGAGAGCATATTTGAGATAGGATGCTGTTTCCTTTTTCCATTTTTATCCTCTGAAGCTTGTTTTCTTTTACTCTGTTCTGTAACTTCCTATTCCTCTCTTCAATACCATAATTCCTCACATTTTCCTTTTTACTTTCTAAATATCTTGTGCTTCCTCATTTCTTCCACTACTTCTATAATATAACACCTTTTTTCTTCCAAATTTTCCCTTAAGTTGCTTTACCCCCATTCCTTTCACTGCATGATAGAACATCTTTGCAACTTTGAGATTTGTCCCCCAATATCCCCTGTTCCTTTGTTTCTTTTCTTTGTCCTTTCTTGACATGAGAAACAAAGCAAACTATATCTTGGGGGAAATTCTGTCTTATGCCTAGCCTGTAAAACCTTAGCATGAATAGCACTTAGTGAATTTACCAGCTGTCTGTAATAAATACATTCTCTTCTGCCACCAGGTCCAAAATGCATGGAAAATAACATTCTCACAGAATCTCATAGTTGGAAGGGAACTCGAAGTTCAGATAATCCAATCCATACTTTGTCAAGAATCCCTTCTGACCAATAAAGGTTATCTAGTCCACTTATAAGATGTTATATAAAAGGGGGAAGGGAACTTAGAGCTCATATACTCTAGCTTACTCTATATACTCATTTTATGGAAGGAGCACACACTGGATATGTAACTTTCCCAAATTCACATGGCTTGTAAGTGGCAAAATCCTTTGCTAGCAGATCCATAGTGAGGGAGAATCTATCAGCTCCTAAAGCAACCCATTCTCTTTATGCAATTCTTTAAGAAGATTTTCTTTTTTGTAAACCTAAAGATAACAGTATTCCATTTCCACTTATTCCTAGTAGTTCTGTCTTTAGGAGACAAGAAAAATAATGTTGTCTGTTCCATACCCCAAAAATGTGGTTGTTCCATACAATCCTTCAGGTTTATGAAAATCTAAGTATTATGGAAGAAATATCTATTCTTTGAGTTCACGTGTTAGGTAACTGCTGCCAAATACATATTTACTATAATGCAAAAATTACCAAGATAAAACCTAGGCTTTATTATTATTGTTCTCAATCATAAATTCAGGCCTCAAAGAAAATCTGAGCTATAAATAAAATTATATTAGAGTGACAGAGAAATAATTATTTTTTACATGTTTTTTTTTATTGTCATAAAAATAAAGAGAAATTAGATCCATAATCCCATGCTTCTTTTAATGTCATAAAATTTGGATAAATTTAGTTAAAATTAGCAAAATTTTAAATATCCTCTAATGAGACAAACCTCATCAAACAAATTCTATAGAAAACTAAGTCAGGTTGCAGATTAAATTATATTTAGAGAGAAAAATGCCTGATTGAGAAGGAAAATTTACATATCACTAAGGAGTCAAGAATAGTTGAGATGCTTCCTCTGACTAATCTTATCTAAGGAATTCTTAAGATTCTTAAATAAATTTTAACATGTCATGAAACAACTTTTATTCAGTGATATTAATATTAAAGCAGACTTAGTTAATAGTGAGCAGGGAACTATTTATATTTGAGTTTGATAACATTTCTTCACACTATTACATTATGCTAAGAAGACAAGAACATACACTCCCTGGCTCCCATCAAATAGCTGCCAATCCCTACTCACCCATGTTCAGAAAAAAAAATGCAAAATGAAACTGAGAATAAGACTTACTCTTACCCTGCTGGACTGCTGGTGTGGACTCCCATAGTTCCATCAAAACCCTAATCTCATTCTTTTCTGACTAGAGCCTGCCTGTACTCTGTGGACATTGATTATGGCATATGTACTGTGAAGTCACTTCTCTTCCATTATGTCTTAAGTTTTTTTTTTATTTCTTAAAAACATTTAAACTCTTTTCCTGATACCCAAGAGAAATATCAGTCTATATTTTCATCATTATTTTATATTCTTCCCTCTAGGTTCTCTATTCTGTAGCTGAGCCAGATGAGCCTCTGTCCTAGACACACCCTATACTTCTTGCTTCTTCAGTTAGTTCAATCTGTCCTTCTGTGTAGAATAATCATTCTCTCCTTTCTCACTTGTGGAATTACTATCCATTATTCAAAATGCAACTCAAATATCACCTCCTTCTAGAAGTCTTCCCACATACTTCATCTCTAGTGACCTTCCACTTCCGCCCTCACATAATTTGCTGTAATAACTATAGCAATGTGCATTTTTCTTATGAGATTGTACTTTTATGAGATTGTAAACTCCATGATAGTAAGAATAATATATTAAAAACTTTTTTAGGTCCCAGAGCCCTTAAGCACATATTATATACTTAATACTATTTCTTTTGAACTGAATTAATTCATTCTGAGATTAATGGATAGTAGGTAGAGCACTGGACCTGAAATGAGGAAGACCAGAATTCAAATTCAGACACAGACATGTACTCCCTTTTAACTTCTGCCTTCCTCATTTTCCTCTGGGGGTAGTGGGTAATATATAAGGTACTAGAGAAGAAGTCAGGAATTTATGAGTTTTATTTTCTTCCTGCTTCAGTTTCCTCTTATGTAAACAGAAATAAAAATAGGACCCACCTCTCTGGCTTGTTCTGAGAATCAAATGAGATAATGCATGTAAAGGGCTTAGCAAAGTACAATATAAATACTATCATTATCATCAGCCTCAATATTCACACCTTTCTTCGCTACAGTAGAATGTCCTATGCCTTAAAAGTCAAATCAACTATACCATAGACCTGGCTTAATTTACCTGACCTCATCTTGGAATTAAACAATGCTTAAGCATTTAAAGGATCAATCTCCCCCAAAGAATACCCAGCGGTCATATTCACAGATAGTTAAAGCAAATGGGGTGAGATATGGAAGGATATCTGTGCTATGCTATTTATTCCTCCATTCAGCTTAATGCACAGACTGACTACAAGTGAGCAACTCTATAATATGATTCTAGGGACAAGAGTGGCCAAAATAATCCTTACTCAGTCACTAGTTCTCATCTAATATTTTAACTGCAAAATTTCATTGCTTTATCTTATCTTGGAAAATGATAAATATTGTTCCTATACTTTAAGAGATAATTTATATCTTATCAATCACTAATATGTTAGTATGAATAATAAGGTGCAAATAGAGGGAGGAGAAAAGGAGGAATAAGTATTTACATAGTACCTACTATGTGCTTGGCACTATGCTAAACCCTGAAAAATGAGGGAACTGTGACATTCACTGGAAAAGCAAGGATGCCCCCAAGGAAGTAAAGAGCAAGGAAGGACAAACAAGTAAATTTAACAATTTAGTCCAAGGTTTTCCCAATCCAAAATCAAGACTATCACTGCAATAACTCTGCTGCTCTATCCTAGCCTAGAAAAAAAATGGCTTTGTTCTTACATAAAGTGAAAGAGCATTATTATATATAAATTTCTAGAAAAGGAAAAGCATTTTAAATGGATAAAAAAGAATAACGTATTTTGTTTTAAAATTTGTTTTGTTTTGTGCTTCTCAATTAAACCTTATTTTTCTTTGCTATGCATCAGAGAAAGATAAGCATTTTTGTAGGGAGATAAGAATATTTTCCAATCAATCAAGAAAACAACAAACACTTGTTAAGTGTTTAATGTGCTAAGCAAGGGAAGCACAAAAGCAGACAAGAACACAGTACCTGCCTTTAAGGAGTCCAGTATGATTTGATTGATAATATGTAAACATTTATGAATGAACAAGATATAGACCAAATAAATTGGAGATAAAGGCACTAAGATTAAGGAATAACAGAAAACTTATAAAGCAATGGTGGTCTCAAAAAAAAATAAACACAGAAAAGGTCACTTGAAGAAATTGGGATTTAAGTTGATGAAGGAAGACAGGAAGTGAAGGTGAGGTAGAAAATCATTCTAGTCTTGGGAGACAGCCAGTTCAAAGGCCAAGAATCTTAAAGTTGGGGTATTTTGTATGAAGAACAAGTTGTCCAATAAAGACAGATATAGAAAGCTTGAAACAATTGGAAAGAGCCAGGTTTTGAAGGAATTTGAAAACTAAACAGAGTATTTTTCTGTTTGATCCAGGAGACAATAGGGATCTACTAAGGTATATTGATTTGAAAGAGGAGACAATTAGGAAGTGTCAAGTCAGATCTGTGCTTTAGGAAAATCATTGTGGCAGGTTTTGAGGCAGGGAGGCCAATTAAAAAGTTACTGCAGTAATCTGGGCAAGAGATTATTTGGGCCTGTACTAGAGTGTTAGCTCTGATAAGCCACTGGAAAGAAAAAAAAAAGTCATATACAATTTGCAATAGCAAAGGAAGAAGCTACAAGATTTGTAAACAGGTTATCTATGTGAGATAAGTGTGAGTAAGGAACAGAAGATGATACCACAAGAGTAAAACTGAGTAACTGAAAGGATTTGAGTCAAAGTCCATATTGATTGTACTATGAATTAATGAGGGTCCTCCTGTTTTAGAAAATATAGTTTGTGAATGTGAATATACAAAGATCTGAACTAACATCAATAGAAATCCTCAAGGTAGCTACTACCTCTGACAAGGCAGATCACAATCTATGACTTCACAAACCTTGGTTCATATCACATCCAGTTATCCACCTAAACCATTTTTCTACCTTTATCTTCCATGCTGCTCTGTCTCTTTCCAACAGAAATAGCACTTATCTCTGAAATGGACTTTGAGAAATCAAACTCTCAATCCCTACCCTAGATAAATTAACCTATTCAGCTTTGGAACATCTGTTTTCATTTGATTAGTAATAAATACAAACTTACTTAGTCCACCACTCATACACACACACACATACACACACACACACACACACACACATCTGATTCAAATTTAATCATGTTTGACAGCCTATCCAATCTTCTATTCCTATCTTGTCACCTGATCTTCTGCCATGCCTATAACTCTCCTATATTCCTGCTTTCCACATTTTGTCCTGGTCACATGAATCTTATCCATTGTGCCATTGCTTCAAAAACTGGCAAGTCAAGTAATTGTTTTATGGATCAGTTCATTATCCCTGTGACTTCCCACACCAAAGCTTCCTCTCTTCCATGTATGTCTCTTGCTAGTTGAAGGTAGGCTCTTTGAAGGCAGAGACAATACCCCAATGCTTAACACAGAAAGAGTTTAATAAATGCTTTTCAAGTCATTGGTAGTTAAGTCCTGGGTAGTTAAGCTATTTAAAAAACATAGAACTGACTTTACTTGGGTCAAATAGCTAATCAATCAACCAATAAAATAAGCATTTATTAAATGTTTCCTACATGTCAAGCCTTGGAAGAAAGGTAAGAAAAAATGCCTTCTCTCAAAGTCACAGCCTAATGGTGAATACAGCATGTAAACAACTGTATACAAACAAAATATAAAAAGATTTGGACAAATTGGTGATAATCAACAGAAGGAAAACGTTAGCTTTATGGGATATTGGAGAATGCTTCTTGTGGAATTTTAGCTAAGATGTGAAGGAAGTTAGGAAATACAAGAGATAAGAAATCAGGAAAAAGAGTTTATCCAGGCTTGGGAGACAGCCAGTTAGAATATGGAGTATCTTATGCAAGAAGCAGCATGGAGGCCAGTACCGGTGGATAACAAAGTATGCAGAGAGAAGGAGGAAGAAGTAATGAATGCAAATGAAGATTGAAAAGGAAAGGGAGGGGAAGGGAAGGACAAGGATTTTGAACTCCAGAAAAAGGATTGATATTTGATTTTAGTGGTCTTGGAAGGCCACTGGAGTTCTTGTCTGAGAAAAGATTTGAATCCATTGTTTTCCCCACTCTAAAGCACAATATTAACTCACACTCCCTTTCAGTTTCAGACATATTTTTCATATAATAATTAAAAAAACAGATTTTTTTTAGAGGTGAAAATCCATTGAGCAAGCCTTTACTTAAGCTACTCTGGCCAGTATGATAACCTTTACCTCCTATAAATCTGTATTATAAGAAATTCAAACTCAAATAGCCCTAGATATTCAGACTACAAATCCTTATATCCATGACCACATGGAAAAAGTTTCAAATCACATAGACTTAAGCAAATGTTTGACTGTTTTCATAAGAATAACAATAATAATAAATCCTCAACTTTGATGACTTCAAGCAAATTTACATGATTTTATTTGTAACCTCACTTCACTTTCTGAATGGCAATTGCACACATTAACAGCTATGTGCAGTAGCAAAAAAAAAAAAAAAAAAAAAAAGAGAGGTGCACAGCAGCCGGTAAACTACTGGACCATTTACTGGTTTTCATCCTACCATTGTAAGGAGTGTGCATCTGTTGCTCAAGTTGCTCAAGTTTTGTTTTGCAATTATGGCCCCAAAGAATAACTCAGATTCTTTGAACTCTAATCCCAAGTATGCAAAGTCACAGTTTAGTGAGAAAATAAATGTATTAGACAAATTTTGTGCTAGAATACCCAAAGTCACTATCAATCTGATGATTCATTATATCTGCAAAAACAAATGAGATAAGTATTTATGGTACTGTAGATTTCATGACTTATGAAAAGTGTACATTGTTTGAAATCAATATTTTTTTTTTTTTAATTGAGAGACTAACATAAAAGGTTGGAGAAGAAAAATGTTTTGTATGTGATCAGTTTTGTTTTTTGTACTAGATTTATGGGTAATTTCATAGTCATTTTAGGAATAATGCATGTTATTTTTGTTTTATTACAAATTAATCTCTTCAGTTCTGATGGACCTGGCCATCCTCAGCAATGAGATCAACCAAATCATTTCCAACGGAGCAGTAATGAACTGAACCAGCTATGCCCAGAGAAAGAACTCTGGGAGATGACTAAAAACCATTACATTGAATTCCCAATCCCTATATTTATGCCCACCTGCATTTTTGATTTCCTTCACAAGCTAATTGTACAATATTTCAGAGTCTGATTCTTTTTGTACAGCAAAATAACATTTTGGTCATGTATACTTATTGTGTATCTAATTTATATTTTAATGTACTTAACATCTACTGGTCATCCTGCCATCTGGGGGGGGGGGGTAAGAGGTGAAAAATTGGAACAAGAGGTTTGGCAATTGTTAATGCTGTAAAGTTACCCACGCATATATCCTGTAAATAAAAGGCTATTAAATAAAAAAAAAAACAAATTTATGTTTTATTATAAAGAACTGTATTTGGAAAAGTATATTTTCAGCAGTCTCTTATGAAATATTATGGGTTTGGGTGATTGTGGAAAACTAGTTCCCTATTTCACATAAATTCAATGTGTATCAACATTTACGTTTTTTATTTTTGCACCATTTTCTGATGCAAACCCAGAAAAGTTGAAGATTGATAATAGTAACAACAGCAATAACAACAAGCATTTATATAGTGCATTAAGGTTTGAAAATCATTTTTTAAATATTATTTCATTTTTATCCTCACAAAAGTTATGGAACTTGACACTATTATCATCCCTTTTATACAGATGAGGAAATTAAGACAGGCTGGGTTAATTAACTTACTCAGAGTCACATGGCTAATTAGTGTTTAAAACTACATTTAAACTCAAAACTTCCTGACTCTATGTCCAGTATCATTCATCCCAACAAAGAGACATAAATAGTGATTTTGGGGATCACCCTTTGCATGTATGCTTAGAGTATTAAATAGAGGGGTTTTTTAAATTGAATTGAACAATAATAAGCCAGACTCTTGCCTTTTGAGTAATGTATGACTAGAGTATGTATTATCATGTTCAATTATACAAATCAATATCAAATCATATATGAAAAAGATTTTTTTAAAAGGGAAAGTACGGGTTATTTCTATCTTCTGAAGCCTGTGAAACAAGAGAACTGTTTGGATCTGCACACATATATTGTATCTACAATATACTGCAACCTATTTAACATGTATAGGACTGCTTGCCATCTGGGAGAAGGGGTGGAGGGAGGGAAGGGAAAAATCAGAACAGAAGTGAGTGTAAGAGATAATGTTGTAAAAAATTACCCTGGCATGGGTTCTGTCAATAAAAAATTATTTAAAAAAATAAAAATGTGGATTGTCCAGATTAAAAAAAAAAGGGGGGGGGCGGTGAGGGAAGTAGTAGTATTAAAAGGCTTTGGGAAAGATTTCCAAGATGGGATTTTAGTAAGAGCTTGAAGGAAACCAAAGCTGCCAGTAAATGGAAATGATGAAGGAGACCATTCAAGGGATAGAAAGCAGCTGGTGAAAATATTCAGTCATGAGATGGAGTGCCTTATTTGTGGGAGAATCAGGAGACCAGTGCCACTGGATTAAAGAGTATATGTTGAGGAATAAAACAGAAGGAGGCTAAGTTCTGAAGAGCTTTGAATACCAGATGATTTTGTATTGATATTGAAGGCACTCAATTTTTTTTTTAGTGGTGGGTAATGTGATTGGAACCACACTTTGGGAAAATCATTATGGTGGCTAAAGGGGAATTAGATTGGAACAAGAAGAAACTTAATGAAGGTAAACCTATCAGCAGTTATTGCAATTGTCCAGGAAGGACTTGATGAGGTCCCCTCATCAAAGTGGTGGCAGTATCAATAGAAATGGATATATTCAACAAAATGAACAACAAAATGAAATTGACAATATAAGCAACAAATTGGATATGAGAGTGAGACAGTGAAGAGTTGAACATATCTATGTTGTGAGCCTGAGGAATAGGCAGATGGGTTATCCTTTACAGTAATAGAGAAGACAGAAGGTAGGGGGGAGGGCAGGATTTAGGGGTAAGATAACAAGCTCAGTTTGGTTACATTGAGCTTAAAATATCTATTGGACACTCAATTTAGGATTTCTGAAAGACAGTTGGAAATGTGAGACTGGAGGTCAGCAGAGAGCTTAGGAAAAGATAGATATATTTGAGAATGGTCAGCAGAGAGATAGTAAATAAAATCCATGGGAGCTGATGGAATGACCAAGTGAATAGACACCTTCTGTCATCATAAATTCCCTCTGTTCACTTACAAAAATAGGTCTCTTATGGAGGGTTTAGACTAAAGGATAGTCTATTCTTCCAGTATTTTCTTGTCTTTTCATTGGAACCATTCTAATTTTACTCATGACTTTCAATGATTAATGGGATTTTCTTGGTTAGTAGATGGTAGTCTGATGACAGTCTTTCTAATCTTTGTTTTCAACTGATTGGCTGTTCTCACCATTGGTGTGCCACTCAATCTTAATCACAGCTGGTTGATCTCAACTGACAGCAATATATTTTAATGGTAGGAAGCAAGGATAAGTGCATACTGCATTCATTTACATAATTTCCCCTTTTCTACAACATTTTAATTCTAAAATAAAGGAGGAGAAATGAGAGTCATTATATGAACATCTGGATCCTGATAGGATGACATGATGGCAACCTGAGAACAAGAATTTCCTATAAGGACTGCTTAAGTCTATCAGACTTAAGGAACAGGGCAATAATTTGCAAATTGGAGTTTTTGTTTAGATTTCCTTTCCTTTCAAGATTCAGGGTTGGGTTGTAAGAACATTTCCTTCATGGAAAAGGAGATCAGGCAGCTAAAATAAAGCCCAATTCCTTACTAATATCTCTTCCAGTATTTGAAAGTACAGGATGTACACAATTCTGTACCTAAAAGAATGTACTTGAGATAGACTAAGACAAGAAGTAGTAGAGCAAAAGGATATTGGATAAAGTAAAGCAATTAGTAATGACTATCTCTATATCACCCCACCCCAGCAGCCAATAAGTACTCCTTTCATTTAGCTCTTTGTCTGCTGAGGGATCAAGACAGACTCAAGGAGAACTCCATATATAGATATCTTTGCTGACAATGCAGTTGTCACTTATAAGCAGAAATTTTTTTTTAAAATGTGCTGATGAGTCTATATATACATTTTTTTTCATAAAGTACTTTTGATGGTTGGGGCTGAGGAGAGAAGGGATGCTTAACAAAGAAAATAGAACAACAAAAAAATGTAATGCAGGTGAATAAGAGACGATGTTATCAGTGTGAATTCCATAATTAGAATAAACCTGAAATACTCATCAACTAGAAAATCTGCATTGGCCCAATTAACTTTACCAATACTATCCCTGCCTTTTTATCATAAAGCCATAATCTCTTTTAGTTTTCCTTGTCTCTTGGCTAAATGAAAATAAGCATTCTAGCCAAGTAGTTACCTTTTTGTGCTTGTTTATTCATCTCCAAAATGCAGGTTTGAATTAGATGATCGTGAATTCTAAATCTGTTTTCTTATATTCAACTATATAATCTGCCCTACTGCCTAATTTGCTAGAGACCCAGAATTACTTTTTAGCTCAGTGTCTATACTAGATTATATTAATCTCTGCAAACCCTTTACAACAGATTTATCTTATGTTTAGTGGTTAAACTTTGATTACCTTGAAATCCTTCTTAAAGCTGGAAATAATGGGAAAGGGGCAATTGATAGAGACTTCCTGGATATTACAGTCAGAAGATTGTTGTATATGAAATTGTGTTTTATGAATGTATACACTAGTTAGCTACATATTTCTTCTAAGAATAGTGCCATCTGCATGTCCTAAGAGACACTCACTACTGTCTACCCTCAAGTTCTCATAAAGTAGCCTCTGGCCCAGCAGGTGCCTCAGAAAAGCTTGCACTCCTTAAATTCATACCGTGTTCAATATTCAAGGAGTTAATTAAAAAATGCTCTCCAGATTTTATTCTCTCAGAGTAGATCAAAAGAGGGTTTGGAAATACAAACCTAAAGTAAATAAGACCAACTGCTGATTTTTCAATTAGGTTATGTTTCAGGGATACAAAATTGCATATTCCTTTCCTATGCCTGTCCCTTGCACTTTTTAAATGCAGAGCAACCCATTATTAAGCTATTAATCACCTCTTCCAATTAATTGCTCTAAAATGACCCAGGCTTTAGTAGTAGTGTTGCAATTGAAAAGCTCACTGATATTTGGCAAGGTAAAGTTGCAGGCAGTAGTAATTTGAGACAGCCAAGCTATTAGCTGCTGTTTAGAATCTCAATTACTCTAAAGATGGATAATTACAAATAAAACAAACTTGGGTGCCTGCATTAGTAACTCCATTTTCCCCTCCTTTATGAAATTTATAAGTGATTTTTCAGCTACTAGATATAATTTCGACATGAAAAATTGACCTTAACAGTATGAAGTATGGCTACATGTAAAAACTGTGTTTTCATTGAAGAGAATAAATGCATTTCCTGAACTCTAGCTGTTAAAGTTAATTGATTTATTGGCTCTCTATATAGTATACTATTGTCTTTATGCTCTTGGGACAAGGAAGCTCTTCAGGAAAGGACTAAATTCTGCCACACTATCATGACAGCTGGGGAATTTTTTTAGAAACTCACACGTGGATTTTAGAAGAACAAAAAAAACTCACCTGAATTGATAGTAACCAACTGTCTGCTACATCCATCAGTTTATTGAATGTGTACTTTTGCTGCTTCACTGTTCTTAAGAACTTAATGGTGTGGGGGTTCTCTTCTTTTTAATGAGATTCCTTTTATAGTAAAATATTTATTCAAGCAAATATAAAGTAGTTGTCAAAACAAGGGAATATGAAATAGATTTTTAGGTTTGTTGGTATTATTCTAAAGCACTGTAATAATACAAAGTAAAAATAAAAAATAAACAGAAATTTCCCTCATATACACACAACAACCTATGCATTTTTAAGTTTAAAATCCATACAACCAACAAATATTTGTAATTATATTTCTCATCTACCTTTTGGTTGCCATGCAAATGATTCTAAATAAGATCTAAGAAGTTGCTCAGCTGCTGTTGATCTCAAAACTACATACACAATCATCTCAAGAAAAGGCAATGATGAAGGAAAATAAATAGAGTGCAAAATGCAAATAAAAGAAAGCTTCCATTTCAATTTTCCATTAACATAAAGTGTCATCAATAAAGAGAACGAATCCTTCTGGGAGAAACACACAGCATCACAGGGAAAAAAAGAAACCACCTTATCTATAATGTGAGGAGTTTGGACTAGAAGATATCAAAAAGATAACTTGTCTAGTGGCTAGAGAGCCAGCCTTGGAGTCATGTAGGCATAAGTTTGAATCCTATTTATGATACATACTAGCTGCATGCGACTATGTAAGAGTCATATAACTTCTCAATGTTTAGTTAACTGAAAGTTAACTAAATTAACTCTAAATTAGAAAAGCTCTAATTTAGAAATTAGAAATTAACTCTAACTTAGAAATTAACTCTAAATTAGAAAAAAATAAATCCTGTTATCTTTCAGTGGACAGATCTTCTACAATAAAAATTCTACTGTCCTTAAAACCAGAAATAAGACAATCATCAATAAGTCAAGAAAACTCTTTAAGAGTTTAGAGGGCCTCTTGTTCTATAATAAATAAATACTTAGTCAAGGATGAAAAAACTATCTTTCCAAAACCTTGTAATCTAAAATATACAAACTTACCTATTATAGAATCTGCTTCAATAATCTGAATATATGTATTATAAAAACAATTCAATTTGAAAAACTTGGATTTGGAACCTTAGTTCTACTACTTAAGAATTGTGTGAATTTGGGCAAGACATCCAAGTTACTAGTCTTTCATTCATTTTTCTGTAAATTTGAGAGATAAGATTAGACTACTTCTAAAGTGTTGATTTTTCGTTTGTTTGTTTTTCCCCATTATAGATGTTCAATTTTGTCTCATAAACTTCAACAGATTAGTGAAGGGCAGGGTTATGTCTAGGCGGTTTGTTTGTTTCCAGGCATTCACATCTCTCAACATTTATAGCAACTAAATGCTGGAAGAAAGGAAGCCCTAAAAAGCTATAGTTTAGGTAAAAAACAGCACAACATGAATCTTAAACAGGCTTTAATATGGTGCTTCAGTATAATATTCTTAAGTAAAACTTTACATTTCTTAAGGGTAAGTGCAAGTATAGAACCTTAAGCTAGGGATGGTACTAAGCATCAATAAACTAAAATGAAAAAGAAACCATACCTGAATGGAAACTGATCATTTCTTATTCTATGAAAGAACCTCTATGTCGAGGTCTATGAAAAGATCTAGTTCTCGGAATTTCATTTATTGGGAACAAAATGGACCTTGAGATTGTCTATTTCTCTCTGGAGATGAAAATATATCCTTATGAAATCTTGTTTGTTTTAATTCTTCTAGGGAATATAAAAGGGTTGATAAGAGACGTAATATAATAAATAGAAAAACTTAGCTCTATTGCACCATTTTTTTTCATTTGTTGCATCTATAGTATTCTCTAACAGAACTCCTTATCTGGACACTACTTGTTATAATCAATTTAAGTATTTAATTTTTCTATTCTTCTTTATGATATTACCCATTAGTCAGTCAGTAAGCATTAATTGCTTCCTATGTGCCAGGCACTGTGCATAAGGGATACAAAAATAAAAACCAGTTCCTACTTGTGGCATGGTTGATAGAATACTGGGTCTGGAGTAAGGAAGACATCATCCGGAGCTCAAATCTGCCTCAGATATTGATTGTGTGACTCTGAGCAAGTGACAATGCTTCTTGCCTCAGTTTTCTCATCTATAAAATGAGTTAGAAAAAGAAGGGGCAAACCACTCTAGTATCTTTGCTGAGAAAATCCTAAATGGGGTTACAGAGTAAGAACAATAATAACAACTATCATATATATAATATTTATATGTGTACACCTATATATATATATATATGATATATGGTACATATATAGACATAGGTTTAAATAACTATATATATATATATATGTATGTGTGTGTGATTGTGTATATAAATGTAGCATGTGTGTATAACTATATATATACAAAGAGAGACAGAGATAGACAAAAACAGAGACAGACAAAGAGAAAGAGAGACATAGAGAGAAAATACAGATAAGGAAAGACACACACAGAGAGTAGATATAAGGGAATCAAAGAAGAAAAAGCACTAGGATTTATGGGGACCAAGAAAGGACTCCTTTCCAAATTGAAATTTGAATTGTGTCAAAATCAAAGAAACCAAGAGGTACAGATGAGGAAGATCAGCAGTCCAGGTGACAGCTAGTAAAAAGCCATTGAGTCAAGAATTCAATTTTTATGTATGAGGAATATCAAATTGGCCAAAATAGCTGGATAACATGGAAGTAGACCAAAAGAACAGAAAGAAAATAGTGTATGAAGGACTTTAAATGCTAGATACAAAAGTTTATATTAAATCCTGGAGGTAATAAGAAGCCAGTTTTTGAGCATGGAGGTGACATGGACAAATCTATTAATTTATAACAATTGCCTCGGCAGCTTACAGAAGAATGAATTAAAATGGAAAGATATTTGAGGCAGGGAAACTAGGTATAGAATTATTACCATAATCTAGGAGAGGGATGACCAGAGCCTGAAGTATAATAATGGCTATTTGAGTAGAAAGAAGCAGACACATATAAAAATTATTATCATATTATAAAATTATAAGATTTTATAAATGTAATACCAAGAATGTTTGACAATAGACTGGATGTGTAGGTTAAGTGAGAATGAGGAATTGAGACTGACATCCAATTTACTGAGACTGCCCAGCCAAAATTATTTTATGTTATGTGTAAAAGCTCTCCATACCTATTGTTTTGCCACTAAGTGGACACTATGTTCATTATAATTGAGAAAATAGGGGCAAAAGACTTAATTTCTCACTATAGGGAACATCTTTTGGCACTATTTGGTAGAAGGCCCCTTGGTCTGCAGAAAATAAGCACCTATCCCAGGAGGAAAACATTTCACCCTCCCACCGTTTAACTAAAACTTACCAATTCCCAGAGAGAACAATAGAAGCAGATATTAATGTTGCCATAATACAAAAGAAAAAGAAATTAGGACTCAAAAAGATTAAATGCCTTTCTCCTAAAAGGACCATGAATCTGTCTGGATTAGAAACTAAGGCTCCCTATGCCAATACTCTACTCAAATCATGTTTATTTAGTTACCCATACCTTGAAACAGGCCAGAATCCCAATTGCAAGATTAGAGAAATGAAGGTTTGGGAGAAAAAGATTTTTTCATAATTTAACATTTTCTAATTTCCCAGGAATTTTTAAAATAGATAAAAGAGAATTTGTTAAATCCCATTTCAAGGCTGGAGGAGAAATAGCAGGCCTACATACAAAGAGCTACTCCTGCCTCTGTTGCTTCCTCATTTGTTAAAAAGCCCTTTGTAAAATTGGATACCCAACTGAGTATTTTTTTCTACCATTAACTCCTTAAACCATGAATATTTAATGCAAACAAAGTTTAAACCCCTGACTCTTTTCACAGTTAGGATCTATAATCCTTTTTTCCAGACTAGGTACTTCCAAATCATGTTAAATCTTTCATCCTTCTTCTGGTCAATTTCAAGGTTTTTATGGAATCAAATAAGACCCTTTTTTTAAACACCAGTTTTTCTTAAGCTTTTAAACACTTCTACTACTTTAGAAAAAGCTGTAAATATGAAGTGACTTTCTTGTTCGTAATAACTCACATAAGTAATGCTCATTTTACAAGATAGTTTCTAATAACTGCTTTCTTATTATTATTTTAATGCATGTAATAATTTAGGTAAGAATCTCAACATTCAGGCGATTTTGTTTTATGAACTGCAGATATCCCAATAACCTTGAATCCACCTTAGTTGAATGGCAGGTTTTCCATTTTAATGGGGAAAAAAGATTAAAAGAAAGATAATCTTGTCTAATGCTGAAATTAAAAATATTTTTTTTAAAAAGGATGTCTTCCTATAAGTACCCTGAAATTAGGTATGACTTCTATTACCTTAAAGCAAACTTTTAGAAGAGCATTCCCTCCACAAAGTTACTGAAGAAGAAAAGCAGTTATTCCTAGAGTTACTTTTTTCTCCAATAAGGAATTCCATTTCTCCCCCTCACCCAAGTTATAAAAGATAGTAAGCCAGAATTTTTTTCCCTTAAAATTAGAAACTGGAGAAAAGGTAAGGAGGAAGAACAATTAACCTCTGGTGACCAAAGGTTCACTTGATCTGTTATTTTGTATTCTATACTCTTCAAAAGAGCAATATAAACAGAATTATTTATGCCCAGCAAAATGTTGCTTAATTACTTATGCACCACTGTTTGCTTGTATTTTAAGCTCTCTCTACCACCCACAGGCAGACGTTAAACAGCTGCTAAAAGCTAGCTTTAGTCTTGCCTGTTTGAAATTAGCATACTTGAGCTTTGAAAAAATTTTGTTGCCAATTTACATATGCATAGAGACTGATATTTAGACTCACCATATGATATGTCCCTCAAGAGCTTTTCTTATTGCCTCCATCCTCAGGTCTCAACCTAGAGACTGTAAATCTAGCAGGTGATTAATTCTATACCCTTGAGAAACTAGCAATTAGCACTTGCAACCAGTAAAAAATTGTCATTTCAAAACCCTGTTTACTATGCCCATGTATTTTCTATGAACTCATAGTTAACTCTAAATAGGTGTACATGGCGATAGATCTGCAGTCATTTCTGTCTCTTTATGTAAAATATAATAATGCTACCAGCTAATCAACCTATTAAATATATATAATTGGCATTCCCTTTTTAAAAAAAAAATATAAACTAGCAAGAAGTAGCAAGCATGAAAACATTATACATGATGTTTTATGTTACCAAACCTTAATCAGTTCATTTCAACATGATGACTTTGTAGGGTTTACCTGTTCTGTGTCAATTCTTATCTCTGATAGCTGAAATTACCGTACTTCCAGATGTTCTTATGCATTATTGAGGTCTTCTGCAGTAGATGCTGGAAAAGGTAAGATAAGGTTTTATTTCTTTGTAGTAGTCACAACACTGAGATCAAAGACAGTAAAGTGCAGTGCTTAGTATTGAAAACTATGATGAATCTAACATTTATTTTCAAGTAGTAAACCTATCATAAACCTGCTCATCAATCTTCAGTTAACTATTTCCTGTGTAATCCATTGGACCAGCAGTGAAACATTTGGAAAGGCTTAAAATGCATATTTGTCCAGCACATGAAAATGGGTGCTAATTCTCAGTGTACATAAAACAGCTTTAACTGGAAAAGGTGTTCTGAGAATTGGAATGTGAGGGACAGGATAAAGATAGCAAAGTAAGGGGAGGGAAAGAAAATGTACACTGAAACTATTTCAGAGATTAACTTTTCACTCAACATTTTAGTTTGGTTAGGTTTAGAGGTTTGTGTAAGGAAAACTCATGTCATATTAAAAGGTGATTTCAGATAAAAATCAGTGGCACCTCTAAGGAAAAATGATCAAAAGGAAAAACAGTAATTCCATTCTGTGAAATTTTTTCAATTCATGGAAAAGGAGAAATTTGGTGAAAATAACTACCATTGATGCTACCTGCAGGGTCTTATCTACTTTAACACTCTATGCCTGAAACATTTCATTTTTAATTGCAAGCAGATGCTTTTATAATTATGAAGAGAAAAACAAATGGCTCTTGGTCTCCTACTTAAACAGACTTTAGCCATCAAATAGCATTGTCTTAAAAATAAAGACTGAAGGCCCAAAAGGACAAACAGGAACACTTTAAGTTCCACTGTTAAAATACTAATACAACATGTCCATTCAATCTATTTCATCCACTGACATGAAGTTCGGAGCCTGTAAAAAAATGATTGCTGATGAAAGTACTCCTTCTCTCCTCCAGTTGCACAGTCATTAGACAGTCTGCTGAAAAAGCCTGCTAGACTTTCTCCTAATTACATCATCAGATCATCATACTGTTAAAAATCAGTTGCAGGGCACTTGTACACAACTAAATCCCTGCTTCTAATTACTATTTTAGTCTCTTTTTCCTTGTGACACGTTGGTGATAGATCATTATTTTTTCAGCAATTTGTTCGCATTTATATGCAATATAATTGGATCTGATTAATTATTATGATTAATGACTGCAGAATTTCCTTGCAAAGCTATTAATACTGGTAGTATCAAATGAAAGACATGGACAAATTAAAGCCAATGGATTCCTGTTGCTTGCACTCACGATGGCTGGGCAAAAGTAACCCTTTGCTGTGCCTGGCTCTATAGCAGCCAGGCTCTGTCTAGAAAGGTGGGCTCTTTGAATGGAGAACCAGATGGTATTGTGTGCAAAATGTTTATGATTAATTTCAGCATATTTAGTCCTATTATAAATGAGAAATTTAGTGATGCTTTTGCTAAAATGAGATTTTAATAGTATTGATTTAAAGTAGAGGGAGATTATGAAACATTCAAAAAGAAAAAAAGCTATTAGGAAATATTTCTCAATCTCAAAGCATATTTAGAATTTCTCTTGTTCTCCCCAACAAACATGATATAGGAGCACTTAATTAACGTCTATTAAATGTTAGATAGCAAAATTTCCAAAGGACATATTTATGTAGACTGTGTTTTGTATTTTAAATTGCACTGTGGCTTAGAAATAGGATATTACATGTAAAAAAAGCAAACAACGACTGAGTAGCTTAGGGGATCGACTTTCCTGTTACCTCTGGGACCTGACTTTAAATCTGGCTTTGAGCAAACTGAAGAAAAATCATTTCAATCTAATGGCAGCAGCAAATAAAAAAAAAAAAAAATCAGATAGTTCAAGTTCCTTGCGGGTGGCAGCAAGCTTTTTCTTTATGAAGTGTTCAGAATCCTGAACCAGGAGGAAAGGAATCTGATTTAGGGGATGCCTGTCTCTCTGGTTGTAAGCTGTAAAACACAAAGATGTTGAGAGTAATTAATTTGCATCTTTTCTGTAACAGACTCATGCTTTGAGTCTTTACCAGGGGCATGAAGTCTCATGTCTTGCTGAGAAAATGGATTCATTCTGCATATCTCTGAATCTGTTGTGGTGCCTACATGAGGGCCAAGATTCTGCTTAAAAAAATTAAATATCCTGAATGTAAGAGGAAAAAAAACAGACAAAATTCAATTCAAAAAATTTTAGTTTTAATTCAGCAATGAATTTAATAATTTATTGTGATCAACACAACAAACAAATGCAAAATATTTTTTTCTTAATAATATAATAAAGAGGTGTCTATTTTTCCTCATTATGTATTACTTAAAAGAAACAATAAAGCTCACCAAAAATTAGTATGGGTTGACAACAGTAACTATTACTTCTCTCTCTCTCTTTCTCTCTCTCTCTCTCTTTCTCTCTCTCCCCTCTCTGTCTCCATTTGTCTCTCTATCTCTTGGTCTGTCTCTCTGTCTCTTTCTGTCTCTGTCACACACACACATATACACAATTGGTCTCAGTTTGCCTTGTTATAAAAAGAGAGAAGTTATTTGATTATTAATGATAATATAAGAAATTCCTCATTTAGTTTCACATAATTTTCAGAATTTTTTTTCCATAGTACATTTTTTATGAAAGTGGGTGGGAAATGTAGGAATGCAATTTAAAATCCTTCTAGTTTATTCCAGTACATGATCAAACCATATAGGTACATATATGAGAAATCACATAGGTTTCTCAAATAATATTCTTTTAAAGAGTTAGCTACAGTTAAATGATTTGTATCAGATAAATATTTTTTGCTTTATAGTATAGGAAACAAACTAATCAAAAAAATTAATGTTAAAATAAATCCTAGACTATTCCCCTAGATTTTTTTTTTTAATCTGGGCAATGTTTTAGAAATTAGATCTAACTTTATTCAAGGAGTAAGAAGGGATTATCTAAAATGGTAAGAATTATGTTCATGAATTTTAGTCCTTCTAATTTGGCATTGCCATACAGGCCAGGGGCACACTCACATACTTGATGAATAATGAATGATTTTCATATTTACTAATATGAGAAAAATGAAGAAACTAATACTAATGCAAGTGATAAAAATCATGAAATCTATGTCAGAAATAACAAACAAAAATTGTTTTGTTATGTTTTTCTGAAAAAAGGGAACTGTCAATTTTATCATAATAGAGACAGTTAACAAGACAGAACAAAAGAATTCCACTAGTTCTGAAATTTACAAAAGAATGATCTAAAAATACCATATATATTTTGATGGAGACCTTATGCTTATTACAGATCTAACATGTTCTTATAATACATGATTGAAGTTAACTTTATTTTATGTCACATTCTTCTCATAAAAATAACATTTTACAAAGCATTTCTTTTTGAAGATGAAGATGAAGATTTCAGATAATATCACATCAGCATGTTAATGATGTGGACAATGAGGTATATTAATACTATCATTGTGTCTTTTCTATGTCCAAGAGAGGTAGTTAACCCATGGAGTTCATCTATATGGCAGCATGATCAATTTAATGGATATTTTGAGATTTCTATCAGTCAGTCACAATTGAGAAAGACCATCAAAAGTTACAGTCAAAATAACTTTCTATTTTTCTTATTACCAGGAAACCAGTTAGGAGGTGTATGAAGTAATTTGACACCTAGGTCCTTCGAAGTTAGCCAAATATTTCATCATCCTAGTATCATTCAATATACACTGCAAGTGAAGGAAAGGCTAAATCTCACTCATGCTTCAAGGTCCTTTTTCTGTTCTTATCACCTCAACACAGCTTTCTCTCCATAATAAGCCAAATTTTTTCCACATTCTGAACTTAGTTTTTCTTCAGTCATTTGATTTATGCTAGACATTATCTGTCATGAGGATAGAGAGACCTTATCCTAAACTTATTTTTATCCCCCATAATTCCTAATGCTCAGTATCTATTCACTAATGAATTAACTGATATTATGGAATATCCCTTCCAGATTTAAGTTTATTTCATCCAATGAAAAAAGTTTGTATTTTTACATGTTATCACACTTCTCTGTGAAGCCCTACTCAGTTACCTCCACATAACATGGAAATAAACATGGTTCACAGTTCTGTTGCTATAGCACACACTTCCTGATTTACTTTAATTATAACATCTTCCCTCTGTTTTATTTACAGTTTTTCTTGTGTGCATTTTGTTTGTACATTGTTGTTTTCTTTTGTCTCCTCCATTAACATGTGAGTTTCTTGAAGGCAGGAATTGTTTTATCTTTATTGGTATCCCCAGGGTATGGACTATGACAGGCAATTAGCAGGTACTTAACAATGTTTATTGACCAACTACGAATGGAACTAAAAAGATTTTCAGTAGGAAAGAACTAGTGACCATATTTTTTTTTTTTTAATAAATCACATGTTTACATTAATGCCAGGGAAAAATCTGTGATAAGGTATCACATAAAATTTTTAATGGAATGGAACATTCTTCCTTTAAGACAACAGAAAGCATAAATTTGAATACCCTATAATATAACAGAAAAACCACAAAACCTTGCCCACATCAAAATAGGGTTTTAGCAAAGCATCCCTGCCACTACTCTTATCTGACATGGTTGGCCCTAGAAATATAACTATAGACAATATTAGATATGGTTTGGATATATGATTTCATTGAAGTACAAAATTCCCAAATTTGCAATTATTTCAATTAATGCAAGTCTGAACTTTCTCTGAAACTTCTTTAAAATAAAGGAAAAATTATTGGTAAAGTACACATTGAAAGACCATATAGCATAGTAAATAGAAAGTCACTTTGGAGGCAGCTGCACCTGGATTCAGATCCAGTCTCTGAAATACATTTGTTGTGTGATCAGAGGCAAGATGTATACATTGGCATCTTTTCTAGGCAACCATCTTAAACTTTACGTGATACTTGCCTAAAATGTTTTCCTTTTTTTTAACAGTATTTTATTTTTCTAATTATACACAAAGATGATTTTTAATAATCATTGTTTTAAAAATTATTTCATTTTTTTTCTCTTCTTCTCCCACCTCCCTAAGATGGTAAATAGTTTGACATAGGTTATATATGTCAATCATTTAGACCTATGTCCATGTTAATCATGCAGTAAATGAAAAACCAGACCACAAGGAAAAAATCATGGGAAAAGTAAAGTGAAAATTATATGTTTTGATTTGCAATCAGGGCACATCAGTTCTTTCTCTGGATATAGACAACATTTTTCATCAGAAGTCCTTTGGAATTAACTTGGATCATTGTACTGCTAATAATAGGCAAGTTATTTATACCTGATTATTGTCCATTGTTATTTTTACAGGTAACAATGTTCTCCTGCCTCTGCTGACTTCACTTTGTGTCAAGTCATATAAGTCTTTCCAGGTTTTTCTGAAATTTTTTTCATTTTTTACAGCACATTACTATTCCAAGTACCAAATGGTTTTGTCTATACCAGCTGACCAAAACATATACATCATTGAAGATTCATGATCTGTATTTGGAGAAAAAGTACTCATTCCAATGCAATCCTATAACTAAAATATATTAAATAATATCTTGAATTCACCTATGGGTTTGAGGTTTACCTCATGTATATTATCCTATTTTTTCTTCACATCAGCATAATCAACAAAAATAATTAGTGCTTACATACTAGCTGTTATATAGAATTTAAAAGCTCTTTATAAACATTTGATTCTCATAGTTCTGTCAGATGCTATTATTATCTCCATTTTATACTTGAGGAAACTGAGATAGATAGCGATGATGTAACTTGTCCAGGATCACACAGCTAGTAACTATCTGAGGCAGGATTTTACCTGAAGTCTTCCTGATGTCAGGTCTAGTACTCTATCCACTAGGTTTCCTAGCTAACCCTTTGAGGCAATTATAAATGTCACTATCAATCTTTGACTGAGGAGGAAACTAAAGTTGAGTAAAGGGTAAGTGACTTGCCCAGGACTATACACCCAGTAAACATCTCAGATGGGATTTGAATCCATATTTTCCAGAACAAACCCAGAACTTTACTAGGCCACACTGCTACTATTGAAGTAAGTTAACTCTCTGTGAAACAGATGATTTCTAGGACTTTTAAAGTAATTGATACACTAAAGTAAAGGTGGTAAAAAAAAGATGCCAATGTATGTGTCTTGCCTCTGATCACACAACAAATGAAGAGATATAAACACTTTTTTTGAAATATGCAACTCTTTTTACTTTGTTATATTTTCAGGAGGAGGAATGTTACATTTTGACATGCATTAAGAGGAATAGGGAGGATCTGAAACTTTCTTGTTGGGTCAAATAATAGACAGTGATATGGACTATTCTGTTAGAACACATCCAATCTGACTTTTTACTATGAAATAAAAAATCAATATTTTACAATTAATAGCTATCACTAAATAAGGATGGAGTCAATCAATCATAAATAGACTAAGATCTAAGTTTTTGGCCATTGCCCAATTTAAATCCACAGAAAACTAGTCAGTTAACAAGCATTTATTAAGTTGCTTACTATGGCGAGGCATTATAAGTAGCGGTGATGCAAAAAAAAAAAAAAAAAAAAAAAAGTAAAACCATCACTTCTTTTCTGAAGGAATGGTTCTTCTAATAAGAGAGAGAACAAGCAAATTGCAATATACTAGATCTATAAAGAGTAAATAGAAGGTAATATGAGAAGGGAAGGCTCTAGCAGCTAGAGGGATCAGGAAAGACTAAAGCAGAAGTTAATATTTAACTCAAGTCTTGAAGAAAACTAGGGAAATAAATTAAGGATGGTGGCAAGGAGTAGAGCATTTTAGGCACAGAAGACATTCAGGACAAAGGAACATCAACAGAAGACAGAATGTTCTATTTTGGTAAGTAAGAAAAGAAGTAAGCCAATGCAGCCCCATTGCAAAGGAGTAGTGTCAAGGATTAAAGATAAAGAGGAGAAAAGTGAAAGAGAACTGGAAAAATAGGAAGTTATCAGGTTGTGAAGGACTCTAAATGCCAAATAGGAGGTGTATATCTAAACTTGGGGGCAATATGGAGGCACTTTATCAACCATAGGAGTGAAGGGACACAGGCAGATCTACACTTTAGGGGGGAAAAAAACACCTTTGGATGTTGATCAGAGAATGAATTGGAGTGGAGAAGAAACTGGAAGCAGAGAAGCTAGTTAGAAGGCTATTGTAATAGTTCAGATAAGATGTAATGGAGGTTATACATTGGATAAAGCACCAGGATTTATACATTTATCTTGGCTTTATGAGTCAGGAAGACTCTTCTTCCCAAGTTCAAATATGATTTCAGATACTTAATAGTTTTGTGATCCTGAACAAGTTACTTAACCCAATCTCCCTTAGTTCGTCAAGAAAGCCCCAAGTGGGGTCACAATGAATCAGACACAATGAAAAGTAACTGAACAACAAAATGTAACAAAAGTAAAGAGAAGGGACAAATATGAGACACATAGTGAAGGTAGAAATAAGATCTGCCAACGGACTGAACAAGGTGAGAGTTAGCGATGAAGAATGATATGGAGGTTGTAAACTTGGTAACTAGAAAATAGATGGTACCCTTCATTATAATAGAGAAGTGTCTGAATTCTTCTACAGACATATTGAGTTTGAGAAAGTTATGGAAGCGCTATTATGAGATGTGCAAGTTACCTAATGATAGAGATGAATATTTCCTTTATGATATGCCTATGAGATCATCAAGTGAGATTGTGTAAGGTGAAAAAAGAAGGAAGTTCAGGACAAAGTCGGAAGGAACACACCTGATGATTGGTGGGCATGAGATGGAGTAAGAATCAGCAGAGGCTAAGAACTAGATAAACAGGTATGAGGTGAATCAGGAGAAAGTAGCATCATGAAAAACTAAAGAGTAAATATTATCCATGAAAAGAAGAAAGTCAACAATAGCAAATGTTGGAGAGATATAAAGAAGACTCAGGATTGAAAAAAGACTATTAGTCTTTTTCCATTAAGAAATCATTAGTAACTTCAAAGACAGTAGTTTTACTTGAATGAAAAAAAAGGAAGGAAGGAAGAAAGAAGGAAGGAAGGAAAGAACACAGATAAATGGATGACAAACTGCATATTAAGTATTGATTATGTGCTATATATACTTGCTATGCTCTCTGGTCACAAATGTAAGTAAGGAAGACAGCCTTTGACCTCTACAAACTTAAATTGTAATGAAGGAAACAACACAGAAAAAAATTGGTCAAAAGGAAAAAAAGGTGAGAAGAGAATAATAAAAAGTCCTGCTTGCCAGTGAGACTAGGTGAAAACTCATGTGTCAGACCTATAAATGAATAGAATGAATAGAGAGGAAATTTAAAAAAAAGTGACCAGAGAAGATAGAGCAATAATGAAGAAGAGAGATATAGGATGATAGCTAGCAAAACTTAGTTTATCAAATTGGCAATCATCATCAATTCATAGACCATTGGAGATAGGAAGTACCTTGGAATATATTATACCAAGCCCCTCATCTTATATATGTGGAAATTAAGCCCAAAATATAATTGATTTTGCCCTAATTTATATAAGTTCATGACAGATGCAGAACCAAAACCTAGATCTCATGACCACAAAGTCTCACCACTTGCTCTTAAAAAGAATCTTACTGATAGTCAACATGCATTTAGAACTTAAACACTCTAAATGCCAACAAATTATTCTTCATTTCTCTTGGGGTGCAATCAGAAGATGCAGTTCTATGTATAGTATAAAAAACTTAGCAAATTCACTTTGGTGAGATACAATTTTTCAAATGGGAAAAGGCATCTTAAATATTATATTTGAAAAGTCTTATGCCTTATTTGCTATAAAGAATAGCTGGTTTTGAACATTTTAGAATTTTATCATTGGAGAAGTATTTGTTCCTATTAATATAATTTCATTTAAAAGTTTAGATGTAGCTCATATTAAATTTACTAAAATACATATTTAATGAGTTTAAAATATGCTCATTTTTGCAGTTTTGGAATGTGCCTCATTCTTGTGCAAAATATGAAAATCTCTAATTTCAACTGTCATGTTTATTTTTTCCCTATTTTTAGTTAAGTTTTTTATTTTCAAAACATATGCAAGGATAATTTTTCAACATTGACCCTTTACAAACTTTATGTTTCAATTTTCCCCACTTCCCCCCTAGATAGCAAGTAATCCAATGTATGGTTAAACATGGTAAAATATATATTTATACATATATTTATACAATTTTATATAATTATTTATTATTTATATATTTATTTATATTTATATAATTATCTTGCTACACAAGAAAAATCAGATCAAAAAGAAAAAAAATAAGAAAATAAAATTCAAGCAAACCACAACAAAAAGAGTGAAAATACTATGTTGTTATCTGCCCTCAGTTCCCCCAGTCTTCTCTCTGGGAGATGATGATGGCTCTCATCATCACAAGATCATTGAAACTACCCCAATTCATCTCATATTGAAAAGAGCTACATTCATCAGAATTGATCATCATCATATATTGGACATGTTACCATGTACAATTATCTCCTGGTTCTGCTCATTTCATGCTCATTTCACTTAGCATCAGTTCAGGTAAGTCTCTCCAGGACTCTCTGAAATCATACTGCTGATCATTTCTTATAGAACAATAATATTCTATAACATTTATATACTATAACTTATTCAGCCATTCTCTAATTGATGGGTATCCACTCAGTTTCCAGTTAACATTCATGTTTAAAAAATAAAAAATTCCAACAAGAGGAAGAAGTACTGATTACAGTGATGTTAAAATGGAAGGGAATCAACTTCCATTTCTGGGCTTAGATGTTCTTTTGTTAGCTCAGGAACAACAGAGATAATCATCATCAAAAGCATCATTCCAGAGAAATCATAAAAGAAAAACAGGTTAAAGAAAGAAGCCATATACCACAGGTAGGGGAACAATAAATCACAAGTATGTATGAATAAGAAGGAAACATTTATGTAAGGCAGCATCTGTAGCAAGAATTTCATAACAGGACAATGAAAATGAGTAGTTATACAATGTGGTCTATCAGATAAAATCATATGGTCTGTGATCAGAAGGAACATTAACAACTGATCATTATTGGTTATTTTTTCCCCAGATGGTAACAAAATTTGTGAAATTAAGGCGATGAAATTCATTTAAATTGACACATATGTTTTAGAGAAATGATGGATAAATTGAATAAGAACAAATGCCTGAACCCCTATACTCCTGAATAGCTTCCATAAACAATAGCATTCAGGGCATTCTAAAATTTAGTTCTGAGGGAAGCTGACACTACGCATGGTTTCAGAAAGAAAATTCATTTTTTTCCAAATTCACTCTTTCTCTTCAATAAGTCAGATCTGGCTTTTACTGGTAAAATGCAATAAGCCTGCCAAAGCTGAGTCATTGAAGAAATTAAGGTGTCCTACATGAAATCAAAGAACATTCAACAAGATTATTTGATGATGAAGGCAGGATTAATTTTCTGATGGCTACTTATGTGTTAGCCTGCTCTAGAACTTAGTTTAGTCAAAACTAAAACTAAAATGAAAGCAAAGACAAACTAAGGTGAATCTCAATCAATGGAAACAGTGATTTGGCAGGGTTCAGGAATGGGAGAGAGGACTGGTTTAAAGGCATCAACCTGTGCTTTTAAAATAAAACCTTAGTATTTTTGTTTTGTTTTGTTTTAGGGGTTTTTTTTTTTGTTTGTTTGTTTGTTTTTTTAAATAAGGAAGGCTTTTTGACAACATCCAAGTAAATTGAGTTATTAAAGTGATAGTTAAAAATGCAAAGACACCAGGATAATTCTCTCCTTTCTTTGTATAATAGCAAGAATTTTCTGAAGTACCTAATTATTATTGAAATACCTACTATAAATGATTTAGCCTGGTGTTTTCTTTTAGTTGAAAAAGTCATTTGAAATTTCTTATAAGAATGTGAATAAGTAAGAGGTGATTCGAAGGGGAAAACATTTTTTTCTTTGCCAAAATTAAATGGTATTTATTAGTTGAATGGTGGTGGTAGGGAATGCTTAGAACAAGATTAGAAATCAAAGTCCTGAAATCTTTCTTTGAATTTGTCAATAACTTAGCAACCCTGGTGCCTCAGCTTGTTTATCAGCTAAATTACATATATTCACAAATATATCAGGAAGTAGCATGGATTTATAAACACTTCTTAAATTTCTTTACAAGAGTCACGTCAATATACTGGTGCATATTGACACAAGTACAAATCAATTCCATCAATCCAAAATTAACCGTCCAGCTTGCTGGTGTTAGTCACTTGGTACTTGACTATATCTTTCACTTTTACAATCAATTATTTGGCAGTTTGATTAGAAATCATAAAAAAGATAGAATGCTTTATGGCTAATCACTAATCTATGTACATTTTAATACTAGCATTTTAAAATGGGTTTTTAGTCAATGTACTGATAATATTTACTTTCTTGTCAGCTTAGAAAATGAATTGAAAAGTTCAGAGGTAAGCAAGAATGCCTATTATCACTACTATTGTTCAATATTGTATTACAATAAAACAAGAATAAAAAATTGAAAGACTCGGAATAGGCAAATATGAAATGAAACTATTATCCATTGTAGACAATAAAATGGTGCACCTAGAGAATCTTGGAGAATCCACTAAAACTCACATAAATCATCAGCATTTCTACATCCAGCAGGAAGAAAGGGAATTTCCATTTAAAATACCTGAATATAATATAAAATACTTGGAAGTCTACTAGGACCTATAGCAATATAGTTACAAAGTACTTTTCACATGAATAAAGGCAGATCTAAACAATTAGAGAAATATTAATTGCTCATGGGTAAGTTTGGCTGATATAATAAAATGACAATTTTTCCTAAATTAATTAATTTATTTAGTACCATCCTAATAAAATTATAAAAAAAAAATAGAGAGCTAGATTCAGCTGGAAGAATAAAAGATCACAAATATTAAAGGAATCAATTGGTGTAAAAGTAGTAACAGATTCCAAACTGTATTATAAAACATTAATCACAAAACAATTTGATAATTGCTAAGAAATAGAGTGGTGGATCAATGGAATAGTTAGATATACAAGAAAGAGTAATAAACGACCAGAGTAAACTAGATTCAAGATTTGGCGACAAGAATAATTATTTGACAAAAATTGCTAAGAAAAGTTGAAAGCAGTTTGGCAGAAACTAGGTCCAGACCAATATTTTACACCATATATCAAGATAAAGTCTAAATTGATACATGATTTAGGAGTAAAGGGTAATATCATAAGCAAATTAGGGGAGCATGAAATATTTTTACTGTCAGATTTATAGATAAGGGAAAAACTTATAATGAAACAAGAAATAGAGAATATAAGGGATATAAAATCAACAAATTTAACTACATCAAATTAAAAAGGGTTTATATAAAGAAAATCAATGTAGCCAAGGTTAGAAGGAAAACTGTGACAAGTTTCTCTAATAAAGGCCTCATTTCTCAAATACATAAAGAATTGAATCAAATTTGTAAGAATGTGAGCCATTCCCCAATTGACAAATGGTCAAAGAATACAAATAGGCTGCTTTCAAAAGAGGAAATAAAAGCAATTTATAGTAGTATGATAAAAATGCTCTAAACCACTATTGATTAAAGAAATGAAAAGCAAAGCAAAACTGAGATACTAGTTGATACCTATCAAATTGGCTAACATGACAGAAAAGAAAAATGGCAAATGCTGGGGGAGATATGAGAAGGGAAAATGACACACTGGTGTTCTACTGCTGCAGTTGTGAACTAGTCCAGATATTCTGGAAAACAATTTGAAGCTATGCCCAAATTGCTATAAAATTGTGTATATTCTTTGATTTAGCAATTATCACCACAGGGTTTGTACTCCAAAGAGATTTTTTTTTTTTTAAAAAAAGGAAAAGAATCTTTATATGCGAAAATTATTTATAGCAGCTCTTTTTATGGTGACAAAGAATTGGAAATTGAGGGGGTGCTCATCAGTTGGCTGAACAAGTTGTATATAATGTTTATGGAATTCAATTATCCTATAAGAAATGAGGAGCAGGATGTTCTACATGAACCAAAGCAAAATAAAACGAACAGAACCAGAATAATGTACACAATAACAGCAATACTGTTCAATATCAATTGTGAATGATTTAGCCATTCTCAACGATACAATGATTCAAGACAATTCCAAAGAACTTATGATGAAAATTTTCTCTTTGAGAGAAAGAAGAGTCTGAATGCAAATTGAAGCATACTATTTTTTTTTAAATTTGGGTTTTTTGCCTGCATTTTCTTTTGCAACATGACTAATATGGAAATGTTTTGCATGACTGCAAAACTGTATCATCTAAATCAAATTACTTGTTTTATCAGTAGAGGTAGGGGGTGGGGAGAGAGAATTTGGAACTCAAAATTTTAAAAATTAAAGTTACAAATTTTTGTTTACATATAATTCAGAAAAATTAAAATTAAAATGTAGTGAAGCTTTCATAGTGAGAGTTTTTAAAACGATAGTTTATTTTTAATAATTTTTTTAACATTAATGTAAGCTTCTCTAAGGCAAGGATTATTTCATATATGAATGTCTACTCCTTTCTAGCACAATACTATTGGCTTAGTTAATAATTTTTTAACATGGACTTCTAAGCATTATTCTTAATCTTAGTTTCCAAGA
This sequence comes from Sarcophilus harrisii, assembly GCF_902635505.1. Taxonomy (NCBI): domain Eukaryota; kingdom Metazoa; phylum Chordata; class Mammalia; order Dasyuromorphia; family Dasyuridae; genus Sarcophilus; species Sarcophilus harrisii. The sequence continues at coordinate 420,124,924 of NC_045428.1, read as the reverse complement.
AAGTTCAGAAAATTCTGCTTCAAGAAATTAACATCAAGAAAGGGGGTGCAGCCAATTCTTTTCTTTGGTTAGCTACCAAAAATCATTTTTCCTTCAATAAGAGATTTATTCATAACCCAGCAATTGCTATATTAACAAATTCTACCATGTTTAAAAGAAAATTTCACTACTAGAGATGATAAATTTTATAAAATATGAATAATCAGGAGACATAAATTTTTGAAATAGTTTGCTTCTTTTTCCTTATCATTTATTACATTTCAGAGTAATGATGTGTTTTTTTTTCCCAGTTGTTTAATGATTTCAATGATTTAACCATGGATTGTCAATCTTATTTCTAAATTTTTTTAAAAGTAATGTTGATATTTTCTATTTCATCAATATAATTTCTCAATACATTAGTACTCAATACATTAAGCTAGTCATACTAAAGGACTAGTATCAATTGCCTTCTTCAGACCCCTAACTAATATGTTCAGTAGAAAAATTGATCATATTATCTGAAATGCAAAATACTATTTATGTATGGCAATCATTTAGAAAGTCTCATTGAATTCATAGATCCTGGGACATTGATGCATTGTTGGTGGAGTTGTGAACGAATCCAACCATTTTGGAGAGTAGTTTGGAACTATGCTCAAAAAGTTATCAAACTGTGCATACCCTTTGATCCAGCAGTGTTACTACTGGGATTATATCCCAAAGAGATTATAAAGAAGGGAAAGGGACCTGTATGTGCACGAATGTTTGTGGCAGCCCTTTTTGTAGTGGCTAAAAACTGGAAACTGGATGGATGTCCATCAGTTGGAGAATGACTGAATAAATTGTGTTATATGAATATTATGGAATATTACTGTTCTGTAAGAAATGACCAACAGGATGATTTCAGAAAGGCCTGGAGAGACTTACACGAACTGATGCTGAGTGAAATGAGCAGGACCAGGAGATCATTATATACTTCAACAACAATACTAGATGATGACCAGTTCTGATGGACCTGGCCATCCTCAGCAACGAGATCAACCAAATCATTTCCAATGGAGCAGTAATGAACTGAACCAGATATGCCCGGAGAAAGAACTCTGGGTGAAGACAAAAAAAACATTACATTGAATTCCCAATCCCTATATTTATGCACACCTGCATTTTTGATTTCCTTCACAAGCTAATTGTACAATATTTCAGAGTCTGATTCTTTTTGTACAGCAAAATAACGTTTTGGTCATGAATACTTATTGTGTATCTAATTTATATTTTTATATATTTAACATCTACTGGTCATCCTGCCATCTAGGGGAGGGGGTGGGGGAGTAAGAGGTGAAAAATTGGAACAAGAGGTTTGGCAATTGTTAATGCTGTAAAGTTACCCATGCATATATCCTGTAAATAAAAGGCTATTAAATAAAAAAAATAAAAAAATGAATTTAGAACTAGAAGGAACTATTGACATCATCTTAAAAAAATTCATAGATCCTTTATATGAGAGAGAGAAAATGAGACAAAGACAGAGATAGTCAAAGACAGAGACACAGAGATAAGAGACAAAGACAAACATAGAGACAGAGTGACAGAAACAGAGAAAAAGTGAAAGAAACAAAAGTGAAAGGAAAAGAGGGAGGGAAGGATGGAAGAAGGAATGAAGGAAGAAAAAGGAAAGAAGGAAGGAAGGAAGGGAGGAAGAAAGGAAGGGGGAGGGAAGGAGGGAGAGGGAAAAAGAGGGGAGGGAGGAAGGGGGAAGGAAAAAAGGCTAAACTAAGGATAAAAAAAATTAAGGACACAAGACAATTTTAAAATGTTTATTCATTATAAAACAAATACACACATATGATCACTCATTTTACTCTGTCATTAGAATTACTTTGGCTTTCCTCTGCCCCCAAAGTATTCATTTTTGCTTATTTAAATATATTTGGAGGTAAAAGGACACCTGATCATAAAGGAATCTATCTAAAATTTTTTACCAAGAGAGATCCTCATTTATTATTAGTGGTTTAATATTCTTGTTCTAATATTCAAACTCAGAAAAAAATGCATATTTGTCTTAATTTCAGAGGAGTCCAGATGAAGATGGATTAGAATAATCGAACAGCAAACTATTAATTTCTTCATGAAATCACAGACTCTAAAGGTTGTAAAGAAACTTATAAGTCATCTTGTCTAATCTTTCTCAATACAGTGATCTCTTCTACAATATCCCTTTTAGGTACTATCTTTCTGCATATGTCTCAAAATACCTCAAACAACTCTTTATAGGTAGGTTTCCCATTTTTCTTCTCAAGTTCACAGAATTGTTCCATAAAAATTTTGATTTGAAATGGTCATCCTTTGAGAATAGAAATACCAGTATCATATGAAAACTTTTTAAATTTTTGATGCTTTGTTATGAAAGGCAATACTTGCCTGAAAAACTTGTATCTTGGAGAATGGTGTTGACTACCTCTCCCTTTATATAAACAGAAGTGTAAGTCTGTACTTCTGAATTAATTAAACAAATATATTTATTTAGGAAGGGAAATATCATTAAAAAATCATCAGAAAACATCATTAAAAAAGAAAATGTATTTAATGACTTTTAAAAAGGAGTTCCATAGAGTAAAAAATTTAGTGGGTCCAAATTGGTTGATCATGTAAATATGATGGCACTACCATAATACTTCAATATATTATAGCATGATTTAATAGAAATTTATTTACCCAGTCTAGTTGTAGTTCTTAGAAATATGCAGGGCTGCTTAAAGGTCGCCCCAGCACTTTAGAATAAGAAAATGCCTAGCAACCTGTGGAAGTCCAAGCATTACTGTAACATTTCTGTTTAGGACTCAACAGGATATGGTGATAACAACTTTAAAATCAGTGAGTTTTTAAGTGAAGGGGACTATATTAAACTATCCTAGGTTTTTTCGTTTGTTTGTTTGTTTGTTTTTTACACAACCTGCTACCCTGGAACATTAGTGCACTACCTTTGTTAAAATAATTACTTGCTTTTTCAAGCTATTTTTCTCCCTTTTCCCCTTGTAATATTAATGCAGATTGATAACAAAGGAAACCATCTGATAAATAACAGCATATCTCTAATAAACAATAAGAAAAGAAATATAACTCCTTTAGGATTCTTTAAGTAGAAACTCTAAGAAGATGTTGGGAATATTTTTTGTTTTCCTATTTTCATTTTTTTCTGGTAATTTGTTCATTCTTTATAATAAAGGCCTTTGCTATAAGTGAGAGATCAGTGCAAAAGTAAGGCTGAATACACAATTTAGACAATGTTAATAGAATAGGCCAGTAGGAGCTTCATAATCTGTTGGTGCCTTTTGCATTGTATTAGCAAAATACCATATCATCAATCTCCTTTCTTTTTCTGTGTCTGACTCGGCCACCTTTTGGGCTTGCAAACCCTGAGGAGCATAATTACAGGCACGTAACATATGCATTGTGGCTTTGAAGGTATGGAATTTAAATTACTTCAGTACATAAATCACCCTTAGCCCATAAGTCCATATTTTTGTGTGTAAATGAGGAAAACCTCATGCTTGTTTACCATACTTTGGAAAAGTTTAAAAAAAAACAGGGAAGTTGCATAATTATTGGATTTGTTAAAACATGGTTTGATAAAATGAAATGGATATTTAGTCTGTTCAAAGCTATTTTCCATAATCCATTACACAGCACAAATTTCACATAACTGCTGTACATAGCAACTTGTAAATAGACCAGTATATTTTTCTTCAATTTGGCATTTAAAAAAAAAGAATGATTTTTTTAAATGCTTCGTGCTAATTCTCTCATGTATGAATTGTAGTTTTAGAGTTTAAAATCACAAACTGTAAAAAAAAAAAAATCAACCCAACAGTTCCGCTGAAAATATACAAACCTGACAAGATTTCCCTCCTCCTTGGTTAGTGCCTTTAACAACAAAGCACAGACAGGTTGAGTGGCCAGTGAAAACTACAAATTCAACAAGAAATAAATATGCACATGTGCTTATGAAACCTGAAAGTAGACATTCATTATTTCCCCAAACCTAACACAAACAGAAGCCCAGACCTTAATCTTATCCTAATTTAAGATAAGGGAAGCTTGCTGAACCTCATTTTGGGCTTAATTATTATCTTCTGAAAAGCAGTGCAATGTTCTCTGGGGCGTGAGTAACTAAGGAAGATTAGAGTTCAGGGAGAGGCTCCATTTATTTCCTTCTTCCAATTTAAGTCTGGATAACAGAGTTCAGTTCTAAGAAAGGGAAAATGACCCAAACACATGCATATAGTCACATGTGTTCCACGCTCATTCTGCCTGTGGGGGCAACATTCAATCATTCCTTAAAAAGGAATGAAAGCTTCTTTTATTGTAGCTCTCAAGATGACTGGAATCTTGTATCTGGAATTAAAGTACATAAGGCACTCTCTCTCTCTCTCTCTCTCTCTCTCTCTCTCTCTCTCTCTCTCTCTCTCTCTCTGTTGGGTCTCTATTCCACATGGGAAATGACTTCTGAGAAGTCAGCTTTCATAGATGTAATTTTTTATTTAGTCACAAGAAACAATAAAAGTCCCAATGCTGATTAACTGGAGCAAGTACAAGAGGGCAAGCAGAATAGTGAAGGACCTCAAGTTCATGCCACAAGAGGATCAATTAAAGGAACTTGGGACAGTGTGAAGAAGAGAAGACCAGTGTTGGGGAGGAGACTAAAGGGACAGGATAAGTGTCTTAAAGTATTCAAAGATCTGTTATATGGAAACAGAAGTAGATTTTCCCCCACCCTTTGCCCTGAGGGAGCCAAACTAAGAGCAATGGGAAAGTTGCTAAGAGGTAAATTCATATTTCATATCATGACAAATTTCTTAACAATTAGAGCTGTCCAAAAGTGGAAAAAGATGCCCCAAAAGGTAGTGAGTTGTCTCCTCATAAGTGATAAGAAGAGCCCAGATATATAAATGTAGCCCTGAAACTTGGACAGTAATTGTCATTCTTTCTGGATACAACCCAGTAACACAGGTGCAGGTTACAGTAATAGCCCATAGGGAATCCTGCACTGTGATTCTGTAAACAAAATAAAACAAAACAAAAATGCGACAGGATGGTTGTTTCATAATTATTTGTAAGGTAGTTAATCACTGTACCTAACCAAAATTCTCTGAGTCTCTGATGGTTTACAATAGAATTACTACAATACATTAGAGAGATTACAGTTTAGTGTACAAAATGATGGGCACAAACATTAATGAAACTAGGAAAGCAAAAGCTTTCAAATACTGAACTAATAGCTAATGTAAATAAACCAATCGATCAATAGGCATTTACTAAATGTCTTCTAGGAGTCAAGCAATGTGCTAGGTACTAGGGATTTAAAGATAGAAATGGTATATTCCAGGTACTGTAACTAAATGAACAAAGGACAATTGCAAATAGACAGTATCATATCTTCTACACCCTGGTATATAAAGTCCTACCATGAAGATTTATCCAACACTAAAATTATTAGATTAATGTAGATAGACACATTGGATTAAAAGTTATCCCCTTTTTGTTCCTTAAAGCCAGAGTCTGTCTTGTATTTTTTTTAACTCTTCATGGTACAATGAGGAGCTGTCCCTTATGTGTGACATAGGAGTGTCATTGTGTGACCAAAAGGAGAAATACATACTTCTTTTTTTTAATTTAATAGCCTTTTATTTACAGGTTATATGTATGGGTAACTTTGCAGTATTGACAATTGCCAAACCTCTTGTTCCAATTTTTCCCCTCTTTCCTCTACCCCCTCCCCCAGATGTCAAGATGACCAGCAGATGTCAAATGTATTAAAATATAAATTAGATACACAATAAGTGTACATGACCAAACCGTTATTTTGCTGTACAAAAAGAATCAGACTCTGAAATATTGTACAATTAGCCTGTGAAGGAAATCAAAAATGCAGCTGGGCAAAAATATGGGGATTGGGAATTCAGTGTAATGGTTCTTAGTCATCTCCCAGAGTTCTTTCACTGGGTGTAGCTGGTTCGGTTCATTACTGCTCCATTGGAAATGATTTGGTTGATCACATTGCTGAGGATGGCCAAGTCCATCAGAATTGATCATCATATAGTATTGTTGAAGTATATAATGATCTCCTGGCCCTGCTTGTTTCACTCAGCATCAGTTCATGTAAGTCTCTCCAGGCCTTTCTGAAATCTTCCTGTTGGTCATTTCTTACAGAAAAATAATATTCCATAATATTCATATACCACAATTTATTCAGCCATTCTCCAACTGATGGGCATCCACTCATTTTCCAGTTTCTAGCCACTACAAAGAGGGCTACCATAAACATTCGTGCACATACAGGTCCCTTTCCCTTCTTTAAGATCTCTTTGGGATATAAGCCCAGTAGTAACACTGCTGGATCAAAGGGTATGCACAGTTTGATCACTTTTTGAGCATAGTTCCAAACTGTTCTCCAGAATGGTTGGATTTGTTCACAACTCCACCAACAATGTATCAGTGTCCCAGTTTTCCCGCATCCCCTCCAACAATCATCATTATTTTTTCCTGTCATCTTAGCCAATCTGACAGGTGTGTAGTGGTATCTTAGAGTTGCCTTAATTTGCATTTCTCTGATTAATAATGACTTGGAGCATCTTTTCATATGACTAGAAATAGTTTCAATTTCTAAATTGAATTTCAAATTCTAAATTAAATCTGAGAATTGTCTGTTCATATCCTTTGACCATTTTTTAATTGGAGAATGGCTTGATTTTTTATAAATAAGAATTAATTCTCTATAAATTTTGGAAATGAGGCCTTTATCACAACCTTTGACTGTAAAAATATTTTCCCAGTTTATTGCTTCCCTTCTAATCTTGTCTGCACTAGTTTTGTTTGTACAAAAACTTTTCAGTTTGGTATAGTTGATATTTTCTATTTTGTGATCAGTAATGATCTCTAGTTCTTCTTTGGTCATAAATTTCTTCCTCTTCCACAGGTCTGGGAGGTAAACTATCCTGTGTTCCTCTAATTTATTTATAATTTCATTCTTTGTGCCTAGGTCATGAACCCATTTTGACCTTATCTTGGTATATGGTGTTAAGTGTGGATCAATGCCCAGTTTCTGCCATATTAGTTTCCAATTTTCCCAGCAATTTTTATCAAACAGTAAGTTCTTATCCCAAAATCTGGGATCTTTGGGTTTGTCAAAGACTAGGTTGCTATAGTTGTTGACTGTTTTGTCCCTTGAATCTAACCTATTCCACTGATCAACTAATCTATTCCTTAGCCAATACCAAATGGTTTTGGTAACTGCTGCTCTATAATATAATTTTAGATCTGGTACAGCTAAGCCACCTTCATTTGATTTTTTTTTCATTAATTCCCTTGAAATTCTTGACCTTTTGTTTTTCCATATGAATTTTGTTATTTTTTCTAGGTCATTAAAATAGTTTTTTGGGAGTCTGATTGGTATAGCACTAAATAAATAGATTAGTTTAGGTAATATTGTCATCTTCATTATATTTGCTCGCCCTATCCAAGAGCATTTAATATTTTTCCAATTGGTTAGATCAGACTGAATTTGTGTGAAAAGTGGTCTGTAATTTTGCTCATAAAGTTTCTGATTTTCCCTTGGCAGATAGATTCCTAAATATTTTATATTATCAGTAGTTACTTTAAATGGAATTTCTCTTTGTAACTCTGACTGTTGGATTTTGTTAGTGATATATTAGAATGCTGATGACTTATGTGGGTTTATTTTATAACCAGCAACTTTGCTAAAGTTGTAGATTATTTCTAATAGCTTTTTAGTAGAATCTCTGGGGTTCTCTAAGTATACCATCATATCATCAGCAAAGAGTGATAATTTGGTTTCCTCATTGCTTATTCTTATTCCTTTAATCTCTTTCTCAACTCTTATTGCCAAAGCTAGCATTTCTAATACAATATTAAATAGTAATGGTGATAGTGGGCAACCTTGTTTCACTACAGATCTTACTGGGAATGGTTGCAGTTTGTCCCCATTACATATGATGCTTACTGATGGTTTTAAATAGATGCTAAAATACATACTTCTAACATCTTCTCCCTCTACCCTTTTACAAGAGAGATTTTAATTCCTGCCACAGGGGAAAATTGGGGCCAGAGGTGGTCACTCTGTTTTCTTCAGAAAAGAGGTACCAGACTAGAATTAGATTGATCTCCTCCCTTAGATACTATTATTCTAAAGGATGTGATTTTGGGGTTCAATCTAATTTCTAATTGCTGTTTCACTAATTATGGAGAAGCAGGACCCTAAGTTTTATATAAAAAGCTTTATCCTTTTCCCACCAAATACTAGTTCCACAATGAGCACACATGACAATTAACAAAGTGATCCATTTATCTATTTCAACAGCCAAGCAGAAATCAGAGAAAATATACATAGAAGAGTATATACCAGGCAATACAACATGAAGGAACTCTCTCATTGGGAGTGAAGTACCTCAACTCAACTAAGAGAGAACCCAAAGAAATTTCCCTGAAGTCTCTAGGGTAGAAAGGTGGAAATAGGGACATGATGGAGACCACCAACTTCTCCTGTGTTGACTTCTTCTCAGAGTCTTTTTCTTCAGGAACCTGAAGGTGCAGAAGTTTCTCTCTTGAAGCTGGAATCCAGAAATTCTCAAAGTTACTACAGATTTAAACAACTCAAGCACACTCAAAGAAAACTCCCAAAAGACTTGAAGAGAACTACAGAGCTCTCCTTTTAGGCTCTTGTCAATTTTATTCCACCTCACGTGTGGAATGTACAAAGATTTCTAGGGCCATGTCTCAGCAGCACATGTGGACCTGGCATTTCTTAGCAGCAGAAGTTCCCGCAATCTTCCCCAACTCAGATGCTGGACTCCTCACACTGTCTGGGAAATGAAAGTTCCTGTGGCTAGGGCCTAGACTACCTCAAGCCTCAGCTAACCTCAGGACTAAGTCCTGCTTGTTTCAGAGGAACTATCCTGGAAGTACAGGCTAAATTATGTCCTAGTATCTTTCTTTGGATCTCCTGTTCTCCTAGGAAAACTACTATTCTGCTCCAACTCCTATTTGTTTTTAGCCTCTCTTATGTTCACCCTGAAGCAAAGTTTTGTCATATTTGTGGAAGAAATCTGGAGAGCTTAGAATTTTCTCATTCTGCCATCTTCCCAGAGTCCCTTCTTGACTCATTAATTTTTTAACTTACAATGACATATAATCTTTTCCAGCAGGTTGAGTTACAAGAATTGGAACATGAAACAATTTGTGAGACTTCTATGTAGTCATTCCATATAACATCTTGGCTCTGCACTATCCAAATATCTTTTGTTCAAGATCTTCACCCGGTGGTCTTTTTTCTCTTGTGAAGAAATTGCCCTTGCCATTGGTCATCACCATTAGACAGATCCAGGTTCTCTCAAACTCAAAAAGCATCTTTCAATACTACTCACATCTACCTCCAGACTGCTCTTTGGTTACATGTTCTGAATAGAACACAAAGTAGAAAATGAATCCAGAGGTCCAGGATAACATTTATCCACTTGAATCCCCTTATTCTGTCCTATGAGAGTAGACAAAAGAATGCAGAAAAATCAATTCTGGAATCAGCCAGAGTTTCCTTGTTTCCAAAGATGGGCCACTAAGTCATGAAATATTCTCAGCTAGCATCAGAAAGGTTAATCCTGAACATGCCATCTTCAACCTTTCTGAAATTATTTTAAGAGCATGAAAGATGGCTTAGACAGGAAAGAAGGTAAATGGTTCATCCTCACTTCCCCATCTGATCAGTTGACAAATATTGCACTAAGATCACAAGCCTGAGTGACTTAGATAATGGTGGAGACTACAAACAAACAAATTCTAAGAAACTTTCTACAAAGGACAAGTAAACTTTCTACAAGGGATAAGGATCTAGGAGTGGGTTGTATATGGGAGTGGAGAGAAATAATGCCCCAGGATACCACAAGGTCCCTAAACTGTAAAAGGAGAAAGAAACATCCCTAGGATGAAAGAGTCACCTTTTAAGTTTCACACTTTAAAGCCCTACAAACTTCTCTCTAGCTATGACTGAATAACAGGATTATTTAGAAAGAGGGGAGAATGTTGGAAGATAGCAAGTTCAATTTTGGACATGTTGACTTTAAGGATGGGTGAAATGTCCAGGCGGAAATGTCCAGCTGTTTAGTAATGTAGTAACCTTAGGGGTGAGGTTAGAACAAAAAAGATAAAGTTCAGATTTTATATAGAACTGATCATTGTGAAGACTCTCAAAGAAGAGAACTGAGCATGTGCATGAAATATCCTGTGTAGAAGAGGAAGAAAATCAAGGGAGTAGAGAAAATAGGAATGTCAAATATCACCTGATAGTATTGTCAAAGTGTTTAACTAAACCCAGTGCTTCGAACCTTTGATTTGGTGATGGGTCTCTCTGCTCTCACCTCACTTTATCATGGGAGTGGAGATATTCAAAGTGTTTGCATATTTTACACTGCATTCTATAGTTCTTTAAACTTTGGTGACAATTGATCAATGATAAAATGGTGGGTACCTGAAGCTAAATTGTGCAAAAATGCCAAAGTAAAAAACATGTTTCCAAGCACATAAAATGTTAAATACTATGCAAATATCTTGGTTACAGACAACAGTATCTTAAAATTATTGGTGTGCTATCTGGAAGCTATAAAATAAACTTCAGGATGGTTGGGAACTCCTAAACAGCATATGTGAATTTAAGAGGAAGAAAATAATTCCTACTCCACCTCTGGGAAAACACTAAGTACCAAAAGCTGATTCTTCTTAATGAGGTATCCATGAGATGTCATAGGTCAACTAGTGCACTGGCCTTCTTTTTCCAGGTTCACTATAGCTTCTTGGAATCCAACACTATTTAATAAAGGAGAAACCTGACCCTTCCTCTTAAGACTTCTTGTGTAGGATTTCTGCTTCTGTTCTGCCCATTATGCCTCACCAGCCTCTGCTTGCACACATACTGTGAAAGCTCTTTCCCAGGGGACAGCATGTGAACCAGAGATGAAGCTAAGAGGTAATTTTTTTGCTACTGTAAAATAAAATGAACTGCATCTGTATTACATACTAGATCTTTCTTTATAGTGACTAAAACTTTAGTCTCTTGCTGATTGAATATTGTTAATACTTGGAATCACCTATTAGGTATGTATTTGTTTATATGTGTATTATGCCTATACATGTAATATACATAACACATGTATTTTATGCATGTATTTTATTTGTGTGTAAAACTTTTATTTGGTTAAAGATTCCTTTACATCTTCCAAATATTTCTCAATTTTATCCAGAAACAGGTTGTATGGCTTTTACCTGATATCTACTCGAGTAATTGCTTTGACCAACCCATTTGTATATATTGATAATTTTAATTCTATCCTTTTTAAGAGTTTCATAGTACAAGCTACCAGTCATTAGCCAGACAATCCCAAATCCCACATAAAATTTCTACATTAAAATTGTCTATTTTTTCTTTCTAGTTCAAGCAACTAGTTGGTGGGGGCAGTGCATATTATAGAAATACAAGTCAAGACTTATTTGTGCTCTACTTTCATTACTTGTCTGACCCTGGACAAATTATTTAACTTAAACCTCATTTCATCTAAAACACAATGGTACTTATCAGAATGTGAGGAACAAATGAGAAGACATATGTAAAATGCTTTACAGAACCTAAAAGCCATATAAATGGTAGCTTTTTGTTAGTGGTGCTAGTATTAGGAAGTCTAAAGCTAAGATACCCCACCACCATACATTAATATTTATTGGCCAATTTAAGCTAGGACTTCAGATACTCTTGTCAGTAGTTTTCAAATTATGGTTCTAGAATTTGGAATTTATCTCCCAATTATGGTCCTAATTTTTTGTGTGTGTGTGTGAGGCAATTGGGATTAATCTATTTCCCAGAGTCAAACCGATAGTGTTAGAACATGTCTGAAGCTAAGTTTGAACTCAGGTTCTCCTGGACCAGTACTCTATCCACTATAGCTGCCCTAATCACAGGTATTAGGAATGTTGATTAAATAAATGTGTGCTTCTTTTTCTGGCCCAAAGCATTTAATAATTTACTTATGAGTGAATAGCCATTCCTGGAGTCAGAAAGATCTAAGTTCAAAATCAGAGACATATACCATCTATGTGACCTTAAGCAAGTCACTTAATCTGTCTGCCTCAATTCATCTGTAAAACAGGGATAATAGCATCTATCTTCCAAACTGTAAAGATTAAATGTGGTAACATTTTAAGTCCATAGCAAAATTCCTGGCTCATTATCTTCAATAAATGCAATTAGGGTATCCTCTAGTAAATTTCTACATGCCTGATTGTTTTATGTAGGTGATAATCCCCTCCCCAACGTTTCATTCTTATAGGTTAAACTAGAAGATCACAAGCTCTAGTAGACACTTTGCTTGCTACACATAGAAAAAAAACTGATGTCCAGCAGGCTGACCACTAGGAAATGAAATTTTTGGTCACAGAAACTAATGAAGATCATGGTCAAAGGTATTAGAAGATTGAGGTCTTCATTTGTGGAGTCAACATTCACCTTGATGAAATAAAAAATCTGTTGATTCTGAGAAATTACTAGGTATGTTCTTAAAAGATATTTATCTAACTGGTTTTTCAACAATGAAAGGGAATCTTTTTATATAATGGGAATATTTATGGCCAGATCTATTCAGATTACAAGGGAAGTAACCAGTCTAAAAAAACAGTAAAGATTTTTAGGGAAAAGTGCCTAGTTTTTAAAGCACATAGGATTGCAACCCTCCAGGAATTGAGGAGTGTTGGACAATGATGCCATCATGGACAGCAGAAGAAAGATTTGTTTCATGCATAATGGAAGGACTTACATTGGTGATATAATCCATGATTTCATGATGTCATGAAAATCCCCAACCAACAAATTCCCAACCTGAAAAATTCTCCACTCAGTGTAGGTTGCATTTGCCACCACTTGAGCATCATTACCACCACAAAGAAAAAAGGAAACTAAGGAAAATCTTGGTGTTCAATTCACCTGTTCACCTGAACCAAACTAGAACTACCAACATGCGTCCTTGCCTTGTGCTTGAAAACTGTTTTCTTACAAGCAAAATAAACAGTTTCCTATAAATCCCCTCTATATATTGTGTTGGATTAGTCATACCAATACCTGAGGTTAGGATACTTGCCATAAGAGGTCTTTTGTTTCATTAAAGTAGTCCAAACAAGAAAATAAAATGTTCATGAATTACCATTTTAGAGTGTCAGATGTCAAAGTGGTGAAATCATTATATTGAATATACATTTCATGTTAGTAAAGCATAGGTTATAAAGTGGTTGTTGGTCCTTTACCTTTGAATACAGAAGCTATATATGACTAAGAAGAGCAAAGAGGAGAAAAACGAATATTAAATGTCTTGTGTGTGCTAGACACCACGATAAACTTTTAAAGTATCTTAATTCATCCTCACAATAACACTATGAAATCATTGTTATTTTACATTAATGAAACAGACAGAGGTGACTTGCCCAGGATCACACACCTAGGAAATATCTGAGGTTGGATTTGAACTCAATTATTTCTAACAGAAGGAGCAGAGTTCTATGCACTTTGCCACTTCAGTGCCTCCAGCCAATAGTATTATAGATTTCATTAAGTGATTTGCAAAAGTATCCCATGATATCAGCATGAACAAGGTGGAAAAATCTGGGTTGAATGAAAATGCATTTAGATGAATACCCAGAAAGAATGATTAATGGAGATGTAAACCTAAGAGGATCTCTATAGAAGTTCTATCTGCATTTGTGGCAAACTTTTTGAGGTGTTGGGTAAAGCACTGGACTAAAACACTAAACAAACTTTAAATGTGCAGGTGATTTGAACTTAGAAAGAAGAGTTAATATATTAGAAAAAAGGCAATTAAAAAAAAAGATCACAATCAATTGGAACAATGAGCCAAATCTATTGAGATTTAATTTAACAAAGATATACTTTTATTTTTTTTTAAATCCACTGACTAGACATGGAAAATAGATCCAGGGTTCTTAGTAGAGGTCTAATTTCCATCAACAAGGTAATGTAGGTGACAAAAACAAAAACCAAATATATTATTTTGATACTGTGATAGAACTACAAGTGCATTCATTTGTGATTCTCTATACTAGTATGACTTCATGCTGACTAATTTTTATCTATGACTTTCCATGAAGCCTCCATAGAAAAAGTCAATTCAACCCACTGCAGACCATGTGGTACTGTGTTATTCCATAGGCTATCATTCATATGCTGAATATTGTGAAAACAAATTATCCTGAGTACACATTGCAGCCTACTTATTCCCACCAGAATAAATCTTTTTCATTGTCCTTTTTGTTATTTGAACCTTTGTGTTCTTTCAAGACTATGATATCCTATGGTTCGATGCCATGTAGCGTTCAAAGTAGAATGCTGAGTCATTTTTAAAAGTCTAGGGAGAAGTATCATTTTGGGATTGTTGAAAATGATTCATAATTTCCCAAATTGTGTCATAAAACAATTACTCTTGTAAAAAATTTTTATAGATGGCAGTAAGACTATTAAGTCAGTAATTAAGGTTCTTTTGACCATTTTCTTCATTTTCAATGAGGTCTGAAATTTTTTCCACTCTTTTGATATTCCCATCCTCATTAATACCTTGAATAACAGTCTCATAGTGCCATCACATTTTATTACTTCCAGCATGGACCTCTTTATACATTTGGACAAATCCAGTAGATTTTCCAGTTCTTGGTTTCTTTGGTACCATTTCTGCCTGCTCTATAAACACATCTAACAGTTATATTAGAATCCACATATGGTAATCCCACTATACTTAATTTAAAGGATTTTAAAAAACTTTTTCCATTTTTCTTCTGTTCACAATCCTTTTTTATTCAATGTTTTTGAGGCAATTTTGCTTGTTGGATCTCTTGCGATGCTTAATTAAAACTAGTTTTTACCTCCACTTCTCTCTGCTTTATGAGATACTGCTGATAATCATCCATCATCCTTGAGATTTTACAAATAAGTTTATGTTCTAAATTGGTGTCTTTGGCACCCACCTCTGTGTTTGGCAAGGAAGTTTGCTGCTAAGATGTTTTCTCTGGGTTCTTTTGGTTTCTTTGTTGTGATAATTTATTTATATTTGGTAAAATTCTGGGGGAAAGTATTTAGTCAATATTGATGTCAACTGTTATCCAGTTCCCATGTTGTAGTTTCAAACATTCAATTAAAAATTCAGGGTTAACTAATTTCAATTTCATTTCATATATTTTATCTCTTGTCATTATTGATTCTGATCTTAGCTCAAGTTGACTTCCTGACTAGGCATAAACAATTAGAGATAGCTTCTTCATCGGTAACAATTTTTTTTTTCCCACCTGCTCAAGATTGATTTCATTTTTGTGATAATATTTGATGTTCACCATGTATCTATCAATTCTTTTTTCCAAAAAAAACCATGAAATTGAATATAAATTTTTATATAATTTATAAGTCTTTTTATCCTCTCTCATGCCATCTTCTTGAATCTTGCTTTCCCATATAGTTTCTCCATTTTCAACTTTCCTTATGTATTGGAGTCAAGAAGAATCAGAATGTATGTTGATATAAGTTTTAAGTTCTCAAAAGAATTTCTCTACCACTTCATCCTCAGTAATTGATGTTAGTACATTGGTTGCAATCATTTTCATGAATTTTTTTCTCTGTCATATTAGGGCTGTAATATGTGAGTGAACCAGAAAATACCTTTTTTTTTTTTTTTTTGCTTCTGAGGATGTTATAAAAATCCTTTGTTTTAAGAAGCATCCATGAACCATCCTTCCATTTGACTAAAACTTCCATGTCTTTTGATTTCATGGTATCAAGAATGTCAAGATAATATTAAGATTCACTTCCTCTAGTCATATCTGCTCACTGATATATGGGAAAGATTATCCTATTTAGAGACCCAACATTTAAAATTTGTTCTTCTAAAGAGTCTGGGATTCTTAACATCACTTGCTGTTTTCCCAGACACACTCCCTTTGAATGGTATATATATGGTGTCAATATTAATCAAATAAATATAAGAAAGTTCTGAGGGCCATTATTTTTGTTTCATAAGTTGCCATGACCAAGAAAAAAAAATCTCTTGGCCTTCCTACAGGCGATTCTTTATAATTAGCTAGGTTGGTTCTCAGAAAGTAGACTTGGTCTGTTACTAAGCCCATACTCACAAGCCTTTCCAGCATGGTAAAACTTTGCCAAAATTTATAGTATGATTGCATAGCCTTTGAGAGCCCAGGGTCACCTCCATGCCACAATAAAATGCCAGAGTAGCACTGGTAATATTTGGTGTATGTGCTTGGCTGATCACCAAGCAGGGTGAAATTTACTATCTGTGGAATTATCACTGAACACTTCTGTCTGTCTTGACAAAAACACTCCCTTTTCATCCCACTGTTTCCAGTATTAATGGTTAGACCAAGTGCTGGATTTGATTTTTTTCAAAGTTCATAGCTTCTTTAAATAGACAACTAGAGCTTCTATAATTTGGGAATAAGCAATCTATTTCTCATCCTTTTTTAAATTAGGAAAAATTCTAACCTAGGCTTTAAGAAATCAATCATCTGACTACCTATAGCTGAGTCTAAAAATGACTGTGCTATCTATAGCCAACTATTTCCTGTCTCTTAAGATCTAACACTTGTAACATATGCAATGTTAGCATTGTTTGGGTTAGAAGGTAAAAGTTTACTAATCAGAAGAACTGACTATTCTGTTGATGAGCCCCAACCTTTATATGTACAATGTAACTTTCATCCAAATCATCTCCTTGAGCGTCAATTCCCTTGAGGGAGGGATTTCTTTAAACAAAAGGACTAATAGTGCCTAAAATTCCTGACCTAGCAGAGCCAACTCCATCACTTTTCCAATCTGAAATTGTTAAAGGCTCAGGTATACTTAGATATCTTTTGATTAGGGTGGAGGGGGAAATAAATTGAAAATTCATTTGTTAATTTTTCTACCTTGGGAAAGGTATGAGCTATGAATCAAGAACATCTCTTTTATGTTCTTTGGAATGGGAATGTTTCCCTGCAGTTATGAAAATTTATCTAATCAGAAATGTAACAGCACTGTGCTCGGCATCCATCTCAAGGATTATGTGTTTGCCCCTGGGGAGTTTCCTGACAGTGGGAGGCAAGAAAGTCCCTCACGTGGATTGGAGCGCCCAGCTTGCCAGCAACAGTGCCTCCATCAGACGCTCCAGAGATTACCGGCCCTTCAACGTGCGTGGCTCGTGGCCCAAGGGCCTGGAAGGCCGACCCTTTTCTCATGGCCAGCCACCCAGCTCGTGGAAGTGCTCGGCCTACATGGACGTCCTGCGGTTCCCCAGGCTTCTCGGTGGTCCCTCTCCGGATACAGGGATGCTTGACAAGGGCAGACGCATCCCCCAAGCCCATCAGCTTGGAGTAGGACGGGGTCCTGGTGGCCTCAGGGCCCCATGGTCACCTCATAAAGTCTTCTCCCCAGGTCCTTCCTGAAGGCTATCATTTTCAATTTCTTGCTGGGTGGAGCCCAGCAAGACGCCCATGAAAGACCTCTTCCGAAGACTCGATTTGGGCTAGGATGTCATCGACTTCGCAGGACATGCCTTGGCTCACAGAAGAACCAACAGCTACTTCTTACCAGTATACACAATCCAACGGCATACAAACGGCTTGAGCCCTTAATTGTACCCGCGCTTTGGCATAGGCACTGGCATCCCCCCTATACGCACACCACTTCTCTAGCCAGCTGAGGGGTGCATTGTGGGGTTACTGGGGAAACGAAGAGGCGTCTTTCTCTCAAACAAGTCAGTGGATGAGATCCAAGTGAGGTTCAGGTAATGTCGGAGG
The DNA here is from genome assembly GCF_902635505.1 of Sarcophilus harrisii. NCBI lineage: Eukaryota > Metazoa > Chordata > Mammalia > Dasyuromorphia > Dasyuridae > Sarcophilus > Sarcophilus harrisii. Next base: position 420,107,047 of record NC_045428.1, on the reverse strand, counting down.
AGCAGATAGCAAGGTGCAGGCTGCTTGTCTGTGATCCCAGTTACTTAGGATTTGGCGGTGACAGGTAATCCCTGGCCATCCGCATCATTGTGGACCTCATGCGCATCACCAACGGGGAGAACTCGGACGTCCTCCTCCACCCACTCAGACCAACTGCCGATCCTTCGATTTTTACGGCCGGCTCATCTCTTTTGGTGCAAAACGTAGTCAATCGCTCACCTTGCCATTTGTCACTTCAGAGACCACCTTGGAGAGCAAGGACTCAAGGAAGGAGATCCGTCCTGGATCTTGTTGACTTTTACAGCCCATTAATCAAAAGTTCATCAACATCAGCTACCTCCACACGAGGACGGAAAACCACATTTTCATCATCTTCAACTGTGCTGCCACAGCTCATTCTGAGAGTACTTGTGAAGACATTAAAGACATATAGGAGGATGACTAGATCCTAATTAAAGTTTGAAGAAATAAAATTCTAGACAAATTATCTGAAAGAGACAAGCATCATCCAAAAACAGGAGACATTTGTATTTCAGTGAATAAAAAAGTACTATTCCAGATGAAGTCATGAAAAATGAATTTCTACCCACTTTTCTCCCTAAGTACTTCACTGCCCAAATAGCCTCTCTTCTTTTTGGTTTTTACCCTAAAGACACACACAAATCAATGCACTACGATCTCAGAGGAACAACTTTCTTTCAAAGGTGGCAAAAAAGAAACTAAACAGACTTAACGATAGATAAAGCAGCTTCTTCCCTCGTTAGAAACAGAAAGAGAAGGTTGGCGTAGGTAGAGGTCGAGCATAGAACTGTAGAATTCTCAGTGTTCGATATACCTCTACATGTCCAACACTCTGCATCCTAAATAGTTCGTATTCAATCCTGGATCATTAAGCCCTAACATCTTAGTCACAGCTCCGTCCTCTCTCTGTTCTCTATCTTCTCTCTTGTAGTACCGAAAAATAAGCTTCTGGACATGGTGATCATGGCAGAGGCTAAGTAAGCCTTGCCCTTCCCATACCATCACAATTATGTTGGTTGCCCCACCCCCCAATTTGAGGCAGCACAATTATGCTTAGAGCTCTTGAAATCCATACACTATACAAGCATTTCTATTCTGCTATTCTCTGTAACAATGGGAAAAGAACAACAGTCAGTCTCAAGTTTTCAAAGAATCTCTTAACTCTTATTCTGTATCATAGATATTGGTTCACTATTTAATTACATGTGGCAAAAGCACTACAAGACCAGATGATAGTCTTCCTTGGAATAAAATTTTGTTGCTTTTAAAAACAAAATGACACTCTCTCCACTAGTTGTGGTGCAATATAAAGAAACAAAGAACCTGAATTTGAATGTTTGCTCTACTAATCATTACTTTGTGCCCTTGGGCAAGCTGCAAAAGATTTGATTCTAAAATACCTGCTAATTCTATAATCATCTATTTTCACTCTCTTAAGATCTAACATTTTTCTAATAAAGTTCTTATATGATTCTAACAAAATATAGATTAAAAGGTAAAGATTTGATGAGCAGAACTAGCTTTTCTGTTGGATAGCTCCATCCTGTGAGGGGCAACTTCTATTTTCAACTCTTTCTTTCAGTTATGGCTTTCTCTAGTCACTCTTTCATCTCTGCCCTCAAGAGAAGGTTTTCTTTAAACAAAAGGATTGCAAGAGCTTGAAGCAAATGACTTTAAGTCACTTTATTTGTAAAAATGTAAGGTTTGGACTTTATGATGTTTTTTATAGCTATACATCTGCAGGTAGGCAAGGTGGTGTAGTGTTAAGACTTGGTTCTTCAAATCTTCAAATCCATCTTCAGACACTTTAAGGTATATTATGACAGGTTAAATGCTTAGTCATTTAACCTGTTTGTCTCAGTTTTCTCACCTGCAAAATGGGAATAACTAAAATACCTACCTGCTAGGATTTTTGTAAGTATATATTAAGATAATATATGTAAAATAGTAGAGTGCCTGGCACAAACTAGGTATATAAATGTTGGCTATTATTCTCTATGATCTTTTGATCTTTTCCCTCTTTTTGAAAAAAAAATTCTCCCTATAGGAAAAATAGTATTGCATTCTTCCATTCAGAAGTAACTTTTATAACTTCTTTACTTCTTAAAGTGGTTTGGCTGCTTTAATAGTATCATCTTGTTGATTTGTTGAACAAAAATCAGCAGAACATCCACAATTAAATTTATGTTTATATCCTTTCTGAAATTGTAGTCTCTCTCTGTGCCTTTTACTACTCCTGTCGTTCTCACTATGAATATAGGTACATAATAAATAAATATATAAATATAAAAATATTCCAGGAAGGACTGAATTGTGCCTTTTTTTCAGCCTTTTCATAGGTTGTGAGAGCAAAAAGCACTTTCCATATGGTGACCAGCTTAATGATGAACCTCTTTATATACAGCTTGACAGAAAATTAGGGTGCATAGACTGCTAGATTTAAAATCAGAAAGACCTCTAAACCTCTAAAGCTTACTATGTGATCACTGACATATGACAATCTCTCAATCTCAGTAAAAATGAGGTTAATATCTATAATTGTCATTTTGCTTGGATACATTAAAATTCAAATAAGATCATAGGATCAAACGATCATAAATTTAAATCTGAAAGCAATCTTTGGTCTTCTAGTCCAATCCTCTCACTTTACAGATGAAGTTATGAAGACCAGCAAGGTTAAGTTTTAAAATCTTGCCATTGTTATTTTATTATTAAAGTTATTATTATAAAGCTGTTTTGATTTATTATCCCAAAGTGAACATAATTGTCACTGAGCCTGTACTTGAAATCATTTTCTAGCTTGTAGAACCTACCGTAGCTTACACTCCACTGACATTGTTCTTACTAAGCCAAATTCAACTTCAAGCCATCAAGAAGCAACAGAATATATATGATTTTTGTGAGGGAGGGTGAAGCAATTTTGAAATACACTATTGGAAGCTTAATATCCTTGACAAGGGCGATTATCCATTTTCATGATTATCTTGTTTTGCTTTGTACTGGACAGAACACCCTTGGAGTATTGTGTCCAGCTTGAGGCCAGACATCTTACAAAAGACATGGATAAATGAGCAAACTCAGAGGGAGATCAGTAAATTGGTGAAAATACTTGAAACAATCTCATGAAAGACTTAATTGAAGGCTTTTAGAATGCTTAAGCAAGAGGAAAATTTTAAGAAAGGAAAGGAAATTTTCTTCAAATACCTGAAAAACTATCTTACCAATAAGATTTTAGACCTATTTTTCTTTATTTTAGTAGGGAGATATCAACACACTTTCATTAAATATTTACAATGGCCACAGCCCTATTGTTGGCTAAAATGATACAATTCCTATCCTCAAAGAGTTTACATTTTATTGAGAAGGGAAGAGTAATAGGGAGGTGGGCTTCAATTCAAAACAGTATCAAGAAGAATTTCCAACCAGATAGATTCATCTGAAAATAGACTAGCTTACTTTCTGAGATAATCAGTTTCCCATCTCTAAAAATTTTCTATCAGGGTCTAGATAATCACTTATTTTGGCATGTTATAAATTCATACAAAGAATTAACAACAAAACTGTAGAACAAAAATACAGCTAGATGGTGCATTGGATAGAGTGCTGACCTTATAGGTCAGGAACTACTAAATTCAAATCCAGCTTCAAACACTAGCTAGCTTTGTGGTCATGGATAAGTCAGTTTTCTGAAATGTAAAATGGGGATCATAACATACCCACTGTCAGAGTTGTAAGGATCAAATGAAACTTTGTAAAGTTTAACATCATGACTGACAAGTAGTAAATGCTTAATATATCATTTTCTCTTTTCCACTTAAAAACTCAGACATTTCGTTTCCACCTTTATCAACACTTTATACAGTTCTATATTTTCCTTTTTATTTATCTTTCTTTTAGATTGATCCAGCTCTGGCAGAGGAATATTAAGGTCTGCCAATTAATTTGTTTCTACATGTCTTTTATCTTTCTTTCATAATTAAGAAAATATATTATTTGGTACTTAGTTGTTTGATATTAGCATAGTTTAAAAAAATTTTTTTAATCATAAGGTAGTTTCCTTCTTTCTCTTGACATCACAAATATTTATTCTTGTTGTCTGATTTAGGGGGAATCATCTTGTGCATGGTAATTATTGCAATTTAAAATTTTCATTCTATACATCTTTATGGTAGATATGTTTCTTGTATATAGTAAATTGATTTTGTTTCTTATCCATTTTGCTGCCTTTTTGTTTTATTGGATTATTTGATCCATTCACATGTAAAGTAATGATTATTAAACGTGTTGAATCAGTATTTTGTCTATGCCATTAATTTTTCTTACATTAATTTTCTGCTGATCTCCCACAGATTCTTTCCTCTCTTCCCCACTCACTCTCCTCTAATTTATTCCTTTTAATCTTACCTACTTAGTTTCTTAAATTAACTTAAACTGCTCATATTTATTTTGCCTATTTTCACGTGTCCCATAAAGTTAAGTCCTTGGCCCATTCTTCCTTTGTTCCCTCCTCTCTCTCTCTCTCTCTCTCTCTCTCTCTCTCTCTCTCTCTCTCTCTCTCTTTTTCTCTTTCTCTCTCTCTTTTCCTCTTTTCTCTCTCTCACTTCTCCCTCTCTCTTCTCTCTCTCTCTCACTTCTCTCTCTCTCTCTTCTCTCTCTCTCACTTCTCTGTCTCTGTCTCTGTCTCTGTCTCTCCTCCTCCTCCTCCTCCTCTTCTTCTTCCTCCTCCTCCTCCTCCTCCTCCTCCTCCTCCTCCTCTCTCTGTGTCTGTCTATTGATTTCTCTTAATATGTCCCTCATAAATACACACACTTTTGGCTTCCATAAGTCTGACTATTATCTCTATACAGATGATTCAGATCTGTGCATACAGTCCCATCTCTCCTTTAAGATTCAGGACTACATCATCAATTACCATTTCAAACTAGATGTCCTAGAGACATGTCAAATTCAACACATCTGATTCAAAGTTGGTTATCTTTTCTCCCCAAATCCTGAATTGTTCTATACATCCCTTTTCTGTAAAAGACACTATTACCAGTTTTCCAGTATCCCAGATTTAAAACCTCAATCTCATCCACAATTACTCATCCTTATTCATTCTGCATTTCAAATGATACCAAATGTTGTCATTTCTATCTCTGCAATATCTCTTGCATCTGACCCCTTTTCTTTACTCACATAGCCACAACCTTCTTTCAGATCTCATTATCTTGAACCTAGGTTATTTCAATGGCCTAATCTCTGTCTAAATTGTCCTTTAACTCCAGGTCATCCTAACCATATATGCTAAAGTAAGTTTTCTTAAGGCCAAATCTAACCATGTCACTTACCAGATCAATAAATTGCTATTGCTTCTAGGATAAAAAAATAAACTTTTAATTATATTGTAAAGCAACTCTATCACATGGCTTTTACATCTTTTTCTAGCTTCATTATACATTATTCACCCTTTTGAATTCTGTGATACAGCCAATTTGGTCTTTTTTTCTGTCCCCCAAACATGACTTTCCATCTTTTGTCCCCATGTCTTTACTCCATGATGCTTTCCTCTTTCTTATCTCACTTCTCTCCTTCACCACAACTTTGGGTCATTATCCACTTCACAAAATATATTTATGTAATTACATGAAATCATGGCATTTAGCATTCAGTAACTCATTCTCTTTATTGGCCAAATTCCATTGAAACCATTAGCCGCACATATTTCTTGAGGATTTCATTGTTCTAAACTCCTTAGTTCTTATTAAATTTTCGTCAAATGATAGTCCAAACAAGTGATTTTATTTCTTACTAATTTTTTATTATTCTATTTATGGTAAACTTTATAATCATTAATAAAATGATGTAAATATGAAAAGAAGAAGAAAAAGGCTTATATGTAATTTCAAAAAGAGAACATTAAGGAATATACACATTTCTCAGTACTATATGGTGCCTTTACCAAAATAAATAATATGCTAATACAGAGAAATTTTAACTACATATCTTAAAAAGTAGAAGCACCAAATACATACTTTGTGATTCCTGATTCAAAGGATAGTAATTAATATAGAAAATACATGCAAAAGATTCAGAACAATTTGAAAGTTTAATACTGATGTCCTGAAAATAAGTGAATCAATGAACAGATCAAAGAAATTATAATAACTCCATGAAAAAGAATGTTAATGAAAGAAAGCATCTTAGCATTTTTACAATGTAGTTAAATCTGTTCTCAGAGGAAAAGGTATTTTTATGAATATATATGAACAAAATAGATATTAAAAGAGTATATAATTGTAAAAACCTAGAGAATCAAAAAGTAAATCCAAAATAAGAATAAAATGGAAAATCTTGAAAATTATCAGAAAAATAGATAAAAAGAAAAACATGAAAATTAAAAATGACATGCAAAACTAATGACTGAATTTTTTTTTAACAGATTGGTAAAATGAATAACTTCAGCCAACCAAATAAAATTGAATTGTCTAAATAATAAAAAAAAAAAAAAGATAAGGTGAAATCTTAATAGTGAGTCTACAAATATAATTGTCAGAAATTATTATGTAAAATTATAAATGAGCAAATTTATGATTGATAAATGATTAATTGATAAATTTTATAATTGATAATGATAAATTGATAGATTTGATAAATGATAATGATAAAACCTTAAATAGGTATCTTAAATAACCCAACTGAGAAAATAAAATTTTAAGAAACTGCAAAAGAGCTGCTACAAAGGGAAAAAAAGTCCTTGGTCCAGATAGATTTCCCAGTGAATTCTATCAAATTTCTAAAGAATACTTAATATCTATTTTACTGAATTATTCTCAAAACTTAAAAAACTTTTTTGATGATGCAAACATGGCCTAATAATTAATCTAGTGAGAGATAGGAGAAGAAAAAAAGAATCAATAATGAATAATGTTGTAAAAGTTTAAGGTAAAATCCAAACAAAAAGCATACAGCAATATATTTAGGAAGCTGGGAAATTCACTATAACTGATTATTTTATGCCAGTAGTACAAGGATAGTTCAAAACTAGGAAAATATAATTAATCACATTAAAAATAAAATAATTCAAGACTTCTGAGTATATCAATAAGTACAAACAATTTAAATGGTAAAAACATAAGTATAAAAGGGCCATTTTTAATGTACTTAAAAGAAAACTTTTTTTAAAAAGTGTTATTTGCAATGGGGAAATATTAGAAGTTTTCCCAATAAGCAGAGTAGCAAAACAAAGATATTAGTCCTCTCCAATATTATTTTGTATAGCTCTGTGATCATTAGGTATTGGTATAAGAGCAAATAAATAAATGTTTAAAAAACTAGAAAAGAGAAACAAACCAAGGGATGATTTTTTCCTAAGTAAAACTTAGAAAACTTAGGGTTTTACTTAGAAAACCCTAGACAATCCAACAAGAAACTAAGATAAATAATAGCTTTAATGAAATAACACAATGCACAATAAGTCAACAAAAAACTGTGGTCAGCATCTAGTGATATATATCACTATATATATAGTGATAACAAACTCCTTTAAAAGTAAGTAAAAAATGCTCCAGATATTTGAGTCAATCTACTAATATACTCTCAAAGTTTACAAAATTATAATGACAGCAATTAAGAAATAAAGAATGCTTTGAATATTTGTAGAGATGTTGATCTTTTACTCATGATTTGGCAAGCCAATACAATAAAGTCATACTATTTAAATTAATTTATAATTTTATACCTATCAAAATGCCAAGCAGATACTTCAGACAAAATAACAAAATTCAGTGGAAGAACAAAAGGTGTAGCGTTTATGAGAAATAATGAGGTGGAAAGGAATGAAGGTAGAGTACCACTTACTAATTACCATACAAAGAAAAGTCAGAGAGATGGTGCAGTAAAATTAGTGCTGGGCCTAGAGTCAGAAAGATCTGAGATCAAATCTGTCTTCAGATATTTACTTAATGTTGTTTGCCTCAGTTTCTTCATCTCTAAAATGAGATTAATATCAACATATATCTTACAGGTTGTGGCAAAGATCAAATGAGATATTTTGAAGATCCTGACATATAATAAGCATTATGTCAATGCTTATGACCCTTCCCTTCTCCCAATGATCATTAAACTGGAATTGGTTAGAAAATAGAAAAGAACAGCAGACTAGATAAGAATATGATCAGATCCTGTGGTTTCATTAGAATTGTTATTATTCAGATGAAGAAACCACTCTAGCACTAGATTTTCTCTGTGATTTATGGTTTTAGAGAACTGCCTTGATCATTGAGAGGTCACTTGTCTAGGATCAGATAGCCAATATGTATCAGAGGTAAAATGTAACTTCAGATCTTTTGGGCTTTGAGGTCAGATTTACCATATACTATGCTGCTTCTCCAATAAGGAAGAATGAAAGGCAACTAATTTTAATAGTCCAGTATTTGATAAAACCAACAGCATAAATTATTTGAGAAAGAACTTTTGAGTTGAAAGCGGTTTCACAGAAATTAGGGTTAGACAAACATCTTATACTATATACTACAATAAGCTCAAAATGGATGTGACCAGAATGAAAATGGTCACATTATGCATTAATTTGGTAATGAGGGTCAAGAACCTCTCTAATCTTTGATTAGGAGAAAAGGCAGGGAGACGAAAAAGGAGAATACTTAGCTCAACAAGTGAAAATATAAAATTGCTTATTTTGATAGCATAAAATTTAAAAGATTTTGCACAAACTATATCAATGCAGCTAGACTAAGGAGAGAAAGCATTGATTAGAAAAACTTTTTTGTGCTAAATATCATTGATAAGAGGTATGATATATGATATATAGGACTGAAATAAATTTATAAGAACAAGATCTCTATACATTAGTTGTCGAACAATATGAACTAATGATTAATGCAAAGTATTAACAAGAATATGCAGAATAGCTCCTAATAACTAATAGAGAAATGCAAATTAAAACAACTATTGAGCTTCACCTTGAGCTTCCCAAACTGGCTAAGATGACAAAAAATAAAAATTGTCATTGCTAGAGGACATGTGGGAAAACAAGCATAATTTGTATTAGTAAATCTATGGACTACTCAAACCATTTTGGAAAATATTTTTCCATCATGCTAAAAAAATTGACTACAATTCTCATAATCTTTGATGCAGAATTCCCAATAATAAACATAAAATTCCCAAGGAAGTTAAAGACCAAAAAATTGTATATACACATATTATATATATATATATATATATATATATATATACACAAACACACATGTATGCGTATATATGTATATGTACTATCTGGGTCTGCATTGCATGCATATATGTGTGTGCTTGTGTGTTATGAATATGCAAGTATTTATATATTAAAATATTAATTGCAACACTTGTTGCAAAGAATTTAAAATAAAATTAGCATCAAGCTAGGTAAATAGTTAAACTTTGTAAATGACTTGGAAATAGAAACTTAACTATGCCATAAAAAGTGAAAATGATGAAAAAATCAGAGAAATATACAGAACTAAGGAAAAATATGCATAATGACTATAGTAATGTAAATGGAAAAAATAGAACCAAGCTGAATATATATAATTGTTATGACATATTTGACTGTAGAATAAAATGTTGAGACAATGTACTCTCTTCTTTCATTGTATCTGAGGGTAGGAGTTATTTCATATCCTGTCAATTTAGTTGAGTTGGCTTAAAATACATTGCTCTCCTTTTATTGGTCTTTATAATAAATGATTACTTTCTAATGATGTTGGATGTAATTTAAATTTAAAGGAATACTTAAAAATAAAAGAATCATGACATGCCCACAAAGACAATACTTTCTACTGAATAACTCAAAAGGCTAAAGTATTGTGGACCCAGTTTTAAGACAATGGCAAGTAAACAAGAAATAAAGAAAACCTAAAAATTCCCATTTTTGTTGTTGTTTGTGGTGGTTTAGACTTGAATAGTTGAAATGGTGCCTAAAGAGTAAAATGTGATTTTTTCTGAGATGAAATGGTGAATATAAGAGATCATTCAGATCATTTGACTATTCAGAGAGGAAGGTGTCACGTTGTCTACATATAAAGACTTTATTTTAACCTATAGCTCCTTGAAAAATTGCCTTTCTTTTTTTTAAAGTCCTCCCACAGCTGATCACACTCTAATAGTCTTAACACCTTGAAAGTTTTCCTTTGCTAACAATATTTTTAAATAAAATCTTGCTCTCTGGTACTGTTTTCTATTTCTTTCTCTTAATGAGAAACAATAGTCTTATTTAGCTAACTTGTTTGTTTGTTTTATTTAACAGCAGCACTGTGGTCAAGGATCTTGTAATACAAATGATCATTTAACCTTGAGCAATACAAATGAAATTTAATTTTTATAAAGCTAAATACAAATTAATAATGACACTTTTAATAACAAATTCCCCTGCATTTTATTGAGTAATAAAGACATTATGGACTATTTACTAATACTACTTACACAAATGAAAAAGACTCTTAATTGGTGACATTGTGCAGTTCATCTCCAGTGTTTTCAAGTGTCTTTGTAAATATGGATTCATATGAAAGGAAGAGTCAAAAGTACCTCTGCATCTGCCCAGAGCATGGTTCACAGCTCCCCAATACTCTGTCCTGGTTTTATAAATTAGAAATCTTGTCATCTTATCATACAGACCAAGAAAATTGTGGCAAACTTTATCTGCTACGTGAACCTTAATAACCCCAACTTTAACTTCAAGAAAATTACACTTGGAAACATTTCACAGTCCTGCAGGTTGCTGAAGATATAATTCCCCCACCCCTTGAAGAGTTATTAACCCTCACAACAGAATCCCTGAGACCTCAAAAGTTGCAGTTCAAATAACATTCAATTATAATAATCACTTTTATTTCTCTTAGCAAATGATTTCCTTTAGGTTTTAGGTAACTAAGCAAGCTTAGGTCAAAAAGCACTCACAATTCATTCATTGTTTGCTGCTTATTTCAAAAGTTATTATAAATTTGCCACTTTGTTGACACCATTGAGTAAGCATCAGCTATACAGAAATGTCATTCAAAGTTATATATCAGGTTTAAAGACCTATCATGCTAAAACATATTCTTTCTCAAAAATGTAATGCATGTGTAAAAATATTAATAAACATAGTTGCTGAATATATAAACAGATTGTATATCAATATATGTATCTATGAATGAAAATTCTATATTAAGCACTTATGAAAAAAGCCTGTGAAAATCACTGTGCTAAGCAGTGAGAAGAGTAATTCAAAAGGAAGAAAATCCCTTATGTACGAAATATCTAATGAAAAAATAAATACATATAAAGGAATAATGACAGGGAAGGAAACTACAGCCTGAGAATCATCAAAGATGACAAATGAAATAGAGCTGTTTACTAACAGACTTTTTCAATAGACAACTGCTGGTGATTTGATTACCATTCTCCAAAGAAGTGAAAAGGAAGCAGGAGAAAGATACATCTTTTGGCAGAATGGAAAATAACTTCTATGAAGGTGAAAAAACATGGTCCCAGAGTGGCTTAGCTCTCCCAGGCAGGTAACCCTGATGATGTGTCATTTGGAGGATGGAACAATAGTAGCAGCAACTTGGTGGAAAATGGTTGCACTGAAGATGGAGGTTCATGATTTAGGAAATAAAAGAACTGAGAACAAATAAAGGATAGACTAGCTCTGCAGGATAATAAAGCTATTTTATGCCTCCTCTGGGCCTTTTCTCTTTGGGAATTCATTCAGATCTTCCAGTAAATCTGTGATATCATGTATGGAGTTATTGCCTCCTGCAATGTAGATTACAATTCATCCATTCCTATCCATCTTGTGTGATTCTTTTCCATGTCCTCACATAAATCCCCACAGTGGTACAGTGACAATCAACTGAAAAGTTACAATTTTGAAATTGAAGTTTGAATATTTTAGCATCATTATACTGCAAAGCATGAACAATAAACATAAAAGACTAATATGGAAATATCAAGTATTCCTTCATTAAGCGAAAGAGCTTTTCTAACTTTTAATAGATAAAAACTGCATGGGAGAAACAGTCTTTTTGTTATTTAGAAAATGAAATTATTAATATCCCCAGTTTATAAATTTCTTTTCTTTTTGTTTAATTCTAAAACTCTAATTTTATTCTTGGGACTTCCCCCAATGAGAAAAAAAAATTCCTTTTACCAATGTAGAACAAGAAATATTCTGTAGTTTAGAGTATTAGAGATTACTATTGCCACTAAAAGATTAAATGATTCACCTGGCATCCCAAAGCCAATATATGTTTGGGGGGGGGGTTGTGTGTATTTTTAAATTTTTTCTTAATTTAAAAAAATTATTAAAGCTTTTTATTTTCAAAACATATGCATGGATAATTTTATAACATTCACCCTTGAAAAGCATTCTGCTCCAAATGTTCCCCTCTTTCCTCCCACCCCCAATTCCCTAGATGGCAGGTAGTGCAATACATGTTCAATATGTTCCATTTTTTGTTAAATCCAACATATGTATACATATTTATATAGCTATCTTGCCGCACAAAAAAAAAATCAGATCAATAAGGGAAAAAAAAACTTGAGAAAGACAATAAAATGCAAGAGAACAACATCAGAAAATGAAAATGGCTATATTGTCAAAGCCAATATATGTTGAAGCAGATTATGAACCTATATATTCCAGAATAGGAGGCTAGTATTCCATTTAATATGGCTTTTTTTGGATTAATTAGTTAATTAAGAATAGTTATTTCTCAATAGAATATCTTCCATTTGATTTGAAGAAGTTGTGCCTCATAATCTGAGAAGAAATATTTCTTCTATTCCCTATTATCTTATTAAAAATATACACATTATAGCAAACATAACACTAGGTTTTAAGGGAAATTACTTTAGTTCTAATTTTGATTCTGCTACATATAACCATGAGCATGAACAAGTCTCTAAGCCTCCCTGGGACTCAATCCTGCATCTTAAAATGACAAGGTTGAACTATATAAGAAAATGTGAAGATTGCGTATCTAAAATCAGCAGGAGTCAGGAATTCAGGTTAGGGGAAAATTGTCAGTCTTATTCTCAGTGAAGAAGGATCGGAGGTGGAAGAGAATGGGCAATAGCAATGTGTGCAGCTGAGTCAAGAAGCTAGCTAGACCAGAAGCCACATGACCAGCAGCTAGGAGTATGGAACCCAGGCCCAATCTCTCTCAGCTTCTCTTCCTGTCTCTCTCTGCCTCCACCCACCAAAATCGTCATTTCCTATACAACACATCAGGACTTGCATGGAGAGTGGGCAGGGACCATTCTTTATCCAATCATGTATATTAATAGAGTATAGCCCAATTACTATTTAGCCTCACGTACTTGGGACCTCAGTGCATCAACTCAAACATCAGCCCATTAGAGAAAAAGTGATTAATAAGTGCTTGTTGATTTATTGATTGCTCTCTAGAGTCCTTTCCAGTTCTTTTCAAGACAGGAGAATCTTCATCATGGAGGTATTTGAGAGGGCTGTCTTTATACCAGAAAAAGATGTTCAACTACGTTTCTGCCAGTAATGGGTAATACAATGACCATAAGACAAAATATAGATAAAAAAAGGAAATTTCAAAAAAAAAAAAACTCAAGCTGTTTTTTGGTGAACAGAAGTCTAAAAGATAAAGCAAATGAAAGAATTCCAGGGCTCATCTCTATACTGACCAAGGAGAACTTCAGAGATTGAAGAAGATACAGAGTGGTTCACACATAGATAGAAACTTGTTATCTTGTACAGAGGCTTCAGTGATGAGGATATTTTAACCAAACAGAATATTTGTAATCATGAAAAAGCATCTAAGTACATGTCAGAGGCAACATGGTACAGTCACTAGAGAGCTAATCTGAGAGCCAAAATAACTTGAGTTCCAGTCTTTACTCTGACACATCAGTTAGTATCACTTTTTTGTGTTGGTAGAAATACTTTAAATGTTTTTAAATTATTGTTATTATTAAAGTTTTTTATTATCAAAACATATGCACAGATAATTTTTCAACATTGATCCTTTAATAGCCTTATGTTCCAAATTTTCCCCTCCTCCCCCCCAACCTCCTCCGCTAGATGACAAGTAATTCAATATATATTATACATATTAAAATACATCTTAAATCCAATATTTGTATTTTGTACAATAAACACATTTGTACAATTATTTTGCTGCACTACAAAAATTAGATCAAAAAGGAAAGAAAATGAATAACAAAACAAAATGTAAACAAACAACAACAAAAAGAGTGAGAATGCTATGTTGTGATATACACTCAGTTCCCAGTCCCCCTCTCTGGGTGTAAATGGCTCTCTTCATCATGAAATAATTGAAATTGGCCTCAATCATCTCATTGTTGGAAAAAGTCACATCCATTGATCATCGTATAATATTGTTGTGGTTTCATACAATGATCTCCTGGTTCTGCTCATTTCACTTAGCATCAGTTCATATAAGTCTATTCAGGTCTCTCTAAAATTATCCTGCTGATCGTTTCTTATAGAAAAATAATATACCATATAACATTAATATACTATAACTTATTCAGTCTGTGTCACTTTTGACAAGCTATGGAACCTCTCAGTGCTCTAGATAGCTCTCAAACACTTTAAATTTCACAGGAGATGCCCACCTGCATTAGTAGATTTTCTCCTCTGGTAGTTTCCTAAATCAATCAAACCATAGATCTGATCCCTATTCCCCTAAGTATTCACAATCCAATTAATTGGTTTTGATAAGCAATAGAATATGATTCTTAAGCTGTATTCATTCAGAAATTATTAAATGACTCCTACTCAGAGAAGTCACAAATCTTACCTCTAGTCTCATATCTCTCCTGAGCTCCAGGCTCAAGTTCCCTACAACAAAACAAACTTTTTTCAAAAAGAGAATTTTTCCTCTCATTATTCCTCAAGACCAGATTTCCCTTTTTGTATTGATTTTACCATCAACAGAACTCAGTCACCCATTCTTCAATTATATCTTTGCCCTTCTTTCTCCTTTATGTCCCATATCCAGTTATCAAACTCTTTTGATTCTATCTTATCAAAACCTCTTTTGATATCTTTTTATCAGTCATCCCCATCCTTCTATTCCCATGGATAATATCTAAGTCTCTTATTTAAGTTTTAATGCTATAATTGCTGAAAGATAGGATCAATTTTGTGACTCATTGAAAATTATATCATCTAAAATATTTGCATCAAATCAGACATGAACCACACACACTTTTTAAAAAATGAAAAGAAGAAAAAAGGAAATAAATATTCATAAGGAATATCCTAAAGAGAGGGAAATTATAGCAGAGGCATTGAGTAAATAAATAAGGAAAAACTATACAATAGAGAAATACAGTGTAATGAGAAAATTCCTGGATAAAACTGCAAAAAGAGAAAATTCTACAATAATTATAACAGCCCCTCCACCCAAAGTTTGGAAAGGACACAAAATTTATCTGAAAGTCTTCAAATTCCATAGATTGAAATCTCATCAAAAAACTCAACAGGAGGAAAGATGGATTTAAAAAATTAACAGGGAATACTAAATGAAGTAATATCTACTCTTAAAAGAATAATGGACAAGATAGAACTAAGGAAACAATGATTCAAAAAGTTAAGTTAGAACAAAATCAAGTTATATGCTATTATGTGATATATTAACTATCAATACAACCGACCTGGAGTTGGAGCTGGAAGTTTGAGGCACAAACATTGTCTCTGCCACTCCCTGCAAAGAATCTAACCTTCCTGGGACATATTTCCCATCTGCAAAATGAAGGGGGTGGAATATATGGTCCCTGATGCATCTAGATGACTTAAGAGATATAGAACTGCATCTGAAGTCAGGAAAAAGTGAATTTAAATACTCAGATATGAGGAAGACAGAGAGATTGGGTGGGGGAGAGAGGGAGAGAATAGGTCCATTAATTAAGCATTCAATTTAAAAAAAATATTAGAAAGTAAATAGATTTTTCAAAACTCAAATAAAAGCAAAAGTATAAATGGTGAAAAGCAAAGAAGAATTTAATAAATTTGTAAGTAAAAGCCTAATAAAATAAAATAAAAGGCTACTGGGGGGCTAAGAAAATAAAATATTAACGAATTTGATTGTTTAAAAGAGGAAAATCTAATTTAAAATATCAAAAGTGAAAAAGTAGAAATCACAACAAATTTAGCAAAAACAAAGCATATTCTTACAAATTCTTTTCTCTAGCTATATGCCAATAAATTTGCCAAATTAGATAAGTAAATAAAATTTTCTCATTGACAGAATGAGGGAGAAGAAAAATTTAAATGATCAATTATATAAGCCAAAAATTAACTACCTAATAAAAAGGCACAGGATAAACTATACTGACAAGCATATTCTATCAAGAATTCAAAGATCAAATCTAACATTATACAAACTGTTTGCAAAAATCAGAAGAGATCATACCGAATTCCAGCTATTGTGAAAATATGATCTTGTTACCTAAACCAGGGAAAATTAGAACAGAGAAAGAAAAGTATAAATCAATATTCTTAACAAACATTGATGTGAAAATTTTTAAATGTTAACATGAAGCTTCAATAACCAAAGAGTAAACAAACACTGGAGCCAGGTTGAATTATAACTATAATGCATGTCTCTTTTAATATCAGGAAAACTACAAACTTAATTTATCTTATAAATAACAAGACCAAGAAAAGAAAACATGATTATAACATTATAAATAGAACTTTCCTCAACATTCTAAATGCTATATATTTCTAAAATGGTCAGTATTAGATGCAATGGGAATAAATTACAAGCCTTACTAATAATATCAAAGGTAAATCAAGGAAGTCTATTATCATTATTACTATTTGATCTAATGCTAGAAGTAATAGCTATAACCATGACAAAGAATTTAAGGTGAATAATAAAGGCAAAGAAAAGATAAAAATATCATTTTTCCAGATGGCATAACAATAGATTACAGAACACAAGATAGAATCCACTAAAATTAATTGAAACAAATAATGGTGTTAGAAAATTTTGTAGATGCAAACTAATTCTTCATAAATCACTAGCATTTTTGTATTTTACCAATAAAACTTAACAGGAAAAGATAGAAAGGGAAATTCCTTTTAAAATAACTACATGTCATATAAAATCTTTGTTAGTCTACCTACCAAAACAAATATGAACTACATGAATACTACCAAAAACTCTTTATGAAAATAACAACAGAAGTAAATAATTGAAGATTATTAATTTTTATAGATAGACCATGCCAATATAATAAAAATGGCAATAGTACCTAATTACTTTCCTTTTCAATGATATGTCTACATAAATAGTGAAGTATTGCATTTTAGAGTTAGGGGGAAAATGACAAAATTTCTCCAGAGAACAATAGCTTAAGAATCACAGGAAAATAATGAAAAAGATGTCATGTGATCTACAAAATATAAGACTAACCATTTTCTTCCATCCATATAAATTTAAAACAACATAAGAATTAAGTGCAAAAGATAAATTTCAGCTATTGCCACAGGCCAAAACACCAAGAAGTCTAATGAAATAACAAGATCAATTAATAGCAAAAAAAAAAAAAAAAAAAAAAAAAAAAGTCTAATCCCTGACACATTTATCTAGTATTCTAGCTTTCTAGTTTACAGACTTTACACTCTGTAAGGTGGTACAATGAGATTGAGATCCACAAAATTTATATTTGGGGATCCACTCAACAATATTATTCTTGTTGAAGCAGACTTAAAGCAAATAAGTGGTATCGTACACTTGAATTAGAATCAGAACATGTTTTCAATCCTGCTACATCAACTTTATTTGCCATATGACCTCTAGAAAAATCACTTAACCAATTATCATCCTCAATCTCTTCATCTATACAATGGAAATAACAATAACACCTACCTCACAGGGTTATTGTCAGAATGAAATTGAGATAACACATATAAAATATTTTTCAAATCTTAAAGCACTGTATAAATAACCATCTCTCATTATTATCTCTGCTGGCATATCTGCTATATTCTTATGTTGGGAAGTTCACTTTTCACCTGCCTCAATGCTTTCTCATAATTTCTGGTTGTTATGGGGGAACAGAGATGAACAAAAGTCACATCCCTTTCTCTCAGCTCCAAAAGATCTACCATCAGAGGAAGAGGAAACAGAAAGGAAATCAAAACTTCAATAAATGTCACACAACAACAAAAAAAAAAACAAATCAGTACTAGAAGAGGCAGAAGGCGCAATGAATTACCAAGAAAGCATAGAACCAGAGCAAGTTGTTGTTAAATGATTCAAGGAAGAAATAAGAATTTCCTTAAAGAAATAAGAATTTTAATAGGACAATTTATGGCCTGTATAACAGACACACTAGGAAAAAATTTTAAAATGAAAATTTGAAAAAAAAACAAAACTTGAACCTATAGTAGCCTATCTCAAATAAGAACTAAAAAAGAGAATCACTTTGAAAACCAAAAAATTGAAAGGAGAGAATTCTTTTTTAATGGAATGGAAATATTCAAAAATGAAGGACAAACTGAAAAAAGAGAAGAAAAAGAAATAACATTAATTGAACACAAGATCTCTATATGTGAAAAACTTATTGATTTGATAAATAGGTTATGCAGAAGCAAAGTAAGAAATCTAATTCACACAGAACATGACAAGTCCAAAACCCTGAATAAAAGAAACAATACAAGAAAACTACCCCCAAAGTTCTAAACACAGAAAGCAAAAGTATCAATTTTTAAAAATCTATAATATACTTTCAGAAAAATAAGCAAATCAGAAAAACTATAATGCAAATTCCAATATACACAACAGTTAAATTTAGTAATTAATTAATAAATTAAATTCTAATAACATATGGCATATGATTCTAGCATCAAGGAGAAATAACTTGAAATATAATGAGATGGGGGAATCAAATAAAATAAGACTATTTTTTGCTTCCACCAGTAAAAGCAGAAGGAATGGAACCATGTATTATAAACATCAAAGGAGTTAAAGATTCAACGTAATGTGACTTCCCCAGCAAACCCAAACTTAATCATCAATGAAAGAGAAGAATACTTATAAGGAGAGCCATTTGAAGCATTAAAAAAAAAAAAAAAAACAGGAGTACCAAATTATTTGCTTTGTAAACAGACAAAAAATAAGAAAGCTAAATACACATAGAAATCAAGGGGAAAAAAACAATTAAATAAATCCCTTACACCTACCCCATCCCCAAAAAGGAAAAAGGAAATTAAGAAATGGAAAGATACCTTCAGGGTTAAAAATAAGAACAACAACAACATTTATAAAATGAACAGAGAGACCATTGCATTTGTTTTATTTTGTTTTGTTTTTCCCTAGAAATATAGTATGAAAGCAAAACTTAAATAGAAGTAATGTTGAAGAAAAACTGAAACAATGTGGACTAAATAGTACAATTCCCTGCCTATCAGAATTAATTTTTTTTTTATAGAATTTAGCTGCAGAATGGAAATGTATATAGAATGAAAGAAAAGGAAGAAGATAGGGATATGAAGAGAAAAGTCATTATTCAATGGGGTACTTCGAAGTAGGAAGAGGCCCCACTGAAATATAACTCCATGAGATGAGAGAAATATTCTCTAGTTGGAGTTTGGGATCGTTTCAATGGGTATAAACTGCAGGGATGTGGTACTTACAGAGACTTCTGAGAGTGTCTCCATGTGTCTCCATGAACAGCATCCTGTTTCACAAAGACTAGAATCAGAGTTATTGAGGGCAACAGATATCCAGAAGGAGAAACAAAGACCAGAGGGAATATTCAATGGTAAATGAAAAAGAAAATTATTAGGAAGCTGTTGTTGCTATTCAGTCGTTTTCAGTTGTGTCTGACCTTTCATGTCCCTATTTGAAGTTTTCTTGGCAAAGATATTGGAGAGGCTTGTCATTCAGTTCTCCAGCTCATTTTACAAAAGAGAAAATTAAGACAAACAGGGTTAAGTGACTTGCTCAGAATCACACAACCAGGAAATGTGCAAGACAAGATTTGAGTTTGGGAAGATGAGTTTTCCTTACTGCTGGCCTAGTACTGTATCCATTATGCCACCTCATTGCCCCATTGGGAAGATAGGGTTTAATTATGAACCATACAGTTGGTGCCCAGGCAAATTTTTCCTATGTGACAATTATTTTGTAGCTTCTTTCTTCTGTCAAAATGTATTATTCTAAGAAGGAGGCATAAGAAGGAATTAAAAAAAAAAAAAAGAATACTTAAAACTCTAACAAAAAAAAAAAAAAATCAAGCACAATTCCCAAGGATTGACAAAGAACCCAGTCGAAATCATGATAGCGAGTTGATAGAATAATGTGTTTAATGAAAAATGCATTTTTTAAAATTTGGCCAATATGAAGATTTGTTTTGCGGGGCTTTATTTAAATGATACAATGATTTGCTATTTATTGATGTCTATCTCTTGTGTTATATCTCTCTGGATGTTTCTCTTATTTCCTTCTTTATTCTCAGAGGGTGAGTGGAAGATGGGAAAGAAACAAAAGGTTTGATAATTGAAAAACATTTTAAAAAATAAATTTTATTAGTTTAAAAAGAAAGTTAGGTCAAGATATAAAAATCGGTTAGGTAGTAATTATTTAGAAGACAGAACTCTAAGCACTTCAGAAGTTTTAATTCTGTGAGGAACAAAGGTTAAAGAAGGAATAAATAAGGCATGAATCAAAGAATAAAAGTCTAAGAGACAGAAATGGAAGGTAAATAAATAAAGAGAACGAAAGATCTTTTTAGAAACAAGAAAAAATATTTAACCAACAAAAGAAGTTGAAGGGGAAGCGGGGAGAAAGGAATTTCCCTTACCTGCTTATCTGACTAACAAAAAGGAGAGGGAGAGTTAAATATTTAAATTAGATAATTAGAAAAAAGGAGGGAAGGAAATAATTTTTAAAAACTCCAAATCTAGGCAAATGGTCTGACAAACAGGGTGAGAGTGAGGCTTGAGGATGAGGGGAAGAGAGTTCATAGGAAGAGAGTTGCTTTAAACTAAAATAGACAAAAATAACTGAAGATCCAAGTATTTACAGAGTAATAAGACCAAAAAAATTTAAAAGGGGGCAGTTGGTGATGCAATAAAGAGAGTAGCAGCCCTAAAATCAGGAAGACCTGAGTTCAAAGATGACTTCAGACACTTAAAACTTTCTAGCTGTGTGCCCTGGGCAAGTCAATTAATCCCAATTGCTTTAGGGGAAAAAAATTAATTAAAAGGCCTAAATCTGGAAAAAAATAAAACATAAAAAGTAGGGGTAGGTGGAGAAAACCATAAATAATTTTCTCGTAACTTTAAATGAAAATGTATTAAGTGATTCAATAAAATGAGAACAAAAACTTTAATAAGTAAACAAAATCCTGAAATCTTTTATTAATAAGAAACACAACTAAAAAGTTAAGACATAAACAGAGTAAAAATGAGGGACTAAAAAAACTTATTATTCATTGCATATTAAAAAGCAAAAATAAAAAGCAACAATGTCATCAGACTTTAATGCAGGAGAAACTGAGGCAAGATAGAGATTAGAGAGTATTTAATAATTTATTAAATGGGAGAGATTTACTGGGACCAAATGGATCCATGATTTGGTCCCAGGGCTGAATAAGACTATCGTCTCCAAGAATCCAGCACACAATGTGAGTTCTCAATGATTTATATACACATGGCTCAGACTCAGGAGGTAGATTGAGGCAGGGTGGAGTCAGGGTGCTGAGAGTAGGAATGGAACTCTGACAATCAAGTTCTGACAGGGCATGGGGGATGGGATAACCTAATGGGAGGAGGAACCCCCAAGATGGGGAGAGGCATCTTGATAAAACAGTATCTGACACTCAGGTAGCTTGGGATGGGAAGAAGCATTCTGATATTCTAAAACATAAAATCTTTCATCCTAATCAAATATTCTGATAAGGAGGGAGGGGAGGTTTTGCAGCATTGAGCTTTGAGCTGATTATTATAAACTGAAGCAGAGAAACTTAGTCAGAATGGGGTCAGAATAATTAGGGAGACTGAGTCAGGACAATAAAAGAGAACTGTGGCATAACAAGACAAAGAAAAAACAAAATTTTAAATTTATAGAGAGAAACAAGGAAATTACACTATATTGAAAGGAACCATGGACAACAAATTAATACCACTGTTAAAATTATATTCTTTGTATGCTTTAGTACCTAAACTCATAAAGAGGAAATTAATTTAATTACAATATGACAGTCAATAATAGAATAATAACAGAAGATTTTAATATCCTTTTTGTAGTCTTTGGTAATTCTAATAGAAAGATAAAAATTATTGAATACATTACTAGGAAAACTAAAGGTAAACTATTATGGTCTAGAGTATTCAATGGTAAATGAATAAGAAAATTATTATTAGGAAGCTGTTGTTGCTATTCATTTGTTTTATGTCTTTAATATTGTTTATGTCTTAGGTCCAGCTTCTTAAACTGTGATTCACAACCCCATATAGAATCCAGTAACTGAAGGTGGGTGTCACAAAATTAAGATCTATTATCAATAAATGCTTAATTTATATACCCATTTTATATACTTGAGGTCTTGTAAAAATTTCTCAAATAAAAAGGGATCATGAGTGGAAAAAAAGTTTAAGAAGCCCTGTTTTAGGGCACAGAAATTTTTAAAAATGTATAAAAAGTCAGAAATAGTCAAGAGATACTTTATGGATATATCACAATGAAAATAGGAATGACTTTAGAGGCTACAAACAAATGACAGAGATCAAAATGGAAAATTTAACAATGAAATCATAAAAAGATCAGGTTAAAGGTGACAGAGCATGTCTGTAATCCCTACTATGAGAGAGCCTGAAAGTGGTACTTTGCTTGAGCTCCAGAGCCCACTTTAAAACAGTGGGCTAGGTCAATCCAGATTCTGTACTGTTTAGCATTAATATATGTGGGAGTTTTTTATAGTGAAGGGCAATAAGGTTGCCTAAAAAGGAGAAAATTGGCCCATGTCAAAAACGGGAACAGTTCAAAGATCCTGTGCTAAACAAAATGGAATCAAAGCAATAAGTAATTTGCACTTCAAAACTGAGTGATATTAGAAAATCTAATGTTTAAAAAATAATATATGAAATTAATTGTGAAAATTAAAAAATAAGTAGATACAGAAGAAATTATAAAAGCAATTAATATTATATGAAAAATATTATAATGATGAAAAACAGATCAAAATTTCTAGGATGTAATTAAGTCAGTTCTCACAGATACCCTTCCCCCCAAAAAAAACTCTTTAAAAGCATACATTAGCAATACAGAAAAAAGAAAAGATTGATGAATTGAATATGCATTCTAAGCTAAAAATAATATTAATTGGATGTATTGAAAAGAATTAACCTAAAAGCAAAAAGAATATAGAGAAGAATGACAAACAAAACCAAAGCTAGTTCTTAAAAATATTAACATGTTTTTAGTCAACTTGATTAAAAAGAGGTCAGCAAATCATTTTTAAAGCAAATGAACTAGGTAAAATAACAAATCCAAAAGAAAAATAAGATTTCTCAGAATCTATATAGTTTTATATTAGTAAAATGAAAACACAAAAGAAATAGAGGCATCCCTTCAAACATAAAATATCTAAACTTACTGAATATTATACAAAGATTTAAATAATATGCTCTCAGCAAAGAAAATGGAATTAGCAAAAAAAAAAAAATGAATTGCCAGAAAGAAAGCATGGAGTGGGAAAAATGTCCTATTCTTGAACAATTCAGAAAATCAAAAATTAATAAACAATTTGTACTAATACAATACAAATTATCCTTAAATCTGAGAAAGTAAGCACTCTACCAGACTGCTTTTATGAAACAAATATAGTACAAAAACCTAAACCAGGGAATGGTAAAACAAAGAAGAACTATAGACCAATATCATTAATGAATACTGGTTTTAAAATGTTGAAATATTGTTAAATCCTTTCAAACAAACTACAGCAATCCATTCAAGGAATCGTTCATTATTACCAAGTTTGATCTATACCAAGCATGCAAGAATGATTCAACATTAGGAAAACAATCAATATAATTGATTTAATTTAAAACAAAACAGTTCCTATACCATGTTTTATCTCATTGGATCCAGAAAAAGCTTTAGGCAAAATACAACACTTGTTTATGCTAATAAAAACAAAAAAAAATCATCTACAAAGCACAGAAATAGAAGGGACGTTATAAAAAAATATATCAGCATATATCAATCTAAAATGAAAGTATCATATGTCAAGGAGATATATTAGATCTTTTCCCAATAAATATAGAACTAAAGCAAGGATGACCACTCTCTCCTCTAAGATTTGGTATAATTGACATTTTAATAATAGAAATAAGAAAAGAAAAAGAAATTAAAGGCAAAAGAAAAGCATGATGAGGAAATTAATAAGGATATCAACTGATGCAGCAAAATTTCAAACTACAAAATAAACCCACAAAAATCAACATCATTTTGTATAATAACAACAAAACCCAAGAGATAATAATAGATAGGGAAATCCTTTTCAAATAGTTGCAGGGTACATAAAATATTTTGGATGAATCTACAAAAGCACATAAAATAACCTGTTCAGATTTTTTTTTTTTAGTGCTCCTTTAAAAAATAACAACTAGCCTAAATAGCTGGCAGGTGCTATTCATTGTTAGATGACTGGATCATGCCAATATAATTAAAATGATAATACTACCCAAGTTTATTTACAGTATTAATTTTATATCAAATAACCAAAAAGATACTTTATAAAATTTGATTTGAAAAATAACAAAATTTATTGAATTAAAGATCTAGAATATCAAGAGAAATAATTAGAAATGGAAGAAATTAAGGAGTAGTAAGTCTAGTCCTCACATTATTTTATAAAGAAGAAACCTTCAAAATCATTTGGTAGTATTTCAGAAATAAAGGAGATTAATAGAATAGATTAGAAAACGGAGAACCTAAAACAGCTGAAATGCTACAGTTATTTTAATTTACATTTCTCTTGTTCTTAGTGATTTGGAGCTTTCTTTCATATAGTTGTTAATGGCTTTTGACTATATGTACATACATACATATATTATGTATAAGCACATATATAAACACAAATATTCAAATAGAAATATATACAATATTCAAACACAAATATGTACAAATATATTAGAAGTCTATATATTTAGAATGTCAAATCCTTATCTGAGAGATTTGACACAGCTTATATCCCCCATTTTGCCATTTCCTTTCTAGATGCATTTTGTTTGTATAGAAGTCTTTCCATTTAATATAATTAGAATTATCAGTTTTATCTTTTGTAAATGCCCCTATCTCTTGTTTGATTATGAATTCATTTCCTTCCCATGTGAAATGTGAAAGCTATGAAAAAGATATAATCACCTTTTCTTCTAATTTTTTAATGGTAGGATTTTCAATATTAAGAACACATTCATTTAAAAATAAAGTGGAATATAATGTACTTTTCTAAACCTAATTTTTATCAGACTATTTTCCAGTTTTCTCAGTAGTTTTTATCAGATGTTTTTTTTCCTAAGTGATATGTGATTTCCATTTTATCAAAATCTCTCAGATAAGTATTTGGCATACAAAATATGTAGAATTCTAACAAATTTGTACATATTTCTATTTGAATATTTGTGTTTCCATATGTGCTTATACATAATATAGTTATGTATGTACATATGATCATAAGACACTACCAACCATATGAAAGAAAGCTCAGAATCATTAAGAATAAGAGAAATGTAAATTAAAATAACTGTGTTTTCACCTCCCAGGCAGTAAACTGGTAAACAGGAGAAAACAAAGGAATAAAAAATATTGGAGGAGAATAGGAAGATAAACACACTAATGCATTGTTGTAGAGATGTGAATCAGTATAACCACTTCAGCAATAAATTTAGCAGTGCACAGATAAGATGATTAAACTTTGGCTTTTAAACCAGAGATTGCGCTATTAAACTGATATCAGAAAGAGATCATCGATATTTTTTAAAGGCACCACACGCATCAAAATATTTCAAGTAAAGAGTTGAGGATGACTCCAAAATTGCTTACCAGAATAAAGGGCAAGAACTTTTTGTCATCTATGTTATCTATGTTTTGCCTCAAATCATTGATGGGAAAATAATAGCATAAGGGGAATGATAAATTCTAGTAGCACTCTATTAGAAGCTTCCTTTCAAGTTGTCATTGGCTTATACCATTGTTTTGGTCTCTACACCAATTCCAAATATACCAGTCTATACTAATTAAATTTAGAAAACATTAATTTCATCTATTCCAATCCAATTCAACAACTATTGTTCATGTATCTACTATATTTGGGGCTGTGCTAGAAAATAGAGGCACAATGACAAAAACAACCCCTATCCTTATGCAATTTGTATTCTATTTGTTTGAAAAGGAACACAACATATATGCATATATATAAATTCAAAAATATATAATTAATTCAAAGTAATTTTGAGAAGGAAAGAATATTGGTAACTGGAAAGATCATGGCAGAATTTTATTCTATGGGTGTGATACACTGCACATATTTTCAGATATTTTGATGTATTATTGTTATGCTCATTTTACCCCTACTTTTTCTTTTCTATCCTTGTTTTAAAATATAGTTGCCATATGGAATGAATCTCTGAGAGGAGGAAGAAAATGAGGAGAAGAAGGAGGAGGAAGAGAAGAAGGAGGAGGAGGAGAGATCCTAGTGAAATTTATGGTGACGTAAAAACTATTTTTTACAAAAGGAAGTACTTTGTGTACAAGCATGCACTTGAGCAGTGCTTTCGAAGAAATCTATGGTTGACTACAAAAAGACCATTGCTTAATATCTACTAAGACAGAACCAGTTTCATTTCTTTCATAACACTGCCTTGATGTATGTTGGGCCTTCCAAAGATCCTCTTAAAGTAACTTTTCAAAATATAAAAATCATAAGCTTTCTGAATAAGTTATAAGAATAGGTTTAAAAATTTACCTTCTTTCATTTCTCAACTTTGAACCATATTTTCCAAAATGTATTGTTATTGTGATTTTCTCCCCTACTCAGATTTGCATTAAAGTTATTGAATATCAAAGGATATGTTCACTTAGATTGTAGATTTTTATCCAGTTGTTCATAGAATTTATCTATTTCTTTATCATTTTCAACAAATGTTAGAGAATAAACTGTAATTATCTTCACAATGTTCTTGTGTTTATAATGAACACTGCAAAGTGAGATGGCTGACTATCCCATGAAATGATGTTTATTTCTTTTGAGGGCACCATAAAATAAACTTTTCTAACTTCTTTATTGTCTCCAAGTAAAATCCATGAGCCAACCTTGAAGTATCTTGTGTTTTCTTTTTTTCATTAATACTAATAACATCAATATTAATGCAATACAGTTCTTCAAATATTATATCAAACCACTGATCATTGAACAAATATTTTACATTTAGGGAACTAACATTAGTCAAAATATTTATAGAATATTTAAAAACTGTGATTATTGACACCCTCTGTGTTTCCTTTACCATCACTGTCATTATATACATAGAAGGGGCATGCACAATACCAAAGGCTATTTGGTATTGGTCTTTGGTATATGAATTTCCAGGACCAAAAAAAATCATTAAAATCATTAACTCCACCTCTTTTTTCTGTCTCTCTCTCTCTCTCTCTCTTTCTCTCTCTCTCTCTCTCTCTCTCTCTTTCTCTCTTTTCCTCTCCCTTTTCCTCTCCCTCTCCTCTCTATCTTTCTGTACTTCCATCAGTGCTTCTCTGTTTCTGACTTTATCTGTCTCTCTCTGTCATTGTCTGTTTCTATCTCTGTCTCCCTCCCTCCCTCTCCCTCTCTCCCCCCCCCCTCTCCTCTCTGTCTCTATCTTTCTGCACCTCCATCAGTGCTTCTCTCTGTTTCTGCCTTTTTCTGTCTCTCTACCTAATGATAGACTTTCTCCGTCGCTGTCTCTCTTTTTCCCTCATTTGTTTTGGAGATTTGAGCTGGAAGTGTCCACTCAAGGAGAGATTGTTCTTTCAGTTGTCCTAGGAAACATTACTGTCCTAATGGCAACATACAGAGAAGAAAAATGGAGAATCCAAAAACTTATAAAATATTGGTTATTATTAGAGCAGCTAGACAGTAGGAGGCAAATATGGTGAACCAAGACAGAGACCACCTCCCTCCATTTACCTTTTAGTGGAAATACTTGACTCACAATTCCCTACCAACAGAGTAGTTTTTGAGTTTTGAGTACACATGGAGAAAACCAAGAATAGAAGACCAGATTGCAAGGTGGGTGGGCGGTGGGAGAGTTAGAATCTCAGACCTCACTAGGAGTGGTGAATCACCTGCCACAAGAGAGTTTTAAAGCTAGTGGTAACCATTTTATTTTCACTCTAATGAAAAGTCCATTTAATCAACATGTGAATAAGTAATTCTTTTGTGTTACATGAAATTGATAAAATGATCAAAATTCCATAGCCAGGTCATTAGAGATTTAGGAATCCTCATTTATCTACATATCCCTAGAAAGTCTGGGAAAAGAATGTAAAAAAAAAGTCAAAAGTGGCAACACTGGAATTTCACCCAACTACTAGGGATTAGGAGATATTGATCAAGTTTTGAGCACCTCCTGACTTGATCAATAAAAAATCTCACCACGATGAGTTTTGTTTACATGTGCCCAATGAAAAAGGAAAAGGGGAAGAGGGGGCAGGGAGGAACTAAGTCTGTTGTGCCACCTGGTGGATGATCTATAATATTCTGAAGAGAAATAGATGAAGATGAAGTTGTCTTGTGTCAAAATGAAGCAAAGTTTATCACCTCTTTGATCTGTGCTTTACCAACAATTTAGCTGTTTTATTGTCAGCATTTATTGCCAATTTTGAGTTAGCTAGCCAGGTTTTAGTTAGTGTAATGCTACTCTTGGAATCAGGAAGTCCTGAGTTCAAATTATCCCTTGAATACTTATTAGTTGTATGATTTTAGGCATATCATATAAGCTCTCAATCTCTGTTTCCTTATCTAAAAATTGGTAATAATAACAGCATCTGTCTCATAGAGTTGTTGCAATGATTTAATGAAATAATATATGTAAAGAGCTTTGTAAACCTGAATGATGATTATTATTACTTCACAATTTAAACATTCCTAACACTACTTTTGTTGTTGTTGTTGTGGCAAGTGGGGTTAAGTGACTTGCCCAGGATCACACAGCTAAGAAGTGTTAAGTGTTTGAGGTCAGATTTGAACTCAGGTCCTCCTGACTTTAGGGCTGGTGCTCTATCCACTGCCCCACCTAACTGCCCCTATAACATTACTTTTTTAGGACTTTATGTCATTCTTTATGCCAGTCCTCCATCTCCTACTAGTGTCCTTTGTCACCATGTCATTCTAAAATCTAAGCAAATGAAGCTATAAAGTTACACAGGACATATATATACTAGTCTCTATAGCGTTATCTTAAGAGGATCATACTTTGTATCTTATAAATTATGTGCTTGAAAGGTTCTTATCACTTTGGGGCCACCTTCCCCTTTAAAATAGTATGGCATGTTATGCTATTATCTTTTATCTGAACCCTTCAACATTAACTCTAAAAATAGTGTGCATATTAGAATATCCCTGTCTTTGCTCTCTTTATATATTCCATCATTTCTTCTCAATATGCTTTTGAGCTGAATCAAGCTATTTTCATTACTTTTTCCATCTTTTGAAAAATACATTTTAATTAAAGGAAGACCTTAGTTGTTCTGCATCTCTGCAGAAAATAAGCTTCAGCAAATTTCCAAATGATTGAAGTCAACCCCGTTACTATCATTTCATGTCTCCATACCAGATTCTATGACCATGAATGACCTTAGCAAATTATGTAGTGTTTAGTGTTTTCATGTACATAAATCTTATGGGATTTTTTTTGGGAGATGGAGGTGATGATATATCCTACTCTGTGATGATTTTTAAAAATGACTGTCAGTATCTTCATCCCTGTGAAGCCAGGTAAAAGATGACTTTGTGCCTTATGGTTCAACATTCTGTAACCTTTCTTTAGAACCTTTCGCATAATTAAACAGACCTGAAAATATCTAAGGTAGCAGATAAAAAACAAGATCTCAGTTTGTTATAACAAATAAGGAAATAGTAAACAATTATTCACTTCAGAAAAATGAGCAAGTTGACCACTTTAGGTGTCACCAAGTCAATCTTGACTAATGGTTCTTTTAAAATTTAGAAAGGCACAATTACAGCTATTTCTTTTGCTACTCAATTTTTCCTTCTAATGCTAATGAAATGATAAACATATAGAGAGCTGTAATTGCCTTCTTTTCTCAGATACACCTACATAATAGCTTGAAATGAAAGACTACCGTATTTCCTTAAGGAATTATAGTTATTGACAAACTTTATTACTTTCTATAGAGGCAAATCAAGAGTCTCTAGGAACATATCTAGAACATAAAAAGTTCATTCCCTTTCCCCTCTTTCAAAGAGCAAAATCTTTACCCATATGTCAGTGACAGTAATTTGCCTTTAACCTTATTTAAAAAGTAAATTTCTCCTTTGAATACTTATTAAATCAGATTCAATATCAAGGAAAGTATGAGACCAGATAACCCATGTAATTTCTTCCTTATCAATGGAGAATTCTATAATAAAATATTCTTTTTCAATAGAAAATTTTAAATACTTATTACTGCTTAAGATCTTAAAACTATCAAAAGCATTTGGTTAGGGAAAATATGTTCAAAATAAGTTTAAATCCCAAGTGTGTGTGTTTTTGAGGGTAAGGCTAGAGTTGATCAGGATTCATGTAGGGGGTCTTCCTGCTGGTAAGGAAAAAAAATTTTAATTACATTCAATTTCTCATCCAATTGGAAAGGGAATTCCTGATTTAAAAAAAAAAACTCCTTTTATCAATGTTCATTGGCACCTTCTTTGTGATTTCTACTCAAAGATTTGTCTAGATCATTGATATCTTGGGTGACTTACCCAGTCACATGTACAAGATAAGTCAGAGATGAAATTTGAACTCAGGTCTTCTTGGCTTCAACGCCAACTCTCTATCAATTACACACTGCAATGAAATAAACATTTTTTAAAATTCTACCACAGCATAAAAAAAATCATTACCTAGCCCATACTGAAGAATTATTGCTATGAGAAAAACAACTCACAAAATATAAGATAGTGGTTAGTTTCCAAAGATCAGAAAAAGCAACTAAGGTAATATTCAGGGTGAGAAATAGGATAGCAACTGATCTGGCTTATTTGGAATGCTTCTGAAGAATGCTTTGAATTGATAAATCTTCAGAACTTTCATTTTAATATCCTTCCTCCAAGACACTTTTGTGTATAAAACAAACTTTACCATATTTTTATCCTCCCAATTCCACTGATTTCTACTATGATTTTAAATCTTGTGCACTGGGATATTTTATAACAGATATTTTATCTGCTGAGGCATGGATAGCTACTGTAATAAAGTCTTATATATTCTGGGACTTGCTCAAATGAATAGTGTAAAATACTTCACAACCTAAACTCACAAGAAACAAAGTTATCCCTACTCTAATATTTGTTTTTAGTGTTCTTGGATTTCTAATATAGATTTAAACAAAATAAGAGGTTTTTCCAGTGGGGTATAAGGACAAGAGATCACCTGGATTTTTACTGACCCAGCAAATTTTACATCACAGACATTATAATTTTGTGAATGTCAAAGTCTTCCAGATACAATTGAACACTGGTAAATGTTACATGATAAAATCTATTAATTATCCATAGATTTCTATACTTTGCCCTTTAAAAATATATGTATATATATCTATATATAATATAGATATATATACATATTGATCCTTTTAGCTTATACATCTCCTACATTTCTCAATGTCTTCTTTTGTCTTCTCCAAGAAAGCTATAGCTTTCAAAAAAATTTTAAAGAGGAAAAAAAGCTAGAAAAATTTAATCAACAAATCAAACACATTGTGTTATATCCATTTTTCCCCCTACCATTTCTGCAAGAAGGGAGGGAAGTACTTTCTCAAATATCTTCTTTGGGGCAAAGATTATTATGATTTCACAGTATTTAGTTTGAATTATTTTGTTCTTTCTTTTTGCGTTGATGTAATTATTGTACAAACAAGGGTTTTTTAGATCTTTTTAACTTCACTTGGTATCAGTTTATATAAATCTTCTCATGCTTCTCTTGATTCTTCATAATCATCATTTCTTATAGTAGCATGCAAAATTCCCTTACATCAATGGACCAAAACTTGTTCAATTATTCTCCATTGTATAGTCATCTCCTTTGTTTCCAAGGTATGAAGTAATTTTTAAAATATTCCTATTAATATTTTGGTACATATAAGGCCATTTATTATTGACCTTTCTGGTTGTATATATTTATCAATAGAATCTCTCAATCAAAAGGTATGATCATTTCAATTATTTTCTTTGTCTACTTACATACTTAAATACCTTCCAACCAGAATGGTTGGGAAAAATGTATAACTCCTTCAAAAATGCATGTGTCCTCCTTTCTAGTTCCTCCACCATTGACTATTCTCAGGAATATTTTTGTCATTTTTGTCAATTTTCTGATCTAAGATTAAAACCTTGAGGTTATTTTTATTCTAAGGTCTCCTATTATTATTTATTTGAAAATTTATTTTATATGTTTATTAACTATTAATAATTATTTTGAAAACAGTTCAACTATATTTGATCTTACCCATTTCTCTTAAATGCCTACATCTCTTGAAGATTAGACATTTATGAGAAATAATTACTATAATGGCTTATCTTCAACCACTGATTTTAAAAGAGATTTTAGATACTAACTTACCTTCAATTCTCTTAGTTTCATTAATTATAATTTGAAATTTTAAATGTAGTAATATTGAGATGAAAGCAAAGAAAGGAAATAAAAATTTAAGTAATATCTTTCTATGTGATAGGCACTGTGCTAGGTGCTTTACAAATACTTTCTCATTTGATCCTCACAACAATCCTGGGAGGAAATTGCTATTATCATTCTCACTTTACAGTTTGGGAAACTGAAGCAAAAAGATTAAATGACTTATGTAGGGTAGCACAGCTAGTCTGAAGCCATCTTTGAACTCAGGTCTTCCTGGCTCTACACTTTGTTCTCTATGCCATACTCATACCTTGTAAAAAGTAAAATCTTGTCTCAAGTTGGTTCAAGATAATTTTGGTAGTCCTAAGGGGTCCTCTATAACTACTATAAACAATAAAAAGTTGAGGACTTTTCCTCCAAATTCCTAGCTTTGTTGGAAATAATTCAATATTTAGGGGGAAAAATATTGAATCGGAGTTATAAGATCTGCTTTGGAGTCCTGGCCCCCTTACTTACTTGCTGTGTAACTTTGGATTAGTCACTAAATCTTACCAAGCTTCAGATAGTTTCTTTCTACTTCTGACTTTAAAATGAGGATAGTATCTATCATGCTTATTTCCTGCAGTCATTGTGATAATCAAATGAGAAAATGAAGAAAGAACTGCTTTGAAAACCATAAAGCACTATACAAACATAAAGATCATTACATTCTGAGCCTGTATCATTTCTTAGGATTAAGAGTTTTATATTACTGTAGAAAATAGACATAAATTTGTAACCAGTCATTTGCTGGTAAATGTTTGACAATTGATTCTCCAGAAATATATAACATAATATATGTGTAATCTTCATTATTAAAATTTTCTCCATCACTTTCTTAAGCATAGACAAGAAATCAAGCCTTGGTGCTACAGTATTTGCCAGTTTCCAAGGTGTGAATGTCCACACTGAAAATTTAACAATTGCCTCTGAAAATCTGGCTCTTGCACATCCTTTCTTATATAACTGGATATAATGAGAATCTTGAGCATGTCACTTCCTGTGCCTCAGGCCTTTTTATTTTACATGTTTTTTTTTTTTTTTTTTACTATAGCTTTTTATTTACAAGATATATGCATAGGTAATTTTTCAGCATTGACAGTTGCAAATCCTTTTGTTCAAACTTTTTTCCCTCCTTTTCCCCACCCCTTCCCCCAGATGGCAGGTTGACCAATACATGTTAAATATGTTAAAGTATAAATTAAATACATATATGTATACATGTCCAAACAGTTATTTTGCTGTATAAAAAGAGTCGGACTTTGAAATAGTGTACAAGTAGCCTGTGAAGGAAATCAAAAATGCAAGCGGACAAAAATAGAAGGATTGGGAATTCTATGTAGTGGTTCATAGTCATCTCCCAGAGTTCTTTCCCTGAGTGTAGCTGGTTCAGTTCATTACTGCTCTATTGGAACTGATGTGGTTCATCTCATTGTTGAAGAGGGCCATGTCCATCAGAATTGATCATTATATAGTGGTGTTGTTGAAGTATATAATGATCTCCTGGTTTTGTTCATTTCACTCAGCATCAGTTCATGTAAGTCTCTCCAGGCCTTTCTGAAATCATCCTGCTGGTCATTTCTTACAGAACAATAATATTCCATAATATTCATATACCACAATTTATTCAGCCATTCTCTAATTGATGGGCATCCACTCAGTTTCCAGTTTCTGGCCACTACAAAGAGGGCTGTCACAAACATTCTTTGCATGTGTTTTTTAATGAAGTAGTTGGCCTTAAGGATCCCTTGCAAATCTACAATAATACGATAATTTGTTACTAAACTACATTCAATAATTATTAGTTCTTGCATTGGGAGACTTGATGACCATATTCATGGTAATCTTATTCATGGCCTTCATATATTTTATAAATTTTGACCATACCTCCTTTTAACTTTTATCTTTCCAATCTAAAATTCTAAATATCCAGCCTTCCTTCATTCTAAAAGTTTTTTTTTTTTCCCCATCCATTTGATGGGTTGCTATCTTTAATTCTTTTCCAGAAATCATGATGGTTATCTTCTTCTGAACAGATGAGTATTTTCTATTTGTATTTCATTAACATTTTTTATTCTTTATCAGTATCCTCCTTCAGTCCTACAGCTACATATTGGGAATTTCAATATGCCTTAATGAGGATTAAAGAAATTATGCCTTAGAGAAAAGAGTTTTCTCCACATAATCTTCATGAAGCAAATTCACAGATATCCCAAAGCCAATTCATATTTTTCATGACTTGCAATAGTATGCATGACTTGCATACTACATCCAATATGTTTCATTTTTGGTAACTAGTATATAAGAAGTCTCTTGTACTCCTGCATATATTGCCAAATATATATGTTGACCCACTGGAATAGGTAAAACTAGTTAGCACATTAATTATTTAACAATAATAACTTTAAAAAGAAAGTTTTCTGTCAATCTGCCAATGTAAAGAACAACAATACAGGGAAAATACAATCTCTTTTAGAGGTAAGTAGTGACCTATAAAGCAAAGTTGTTGTAGTTTTTTGGTCACGTTGGATTCTTCTTGACCACATTTGAGGCTTTCTTGGAGTGATTTGCCATTTCAACTCATTTTAAAAATGAACTAAGACAAAAAAAGTTAAGTGACCTGTCCACAATTGCAAAGTAAGTATCTGAGAACAGATTTGAACTCAAGAAAGAGGAATCTTCCTATCCACTGTGGCACCTTGCTACCTCCCCCCCCACCATAAAGTAAATTAGTGAAGACTATTGTTATCATATTACAGTGCATTGCATCAGATAGCAGCAACAGTCTGATTTAGAATGAGATTACAGATTCAAATTATGCAACATTTCCCCCCTCTATGCCACCATAGAAATGTTATGTATTTTTCCCTCTCTGAAACAAACAGACATGAGCTCTAAGTCCAAAGATCTACTAGGTATCTAGAAAGGCTTTGAAAGTAACCCTTAAGTCCCACAAAAAGGCTCCCCTGGATGGAGAGAATCCATTATTAAAAGAGGGATCAAAACAGGCTGCAATTATGCCTAGTTAATCCCTTCAAAACAATGAGCTATTTCTTTACCACACTCACTAATTTCATAGGAAAGAACATAACAACCATATAGAACAAATTAAAACTTTACCTTCAGATTCTTATGCAGATTTCACTCAGTTTACTTAGTGAATAGCAAAAAGAAACCAAATATTGAAATTTGTTTTCTCCAACAAACAGAATTAGATTCAAATTCCTAAAATGTTTGCAAGGTTTTGCTTTATTTTGTTTTTAGTGCCTTGTCTTGTATTTTCCCCTTCTATTACTGTATATATTTTATCACATTTAAAGCACGTCTTTAAATATCCATGTATTAAAAGGGTGAGCAAATACATCAAGGATCCTCAGAATTTCTGTAAGCTGCACCTGAATGCATGTGCAAACACCCATCAAATGACCACTGCAGTGTACAAGCTGCTTGTTTAGGCTTTTTTAAATACGACGATCACACATTTAAATGTCATGCTGGGATTTAGTTAACTAAGGTGGCAGGTTTTTAAAATGGAGAATTTATTATGTTGAAATTTTCCGAATGCAAGGCTGAAAAGGGAAAAAATATGTCAACTTTTATTTATTTCCCATATAAATATAGGCAATTTAGCCCTTCCCCAAAATACAGGCAGATTAGATGTTAGACAGTAGTCAATTCATTTTGCATAGGAATGGCTCATTAAAACAAGGGCCCCCACATTTGTATTATGCTCTGATTGGACAGTGAACAAAATGAATTTACAGTGTCACTCAGAGATGTAGCAGGACTAATGAGCAAGGGATGGCGTATGGTAGGGTGAGTAAATCTGCAGTGTATTCATTCATTCCTTCAGCTGGTATAGCTCATGAAACTGAGGTATCTCTCATTATACATGTGTCTCAGGAGCTTTCTTTAATATTTTAATAAATAACAACATCAGCCCAACAAGAAATTAATGAATAGTATCATTAATAATGAGCTAGAGTCTTGTAGTGATAGGACAGATATTAAATTGAACCACTGTGGTGCTCTCTCTAGAGACTTGGGATATTTCCAGTGGCAAACAAGGCCTCTGAATGAAGCAGCCATCGTCCTGTGCCAACAGCTTTTACAACAGGTTGGGAGTAATAAAAGAGGATTTTCTGCACGATAAAGTTAAGCCCTAGAAAATCTGCTGGTGTAGATCGGTGTGAAAAGTACTGCCAAACGTGATCCTTAATTAAACTTTAATTAAGATAAAGCTTTTTTTTTTTTTTTTTTTTCCAATGGCAGTAGCAGCCAAAAGGACTCGGTTATTTTCTACCAAATTCTAACCTAAAATCATTTTGCATTAAATGACAAGAATTGTGCTCAAATGGCATTAAGGTGTGGACTTAAATCCATTCACCAAAGTTAGAAAAATCCAGGAAAAGCTTGAACCTCCAGAATATGTTTCTCCTCCCTCCCCATTGTGTCATGGTATTAGAACACGTGAGCTTATTTGGTGGTGTCTGAACAATGGAGTTTAACAAGGAGGGTGTACTGCCTTGGCTATGACTTCCTGGATTTTGTGCATTCAAGCCATTTCTTATTTCAGTTTTTCTACTAAGTGTTTAATTTATTTTACATTTCAGTGAGATGACCTCTCAAAATCCTTATGTCTGCTTTATGACTTTGATATTGAATGTTAAGCTAACAGACAACATATTCAGTATTGATGGCTAATATCAGTATACTTTTTTTTCTACAGTTTCATTTTGTTTTTAAAAATATATGATGGTATGCTGATGGATACATATAAAAATTGTTACTTTAAGCCCTCATTCTTCCAGTTGTCTAACAGTCCATGATCCATTCCATTTCTCTTCAGGAATCTTACCTCTTCCTCCATAACCCTGTACTTTTTGAGAAGTGAGAGGAAATAATATAAAGATTTTCCTTTGTGGTTCTATCTCAATAATACATTCAATTAATTGTCCAAAGGTATCTGTGAGCCACTGCTGAGTGGATAGAACATATTTAAAATAACCAATAATTACTTTATTCCAATATTTTTTCAGCTTGGTATTTGGATGCTATTACGAAGCCTCACACCACCTGGTGTCCTTCATATCTCCCTATCCCAATCTTTGTCACATGTAATGTGCTTAATGCATACTTAATGTCTTTTATCTTCTGGGGACAAAGCATATTTTTGGAATCCAGAAATCTATACTTAATGCTGTATTTTTAAAAAAAAGGAGGGGGGGAAATGACATTATTCTAGTCCATTCACATTGCTGTGACATCCTCTGTGACTTTTGTGGTAAAGAATCTCCTTCATTCGTATGCTATTATGCTTCCCACTGCATGTTTTATTTCACAGGCACTATTTTTAATCAAGTTCACCCATTTGGTTGACAATACTCAAATACTTTCTTTGTAAATGTTGAATGGATTCAACACCAATATTATTACCTCTTTACAGTTGGTTATGTTTTATCTAATGGCCAAATCAGTAGTTACTTGATTATCCAAATACTTTCTAAACTTTATAAGGGAATGATATAAATTCTGTTAAACATACTTAAGTATTATAAATTAAAAATAACTAGAAGTCAGTAAAGTTAAGAGTCCCCTGCAATCACTAAGTTTATACTAACTTAGTGATACAAACTGAATTTCCTTGAATATTGTTTCAATAAGATATGACTAATGGATTGCCATTCTCAGTAAAGATATACTTAAATGTTTAGTAGATCCATAAAATCATACATCTGAATCATTTCACTGCTGTTATAAATTATAAACCATTTATTTAATCTTATTCTGTATAATGCTAGTCCAAGGTTTTTTTCTTTTCTTGGAGTTGTTACTGCTCATTAAAAATATGTTTATTTAAACATAGATTTACATATATACATATATGTATGTATATATTTCTGTTTGTGTGTGCAATCTGTGTGTTTGTATGTTTCATTCAGGCAAGTCCAAACAGCATTTATTAAGCTCCTACTAAATGCAAAGCATTGTGTTAGATATTAGAAGTTTTGATCACAAATGTTTTCAAAGGAAATAACAAATAAGATGAATATAAACTTATGTACTATTTTGTTAAGGAAGAAAACACAAAAAACTAGAGACCAGGAAAGGTGATGACATACAAGCTGCATCTTCCTTAACAACAACAGATTTCTAAGGACTAGTGATAAGGAAAATGTAACATTTAATTTATTGGGAATAACCTACACAAAGTAATGTAGGCCAATCGTGAAAAGCCAAATTCTAGAATGGCAAACAGGTCAATATGGTTGGAATATTTATAAAATAATACCACCTTTTTAGAACATTTAAAAATGGAAAGATAGGCCATTGTTACTAAATCTGCTTTCCAGAGTAATAACCTAGCACAGTCTGTATGTCTAATTATGAATCTTATACTTTGATCATATAGATCATGTGTCCTAAAAGAACATATAGAGAACATGTGTCCTAAAATGTTCTGCTACTCTATATAAACTATCACCAACTGCATCATTTTCATCCCTATTAACCACAATGATGTATATTTACTGAGTTCCTATCACTTTTTATATGTTTTCAAGCTTCTCTTCCTTCCTTTTTTTCTTCTGAACTCTATTTTAGATTCTGAGATAGATGAAAAAATAAGAGAAAAGAGCTTTGACATGATTCAGAATCATATATTTATTTTGGGAATTTAATGATTACCCCCCCAAAAGTCAATATAGATATAAAGTATATCATGGAAAAGAGGCTTACAAATGAAACCATGAATATCTATTCCATACAGTTTGCTTTTTTAAAAGACCATAATAAAATGTACAGAATATTTTCAAAGCTATCCTTCATATGTTTCCCTCCAGTCTTCTCTATGGCTCATAAATGTTTATGTCTTTAGACAGAAGTTACTTTTGACAAATATTCTAGACCCATGTAGAAGTAAAGGTGGTATCACAAAAAATATTCATCTT
This sequence comes from Sarcophilus harrisii, assembly GCF_902635505.1. Lineage (NCBI taxonomy): Eukaryota > Metazoa > Chordata > Mammalia > Dasyuromorphia > Dasyuridae > Sarcophilus > Sarcophilus harrisii. The sequence continues at coordinate 420,067,165 of NC_045428.1, read as the reverse complement.
CAATTTTACTTTCAAGCCTAATTATATTACCATTAATTTATATGAGAAATCCAGCAAATATTTCTAGTGCTTTACACTATTCCCCTTGTTTCTCTCCTCCTACCTGAGTCTCCTATAAGAGTATAGACTAAAGTCCTTGAGTCTTCTCTTTCTACCCTCTCCCTCTTGATAAACTCATTAACTTCAATTATCTTCTCCAGAAAAGCTCTGAAGGGACAGTACTCTTCAGTATTCTCTAGGTAAATCTTCCCAGTCATCACCTAGGAAAGCAATTTTTATGGAGAAAGTATCAGGCATCCTTTTCAACCAACTGCCAACCAACTGCCACAGACCTCCACTTGTCAGAGATTCTTATATTTTTCCAATTGTGACTCCTTTTTGCTGAAGAGATTTTTACATAACCTTATATAAATCATATATTTGTTGATAATAAATCATAATTTCATTACCCTCACATTATGGGGTCCCCATTATGACCCACTGTTTAAGAATCTTTGACTAAAGTGATTTCAGCAGTGGCTTCTTGTTATTTCTTGTTTAAGAGAAGATTTTTAAACTGTTGTACATTGCCACTTAATGATTTACTTCAGGCTAGTCTGTAAATCCCAAATTTTTATAAAATCCCATTTTACATGTGATATCAATACCTTTCAATTTACTTTCTGGAAAAAATAGACTTCAAAGAAATAGATATTTTTCTTCCTCATTATCTCCAACCTATGAAAGTCTCTAAGTGGTTTATAATTATCAGATCTATATGTGAAAACAACAGAAACATGATATATGTACTTCTTGAGCTTTTCCAAGAATAGGAATTTAAATATATCTAGCTAAGACTGAGACAGCTTGTTATTGGAGTTATTGGGCAAATACCATATTAGTACCTTTTTTTTTCCCACTAATGCTAGTTTTATTGTGGCTCAAATGTTTTGCAGCATATCCATGTTGTTGAATTGGTTTTATTTTATTTTAGTTTTCTCTGAAAATAATATTTAAATCTACTATAAATTTTCTAGGAAATGCTGGAACCTCTACTATCTTTTACAACATTTCAAACAGCAGGAACCCTGTGGAATCAGTAAGATGTGAATTAGAAGCAGTTTCTGCAACTATAGGCCGGATGAAGTGGTCATCATCTGTTAAAACAGTTAGAAATGCTGAAAATTCACCTTTTGATGTCCATCAATATCAACATAATCTAATTCATCCTAGACTTCTTGAGAGGTTAAATCAATCCTCAACTTAGCTGCAGAGGTCTCTGGTCCATGTGAATCAATACAGCCAGTTTTATATATGTCAAAGTTGCCACAGATATCCAGGAAGGCTTCCAGTAGTCTGAGCTAATTCCTTCTCCATATTTGCCACTCCAACTCCCTCTTTCTCTCAGTCCTTCTAATCTCCCTCATTGAAAATCCTTATACTATCTTAGACTTAATTCAGTCAGTATGAATTAGTTGACACTGACTAGGAAACTGTTAAAAAAAAATTCTACTAGACCATTAGTTCATTGCCAATCTGTGCCCAAGACTGTTTATATATATTCAGTGATGCTCAGAATACCTTCCTTCTTCATCTCTCAAAGGCCCTGATTTCCTTCAAAAATCAGATTAATTGAAACATATACAGGATGCATTTACTGGTCCTCTATCTTCTAAAAATTTCTCCTTTAAGGTTGCCTTGTATCTAAATTTGTGAGTGTGTGTATGTCTGTGTGTGTGTGTCTATATATGTGCATTTCTTTCTAATTTATTTGTAAGGTCCTACAGAAGAGGGACAGATTTAACTTGATTTTGTCCCCAGTACTCAAAACAGTGTTTGACACAGAGAAGTGCTTTAAAAGCATGTTAATGGATTGATTGATTAGATAAATACATTAAATGAAACTTTGGAGAGGGAAAACAGAGATAAAAAGTTTACCCCTTTTCAAACAAACTTGTCATAACTAAAAGGTCTAGATCTGAGTTTTTGAGAGAGAAGGGGGATAATAGGAGGCATTTGTTAAAATCTGAATGAAATATTTTTAAAATCACCCATGAATTTCATTCAAATCACAGACTTGCTGACCTCTAAAAAGCAGTAGGCCTATTGATAAATTTTTAAAATATACAATAAAATACTGAAAGCTATTGACTTCATAATCTAAGGTACGGTTTTATCATCTAACATAATTCAGTTTTGATAAAGCTTTGTCCACACACTAGGCAGTAGTACTGAATTTGGCTTCTGCAGAATATCTCACTTTTCATTTCTGGGAATGTTTATTTATGCTTCTGGATTCATGGATTGGCAAAGGGAACATTCGTTGACACTGACTGCTGGATTTTGAAAGGGGCCTCTACAGGACCATTAGCTCATGCCATTGGTCAAGGCCAACCTGCATCAAGATTGTCCTAAATTGCATCAGGATATAGAACCTTTGAACATTTACTTAGGAATCCTTAACCATTTTAAAAAATTGTCATCAGCCCCTCTAGTAGTCCATAAGAGTCTATGGATTCCTTCTCAGAAAAATCATTTTAAATGCATAAAGTAAAATAAAACAAAACACATAGAATTACAAAGGAAATGATTGAATTGAAATAATTATCAAAAATACTTTTTTAAAGTTCATCAATCCCAGATTAAGCACCTCTTATTTATATGTCCAAAATTAGGTCAGATGGCTAATTGTGCTGATGACTGAAACAGTTGTTGACATAATTAGCTAACTTCAGCACAGTTATTTGTGTTTGTGATTTAAGACTGCAAAAATGGAGCACAAAACTACTCCACAGACTGAAAAAGAGAGACCACAGTTTCTCTGCTAGATTCCATATTATTTCCCTACAATAATTCCTCTGTGTCCCCCTTCCTCTGCCTACAAAAGAATTACGCCAATAGTTTACTCCAATAGTTAGTATTCACCATGAGATGTGCTCTTGCTGCTGAATAATGTAGTGATGGAATGTTTTTATTGAAGCATATTATTAATTAGGATGTAATGAAATAGTAGATGGCCTTTGCAAATGACAGTCAGGAGTTAAAATTCCAATGAGCTATTTATCCATATAGTATTAAAAAGATCTAAATTATCTTGTTTGGGGAATAAATAACACATGAAGGGCTGGAGGAAGGACACTCACAGTACATAAGTAGATGTTCTTCTTATTTCTTACCTGCACTCAATAATGAGTATTACCTATTGAGTCAACAGCCTTTTGGAGATTTTCTCATGATGTCTTGGTTTATGTCTGGGAAAAGAATAGGTAGCTTCTCACCTCTATATTATGGCTCATTCTATAGTGGCAGGAATGACAGACTAAAACTTTCTTGTTGTCTAAAAGGCATGTGTTTTTTCTATGTCTCTGAACATGATAGTAGACTTTATCATATATCTGGAGATGAACAGGTATATAAGATATCGCTCTCTGCTAAAAATGTGCATAAACATAGATGGTAAATATATTTCAAGTAATGATTATTCACTTTTTACCAGAGAACAAAATTATATACACCTATCCATATCCAGATATATAGTCAATGTGGAATGTCAGTCAGGTCTTTAAATGATTTTCCTCTGCACTTAATCTGTATTTAATCAGGAAACCATTCTGTAATGAGAAAACTGTTCATTTTAGTTTTTTATGTTTGCAATCCCAAGGTTCCCTCCTTAGTGATTACATTTAGTAACTCCCTTTCGCTGTCTGAAAGCACAGGCAGTTTTTCCATAATAAAAACTGGATTAGCATGTATTAGGAAGAGACACCACCAGCTGTCACTTTGAAATCAGAGTACCCCATCCTATTTGAGATGACAATGGATAAACCAATAAATGACAGGCAGTTTTCCTGTATTTATCTAGTAAGTGGCTAATGCAGGCTAGCATCTTATGTAATAAAGCTATATAAAAGAGTCAAACCAAATAAAGCTTCACTTGAATGCAGTGTTCAGTATTAATAGAGGGAAATGTATCATGGCAAAAATGGTTCTTCTTCCATGTATTAGTCACCTGTTGCAGCCTTCTGGTTGGATCATAGTTCAGAGAGCCAGTTACAGTGTCATGTGCAATTTCAGGATTCAACCCAATACATTTGAGAGTTTTGGAACATGGTCCACTTGTCTAATGATTTAGGTGAATGGCTGAGCTTATTCTGGAATTTCAAAGACATTACTTGACAAAAAAAAAGTGAAGATACACCACTCCTCATCAAAAATCAACTAGGATAGAGAAAAACAACTAAGATACAAGATAAATACCATTTCCCATAATTGAAGGATCTCAGTGGCCATGAAAATCAACCTCAGTCTTTTTACATATGAAGAAAATGAGACCTTGAGAGAGGGAATAGTTTGCCCTTGTAGAATTAGCAGATTGTGGTCTGAAAACAATCATAGAAATATTGGACCTCTGAAATATGAAAATATGCTAAATGGAGGCTACTGACTAGAGTAAACTCTCTTAAGGTATGGATGGCAATCCCATATGGAGTGACTGAATGTGGAGGTCTTGAAAAATTTTGCAATACTGAGCAAAAAGGAACTAGCACCTGGTGACTGCAGAAGCAGTGGGGCAGGAACACTACTGGTTGTAGGCACTTGCAGGAGGGTAGAGCTCTTGGTTTGGGGTACCTGGTCAGAGTAGAGAGATGAAGGGAAGCTTGAGGCACCATCTCCCACCCCACAGTTAGAGATGCTTACAAGAATATCTCTTGTTTTAAAAAATGAATCATCAAAGAAGAAAGAACACAACCATTGAAACATATTATGGGAACAGGGAAGACCATGACTCATCTTCAGAGAAGGATACTTGAGTAAAAGAAAAGCTTCTACCCCAAAGAATAATGTGAAATGACTCCTTGTCCAAAGACAATTTATAGAAGAACTCAAAAAAAGAATTTAAAAACCAAATGAGAGTCATTGAGGAAAAATTAAAGAAAAAATTCAAACCATCCAAGAAAAACAATATTATAAAAAATAGTTATCCAATTAGTAAAGGAAGTACAGTGTCTCAAAGATGAAAATAACTCTTTGAAAATTAGATTTGGACAAGGGGAAGTCAGTGAAGCTTTGAGAGACCAAGAGAAAATAGAACAGAATGTGAAACAACTCATAAGAAAAACAACAGATCTAAAGAACAGATCAAAAAGAGACACCATGAGATTAATTGGACTACCAGAAAGTTGGGACCAAAAAGACAACCTTGACACAATAATGCAGGAAATAATCCTAGAAAATGGTCCTGGAGTGATAGAATATGAGGGGAAAATAGAAACATAAAAAAATCTACTCATCACCACTTCAAAGAGCTCCTTTGTGAAAAACACATAGGAATATCAGTGCCAAATTTCAAAATCCCCAGATCAAAGAGAAAATATTGCAAGAAACAAGAAAAAAACAATTCAAATAACCTAGAGCTATAATTAGAATTGTATAAGATTTATCAGCAGCTACAATAAAAGACCAGAGGTTTTGAACTCATATCTATAGACAAGCAAAAGTACTGGCGAAAAATAACATATCCAATAAAATCATCTACACATTTCAATGAGAAAAAATGGACATTCAAGAAACTTTCAGATGTTTAGGACTTTTATCAACCAAACCTGAACTTGACAGAAAATTTAACATTTAAGAACCAATATCAAAGAGCAATTTCAAGGAACTCTAGATGGACCAACTGTTTAAACATGGAACAAATTGTTTATGGTTTTTCTACATGAAAATGTATACTTTATGTTTAAGATTTACATAAACAATATGGTAATCTCAAAAGAAAGATTGGCAACGTAGAGGTAAAAAATTAGTAATCATGTTACCAAAAGAAGTGCAGAGGAAAAACAGACATAGAGAAATTAGAAGGGAGAGGAGGGCTTTTAGTTCTGAAAACCTACTCAGAGCAGGAATGGGTTCAATAGGCAATACTACATATATACCATTAAGGGTATAGCCCCCTCCAAAATCTATAAAAGAAATAAGGGTGAAGGGATAGGTGAATGATTAAGCAAAAGGTGAGAGAAGGAGAGAAGGGAAGGAATTCCTAGGTGGGGGAGATTAAGTAATTGAAAGCCATGTTATGGAGCAAATTTAATGAGTCAACAGAGATAGGAAAATATATGTGGGTTATGTGTTTAGATGTTCCTGATCTAAAGTCAGTATTCTTTTTTAAATTCCATATTGCTTTTCTAGCAAAAAGATAAACACTTATCATTATTAATCTTGACATTAGAAATATTTGCTAGATTTTTATCATACTTTTGTTATGATAAGCACTCCAAGGGGACAAATAAACAATTATGAGGTTAAGTACCAAAGGATCACTATGAGCACAATTTTCTAATTTGCTGATTGTTGGTAACAATGGTCCACAATGTTTTTATCCACAAATAAGAAAATGGAAATAAGCAGAAAACATTATCATTTTGATTTGTTCAAGAGGTTATTAGACTTATACAATCAGTATGGAGTTTCACATTCACATTTCCATCTGAAGCCAGTGGAAACAAGGGGACATTCATCTTCATTAGTTCAAATCTGGTCTTATTTACCAGCTGTGTGCTTCTAGGCAAGTCATTTAACCTTGTTTACCTCAGTTTCCTCACTTGTAAAATGAGTTGAAGGAAATGGAAGACCCTTACAGCATCTTGACCAAGAAAATTCCCAATGGATTCATAACAAGTCAGACATGACTGAAATGACGAAACAAGTCCCGAAGTTTAAAAAAAATATTAAAGGAGTAACAAATATGAACTAATAGAAAAGATGAATTTAGTTTTGAGAATAGCTGATTGACAGAAGTACTTGCTAATAATTTTCAGGTAAAGGAATGTTAAAGAAGTATAGTTTACATGGAAAAGAAAGAATAAGTGGACAACAGATGACATAAATTAGACAAGTACATTACAAAAGACTCCCTAACTAGAAGAAATGCACAATTTTTAAAAGTTTTCTTAAGTAAAGCAATTTTTTTAAAGGAGGATAGACAGTTATACTTTTGGAAGGATTTATAGTGAAAAACTTCCTGAAGTGTACCCAATGACCACTCACCTTTCAATTTTATAAAGTAAAAAAGGTAAATGTAAACTTTCTTATATCTTCATAACTTTTGTCATTTCCATACTGATATAATCATTCATTTTATCCTGGTAGAACAAGAGAATGAGAGTGGGGGAAAGGAAAGGTATCATGCATTTAAGTGCTTAATTTATTTTAGGAAGTTTGCTAGCTGTTTTACAAATACTATGTCATTTGATTGTAGAGATCTCTTAGTTCAACTTTATCATTTTAAATATGAGGAAACAGACTTAGAAAGAGTGATGTGATATAGGTTATACATATGTAGTCATACAAAACATTTTCATAATAACCATGTTGTAAAAGGAAACATAGACAAAAACATATCCTTAAAAAATAAAGCAAAAAAAATATGCTTCAATATGTGTTCAGATATTATCAGTCTTTCTCTGGAAATAGCACTTTTCATCAGAAGTCCATCAGAGTTGTCTTGAATCATTATATTGCTGAAAGTAGCCAAGTCATTCAGAGCTCATAATCTTTGTACACAGTACAGCAGCTCATGAAAGTCTTTCCAGGTTTTTTCTGAGAACATCCTGCCCATTATTTCTTATAGTATAATAGTATTCCATCATAGTCACATACCACAATTTGTTCAGCCATTCCCCAACTGATGAGTCTCCCCTCTATTTCCAACACTTTGCCCCCTGAAAAGAGCTGCTAAAAATATTTTTACATATAGATCCTTTTCCTTTTTATTTTTCAATCTTCTCCAATCTTCCCTCCCTTCTATCACACACACACACACACACACACACACACGCACGCACACACACACACCTTCTCTTTTTTTGTTTTCTCCTCATACTTTTCCATAGGCTATTCTTAATTGAATGTGTGTTCTAGTCTTACCCTGATGCAACAAACCTTTTCTGTAAACCTTCTAACTTTCTTGGGAGGAAAAATTGTTTCACTCCATCTTTTTTGTGAGTTCCACCACTCTAGAATTTGTTTAAAATCATTATTTAAAAGTATTTGAAAAATAAATTAATTTACTAGAAATTTTTTAAAATAAAAGTATTTGAAGGAGTTTGGGGGACAGCTGAGGTGAGTTCATGCCTTCATTCTGCCATCTTTGCTTTGCTTCATCTCTGTGGTTTTTAAGTATGTAGGATTAGCTTTTGTTTCATTATAAAGACAACTTTAAAATGGTTAGAATAAACTATTTTGCTCATTTTTTTTCACCCAAAAAAGAAAAAAAATGAAATTCCCTAAAGCTTTCTGTGGAATGGATTCAACAAAGTCAAAATATTTTACTTTTTAAAACATTGTAGGAATATAATCATTGTAGTCATGAATGTTTTCCAAACCCTAAAATATTGGATAAATGCAACTATTGATATTGATGTCAATGTCATAATTATGTCAATAGCATAAACTCAGATTTTATCAAAGTGGGCACTTTTTCCACTGAGTTACAAGTCTTAAAGGATTGTTAATAAGTTAAATGGCTTGCCTGTGTTCATATAGCAAATGAGTCAAAGGTGGGTTTCTTGAATCCAGTTCAAGAATTCTTTTTATTACAACATACTTTCATTGCTAATAAAAATGATATTAATATTAATAGCTCATCTCTCCATAAAGACAGCAGAAGGCAAGATAAATAGATTTCCTTGGTTTGGCCAGTCCTTTAAATCAGCCCATTATCATACCTATAAATACAGTTTTTAAAAATCAATATGTAAAAAGGCACATGGGCATATGTGGAAGATACAATTATTGAATCTTGGTAACTTAAGCATAGACTTCACTGAAAGCCACCTGCTTTTCTACAACAATCAAAGACAAGTTGTAGCAATGCTTTTTCTATATTTCCCTACACAATCAAGAGCACATTTTCCAGTCCTTATTCCTTACACCTCACCAAGGAAAAAATACCTATCCTGTGATCCAATTTAAGCCCTGAGCATCTTGGGAAAACACAGGATTTGGGCTGCTTCATGTTTTGATTAATTTTGACATTCTGAAAAATTGTGTGTGTTCCAGGAATTACAGTCCCCACTGTAAACACAGCAGACAGCATTAGAAGTATTTTATTTCTTGGTGGGTCATACCAGAGCAACACTGTAGATTTCTAGAATTCAGAGCTAAGAGAATTTGAAAAGTATATTGTTAATATCTTCTCTCACTATGCACCCTAGGAATATGTAAACTAAATAATAACAAACTATTGGCAACCAAAATGAACACTACTATTGGTCTCTGCTTCTGGCTAAATTATAAAGATACTATCACTTAGTGTGGTGTTATGAAAATAGAAGACCCTGCTTTGAGTTCCAAATATACTATTTCCTTAAGCTATGTGACTGTAGGTAAAACATAACTTCTTTAAAAATAAATTTCCTCATTTAAAATAGAAATGATAATTTTCATAAAACGTTTCTGGAAAAGTCCTACCTTTGTGAACACTGAAGGGCTATGAAAATATAAGCTAAGCTATCTTTTTCTTAACTTTATTTCTCCTACCCATGATGAACACTATATTGTTTATATATATATATATATATATATATATATATATATATATACACACACACATATATATATATACATACATCACTTACATGTGTATATGTGTGTTTGCATATGTGTTTATATACAATTTTTTCACTCCTTACCAATCATATGTACTTAATTGAGAAGACAGTCAATTAACATGAAAACTGAATTGCATCTGTATTTTAAAGCCAAACCCAAACACTTTTGAGGTATGAAAATATTTGGTTATCTCCTTATTTCCTTTTGTTTTTATTTTTTTTTGGTCTTTTGGATTAAGCTAGCATCTGAAAGAGATATACCAGACAATTGAATCAGCCTTTGTATGGAATTTGTCATTTAACTGGAGCCAAGAAGAATGAGCAGTTTCATGAGAAATCCAGTTTTAACCAGAATTCCAGCCCCAAAATTCAACAAATGAGATTGGAATGAGCTTCAGATCTGAATCTGAACTCTGAAAGCTGAATTCAAGCCAAATAAAAAACACCTTTGGTGCTGAAGTCCATCATTAATTTTTTTTAACCTTCTTCTTATTTTTCCCACTTCCATATTGTATTTCATTTTTCTCCAATAAAAGACTAGCTTATATTTAAGATTACTTTTAAACTAAAAATCCTAAGATCCTATAATGTTCTTAGCTTCCATAGCCTTTTTGTTCTGCTAGCAAAGAGAAGGGATGGATTTGAAATGGCATTTTGTAGGAACATAGAGTCTGAGTAAGAAAACAGACTTCAGGAGTCATTGAGCCTTACACTTTCATTTTATGGACCAAAAACTAAGGCTGAGAGGTTAGCTAGGATCACATAGCTAGAAAGTGAGTGAGGAAGGATTCAAATTCAGGTCTTCCTGACTGGAAGAGCAGCACTCTATCCACTAAATCATACTGCCTTTTTCCAAATCTTTTATTTCAGCTAATAGCTTGGATACTTTTATGCTATTTTTTGTTTTACTTTACTCAGATATACAGATGATTACAGAATCATAGATTTGTATCTAAAAGGGACAGGATATATCATCTAATCTGAATTCTAACAATAAATCCGATGTTCGAAGAGGTTAAATGATTTACCTAAAGTCACATAGAAAGTGATAGATATCTCTATAATGGGCTAATTCATTTTCCAAATGATGAATTTAGGAATGCAAAATAGATAAGTTTTACCTTCTGGTTCATTAGTCCTTCTTTCAAGTCTTGCTTGAGAGTAACAGGTCCTACAATATCCTCAACAAACTCTGCTCCTGTTACCTCCTGCATAAAATCAACTGACTGGCCTTTCTTTATATCTTTCTTTAGGACTTTTTCTTGTCCAAATAGTCTGACATCAAACCTCACTTGCCTACTTATCCCACTGGCTTCCTTCAAGCCTGAAAAGCTTTCCCCACACACTTCTCCCTTCCTAGTTTTATGTCTTCCTAATTCCTACAGAAGGCCTTTCTAGATCTAAACACAACTATTATCTTCCTTTGAGGATTACCTACCATTTATAATCTACTCATCTTATATGTACAGAGTTGCTTCCATATTTCCTTCCCCATTAGAATGGGAGATGCCTGAAAGTAGAGGTAGGGAGTGATTTCTTGGTATACCCATTATTTAACACAGTGGTAGGCACATAGTAAGTTCTTAATACATGTATTTTGATTATTATTGGTTGTAGTTTCACAAATTATCTCAACAAATCTAGTCTAATAAAAGTCTAACCAAAAGAAAAACTTAAAATCTCAAATTAATTTTCATTTATTTTTGCCATAAAAATGAATGCACTTAACACAGTAATGTTGGGAGGAAAGTTGGTGAGTAGAAATCAATATCTTCATTGTGTGTAGGAAATAAGTTAGCAGAATTCAACAAACTCATCCTATTTCTATTCCTGATTTACCTCTAGTAGTCTTTTCACTATTTACCAAAATCATATATCTCTAAAATTATTAAGAGAACAGTGCAAATTGGTCATTTTTGTTTCCATAGAAAGTGGAAACTTTGGATTCATTCTGGTATCATGAAAAATAATTCTTTTTTTCCCTTCTGGAACTGTTTCAAGGCCATTTTGCAGCAAGTGACAAGCAGCTTTAGCTGGTGGAAAAGCTGGTCTCATAATGAAAACAATACTTCTTGGTCCAAGCAGAGGAGGAGCTAAAGGTCAAAGGGTAAATTCCACTTGTAACATGCAACATATTTTCGTGGGCAGAATCAATGCTGGGATGATGAGCAGCCTTTGAATATACTGCAGGGAAAGTCTGAAGCTAAAGGGACAAATCCCATGTAGGTGTAGACAAAAACTGAGTGAAAAGACCAAAACCCACTGAGAAGTAATGGACATTTGTCACGTTGCCTCCTTCTCATTACTTTTTTGGTTGCTGCTCTCCTCCAGAGGAAAAAAGGATTTCTTGAAATTTTGTCTTTGTTTTCTCCAGAGTGTAGGAAGAGAAGGAGGGTGTGATTGCAGTGAAAGTCTGTGAAAGGGTTTGTTTATAACATTTGTTCTTACTGTTTGGGAGAGAAATCTAAAGCACACACATTAATGGAAAAGGGCAAATAAGATGAAGAAGAAGGCATTATGAAGATAATCTACTTAAAATATCCTTTGGGTAATAGACAAAATGGACAATTCCCTACATATTATAGTTAACAGCAGCTGATAGTTTAATATTTGACATACTATTTGATATTATAAATTAGGAGAGGCAGTATGATCTAATATTTGACCAAAATGAAAGTCAGGAAGACCTGAGTTCAAGTCTCATTTCTGATGCATAATGGCTTTGTAATCCTGAGCAAGTAACTTCATTTCTCAGTGTTTTAAACAATTTTCTAAAACACTAAGATAATATTAATAAAAATAAATAGATTTAAATACTACCTTGTGGTTTAAAAAGAATTCTTGATATATTATCTTATTTAAGCTTTACAATAGCACTGGATGAGGGGAGAGATAGGTTCTATTCCCGTTCTCATTTTAACAGATAAAGAAACAGAAAGATACTATTAAGTATCTAAGGTATGACTTGAATCCAGATCTTTTGACTCCAAGTTCAGAAGGTACCAGTGAAAGAAATAATTTTTTCATTCATGACTTTCCATTGATATAATCATTTGCAATGCAAGGGCTTTTATATGACTACAAGACCAACTATTTTTATATTAAATTACATTTACATAGGGCATTACACATTTAAGAAATATTTACCACCTATAAGGCACCATGTTGGAAAATGCATATGCAAAGAAAAAATAAAACACAATCTTGAATTACAGAACTTTATAATCTAGTGGTGAGATACTTTGATTAATCTGTAGACTCATTAATAAGAATATATTCTCTAAGAGATAATCACAACCTATTAGTGCTTTTTCATCCTGTGTGATATATTTATTTTTATATGACAGAATATGAAAGACAAAGGAGAGGTCCAAAATATTCTAGAGAAATTTGAGGATGAGAAAATAAAAAGAAATGATTATAAGTGGTATTATTAATATTTTGAAAATACTAAATGCATTTGTACACATAAAAACTCCTTCCCTTGCTCATAACTACTACCATTTGTTTAAACCAACAGTCAAATAAGTGGTGCTATGATATCATTATTATAAGAAGACTCTAGAGTCTTAATAAGGGTGTTGATTGAAAATAAAAGGAAGAATCTATAATTATTATTGAGTTCATTGAAGGCAGCTAGGTGGCACAGTGGATAGAGCACCAGCCCTGAAATCAGGAGGATCTGAGTTCAAATTTGACCTCAGACACTTAATACTTCCTAGCTGTGTGACCCTGGGCAAGTCACTTAATGCCAATTGCCTCAGAAACAAAGGGTTCATCTACCAGTCGCTAAACCTTATATGCCTTTTGGAGCCCCAGTATAGTGGGGAAAGAAAGGGAGCCACTTTAGGTTGAGACAGCATGGTGAATAGAATGGTGGCCTGGAAAAAGGAAGATTTAAAGGTTTTGTTGTTATTGTTTCAATGTATTTTATTTTTCCAAAAATATGCAATACATGGTGTTCACCTTTGCAAAACCTTGTGTTCCAAATTTTTCTCCCTTCTCTCTTTCTCCCTCTCCCCAAGACAGCAAGCAATCCAAAATAGGTTAAACACGTGCAAGTGTAAAACCTAAGATTTAATCCAGCCCCAGATACTTAGCAGTTGTTTTACTCTGAACAAATCACTACACCTCCGTTTCTCTCAGTTACCTCATCTGTAAAATGGGGAGTTTAATAGTTCCAATCTCTCAGGGCTTCTGTGAGGACCAAATTTGGTAATAATTATAAAACACTTAGTGCAGTGCCTCGTACATTGTAAGCACTACATAAATGTTAGCCATTATTAATTTATTCCTATAATTCTCAGATGCCTCTCCTTTAACTGAAATCTAAAAATTATTCAAAGCAATGTTGTAAACTGAGTTCAAATATTTTGTCCAAATCTGTATCATAACTAATTGTAGTCACAACATTAATGAGATTGCTCTATGCCACAAATAAGCTACACTCAATGTCTAAAAGAGAGCATTTGGCTTTATATACTATATAGCTAAGCTACACTCAATGTCTAAAAGAGAGCATTTGGCTTTATATACTATATAGCTATAGATATAGATATTTATATAGATAGATATCTAGATTTATACAGCCATATAGATATAGATTGCATGAAATTTCTTTGTTTTACAGAATTGGTTTCAACTATGAACAATTTAGGACTATTCAAAGACTATATAACTTCCTTATTCATGAGCCTCAACACAGCCTTTTGGAATAAAATAAATAATTCCCTAAGACTTTCCCAATAAGCCCTAGTTCACTAAGTTTTCAACTTCCCACTTCTAGGATTCATTGGTCTCCATTACCTCCCTTAAAGCCCTGACTATATTCACTTTTTTGTTTAAAAAAAAACAAACAGTTACTGTCATAACAGCAAACTATTTTTTTTTTTTTTACAAATCACAATTTCAACTTAATTCTTAACATTAAGAAAGGCATCCAGTTTGATCAGAAAACCTGCTAAGTGCAACCCACATGTTTATTTACCCAGCTGCACCTCTCTTTGCCTTTAAAAGACTCTAGCTTTGTCCCCATGCAGGGAGTAGTGTGCGCTTATATTTTCAGACAGCATTTGACAAAGTTCCACATCAGAGATTAAGGTCTTGGTACAGAGATTGAGGTCTAAGGAAAGGAGGAAAACAGAATGGACATAAATGTACATAAAATGGATTGAATGTTGGCTAAAGGGCAGATGAGGGTAGAGTCATAAATAAAAACTTTTCATGCTGGCAAGAGGTAACTGGAGGGATATTATTGGATCAGTATGAGGATCCCACTTGTTTATTAACTGTTAAGGTGAATTTGGCGATGGAATTCAAAGGAAAATGTCTAGGTCCCTAAATGTAATTAAACTAGAGAACTGGAGAAGAACAATGCAATTTTCTTTCTGGAGAAAAACAACACTGAAGTCTATAGTGGTAAACAGGGGAGGTTTTTATAGATAAATGGAGAATATCTGTGCTTACAGACTTGGCTTTTGCCTAACCTGTCCATATTTTAAAATATGTGCATCAAGTTCCAAGTCAGTTTAAATTTTTGATGTATTTATTAATTGTCCATATTAACTGTGTCAGTTAATAAATTGTAATTAGTTTGCCAATAGTTAATGGTTATGTGAATTTTGCCAGCATTAAATTGTGGTTGAAATAATGAAGCATATTCCCTTGATTAATTTCTAGACCAAACCTGCAATTTATTGCCACTGCCACCAGATAGCAGAGGGATCTCAATAAGTTACACAGAGAGGGTGAGTAACAAAGTTCCCTCCAGCATCAATAATTTAAACATAGAATACTAAAAATACCTACATCCCCTGGTTCTCATGAGTATTAAATGAGATGACCATTGTAAAGCTTTTTATACAATACCTGACATAATGCTTAAATAAGTGCTTGTTTCCTTCTTTCAATCTACTTTATTACTTTTTATATTAAATCTAAAGTCTTTATGAAAATAACTATAAATTTGAATTCAATTCAACAACAAACTTTTGTTAAGCAGGTGCCGTACTATGCTAGGGATTAGGGATACAAGGACAAAAAACTTTACAGTTATCTCCTCAAAAATTTTCTATCCACAACAGATACAAGACATATATAGATGTGTGTGTGTTATTCTATACTATATTAGAAAGTGATAAGTTGGTCACAAATGCATTAAAGATTTGTGGAAGAAAAGGTATCATTCTCTAGTTCACTGAATTAACAAAGATTTCATGGAGGAGGAGGTCTAAACCTCAAAAGAAAAGAAGAATTTCAAAAGATAAAAATGTAAAGATTCTCTTACAGGTATTGGGCTACAAGTATGCACAACAAAAAGATAGGAAAGAAAGGGATAGAATCAGTGAATAGCTAATAATACAGTGGCACTAGAATGTAGAAAAATAAAGATGAACAGATCAGCCATTAAGCATCTATTCAACAATTATTATGTACCAGGCACTATATAGATGAGGATATAAAGGCAATTGGGAGTAAAAACGTTCAGGGTTTTGAATATTATACTAAAAAGTAGATAGGTAAATAGATATTTACATAGGTTAGTAGGTAGGTATGTATATAGATAGATAGATAGGTAGGTAGGTAGCTATGGACCAGAATGTGTTTCTGAGGCTTGAGTCCTGGCAAAAGATAACCTATAAAAGCCAACAGACACAGATCAGAATGTAAGTTATTTATTAGTGGGGAAAATTTTGAAGTAATGATGTGTATAAGTGGTATCACCTGGAAAAGGTCCCACCAAATATGTAAGGCATATTGTTAGCTGATAAAGAAACAAAAACAAAAGCAAGACAGTCTCTGCCCTTCTAATGAAGTCAATGAAACTGTCTGCTCAAGAGAATGGTTTGAATAGACTTCATCAGGAATATTACTTTGGTCACTGTGAGCAGGGTCGGTTTGAGAGTGAGGAATTTTGAGACAAGAACAACTTTGAGAATATTATGATAATCCAGGTGAGATGTAATGAAAGTCTGAACTAGGGTATGGCAGTGAAAACAAAATGGAGTGGATGAATTCAAAGGATATTATGGAAGTATATTTGAAAAGATATGGCAGTTGATTAGACACGCTAAGTCAGGAGAAGAAAAAGCCAAAGATGATGTTTGTGACCATATGACTTGGAGAACAGTCTTGTCAGCTCATAAGGAGATTCTCTACATTACAGAGTATGGGGAATACATGTAGTATCTTATATCTGTGAAGTTGATTTTTTGAATTTAAGTATAAGGCCTTATATTTGCTCACATTAAATTTGGTCTGATTCAATTTAGCATAAAGGATTTTGAAAGTAGTACCTGTTTTGATTATGTTTTTATATCCCCAGCATCTAGAATTACACCTTGAATGTGGGGGTGATTAATAAATGTGTTGAATTTTTCATCTTCTGTTCACGTAGCCAAAATTTTGCTAATGTACAGCATTATTTTCCAAATTCCCCTAGATTTGCTTTCGTCTCCCAAGAGGAAAGCTAGTAAACTAATTGGTTTACTCTCATTAACTTATTTTTAAATTACTCCTAACAAAATTTCATTTCAGTATAGTTAGCTTCAAGTCATGACCCTAATGGTAAAAAATTCAGAAAAGTCAAGGAGATTTTTGGAGACTTCTAATATTCATTACCTTAGGTAGGCCATGGGATCTTAGATTTAGAACTAAAAAGGATTTGTAGAGGGCAATAAGTCCAAATCCTTCATTTGATAGATAAGAAAACTCAAGCTAAAGTGCCTTTCCTAGGTGACATAGATGTTAAATAAAAATTTGAACTCATCTTCCTGACTTCAAGCCCAGTACTCTATTCATTGCACTTTCCAGCTGTCTGTATATCAGTGATTTCAACTTTTAAAAAATCTAATTCTATCAATAAATTTTGTTGGCAATGTGATCTCAATATGTGAATGTTTATTTAATTATATATGTACCTAATAAATTTGTATATCATATAAATTACCCAAGAATAGGAATTTTAAGACTAAGAAGATAAAAAAATGAAAATATGTATATTAATGGTAAAGAATCACAATTGAAATTATACAAAATTTAGAGGCTTTCAGGTTAAAGGAGTAAAACGTAGACTTCAATTTTCTAGAAGGCAAAGGAGGTAGGATTACAACCAAGAATCACCTATTCAGCAAAATTAACGAGATTTATTGTATAAATTTATTGTATATTGTATTTATAATGTATGTATATTGTATTAGGTATATTGTATAAATAAATAATTATTTTATAAATGAGAAAATTGGAGGGGGAATAGATATTTAATGAAATAGAGAACTTTCAAGCATTTCTGATGAAAAGACCATAGCTGAATGGAAAATTTCATAATTAATCAAAAAAACTCAGGAAAAGCACAAAAAAGTAAAATGACAGTGTAATCATAAAGGACTCAATAAAATTGAACTTTCGGTATTCCTATATCAGAAGTTGATCTCCTAAGAATTTTATCATTATTAGGGCAGTCAAAGGGAGTTAACATAGAGAGAAGGCATTGGTGTGAGGCAATTGTATTAACATGATCTCAAAAAAATGAAGTGGGAGAAAAAGGAGGATTGGGAGAAGAGAAAAGAGAGAGGCAGAATTAGGAAATGTGTAATTTTTTGTATTAAAGAAGCACTCAAGGAAGAGCTTTAATAATGGTGGGGAAAGTTGGGGAGGAGGTGGAAAGCAATAAATATTTGAATCTTATTCTCATTGAAATTGAGATTCAAAGAAAGAAGAATATATGTATACAATAAGTTGTGTACATAAATGTAAGTTATCAAATAAGAAAATAAGAGGGGAAGAGGATAGAATAAAAGAGGTGAAATAATAAAGCGGAGGGCAGATTAAGGGAAGAAGTGGTGTAAAGCAAAATAGATTTTTAAGGAAGGACAGAATTAAAAAAAGAGAAAGAATCATAAAATAATGGATTGAAGGGAAATACCCAGTAATCATAACTAAATGTGAATGGAAGTAGCATACCCATAAAATGGAAGCAGATAGCAGAAACTAGAATCTTATGTTATTACCAGAGACACACTTGAAGCAGAAAGACACAAAGGGCTGGAGCAGAATCTATTATACTTAGCTGAAATTTAAAAAGGCAATGGTGGTAATCATGCTCTCAGACAAAGCAAAAACAAAAATAGAGCTAATTAACATATAACATAAAAAATTTGACTGTACATTTCTCTTGTAAAGACCTTATCTTTCTAACATATATAGTTTATAGAACTGAATCAAATTCACCAAAATAAGACTCATTCTATAATTAATAAATGGCCAAAGGATATGAATAGGCAATTTGCAGAAGAAGAAATCAAAGTTATCTGTAGTTACATGAGAAAATGTTCTAAATCCCTAGAGAAAGGCATCTAACAGAAGTGACAAATTCTGGAGGAATGGGGGAATTACTAATGAATTGTTAATGGAGTTACGAATTAACCAATCATTCTGACAAATAATTTGTAAGCGTGCTCCAAAGGCTATAACACTCACATGGCCTTTGAACTGCTAGGTTTTTATCCCAAAGATATTAAAAAATAATGAAAAGGACCTTTCTGTATAAAAATATTTTTAGCAGCATTCTTTCTGGTGGCACAGAATTCAAAATCAAGGGAATACTCAATACTTATAAATTGAGTATAGATAAATTGATAGAATTTGGAGCTTAAAATTTTAAAAGAAAATGTTATAAATAAAAAAAAAATTAAGAGAACAGTTTAGAATTAATTAATATGTACTAAGAATCTATTATGTGTTAGGTACTCTGCTAACATTAGGCATGCAAAAAAAAAACAACAACAACAAAAGGTATCCCCTTCCTTCCAGGATCTCAAATTTTAATGAGGGTGACAACAAATATATTCAATATTTCAAAACCTTATACTCAAATATATTCAAAAAAGCCTATATACAGGATAAATAGGAAATAATTAATAGAAGGCACTAGAATTTAAAAAAAGATTTACAAGTTTCCTGCAGAAAAAGAAAGTTCAGTTGAGACTAAAAAGAACCTACAAAAACCTGTAAACAGGCATGAGAGAGGGAAAACATTCTGGGCATACAGTCAGTATATCTAGAGAAAATGTTCTGAGTCAAGAAATGGAGAGTCTTGTTTGTTGATCAGTAAAGTGCCACTGCCACTGTATCAAAGAGTAGATTATAGTGGGTAAAGTTTAAGAAGATTGGAAAGATAGGAGTGTGTTAGATTTTATAATAAGACAACCATTAGATCATGATTCATCCACTTCTGCTCATTTTATGGACACATTCTGTCCTAGTAAAGATGGAAAAAGAGGTAAACATTTTACCAGTCTTTGCCCTATCATCCCCCATTTCTAGGGCTGCTTATGAGGATGCCTGGATGACCACCAAGTTCACACTGTGTTCACTAAATACATGACATGGAACTGGAGTGGTTGGGAGCCTGAATATTCAGGGAGAAAGTTAGCAGTAAAAAGAGCCAGAATGGGGGACTATTCATGGGTAAAAATAGTGATGCGATTATATTGGAGAGAAGCTAGGTTGGCTATTTTAGACAAGAAAGAACACAATCCATTTCCTTGAACTCCTTGAATTTGTACTGCAAGCCCACTGCCTACAGTCAAATGATCACTCATTTGAATCATTACTTTATCTAATTAATAAACACTGGTTTACAGGACTTTGCAAATAATATCTTTACAAACAAAATCTCATTTGGTCCTCCCAATACCCTTGGGGGGATAGGTGCTATTATTACCCCCATTTTGCAATTGAGAAACTGAGGCTGAGAGGTTAAGTGACTGAGTTTGGATTTGAATTCAGGTGTTCCTGAATCCAAACCTACAACCCTATTTAATGTAATACTTAGTTCCCAAAACATGAAAATGATAATAATGGCTCAGATTTGTATAACCTTTTAAAGTTTGTAAAATATTTTACATATGCAGTATTATCTCATTTGATCTTCATAAACCCCTGTAGGGTAAGTAATATTATGATATCCATTTTACATTTTACATAAACTAAATCCAATATAAATTAAGTGCGATATAAATTGGGAAATTTTAAATCACTTTTCCCTGATTAACACAGCTAGTAACTGTCAGAGTTAGGATTTGAACTCATGTTCTCTTGACTCCAGGGCCTTCACTATATAGATCAGGGTGTTGCATAGTGAATCAGGGGGCCAGATTAAGCTTTGGCTTTGCCACTTATTAGCTGCACAGCCTTGAGCAAATTACTTACTCTTAATAAACATTAATTATGTTATTCTTACCCAGAAAGAGATGGAATAAGTTATTATTAAGATTCTTTACAATTCTTGACTATGATCTCTGCTTCTAGACTAAAACGTGTCTAAAATGCTACTTCCTTGCTTTTTCACTAGTAAAGCCATGACTATGCAAAGCCCAGTTCTTGAGACAGTACCTGTTACATAATCAGTATATATATATTAGATGAACTCAATTTAATTCAATAAATGTTCACTAAAGTCAGTGGGTTAAATACAATTATACAAAGGAGAAGTCTCAAAATGATTTGAGAAATCTAAAGCAGAAGAGTTTATTTCCAGTTGTAGGGTGGTAAACTCAAATAAGGGATCATGGAAGAAATGGCATTTGATTTGTGCCTTAGGAAGAGTTGGATTTAATTGAAGTGCTAAACAGTCCTAGAATAAGCAAGCAAACAAAACCTGTTCAACTCAAGTCCATTCAGTATATATTTCAAGTAATATTCTAAGCTCTTGAAATAACTTTCTATTTGGAACATTAAAGTAATCTATATTAAATTAGATTGACTAAAATTTTCATCCCCAAATTTTTATAATTATTATTCAATTTCCATTTTACCACCATTAAAGAAGCTTGTTAGTAGTTGGAGCGCTAGACTAGGAATCAGACAGACCTAAGTTCAAAGTCTGCCTCCAATGTTTTACTAGCTATGACAAACTGGACAATTTACCTACTAAATCATAAATAAGTTGATAACTTGTAGAGGGAGTTCCTACATAAACAGGTGATGTAGTGGATAGAACTCCAGGCCTACAGTATAGAAAACATGAATTCAAATTCAGCCTCAGATACTTCCTAACTGTATGACTCTGAGCAAGTAATACCTCTTTGTCTCAGTTTCCTCATCTGTAAAATAAGATTAAAAACAACACCTATCTCCCAGAGTTGTTTGAGAGCCAAACATTATAATAAAGTGCTTAGCCCATAGTAGGCACTATATAAATATTAATTGTTATGATTATACAGCCTAATTTGAAAGTTAGAAAGCCCATAGTTCAAATTTAGCCTGGACACTTTCTAGCTATGTAGATTTGGCCAAAACAGTTTACCTCTGCCTGCCTCAGTTTCTTCATCTGTAAAATGGAAATAGTAAATAATGCTTACCAACAAGAATTGTAAAAGTCAAGTGAGATAATAAGTATAAAATTCTTGGCACAAGGACAGGCACATAATATGCTTATAATAAGACATGTAACATGGTAATAAAAAATCTCTTTTGTTATATAACCTTTGCATATTTAACTATTGCTGACAGATGGATCTTCAGATTTAGGCAATCAATTAATGATTGATTACATATGTAATCTATGTGTCTAAACTTCTACTGGCACAAAGGAATTCAAATACATTTCTCCCTTTAAATAATATATATCTTACTTTTGGAAGAACCTTGTATCATTTTGCATACTTCCATCTAGAAAATCTGGGGAGATCTCTGCAGGGTATCAGCAATATATGGAAAATGGCTCACCAGTGGCAAGCTCATGGTTCACAATATAACAGAAGAGTTTTATTGAAAGACAGGAAATGAAAGCAAAACTCTTGAAAGCATAACCACCAGTTTCCAAGGTTTGTCCTCAGAATCATTAAAAGTAAAATACAATTCCTCTGACTCTGGCCCTGCATGAGCCTCTCCTTTGCAAGCTTCCTTCTGCCAGTATCCCTGCAGGGTAATGCTCTACTATTCCCTGCTGCTACCACAGATGACTCCAGATGTTGCTTTTTGGTGCTCTCTGTCTTCTTTAGCTGGTGAATTTGGGGCATTACTCTTTCTCTATAGTATGGCTATCTTTCAGTAAATCAAGGAAAAACATAAGTATTTTCTGTCATTCAATAAGTTTTACCATCATGGCAAGAACCTTAAAAAATTTTGGATTCCATTTATGGCAGGAATAACAGACATGAATGAATGAATGTATATATTGATTAAATATAATGGGCTGAAACTGAGCAGATGCACAGAAGTCCAAGCACTTATGGCTAATTACCAATTGGACAATACTCTATCAGTATATCTTTGGAGAAAGAATGGCCCTGCCCACTACTCTACAGGCTTGATCTGTTGTATAGGAGATTGGGTGGAGGATTTGGTGGATAGAGTGAGAAAGCCAGAGTCACTCCTGGCAGATTCCTGTTGTGATTCCTCTCACTTCGTATTGCCATTCCGTTCACATCCACAAAGAATAAAGATCAAGGACTTTTGCTGAACCTGACTCCGGCTGATTCTAAAGTATCCAGGGTGCTAACACGGTCATCACAATTTGGCATATGGCATTGTGAATAAAGAGATGCCCTAAACCCAAGAAGATCTGTATTCTCCTGAACAAATCATTTAACCTTCATTTGAATATTTTCAGTGTTCTAGGTTAGTGGTATAAACTCAAAATGCAACAAGGGCTACTCATTTTTATGTAAGGATCCATCCCTGAAGACTATATATTGATATGGCTTTGAAAAATATTTTTATATCTTACTGTATTTTGCAAGTATTATGTTTTAATTTCATTCATCGTATTCTAGGTGACTCACTTAAAGTTGCAGAGAATGCACTGACTTGAATTGGTTTCTAACTTCCTAATTAGTGAGTTGCTTATACCAGTGAAATCACAGATCACAGATTCCTATCCTGATCCATCTTAAGTGCTAGGCACTATTTTAAAACAAATGTAAAAAATAAGACAATCCCTACCACCTTGGAGCTTACATTCTAATAGGAAGAGTCAAGACATAGAGAAGTAGTGACCAAGAAGTCAAAGGAATAATGAATTTAGCCATGGGGCACTTGATTGACATGTTCCTTGCAGGAATGGTAGTATTTATTGGATTATTATTAGCAGACCAAGAGGTGTTAAGTAAGTGAGTGCTGGTATATCAAATGCAGATACATATGCCTACACTTAGCATTTTATTATGATATATATCAATGAAAATGGAATTTAATCATTTCATATAATAATGTTTTACAGTTTACAAAGGACTTTTACATGTATTATCTCTGGGAGGCTGTCTTGCTAATATCATTCTCATTTTCCATATGAGAAAACTGAGGCACAACAGAATAAGTAGCTTGTCCACTGTTACACAATGAGGAAGTATTGTCTTCTGCACTCGAAGAATCCTCTTTATGCTTCCAGGTCCAGTGCCAGTTGTACCACTGTGACTATATATATCATAATAAAATGATGCAATTATAGAAGCAATGTCTAAAAAACTAAAATTCTAAAAATGCCATATTTGGACAAACATTTAAATTTTCATAGAATCAGTCACTCAATCAGCATTTGTAGAAGGAGATAGCTTATTCAGATTGGGAAACTCATCAAACTGACCAGGGATTCTCCTAATCTGCCGTCTTACATCAACAAAGGGGAACTGGGAGCAAGACCTCCCCAACATGTTTTTGTTTTGTTTTACAACCACAAGCTGCTGAGAAACCCAGCATTTTTCAGCTCCAAGCCATCTTGGAGACAATGCTACTGTTTGCTTTCCTCTTATATGATCTAGAGTGATCTGTGATCAATCTACAAAGAATGCTAAAATGGTAAATCTGCATGTTCTTTGAAAATAAACAAACACTTTTTAGACATGACCAGTTGCTTAAATACACTATAGATCATTATAATTAAGGCATGAATCTCTTACTAGCATACAAGGCTTCATAGAGCTGGCTTTAGCAATTGACTGTGCCTAAGTCCTTTATTTTCTCCCCCCACCATTTTCTGAGGTCTTGAAGCATTTTCCCCTTCTTTTATGTATGTATATATTAGCACATATGTATATATATTAAGAGAAAAATATTACATTTGATTTTCCTGTTTTTATCAAAAGTGATTATCCTCCCAGAATTCTTTAGATTATTCTGCTTTTGTATCAATGATTAATGTATTGTGTCTGATTTCTTCTTGCCTGTTAATTGTTTTATAGAAGTGGATGCTAATATAAGCAATAAGGTTTTATTAATGTCCCAATCAAATATATTGAAGCATATATGTGTTAAATACATGAGTGCTAAATAGGTGATCTTTCTTAAAAGAACATTAGGTTTTAAACATTGATCCATATTTATTAATTAATGTCATGTTCTGGGCTTTCCAGCTAGATGATTAGAATTTGTTTAGATTTTGTGTCATAAAACAGCTTGTTTATTAACATATAGATATATTACCCAAGAACCTCAAGGCAGCAACCTCCCACAGACAAGAACTAAGCTAAATAAAGAAGGACTTCAACTATGGCAAAATTTTATTCTAACTATAGCATATTTGTGATGATGACTTTAAATAAAAATTGCTTTTTGTCAAGTTTCAAGAAAATTCAATTCAAATTAAATCAATCTCACATGATAAACCTACTACCCAAATACCAGGGGAAAACAAAAATTTCTTCTCATTATCTTTGAGTAAAATGTCAAAATAATAAGAATTTTCCTGTAATGAAAAATGAACATAAATGATAGCTTTACTTTAAGTCTCAGTTTCTTCATCTGCAAAACGAAAGGGTTGAACTAAATGACCTCCAAAATCCCTCTTCTTATAAATCTAGTCAAAACTTTGGCTCTGTAAATTTATAGAGGGACCTCACAAATTTGGATTGATCAGAATCAGATTAAATTTTGGCAAGCTGATGTGGGGCTTGTGATGAGATCAGGTCAAAAACAGTCATAGTTTTTTTTTTTTTTCCTTTATATTGTCCCATAAGCAAAATGTCTTCAGCGCCTATCATTCTTCTAGAATTGAGATCTTGGTCCTACCCTTAAATAACATTTATTGAACCTATTTGATTATTTAAGAAATTGTCAGTAGTTTCATTTCTCATGCACCTCTGTTTTGTCTTCTACTATCAGGAATCCAGCTTGATTATGTAAGATTTTTCAGAAAACAAATGATTAGTTCAGAGGATCATGGATCTACAAGTCATCTCATATAATCACATCCATTTATAGATAAGGAAACAGACACAGGGAAGCTAAAGGATTCATCCAAGAACAATACTCTTCTCTACTGTACCAAGCTTAATCCTACCACCTGAGATATATGGTAGTACTTAGCATGGTCCCTGCCACATAATAGGTGCTTAATGAATCATGAGTAATTGATTTTAGAAGCTTACTCATGTTCCAAGTGAAAATAAGCTCTTTTCCTTAAATTTCCATTACTGTCCTTCCAACAATCTATTTCATTTATATGTACATATATGTGTGTGTGTGTGTGTGTGTGTGTGTGTGTGTGTGTGTGTGTGAGAGAGAGAGAGAGAGAGAGAGAGAGAGAGAGAGAGAGAGAGAGAGAGAGAGAGACATAAAGACAGAGAAAGAGACAGAAATAGAGCAGAGAAAGAGACAAGAGAGACTGGAGAAGGAGGCAGTCAACCCAATGTGAAAGGAGGAAGGGAAGGGAAAGAGAAAAAATTAGGAGACAATTAATAAATCAAAGAGTGAGATGAGCTCTACTCTTGATTGTAGTTACATATCTGTTACAATGGCTCACGCAAACACTGAGAATTCAAAGAAATTGTTCTTTTTAAAAAAATAACATTCTGATATCCTCCATGTAAAAGCAGTTCTCAAGGAAATGCTGCTGGCAAGAAGGTTTTAAAGGAAATAAACAAGGAAGTTGTCCAGGACCTCAAAGAGTATTGATGAAGTCTTAAACCTGACTTTATATCCTCTTTGCCCAAAAACATCCACAGCTGGATTCGATTCCACAAAGAAGTAAAGTTAACTCAAACTTTTCCAGGTCTACTCTTTTTCCTCTTTATTCAATAGTCACAACTTATGTTAGGGTAGTGTAAGGATTCTCCAGTTCCATTAATATCTTAGCTTGTAATAACTTTGCATATGCCATGTATTTTGGTCATCTTGCCAGAGGCATATTAACTCTACTCTTTTTGATTTAGCACCTCCAAGCCAGAAGAGATGAAAAAAAAATGAGAAAAGTTAATATTCAGTCTAGGATTCTACTTAGAGGCAGCTAGGTGGCTCAGTGGAAAGAGTTCTGGGCTAGGAATCAGGAAGACAAGTTCAAATCCAGCTTCAGACATTTACTAATTGCATGATTCTGGGCAAGTTATTTAATTTATATTTGCCTTAATCCACTAGAGAAGAAAAGGGTAAACCACTCCAGTATCTTTGCCAAGAAACCCCATAGTCTGTATTAGCGTATTATGGTCCAAGGGAATCACAAAGAATCAGATGTGACTGAACAACTGCCATCTTGATTAGTGAATAATTGAATACAAATTCAAGATTATTATATATAGTTAACTGGCCTGACCCAAAGCACTAGATCACCACATTAGATCATAGTTCCCATCTAATCATCAATGTTGGCCATGTAAAAAAAATATTAGGAAAGCATGTTAGAAAGGGAATATAAATTGATTGCCCTCTGGACCAATTCAAAATTCCATGAGTTCCTAGACACTACTATTCCTGACCATTACTCCCATATATGTTGTTTTCTATTATTAGAGTACAAGATTCCTAAGGACATGCAACCTTCCCAACTTTGATATTTGTATCTCCAATATTTAACAAATCACCTGGTTTATAGTGCTTAATAAATGTTTGTTCATTCACTCATTCCATTAGATTGTGAGCTCCTTGAAAGCAGAGAATGCGTTTTGTCTCTTTTTGTATCCCATGCCAGCCATAAAGCAAGTACTTAATAAATTCATTCATTCATATATTTGGAAATATCTATGAGTACATTTTTAGTTTTCCAGTCAACTTACAATCTACTCATTCAAATATGACCAGCAATTTTTCTCCAACATTTAGAATAAAAGAACCAATGACTATGGAATTAAAACAAACTATTCAGAGGGTGTAATGACTGTCTAAATGCTTGAAACTGTCAGAATTGTTTGATCTTCAAATAAATGTTGATTGTTAGTCAATGTGTTTCTGAATCTAAGCTAGTAGCTCTTTCTGCCTACTTGTGCTTTAAGCTACCTTTGCCTTCTAAAGCTTCAAAAGAAAGCTCAGAATTGGAAATCTTATGTCAGAATTAGAAAAGATAATGGTTATGAAAATTCTACTTTGGATCTTTGCTTAATTTTCATTCATAAGTTGGAAAGACAGTGTCAACTTTTTAAATACATATATACCTTACTTAATATATATACTTAATAAATGCTTGTTGACTTGTCTATAAAAATTGTGCAGAAAAATCACAGAGATTTTGTGATGTGGACTAGCAGAGAAAGAACAGAGTGAAGAGAGCATAGATCCATCAAAGTACATAGTATTTCTTCTTTTATCTTATTTACCAATAATACATTCAACCATATGAGGTACAGGAGCTATGTGTGGTCAAAAGTTCATTTCTTCTCAAATACCTAGCATAGTGTTCTGCAGGCAGTTTTGTTTTGTTTTTTTGTTTTTTTTTTAAGTTATTTAATTGAAACTTAAATAGAAAAAAGTTTAAAAATAGAAGAAAAAATTGTCATGTGCATAGCAGAATTCAGAATATGAAAATAAATTACCATTTCAACAAAGCCTGTATAATAAATATAATGTTTTTTTTTTCAGAACTGCCTATTTTTTCTTTGCTTCCTTGTAGTTTTATTTTGTTCTCTGCTGTGCACTTTTTTTAATTCTTTTTTTCTCCTTACCTCCTCCCCAACCACCCCTAAGAAGGCTATAGTTAAGTGCAAATGTGGGTATGTATACATATAATTTATAATTTATACACATAAATAAATATCTATAATCATACATATGCATATTCATAAATATCCATGAAAGGTAATATAAGGCTTATTTGCATTGTTTCTCTGAAGGTAGATAACATCATCCTTCACAACTCCAGGTCTTTCCATTATTTTCTAAATCCACAAACTCATCATTTCCTACACCACAGCAATATTCTGGTCTTATACTAATTATTTTAAATGGTCTAAAAATTATTAATTAAAAAAGTGACATATGGTATAATTTCCCTCTTTTTCTTTTGATTAAATTAATTTTAGTTTTAACTTCATCTGAGATCAAAATTACTACTCGTGCTTTTTTTTCCTAATAAATTCTATTCCTGATCATTATTATGGTTATTTGTTTCTCTTATTTCCTATTCCTGCTGACTCCTTTGCTTTACTTCTACCTGGTACCTTGCCTTACTATCACTTAATCTATCCAGGCTCCAAGGATCCCTCCCCATCTTTATCTCATTCCCATTGATCTATACTCTTCCCCTTCTCATTAATCTACACTCCCTTCTGTACTCTCCTCTTATGCTATTCCATGTCTCACCAGCACAGTTGGGCCTGGAGTCCCTTATCACCTATGGTTCCCAATCTTCCCCAAATCAAATGTTACACTGCTCATCCTGTCTGCCAGATTCTGCTTGCTGTCTGGAACATAAAAATTCCTGTCACTAGATTTAATGCTACCTCCCAATTCAGCTAGCTCCAGGGTAAGCCACTTAATGTTTCAGCAGAACTAGTCTAGAAATGTTTGTACTCAAATGGGTCAAACTTCTGTCTTAATATCTTTCTAAATCTTCTCCAACTGTCCTAGGAGTATCACTATTCTGCCCCAAATCTTGTTTTTCATTTTTTTTTCTTTTTTTTTCTGCTGAGGCAATTGGGGTTATATGACTTGCCCAGGGTCACACAGCCAGGAAGTGTTAAGTATCTGAGTTCAGATTTGAACTCAGGTCCTCCTGACTTCAGGGTGCTCTATCCACTGTGTCACCTAGCTTCCCCCCTTCCCCAATCTTATTTGTTTTTAATTGCTTTATATTTGCCCTAAGTTAATTTGTCTTTTTTCTGGGGGAGATTTGGAGAGCTTGAAATTCTCTCACCACCATCTTTCCAGAATCCTTTCCCACAGTAGACTTTTAAGAAATGCTTGCACTACCCTTTGATCCAGCAGTGTTACTACTGGGCTTATATCCCAAAGAGATCATAAAGAAGGGAAAGGGACCTGTATGTGCACGAATGTTTGTGGCAGCCCTTTTTGTAGTGGCTAGAAACTGGAAACTGAGTGGATGCCCATCAGTTGGAGAATGGCTGAATAAATTGTGGTGTATGAATATTATGGAATATTATTGTTCTGTAAGAAATGACCAACAGGATGATTTCAGAAAGGCCTGGAGAGATTTACACGAACTGATGCTGAGTGAAATGAGCAGGACCAGGAGATCATTATAGACTTCAACTACAATACTATATGATGACCAGTTCTGATGGACCTGGCCATCCTCAGCAACCAAATCATTTCCAATGGAGCAGTAGTGAACTGAACCTGCTACGCCCAGAGAAAGAACTCTGGGAGATGACTAAAAACCATTACATTGAATTCCCAATCCCTATATTTATACCCACCTGCATTTTTGATTTCCTTCACAAGCTAATTGTACAATATTTCAGAGTCTGATTCTTTTTGTACAGCAAAATAACGGTTTGGTCATGTATACTTATTGTGTATCTAATTTATATTTTAATATATTTAACATCTACTGATCATCCTGCCATCTGGGGGAGGGGGTGGGGGTAAGAGATGAAAAATTGGAACAAGAGGTTTGGCAATTGTTAATGCTGTAAAGTTACCCATACATATAACCTGTAAATAAAAGGCTATTAAATAAAAAAAAGAAATGCTTGCACAATTCATAAATGAATCATGTGTGTGAAAGCCTTCTAACCATAAGATACAAGTTCAGTGTAAATCATTATTGTTTGAAAGAAAATAAAAAGCATCTTAGATTATCTGCCTTTTGAATAGTTGGGACTTAAAAATCTAGTATGGATTTTAATTACAATTTAAGGTTGTGTTTTAAGCTTTTAAGAGAATATTTTTCACAAATATCCTGAGAAATACATAGGACAAATATTATCCACCCCATTTCCAAATGAATATATATGTGAAGTAGCTAGTCACATGACTGAAAAGTGAAAGGGGCCAGGGTCTGAACCTATTTCTCCTGTTTTTGAGTACAATGCTTTTTATTACTCCACACTATAATTATAAATGATGAGCTAAAATTGTGTAGAATGTAAACTCTTTCATCCCATATATCAAGTCTACTCAATTTAAAAAAATGAGCTCCTTGAGATTAAGGCCTCTCAACTTTTTTCTGTTTTTATATCAGCAGTGCTTTGCACATAGCAGTCATTTTATAAATGCTTTTTCATTCAGTCTTTCACTTTTATGCTCCTAAGGGAATCTCTAAATTAATTTGTCACACTAAGTACTGGTATGCTCTTTGCTTTCAAAATCAAGACAAATAATTCCCTTTCTCCATTTGCATTATGTAAGAAACCTCCCACTGATAGCATAGTGATAGAATGCAGACCTGCAAAGGTTTTTAGTGAGCATTTAGTCTAATATCTTGGAAGATCATGGCAAAATTTGGTTGCCTAAAAAAGTTCATCAGTAATTTATGCAAGTTCCATAACAGCATGCTTCTATTGGTTCTGAATAATGGACAGTACTTCAGTGTTTTCCTGCTGACCAATGGAGTAAAAAAGGACTGTATACTTGTTCCCATGCTTTTTAGCATGTTGTTTTTAGTCATGTTCTTAGATGCATTCAACAAAGACAAAAATAGCATGAAGATCTTCTACTGCATTATTGGTAAATTATTTAACTTGAAAAGCCTACAAACCAATACTAAAGTGAAGGGAAAGTTGGGATGTGACTTTTTATTGATGAATTATTGTGCTTCTGAGGCTGAGATGCAGCAGAGTATGGATCAGCTCTTTGCTGCTTGTGCTAATTTTGGTCTGACAATTAACACCAAAAAAACAGAGGTTCTCCATCAACCTGCACTGCACCATCCATAGGTGGAAATTTTAATTACAGCAAATGGAGAAATTTTGAATATTATGAATAAATTCACTTACTTTGGCAGTATACTTTCCAGGGATGGACAACCAATGATGAGGTTGATGTATACACTGTCAGAATGACATCAGTGTTTGGGAGGCTCTAAAAGAAAGTATGGCAGAGAAGTGATTTGAAGCCATTAAGTCCACAAAGCCATTATGCTGACCTCATTATGAAACCTCGACAGTATATCAGCACCATTCCAGAAACCTGAATTACTTCCATTTGAATTCGTTAAGGAAGATTATCTTAGGAAGATCACCTGGCAAAATAAGTTATTGAACACTGAGGTCCTTTTTTGAGCTGAAATATTAAGCATTCAAACTCTACTGCAGAGAGATAACTAGCCACATTGTTCAAATGCCAAATGGGAATTTACCTAAAAGATTATTTTACAGAGAACTCACACAAAGCAAGTGCTTTGTGGTCAGAAGTGACATTATGAGAATGGGATAAAGGGGATGAACCCCCAAAATATATTTGAGTTTTAGGCTACCATTGCAAAGTGTCTCAAAAGAATTTGTAGTCTTAGATCATCTCTGAAGTAAGAGCCAAATATTTTATTATTACACCATTGACGGGTGGGCTAAGTTCCAAAAAGGAGTTAGTAATTAACAAGGGGGAAGAAATAATAAAGTAGACTAAATTCTTAACGATCCTACTATTGTGATACCTAAAAAGCAGGCAAAGTTCTTAAAGAACTCCCTGCAACTAAGGCTCATTTAAAATCCACTTAAATGCCACTCAAATTCAATAATAGGTCACTCTTTTCAGTGTCCCTACCTATGATCCACCTAACTGCAAAGGACCTGGTTTTTTTTCTAAAGTTTCTGAAGAAATTTGGAATGAGCAGAAAAGATCTAGCCTAGAAGTATTTACACTTCAAATGGGCCAAACCTCTATCCTAATATCTTTCTGGATCTTCTCCAATTGTCCCAAGAGGACTACTAGTGTGTGCCAAATCTTGTTTATTTTTACTACTTTATATTTGCCTTAAGGTCTTATTTGTAGTAGAGATCTGGAGAGCCTGAAAAATTCTGACCTATTCTGCTATATTCCAATAACTTGTATTCTTATAAATTTGACTCAGTTCTCTATATTTTCTTGGAAATGAGAGTTTTATCAGAAACAATAAGCTTTAAAAATTGTTTCCCAGTTTTTGGTTTCCTGTTATGGGCCAGAATTCTGAACTTGAAACAAAGGATTCTTACAAGGTACTAAGTCAGTGGAATTGATTAGAGACAATAGTTATCTAATTTAGCATGGTTCAGTATGATTGATTTAATCCAACAGGGAGATGTTATGGACCAGAACTTGAAACAAGGTACTAAGTGGAATTGAGAAGACAATAGTTAAATCTAGTTTAGCATTGATCTAATCCTACAACAAAAAATGGTTTCCTAGTGATATAATGATTGGTTTGTACTCAGTGTGTAACATATAAACTAGAAGCCTCAGCCAGGGAAATTCAGAGCTTGAGAGACAAGCAGACAGAAGGCTGAATGCTGAAAGCTGGAGCACAAACCTTTGGACTCAGACAGATTCATCCCATCTCACCCTATCTTGGTGACAGGCCCTCCTTTTCCAATTTTCCACTGAAACCAAGACTCCAGAAGGCCTTCAGAAAACTAGCCAAATCCCAAATGAAGGAGATAAGACTTTGAAAGAGATAATAAAGGATTTTGGACTTTAACACCTGGCTACATTTGTACTGATTACTGAACTGAAATGAAGGCTGCTTCCAGAGACCCCAAAAAAACTGAAACAGAGAACATTTACAGTTTCCCTTCTAATCTTGACTGCATTGGTTTTGTTTGTGCAAAATGTTTTTAAGTTAATGTAATCAAAATTATCCATTTTGCATTTTGTAATGTTCTCTATTTCTTGTTTTGTCATAAACCCCTCCATTCTTCAAATATCTGACAGGTAAACTATGCCTTGCTCTTCTAATTTACTTATAGTATCAGACTTTTATATCTAAATCACATGTCCATTTTGATCTTTTTTGGTATAGGATGTGAGATGTTGGTCGATGGCTACTTTCTAATGTATTTTCCAGTGTTTCCAGAAATTTTTGTCAAATAGTGAGTTATGAATTCCAAAATACTATTGTGAGAAAAGGTCCAAAGAGTTTCCAGAGTGCCAAAGGTTTCCACAACATAAAAATGATAAGAACCTCTGCTTAACATGCAAGAGACAGCATTAAAAAGCATAAAGTATCCAGAGTTTAGAGTTAAACAAGCTAGAACCAGCTACCAAGTTTAGGGAATAAAGAAGTAAAATGACTGACCTATAGTCAAATATCTGCTATTCTTCAGAATAAAGATTTGAACCCAAGTTTTTTCTGACTTAGGCTAGCTCAATCCATTGGAGAATGATATGTCTCATGTGAACTATAAAGTCATTATATAAATATGTCATTCTTTTTATAAGTGGGAGAGGAAAGACAATTAAGGCCTAGAGTATTAGTGAAGGAAAGATCTGCAGGATGGTTACCTAAACACTCTGACTCATCCCTATGTCCATCCTCAAGATGGAATTCCAAAAAAACATAAACAAAATTAAGGAATCAGAAGATTAAGAAAGGGGCAAAAAGACTACTAAATAGGATGCCCTTATGTTTTATTTTTCTAGACTAGAGAACTTCATTCTCTTAAGATTAAAGTCTGCTTTTCCTTTGGCATCAATAGACATTTGTGTTTGTTCAAGCAGGAATGAAAACTGATGGGACTAGATTTTTGTTGCTTTCTTCAGCTAAGCAGAGGGTTTGCTCTCGAGGGCACACATATGTTTTTTTCTTTCTCCCAAGGATGCCACTTTATTTTTGAATAAACAAGAGGTGAACATTTTCTGAGTGGTGGAAGAAATGGCCTCAGAGGATTCCACTGCTTAGCAGGTTGTTTATCTTTTACTGGAAACTTATTTAATATTGTTTGAGTCTCTACTCAATCAGTTTGCACTCTAAATTAGAAAGACAGAAAGCTGTAAATACAGGGAAACCATAGGTAGCTCACCCCAGGGGAAAAGGAATGAGAACAGGGAGTGAAATCTCTGATGTCAACCAGTCCTTAATCAGTTATTTTTCTCTACCCTATAGAGATCCTAAAATAAATAAGTATATTTTGAGAAGACATTAAAAATGTAAGAATTAGCTTATTTCAAAGACATTTTAATCAGAGAAAATAGCATTAAAGAAAACACAGAAATTTGAGAATGAAAGAAAGGAAGTTAAAGGAGTTAAACTAAGAAAGGAAGGAAGGAAGGAAGAAAGGAAGGAAGGAAGAAAGAAAGAAAGAAAGATAGAGAGAAAGAAAGGAAGGAAAGGAGGAAAAGAGGAAGGAAGGGAAGGAGGGAGGGAGGAAGAAAGAAAGAAAGAAAGAAAGAAAGAAAGAAAGAAAGAAAGAAAGAAAGAAAGAAAGAAAGAAAGAAAGAAAGGAAGGAAGGAAGGAAGGAAGGAAGGAAGGAAGGAAGGAAAGGAGGAAAAGAGGAAGGAAGGGAAGGAGGGAGGGAGGAAGGAAGGGAGAAAGGTAGCAAAGGAGGGAGGGAGGGAGGAAGGGAGGGAGGAGTAAAGATGTTTTTATTAAATATTATACTTAGTGTTGGAGACACAAATAGTAATAATTAGACACGTTCTGCTCTCAGGGAGTTCATATTATAATTGAAGGAGACAACATATAACAGAAAGTTCAATAATAGCAACACTAGAAAGACAAACATTTTTCAAAGACTGGGATCAATACAATTACCAACCACAATCTAAGAGAATAAATGAAAAACTCTACCCACCTCCTGACAAAGAGTTGAAGTTATAATGCAGAATGAGATAAACATTTCTGTATATAGCCAATATAGGATTTATTTTGCTTGATTATGTTTATCATTATAAAAGTTTTCGGTCTTTTTCCCCAGTGGTAAAGGAGAGGAATGGAAAGATAGAGAAAATAACAGTTTTTTAATTCAAAAAATGTTTTAAACAAAGTTCTATTTTAATGCAGGTAGAAAGGCTCAAAAGTTCTCAGAGTATTAGAGATCTTTAGGTTATATAAATGGGTAAGATGATAGGGAAAAAAATTATATGACTATGTCTGTTTACCTCCATTGAAGGTACAGATTTTAAAGTTGCTTTGGAAAACTGTGAGAAGCAAATGGAGATATTTAAGGAATATGATAAAAATTTTGTAAGGGTAGATATTAGTTAAGATCCTGAACTGAATGAAAAGAAGAGAAAGAAAATCATAGACCAAAAAATTTGATATATGTCAAGGAAGGAGATAGTCAAAATTTGAAATGAACATTTAGGAAATGAGAAAAAATATAGCATAGAAAAGAGAGAAGCAGAGGAGAAATAGAGAGGAAGAATTCATTTCTACTGAAAAGTTTGAGGTGACCATAGTGCCAATAATTATGGAGGAAGACAGAGTTAAAGAATGAAAAAACAAAACAACAACAACAAAAAAAAATCCCATTATTTGTTTCAATTTAAAATTATAGTAATAATATTTATATAGCATTTCAGAGTTTTATACATCTAAATTACTATTATAATTTGATAACTATACAGACCAAATTGAGTAGGTGTTTATACTAACATTTAATCTAAACTTACAAATGAAAACTGAAAAATTTAGTTCCACATCTGAGTGACTTCAAATGTGTGGCTTTGAATTCTGTGTAAAACAAACATCCATATTCTGAACTTGTTTTTCCTAGAAAATGATTGACACTATACAGAAAATAATGACAGTAACAACAATGAAGATTTATTTAATTTATTCTTAAACCATTTCCTCACTTACTGCATTGCAATTGAATATTCCTAGTTGTCCTTCCCTTTCCTTCCTGATTTTCTAATTCCATAACTAGACTAATTATTAATTAATAATAATCAAATTATTTGTACTGGAAAAGATATGTCAATTCCCCATGGTTTCATTAGCCTCATGGGACTTTATAAAACAAATAACCCTTCCTGGTTTTGATTTCTCTTATAGATTGTCTCCCTTTAAAATTTAAGTTTCTTTAAGGCAGACAATCAGTACTTTTGCTTTTCTATATACAATTGCCAGTATGGTGCTTAGCATATTATAAGTTCTTGATAAATCCTTTTTCAATCATTCATTCAGTACCTTCTATATAAAAAGCAATGGACTAGACCTGGAAGGATATAGAGTTCTAACAACATGATTCATGTGTTCATGAACCTTTTAGTTTAAAATGATATTAGGTAGACTGGATTTAAAAAAAGTTGTAGGGAGGGTGTAAAAGAGGTATTAAAAAAAAGAAAATGGAAACTTCTAAGAAATGTGTATGGTAGAGCTATATTGGAAATCCACTCATAACACCTAATTTAAGAAAAAATTGTTCTCCAAATTAAACTAACAATTGTCTAATGAAGACAAAACAAAATAATTTGGAGAGTGATCACATTAAAGGAGAATGAAAAGAAGATTCTTGTCTTTTTAGAGATTTCAACTACTTATCCTTATTATTACTCTATTACCAAAACTCTATTATTTAAAATATTTTCATGATTGATATAAATTACAAGAAATCATTTATAGCCATTGAATCACAGCAGAGCAGGGAGATATGCTTGGAACATCTTAGTGTCAAGAAAATTGGGACCTTTGTTATAATTCCCATTCCAAGAAGTTAAGCATAATCATTGTTCTACATCTCTAGGATTCCAGGTAGTTTTTTGGTTTACTGAGACTTACTGGAAAGTCCAGTGTGCTCCTCCTTAGATGTTTGGAGTTCAATATTATTCCTGCAAAGAATTTGGTAGGATCACCTAAATGGCAATGGATAAAATGCTGGCCCTGAAAACAGGAGGACCTGAGCTCAAATCCAGCCTCAGATACTTAATACTTCCAAGCTGTATGACCCTAGGCAAATAACTTAGCCCCAATTGCTTTAAATATATATATATATATGTGTGTGTGTGTGTGTGTGTGTGTGTGTGTGTGTGTGTGTTTGTGTGTAAATCCGGTTCCTTCTTTCTCACCTCCCTTGATTCCATGAGAATCCTAATGAAATAAATATTCATCCTTCTTAAGTGGGTCATAGACACCTTAAATCAAGAATATCTATGGCTTAGAAATGATTTACACTAAAAGGCAAGCATGCAAATTGACCTTATTTGAGATAGCTTTTATTTCTCTAGTCCATCTCTATCTCCTTAAATCCACATTCATGAATGGACATCCTCTTTTTACCCCAGAAAAGAGTTCAAGGTTACAGAGGTGTGGGCTAGGATTATTAAAAAGTGGGGAAGAGAGCTTAACAGTCTAGAGCTTAAGATGAATCTAAGTAAATGAAACTTAACAAATATAAAAGTAAAGTCCTGCACATAGGCACAATAAAACAAACCACTTTCAGAGAGTCATAATTAGACAGTAGATATTCTAAGGAAAAATATATATACACACACACATATATATTCATATATGAACTTTTACTGTCCTATAATCTGTCCTATAATACCAATGATATTCATAAATCAAAAAGTAATGTTATCTCAGGTTGCCTAAAGAAATGTAAAATTTCCAAGAATAGGGAGAAATAGTAAGGGCCCTCTACACTCATTAGACCTCTTCTGAAGTATTGTGTTCAGTTCTTGGTCCTATGGTTTAAGAAGGGCACTGATAAGCTGTGAGAGTGTTCAGAGAAGAGCAATAAAACTCAAGAAGGACCTTGAGTCTATATTATATGGGGACTGATTGAAGTAAATCTAGAAATTTAATTTAGAAAAAAGAAGACAGAGGGGGTATGTCTTCAAATATTTAAAGTTTCCATGTTTAGGAAGGACTACATTTATTCTACTTGAATCCAGAAAGCAGAACTAGGAGCAAAGAGTAGGAGTAGCAAAAAGTCAAATTTAGACTTGATATCTAGAAAAAGGTTTTGTTCATAACTGTTTTGATTTTGTTTCTATCTTGATCTGAGTTTGTATCTTGATCTTCCCTGTCATCATGATAATTTTTTTGTGATCAGATTTTTTTTCTTTTTGTTTTGGTTTGGGGGTTTCTGCCCATCTTTTTTGGCCCTTTTCTTTTAAATTTGAGCTCTTCTTTTGTGTGAAAGGGACGCTGTTTCAGGTTTCTTGTGCCACGACTTGCAAACACTGGCTTTTTACCTACTGCTATACTGATATTGCCCTGAGACACACAGGAGATTCTCATACCTGCTGCTGTACTGAAAGGGTAAGGTAGGGAGGTGTGGGGATGGAGTACAGTACTGCTGGAACCTGTAAGTGTCTGGCAGATTACCTGGTGATGAACCAGGGTCCTGATTCTGGTGTCTGACATGTGCTGAGGCTAGTGGCGTGTTTCTGCACTGGGAGTCTCACTAAAGCCCTTAGCAGTCTGGCCTTGAGTAACTGCCTGTTATCCCAGGACTATGCTGAAGCATTTGGCAGTTCTCAGAGCTGAAGCCTGTTCCCCTGACTATGCTGAGGCATGCAGGGAGTGATGGTTCTATTATTTGTCTGCTCCACTACACTCTCCCACTGATTTGCAGAAGTTGGTCTTCTACTGGCTTGTTATGATGCTTCTTATCCTGGACTGCATTCTGCTTTACCCGAATAAAACAGACCTTTCTTGCCAATCTTCCAAGTTCTTGGAATAAAAGATTGTTTTGTCCTATCTTTTCTGGTTCTGCTGTTCCAGGATTTGCTTGCAGACGTTATTTTATGGTTGCCTGGATGTGAGTATGGAAGATTTGTGGCAATTTACTAGTTATTCTGCCATACTGGCTACTCTGGAAAAACTTCCTAATAACTAGAAATATATCTGAGATGGGCACAGGCATGCCATCCCTCATTGCCTCTCCTAGCTGTGCTTCTGATAAATGAACCATGACTCAGTGGTCTTCTCACACTGGAATTTCTTTTCTTATCTTGGAATATCCCTTCACCATGCCAATCCTCTTTCCCATTGGTGAGTTCTTTCTTGGGGCACAGAATAGACATTCCTCTCTTGGTTCTGTTTCTGATTCATCAAACTTTTACCACCATGACCCTCTCTGGGGTACTATATCTGCCCATATCCATATTTTTCAATTTCTATTTATGCATTATTCTTCCCCCATTGGAATATAACCTCTTTGAAGACAGAAACCTTGTTTCTTTTAATTCCGCAGTGCCTGGCACTGTGATAAACATTTAATGAATATTTGTTAGCTTCCTACCTGCTATTTAAAAATGAAATGGCCTACCTTAAGAAATGGTAGGTTCCATCTTCTTGGAAGTCTTCAAGCAGAGATTGTATGATCATTTGTTGGCTGTAATAGTAGGAATTCCTTTCAGGTTAGGATTGGATTAGCTGACCTCTAATGTGCCTTACAAACCTGAAGATATTTGACTTTGTGATGGTCTCCATGATGTATATTTGCATTCTTGGTTTGACATAGAAATATCCAAAAGGGTCAATGATTTTAATTATTGGTACTTGTCCTCCACAAAAATATTCAATCCATATTTTTCCCTTAGAGTAAACATTTGATGTGCTCCCTAGTTATAATATTGTGGTAAGTGGTTTATTTGTGTGGGAGAGTCTAGACCCTAAGACATTAGGGACTATTAACTATGTATATTTAAGTTGATAGATTTTTATGGAAAGACAGATCAAAAATATGACAAACGTTTTCTTCTAAAACAGATGGTGATCTGAAATGTCTGAGCCCAAACAATAACATGAGCTCCAATAAGCACTGAACCAAGAGAATGCAACTCAGATGACACTAGAGACTAGTATGCCTGAATTTAAAACAGAGCCCCTAAGTTATATCTCTCAATTTTGTTTTCTTAAACTTTTTACCTTGTTATTAATGTGGCTTTTATTTTTCTCGGCATTCTTGGAATTCTAATTCATTCTTCTGAGATTTGTTCTTAAGATTAAACTTTCTTTGTTATTGAAAAAAATATGTCATCAAGAAATAATTTCACCATCTTAGAGAATTACAATTTGGCATAAAATGATTTGTAAAGTGCTGAGGTGAATGATAGACCCAGCCAGGGATAGTGTGGGTAGAAGTGGGATGCAAATTATAAATCAGTCATTATAAGTCAACTATAAATTAAGATCATGTGTATGATGTAATAACTAACATGACCCTCAGACCCAAAGTTAAAATATAAATGTTTGTGTGCTGTTAGATTTCTTTGTGAAGCTTTTGCTTATTTATTGTATTCCTGAATTTTGTAAAAGACCTTACTGTACAAAACTTTATCATTTAAAGCTATGCGAGTGCATAAGTAAGGGATTCTGCAAAGCCTTTGTAGATTTCTGTCCCATATTTGTGCTGTATGTAACAACCTGGGAGGCTACTTATGGAGAACATTTAAAATTCCTTAAGCCTTCAAGGAGACCTCAAATGCCAGTATCTATTATATACTGTAATGGAAATCCCAGAAGAGCCACGAAGAGGAAGAATGGTTTGGAAATGGACAGGGGTTTTAGCATCCAGGTCCAAACATTGCTTACAGGTTGGCCTGACTAGACTCACTATTGATATACAGATCATAGTTAAGTGCTTCATATGCCAGTTAAATTTATACTAACCGAAAGAAAAACAAAGAATCAAGATTTTTTTTAGTTATATAAGCAAGATAGCTATCTTTCTATATGAAAAATAGT
Organism: Sarcophilus harrisii; assembly: GCF_902635505.1. NCBI lineage: Eukaryota > Metazoa > Chordata > Mammalia > Dasyuromorphia > Dasyuridae > Sarcophilus > Sarcophilus harrisii. The sequence goes on along the minus strand of NC_045428.1, from coordinate 420,025,857 downwards.
TAGGACCCTATTACACTAAGCTTTCTATTGCTGGCTTCTACCCTAAAATCTGTGGGTCTTTTTTATTTGTTCCTTGGAACTTATTGATTACCTGTAGACAGTTACTGATGATTTTGTGGTCCAGAGCATTTTCTTGGAGCAGATGGATGAGATATGCAAGTCCATATGAAAACGTGATATAGAGTCCAAAATACTTTTGATACCATCTCTCAAACTATGCTGAATACTGTAGACAATGATGGTCAGGGATGACCACATCACTGAGAAAAAAATCCCAATAAACAGTGAAGGCACAAATGGATTATTCCTTTCATTTATTTTCTCCTTTCACAGCTCATATTCTTTTATTTAAAAAAAACAGTTTATAATAATAAAGGTAATGAAAACATTAAAAAATAGAACAAACTTCTCCAAGTACTGAGTATTGAGCATGACTCAAACCCCCAAAGAATAGATTTTGAAGCAGGCATGACATTATTACCTCAGAAGCAGAAACCTCTCAAATACAAAAGTACAAAACTAAGAAATTAAGTAGGGAACTTTCCCCACAGACACTATTTCTTGCTTAATATTAGTGCACGCCACCTAGGGATCAAGAAATTATGCTCCCTGAGGGAACTTTAAAAAGTTTATATTGAGGAGGTATAGAGCCAAAGGCATAGGCTCACTCTTACCAGGGTTATTGATCCTGACCATGACAAAGTATGTATTTCTGTGGATATCGCTGAATAAAAATGAAACTAAGGACATATAAGTATATAAACTGTTATTTCTGTAAGGTCTAGCATTTTTAAAACTGGAGTCCATTTTCTTGAAAGAGGAAGACAGGACAGTGAGGGAGTAGGGAAATGAAACCTAAATGTGCTATGATGCTAGTTTAGATTTGATCCTATAAGAAGAAATATCATTAGACATTTGTGTATTGCTTCAGATCCAGTCAGTCAATTAACAAACATTTATTTTATCAATAATCACTGTGATACACTATGTTTCTTAAGAGATAACATGGTTGAATAGATTATGTACTGACTTAAAATCTAGAGATACAAGTTTAAATTTCCTTTTATATTCTTTTGCTAACTTATGTGATCATGTCTGAGTCTCAATATTAAATCAATTCAATTGAGTCAATCCCTAATTGCTCAGTGATAAATAAAAAAATACTAATAATATCTATACTTATTACCTCACAAGGTTGTTATAATAAATGTATTTTGCAAACGTCAAGATTGTGAATTGTTAATGTTTGTAACTATGACCAGAAAGTAATGTACTAATTGCCACTATCATTATAATTGTTGACACTATCAACTAATGCTGAATGCTATTAGCCTTGTTGTCTCTTTCTGGTTAGTATTCGTTATCCTTTTTTTTTTTTTTTAATGAGGCAATCAAAGTTGATTTTACCAAGATCATACAGCTAGTTAAGTGTCAAAAGTCTAAATTTAGATTTGAACTCAGGTCCACCCGATTCTAGGGCCACTGCTCTATGCACTATGCCTCCTAGCTGCCCCATTTCTTAGTTACTATTTTCTATTTCTAATGTCAATATAACATTCCATATATCCCTATTCCCTCCCCAGGAGTCATCCTATATGGCATAGTGTTTTTTTTTTTTTAAAGAGGAAATTACAAAGTTCGAAACTGCGCAATATGTAACACCCATGAATCTCTTACCTCCAAAAAGTCACTTTCTGACATCTTTTGGATTCTGGATATTCTACACCATGGAAACCGATGAACTTGCTTTATCTTTGATGCATAATTTTTGTTTTGGAGAGGTTTGAGAGTTCATGGTGATTAGAGATAATGCCCAATCCACTATCTTGTTGCTCATGTGACTTGGAAAGTTAATATTCATTGTGATTCATTGAACCCTCAAAACTACAGCTAAAGGGTGGTACTAATCAAATGCAAAATACAACTTTCTTGAATTCTGTATGTTTTAACATGATGTTAAATTAATTTAAAGAAGAGCAAGAAGTGCCTTTTTGAGGCAGTTGATGATTCTGTAGTTGATATTGTCAAAAATTCTCTATACTACTTCAAGAATACCAGCTTAAACTCTTTGATATAATATACCAGTCTAGGAAGACATAAAGTTCCATTTGATATTTATAATCTTGTTGCAGTTACTTTTAAAAGTTTTAGTATTTAGTTTTTATTTGCATAACTATTATTACTGTGTATATTATTTTCTTGACTTAGCTTACTCATTTTACATCAGTTAATATAGATCTTTCCATACTTCTCTGTATTCCTCATACATTTCTTACAATACAATAATATTACATTACATTAATGTAACACAATTTATTCAACCTTTCCCCAGTTGAAGGGCATCATTGTTTCCATTATTAGCTACAACAAATACAAACTAATACTCATTAACCTAGAACTTGCTCTGTACTTCTCCATCTTCCATGCTCCTGGCTAGCTGTTTCAAGTTCACAAAACTTACATCAAAATTCACTTCTATATCCAGTTCCTACTCTCTAGTAGTAATGTCATAAAGACCTTGACTACAAGCTGTGGAAGTTTCCCCAAGCCTTGACAACCAATTTGGCCACAGCCTTTGAGGAACAAAAGTCTGCTGAGACTACAACCCAGAAGTAACAATGCTGAAAAGTTTTAGCCCAACAGTGTTAGGGAAAGTAGGCTCTACATAAGTATCTGCAAAAGCAGCATCTGCATTGCTGGTTCCAACAGACTCTGAGCTGCCAATGCCACACCAAAGAACAAAGGAATAGAGGGGGTATCACAAATCAGCAGCACAGAATACTGTGCATGTGGGCAGCTTTGAGGGCTTCCCAATCCTAAGGGAAGAGCAAAGGAGATCACCCAAAAGTCAGTTCGGGCAGAAACCTATGTTGGTAAACAATGAATTGCCCATTGTGAAAAGAAGCTAAGACACTTTGAGATCTACCCCTCAATGAGACCACTAGGAGAGGGGAAGGAGATGTGAATGATAAGGAAAATAAAGGGGAATGAGGAACTGAAAATAACAAGGATCCTGAACATAAAACAGGAAAAGCAACAACAGTAGTAGGAAATATGGCCTCCAGAGCTAGCAGAAAGTTTAGACATCCCTAAAAAATATTTCAAAATGAAAGAAAATGATTCAACATTTGAGGAAACAGAGGACAGAGGGAAATTTGAGGAGAGTATGAAATCACAACACATTATTCCTGAGTGGTTTAAAAGAGGAATTAGATTTATATCAGTAGACTTTATATGCTACTCAGTCTAAATCATGAGCAGAATCAGAAAACATGAATCTGAAATAGCAAGTCTTACCAAAGAAACAAAAGAGAGAACAATACATTGAGAATACAAATAAACAGAAGTAAAAGACAACCTAGAAGAAGAGAAGCTAAACAAACGATAACATTAAAAGACAATATGCTTGCCAAGCAAATAAAACATATGGATCTCAAAGAAAAGATGTGTGGAAATAACTTAAGGATTATAGATTTCCCAGAAGGACATGATAGGACAAAATCCTTAATACCATAGCAAAGAAAATACTAGAAGAATACTGACTACAATTTCAGAATGTAGAAAATGAAATTCCAATGGAAAGAATTGACATATTATCTAAGGGGGCCAGGGGAAAACTCCAAGCTGAAAAGTACAAACTATATAGTAATCAAATTGAACAATTCTATTCAGAAATAAGTTCTGCAAGCTATGAGGAGAAATACCTTCAAACTATAGTTATAGTGTTTTTTAAAAATACATTGATTATTTATTTTAACAACTTTTCAATTTAAATTTTGAATTCCAAATTTTTTTTCTTTTTCCCATCCCCTTCTTTCCCCTTTCAGAATGCAAGCACAATTACATCAATTACATGCAAAACATTTCCATTTTTGGTCATTTTTTGGGGGAAGCAAAAAAACTAAAGTGAGCAAGCTATATAGTTTAATTTGAGTTCAAGTTTGTCAATCCTCTCTCTGAATGTGAATAGTATGTTTGCATTACAAGTCCTTTGCAATTGTCTTAGATCATTATATTGATCAAAGTAACAAAATCTTTAACAACTGATAATAATCACAACATTGCTTTTATTGTTAGCAATCTCTTCTCACTTTACTTTACATCAGTTCATAGATTTTCCCATTTTTAAAAATCACCTTCATAGCATAATACCCTCATATATAACATGCTCATATATAACAACTTGTTCAGCTATTCCTCAATCGATAAACATCCCCTCAATTTACAATTCTTTACCACCATAAAAAAAGGAGCTGCTAGAAATGTTTTTGTACATATAGGTCTTTTTCTTTATTGTTTGATCTTTTTGGGATACAGAACTAGTAGTGGTATTTCAGAGAATATGCAGTCATATAATCTTTTGGATATAATTACAAATTGTTCACCAGTGATTGGACTAATTCATAACTTCACAAACACTTTATTAGAGTACCGATTTTCCTTCAGCCTTTCCAGCATTTGTCATTTCTTAGAGGTCTGAGGTGACAGCTCAGAGTTGTCTTCAAGTCAAAAGTAATATAGAGCATTTTTCATATATGTATAGATAGCTTTGATTTCCTCTTCTGAAAATTGGTTATCCATGTTCTTTGACCATTTGTCAGGGGAATTGCTCTTAATTTTATAAATTTGGCACACTTCTTTATATATTTGAGAGATGAGGCTTTTATCAGAGAAACATTATAAATAATTATTATTACTATTTTTTTTGCTAAGGCAATTGGGCTTAAGTGACTTGTCCAGGGTCACACAGCTAGGAGGTGTTAAGTATCTGAGGCTAGATTGAACTCAGGTGCTTCTGATTTCAGGGCTGGTGCTCTAACCATTTCGCCACCTAGCTGTTCCTATAAATTATTTTTATGTTATTTCACTGTCTGTAATAACTTTTTAGCAAAATGTGGTTTCCCTAATTAACTCTATTAATTAGGTCTATGTTTTTTTGCTTTTCTTTGTCTGAGATAATGATTGCTATTATCTTTTTATACTTCATCCAAAGCATCATAGATTCTGCTCCAACTCTATTTTAACTCTCTGTGTGTCTGTTACAAGTATATCTCTTATAAACACATATTACTGGATTCTAGTTTCTAATCCATTCTGTTATCTTCTTCCATTTATAAGTAAACTTGTCCCATTAACATTTAACTATGATTAATAAGTGTATTTCCCTCAAATCTCTCTTCTTCTGTTTATCCATCTCCCTCTTTTTTATCTTATTCTGCCTCAAAACTGTTTTGCTTCTGACCATGGCCTCTCTTAATCTGCTTCCCTCTGACGTTTCTTATCCTTTTCTCCTATTTTTTCTGTTGAGTTATATAGATTTCTATATCCAAATGAGTATCCATATCTTTCCCTCTTTACATCAATTGGGATAGTGCTCTTCCCCTTCCCATTTCTCCTCCATTATAAAATATATATTCTTTATATATATCATTTATGTGAGAAAAAAATTTCCCATTCTATATCTGCCTCTTCTCCCAATGTACCTTTCTTTCTTACTCTTTCATTTTATTTAGTTAGTTACCTATTTATTTTGGAGATTATCCCAAAATAATAGAATCACTCTCATGCCCTCTGTCTCTGTAGATTATTTCTAACTGTCCTAATAATGATAAAACTTTTAAGTGTTACATACATTATCTTCCCATGTAGGAATGTAAACAGTTTGACTTTATTGAGTCCCTTATGGTTACTCTTTCATATTTACTTTTCTATGATTCTCTCAAGTCATTTATTAAAATGTCAAATTTTCTATTCATCTTTGGATTTTTCATAAGGAATGCCTGGAAAAATCTCCATTTCGTTAAATGTACAAGAAGGATTATAATCAGTTTTTTTGGGTAGGTCATTCTTAGTTGTAATTCTAGATCCTTTGTTTTCTGGAATATTATTCCTAAACCCTCTGCTACTTTAATGTAGAAATGGCCAAATTTTCTCTTATCCTGACTATGGCTCCATGATATTTGAATTGTTTCTTTTTTGACTGCTTGCAATATTTTCTCCTTGACCTAGAAAATCTTCAATTTGGCTATAATTTTCCTGGGAGTTTTCATTTTGACCCCTTTCAGGAGGTGATTAGTGGGTTCTTTCAATTTCTTTTTTATCTTCTAGATTCAAGATATCGGGGCTGTTTTACTTTATAATTTCTTGAAATATCATGCTGTCTAGGCACTTTTTATCATGGTTTTTTTTTGATAGTTCAATAATTATTAAATTTTCTCTCCTATATCTATTTTTAAGGTCACTAGTTTTTCTGATGAGATATTTCACGATTTCTTCCATTTTTTCATTGTTTTGACTTAATTATATTGTTTCTTGATGTCTCATAGAGTCATTAGTATCTACTTGGCCAATTCTAATTTTTAAAGAATTATTTTCTTCAGTGAAGTTTTGCAGCTTTTATCATTAGACCGTTTCTGGAAATTGAGAGAGAAGAAGGATATTTAATCTTTTATTTTTCCAATTACATAAAAAAGATTTTTTTAACATTTGCTTGATTTTTAAATTTGAATTGCAAATTCTCTCCCCACTTCCTTCACTGCCCTCTCTGCGGCCTTAGAAGGGATGGAATTTCTTTTTTGACTGCTTGCAATATTTTCTCCTTGACCTAGAAAATCTTGTTATATCTATACAATCATGCAAAACATATTTGTACATCAGTCATGTTATGAGAGAAAACATAAACCCCCCCAAAAAATACAATAAAAGATAAAAAATGTTTCAGACTGCATTCAGATTCCATTGGTTCTTTTTCCAAAGGTGGATAGTATTTTTCATTATAAGGCCTTCAAAATTATCTCAGCTAAGATCTATCTTAACTAAATCATTTACAGCTGTTCATTGTACAATATCATTGTTACTATGTACAATGTTTTCATCCTGCTCATTTTACTTTGCAACTACTTGTGTAAATCTTTACAGGTTTGTTTTCTTGCTTATTTGTTTGTTTGAGAGCATCCTCATCATCATTTCTTATATCACAATAGTATTCCATCACAATCCTATTCCACAACTTGTTCAGGTATTGCCCAACTGATAAGTTTTCTCTCAATTTCCAATTCTTTAGCACCATAAAAAGAGCAGTTATAATTCTTGTACATAAATATTTTATTGTTTTTTATTTTTTATCTCTTTGGGATAGAGACCTGGTTGGGGTATTGCTAAATCAAAGGATAGGCAGAGCTTTATAGCCCTTTGGGCATGGTTCCAAATTACTCTCTAGAATGGTTGAAGCAATTTACAAATCCACCAACAGTATATTGATGTCTCAATTTTACCACATCTCCTTCAACATTTATCATTTGCCTTTTTTGTCTTATTAGCCAAATTGATAGGTTTGAGGTGATATTTCAGAGAGAACTTAATTTGCATTTCTCTTATCAGTAGTGATGTAGAGCATTTTTTATGAGGCTATCGATAATTTTTATGCTTTTATTTGAAAACTCTATTCATAGCTTTAGATCATTTATCAATTGGGGAATGACTTGTATTCTTATAAGTTTGATTCAGTTCTTTATATATTTAAGAAATGAAGACTATCACAAACATTTATTATAAAAATTTTATTACATTTATGATTACTGTGTATTTCCCTCAGTTCTATTCTTCCTCTTCCTCTCTCCCCTCTCCTTTCTCACCTTTCATACTGTCTAGCCTCAAAAGTATTTTGCTTCTATCATTTTCCCCAATTCACACTGTTATCAGTCCCCTCTTAATTGTCTCCTATTTTCTTCTCCTTCTACTTTATTATAAGGTTAGATAGAGTTTATGCCCAATTGAGTGTGTATATTATTCCTTCTTTTATTCAATTCTAATGAGATTAAGGTTCAAGCATCTCCTCTCAAATTCTCACCATTTCCCTTCCACTGTGTAAAAGCTTTTACACCTATAGTAGGTAAAATAATTAATCCCATTCTCTTTTCCTTTTCCTCATTGCCGGTATATTCTCTTTTCCTACACCTATTTATCATAGTCAATTTATACCCATGTCCTCTATTTATACTCCTTCTAACTGCCCCAATAATGAGAATGTTCTTAAGAGCTACAAGTATCACCTTCCCATGCTGGAATATATAGAATTTAATCTTATTTAATCCTTATGATTTTATCTTTCATGTTTACCTTTTTTATGCCTCTTGAATTTTATATCTAAATGTCAAACTTTTTATTCACTCTGGTCTTTTTATCCAGAATGATTATACTGTTTTTCTGGATAAGAAATTTTGGAGTATGACTGTAGCTTCTTTGATGTCTGGAATATCATATTTCAATCACTCTGCTCCTTTAATATAGAATTTGTTAAATCTTGGGTTATACTAACTGTAACTTCTTAATATTTGATTTTTTTTTCCTTTCTGAATGCTCAAAAAAGTGTCTCCTTGACCTGGAAGCTCTGAAATTTAGTTGTCATTCCTGAGTTCGCATTTTGGAATCTTTTTCAGAAGGTAATCAATGAATTTTTTAATTTCTATTTTATCAATTTTCTATTTTATCAAGTTTTTCTTGATAATATTTTGTAAGATAATATCTAGATTCTTTGTCTGATCGTGGCTTTCAAGTAGTTTAATAATTATTAAATTTTTTCTCCTCAATCTATTTTCTAGTTCAGTTATTTATCTAAATATGTCATGGATATGGATATCCATTTAGTCAATTCTAATTTTTAAAAGTAATTATTTTCTTCAGTGAGCTTTTGTGCCTTTTTTACTTGGTAAATTCCACTTTTTCAAGAGTTCTTTTCAGTAGATTTTGTGTCTCTTTGGCACTATTTGGTCTATTTTGTTTGTAAGGTCTGATTTTCTTCAGTATTTTTGTATCTCTTTTACCAAGTTGTTGACTTTTTGCTTTGGAGTCTTCTTGTAACTATTTTCATATTTTTTGTCTTCTGAGTTTGTGACTTAATATTCCCTGCCATGATATTTATGGTCAGGTTCTTTTTTCATTGTTTGATCCTTTTCCAGCCTATTTCTTGACTTTGAACTTCATGTAAAATTTGGGTTCTGCTCACCTGGAGTTAGGGATGTGCTATGTCAACTTTAAAATTCTCATGTGATGCTTTTTTTTCAGAGCTACTTCTGCAAATTTTCAGTGTTTTCAAGGTCATGATCTGCATTCTGATCCTTATTCAGAAATAATCCCTGCTTCCTTGTGACCTACCACAAGCATTCCTCTCCTCTCTGGAACTATGATCTAGAAATGCCATTCAGAACCAGCTGTACTCAGTGCCAATAATAGGTCCACTGTAATCTCTGAATTTTTATCTGATTTCCTTATTGTTTCTAAACTCAGAGCACCCAGAGCTACTGATGCTGTCATCTCCTTGGTCACCAAAAGTTTTTATGATTTTCTACCATTCACTCCATGCTTTTAGCAAATTGCATCATTTTTTACTTTTATGCCCTTTAGGTAGCTGCTTCTATTTTTATTTACTTAAAATATTTCAACACTTGAAATATCTGTCTCCCTATTCCATTCCTCTTTTTACCTTTTAAAATTTTGTATACCTCTCAAGTAAAAATACTCTCCCCTTCATTAAAGCTTTCCTGATTATTGTTCTACTTTTCATAGACATCATTTTGTATTGTGTTCTTCTCTTAAGTCCTTAACTTGTACTGTTTCATATGTTTTCTTTGCCTATATCACATTTCTTCTACTAGACTGGAAGTTTCAAAAAAGCAAGGATCATACCTAATTTATCTTTGTATCTCCTCTAGCACTTGACATTATAGTTGGCACAAAGGATCAATCAATTAACAAACATTTATTAAGTTTGCATTAAATGCCAGGTTGATGTTAGGCACAGAGAATATAAAGACAAAAAAAAATACCTATGCTCAATTACTTTTCATAGAAGAAAAAAATGCATATATAATATAATATATAATAAAATAGGACCTTAATAAGGCTTTGTTTAATTGAAATCATTGAAAGTTAGATCAGCCAAGGAAGACCATGAACTTATTAGCCCACAACAAGAAGACATATATGTTTCAATATGAGTTAATTTATTTACCTTTTCTATTCATGAATTCATAGAACCCTAATAGATTTAGAGCTGGAAGAAACCTTGATTTCAATCAAAATGGAAAATTCCATTAAAAATATCTTCAAAATATATAATTCATTCATTTCTATTTGAGTTAAAAAAAGGTAGAGAAAAGAGAACATGGTTGCCAACTCTGTGTACATATTACAAAATATGATACACTGTGTACATAATACAAAACATGACTCCAAGAATCACAATGACAGCAGAAAACCTACTATAACTGCATAAGTGAAGAGTTGCCTGGAAAGAAAGTTAAACTCTACTGAGTTACTTTATTGTCTTGATCACAACATTTTAAAGTAATGAAGTAAGGTTTTGAATTGCAAGTTTAAATACGTTATTTTTTTTTTCATTCAAAACAAAGTCCAAAATAAACTAATATATAATAAATATAATAAGTAATAACTTTATTTAAATGTCTTCATGGAGTTAATCTTTCAGTTATTAATCAGGTTCCAAAACTCTCAAACTTCACCCATTAAAGATAAAAATTTTTATTGGAATTCATTGTTCAGAATATGACAGAATATTGCTAGTGAACAAGATAATAGAACTCTTGCTACATGAACAGGAAAGATACAAGGCCAGCATTCTAGTGCATTTATTTATGACAATGAAGTTATAACATTCTGAACTGCATCCCCGGAAGAATATTTCCTTATTAAGACGAGTATCACTTTCTTTTTCTCTCTTCCTTATAGAATCCTCTCTTAAAGCCATTTTGCTTTGTTAACTTTCATAGCATGTATTCTCACTAGAGCCTTCAACACCTGAAAAATTAGTGGAAGAATTTGACTGATTATAGAGGCTGTTTTCCTTGTTCCACTGCTTGTTCTAAAAGGGATACTCAGCAGAACTTGCATTTTTTTTCTTTCATTTTGTGCTGTCTGCATGAGTAATTACCTCCCTGATTTCTGAGATGCAATTGAGTAGCTTCCACATTAGAAAAATCCAAAGATTGATAGAGCCATCTCTCCTAAAGGATTAGTTTGCTGCTGTAATTCCACTGAGTAGGTCATTCAAATAGCAAAATGTTACAAAGTTTAATTTCTCCTGTTTTTTTTAAAAGCCAGGTATTGTTACCTATTTCAAGGAAACTTGAAAAGGCCCCACTGGCCTTTTAAACAGGTGATGAGCTTTTGAATTCCTAGGAGAGGTTGGTAGCCGCCACCCTGAAATATAGAAACCCAGTTGCTGGATTTATTAAGGTCTGCAGAGAAAAGTTTATCTAGTGAAAAATCAAGAATTTGACAATAAATTTAACTCACCTGAGAATTAATATTTCCATGTAACTGGCTCAATAGCTTCAAAGCAAGCAAAACATAACTCAATAAATCCCTTTTGGACAGCTTTTGGAACAACAGGAAGGCTCTAGTACTTGCTAAATGATCAAGAATTGGTTCTTTTTCAGATAGGGAGAATATTTGGATAAGGCAACCTGAAGAAAAAAAAAGAATTCTAGTGAGTTTTCACACATTAGATGTTCAACCACTTACTACACAATCCCAGTTCATGATGAATGTGAAGTCTAGTCTCAACCTTCTTTGCTGCTTATTTTCTTTCCTTTTAAATATATTTTTAGGCTGAAGCTAATCAATCTGGGAGTCTCTCATATCAGATAGGTGTCTGGCATGTATGCCACAGAGATTACAAAAACCATTACAAATAAAATTATTTGTAGCTAACCAAAGGAAACAGAAATCTTGTTTTGTTTATTCCCTGGTATTTTCCAGTTGCCTTATTTATTATATTTATAAGCATCTTTTAATTTGTTGCAGATGTTCAGGGGAAGGTTTTGCAAGCACTCACTGTAGAATTTTTTTTTCTTCACAAAATCCATTTTCCAAATGTCTGAATAATGACAAAAGACCTCCTAACAGAATATTAAGCCAGGGAATCCATCTAAACATCACAACTGTAATCATAAGTAGTGTAAGCTGTAGTTGCAGTCTGATTAATTTTGGCTCTGTATAATGTTGTTGGGATGATTACTCTTGACGCCAAAAAAAAATGTTTATAAATAAGAGCAAGAACCCAAGCTGACAGGAGGCAGTGGGAAACAGTGGCTTCTTGAATTAAATTCTTCATGTAAGCTGAGAGCTTAATTTTCAGGTAATCACTTCCAAAGAGATATTAAGTTTTTCAGCAATATTGGAGCAGGACTTGTTTTGCTAAATAATATAACCATGAGGTTTTTTTTTCTTCTCTTTTTTTGTCTTACATTTTAGGGTTCTTGTTTTAATTTAAATGTTTTACTTTTACTCTATTTGTATATCACATACAAGTAGTTTGGGGCCATTTGGAGGGAAAAAAAGTTTGCTGTTGTAATGTTTATTCTTGGCTTTTAAAATTAGCTCTGCTCTGAAGTCAGTTTTGCTGAAATGTAAAAGATCTTTGTAAGTTAGCTGCACATTTAATTAATTGAAATTCAACCTCCCTAGACAAACCACAGATGCTCTACATATTTAGCACAGTGTCTCCTAACCAGCTGTACTAATCTATGCAGTAACACTACCCTGTAGCTAAACATCTGGACAGAGCTAAAATACAGAATAATAAATACTTTTAAAATTCTACCAGACAGATGCCTACAGGTGACATCACAAAACATTTTTTAAAAGGGAAAAGAAAAATATTTACAGCTTAATATAGCATTACAACTAGAAAAAACAGACTATACAGTTTTCACAATGCAGGTCACACTGGCAACCCACTGTTTTCAAAGCATTTGGCATAGCTTCTGAATTTTCCATTTTCATCAGGAGCTGCCAAGCTAATTTTTCTAAGAAAACTTTGGGTAAAATATTATAATGCTACACAATCTTATAGTTCAAATGGAGATGAAGCAGCAGACTTGGCAAGCTTCCATAGTATTCTGAAGTTGTCATGGAGTCTGGGTGTCTTTTGAGCTATATATATATATATATCATATTATATTATATTATATTATATGATATGATATACATATATACTACTTATTTGGTCTTTCTACTCTAATTATTTATACATACATACACACACATTACTTGTATGGTCTTTCTACTCTGATCATATGTGGTTCTCAGAGTCTCATTCTAGGAGAAGCCTGAATACAGGAGGAAGAGGTCTAGACACTCAAGTGACCCTCCAGTGGTAAACCCATATTTCTACCCTGCTACCTCCTTCCCAGCCTTTACCTGGCAGAAGATGGATAGAGTATTATATCCTTAGGGGGAAGAATATGCCCGATTCTGTCTTCCTAAGAAATCTGTAAAGGAGCATTGATGAATAAACCACATTTCTTGGAAGAGCCAAAAGTGCTGGTAATCCCAGTTTGTTCTTATAATCTCCCATTTGTAGAAAGATTAGTATATCTACCATACCAGCATAGCCAATTTAGTGCCCTCTAAATTTGGCCTATGCCTGATACTCTGTCCTACTTGCCCAGTGTGATTTTAGTTCTGCTTATTACAGACAATAAAGTAAGTACTTAATTAAATAAGTGCATAAAGGTATCGAAAAACTGGCTTAGATAGAAATATATGTGTGTGTGTGTCTACACACATTGGAGATATATTGGAGAGGAGGGAGTTAGTATAAGAATAAAAAACTTAGTCCCTGTAGTCCTTAACAAATACTTCACAAGAGATTCCTTGGTTCAGAAGCTGAATTCTTTTTTAAAAACAGTTAACACCTTAAAATAGCTTCTTCAGCTATGTATCAGAAGTTAGGAAATAAAGTATTATATGTTTCTGAAAAGTATGAGTACATCCAAAGTTTTATACAATAACTAATTCATTTTGAAATAAGCCACTGGAAACAAGTTCATTTCCATAGAGATACCTTGATAAAGAGAAATGTTTACATACAGCTTTAAGGTTTCAATTTTTTTCCCTCACAACAACCCTGTGAAAAATACAAAGAACATATATTTTGATCAATACTTTATAGATGAGCAAACTGAAAAGTGACTTGTAATATGACTAATGAAGGTCAGTGGCAAAATTCAAACTCATGTTTTTATTTCAAGCACAAAACTCTTTTCATATCACTCTACTGTTTTTAAAAAAATTAAATATATTAGTTATCCTCTACTCTCAACCCATAATACTTTAACACAGTATTTGCCCCATAGTAAGTGCTTAATAAATCTAAATTCATTAATTCATTCCATCATTGAAGACTTATAGTCTTCTAAAATAAAAAGGTCACAAACTATACATTCTCAAATTTTATAATTCAGTTGTTATAAGAAAACATTCTATACCATGTAATGTTCTTAGTTCGATTTTCTGGAGGTCTTTGGAGCAGCCTTCATTTCAGTTGAATAATCACCACAAGAACAGCCAGGTGTTAAAGTCCAAATCCTTTATTATCTCTTTCAAAGTCTTGTCTCCTTTCCTGGGGCCCAGTTAGCTTTCTTAAAGGCCTTCCAGAGTCTTGGTTTCAGTGGAGAAGCTAAGGAGGAGACCCTGCCATCACAGTGATGTGAGATGGAATGAGTCTGAGTCCAAGGGTTTGTGCTTCAGCCTCCAGCCATCACAAAGGTGGATGATGGAATCAATCTGTTTCTGCCTCCCAGCTTATATGCTCTATACTAAGTGTAAACCAATCATTATATCACTAGGAAACCATTATTTGTTGTAAGATTAAATCAATCATACTGCACTTAAAGAACTATTAATCACCATGCTAAACTAGATAACCATTGTCTCATCAATGAGACTTAACTGACTTACAACACCTTGTAAGAATCCTTGTTTCATAATTCTGGTCCATAACAATACCATTCAGCATACAATTCTTTTTATTTGGGGTGAGAGTGAGGTTTTTCTTTCCACATCATTTTAAGGGTGTTTGGGAAATGACCTTAAGCATTCTCATGGAATTTGTGGTCTCATAGTGCCAAATATGAATTTCTGCACAGTTATATTATTCTCTCTGGATGTACCAATACCAATCATTTCAGTCATATATTTCTAAGTCCTCCATTTCTAGGTTTACAGAACAATTCTCCAGACTGACAAAGCATGAGAAAGACTTGGAAAGTTCTAAACAAGCTATATGTTCCCATTCAGTCAAGGATGATTGAATTAAAACCATATTCTTATAACTCACTTGTTCACTGTTGCAGAAATCTGTGCAATGGAAAGCTATAGTTGACAATGAGAAGAGAAAAAAAAAAAAAAGATTTTTTTTTTCTTTTTTCTAGGATTAAGCAGATCTCTGAATTTAAGGATCTATGTGATTCCTGGATTCCTATTCAAATTACATGACTATGGGAAAGCAGTTTATGACTCATGGATGTGTTAAGGTCCTGAAAAGATGAAGGAAGTGATCTTAAGGAAGTTGGGTCATGGAATTCATAGTTTCAATAATTATTAAATATCTATTATGAAAATTTACTGTGTTAGGTCCTGGAGGAGATACAAAGTTTATGTAAGGCAATATATAATGCCTATCTTGAGAGTATATAATTTTATAGCACAATGTCATATGCACGCACACACACACACACACACACACATACACACACACAATAATGCTAATAAAATAGCATATAATGATTGTATTGGAAGGGAATAAGCAAAGTGCTTTGTGATTCCTTTCACAATACTGCTGGTTCTCTTTTGGATATGCTCCCAATAAGCATCGCTTTCTTAAAATATGGTACTCAGATTTGAAAAAGAAGCTTCAGATTTAGTCTAACCAGAGCTTTTTTTTTCATTTATTTGATCACTATCCAAATATTTTCTATCCTGCTTCCCACCCTTGTGCTCATAAAATTCATTACAAATATCTATTTTCTTTTTGGCATGGATAGGGAGGGTACAGCTAGGTAAGGTAATGGGTGTACATAGGTAATTCAGTGCATAAAGTGGTAAGTCTAGAGTCAGGAATACATAAAGTTGATCTCAACATTAGCCATGTAACCCTGTTTGCCTCAATTTCCTCATGTGTAAAATGAACTAAAGAAGGAAATGGCAAGCTACTCCAAAATCTTTACCAAGAAAACTCCAAATGGAGTCACAAAGAGTTGGATATGACTGACACAACTGAACAACAACAAAATATATTGCCCCTACACCCCACAAACTCTTTTTAATCAGATGTTCATTTAGACAGGGGTCCTCAAACTACAGTCCCAAGGGCCAGATGTGGCAGATGAGGACATTTATTCCCCTCACCCAGGGCTATGAAATTTCTTTATTTAAAGGCCCACAAAACAAAGTTTTTGTTTTTACTATAGTCCGGCCCTCCAACAGTCTGAGGGACAGTGAACTGGCCCCCTATTTTAAAAGTTTGAGGACCCCTGATTTAGAATATCTAATTTTCCATAGACCTATTCCACTCATGAATCATAGTTGCAATGTATTTACCTTCATATGTATTTATCTTCATACATATTTCAAGCTAACTATATATGAATAATAAAAGAGGTAAGATGGAAGTAAAACTTTAAGGTTTATAAAATTGTGTGTATATGTGTAATCACATTCAATCCTCACAATTAACCCTATGAGGCTGATCTTACTAAAGTCCCCATTTTGCAGATAAATAATTTGAGCATTAAAAAGAAAGCAAATAACATACCCAAGATCACATTTTTTCCATACTAACTGTGTTGCAAAGAAAACATATGGTTTCTTTGGAATTATCATGGTTCATTGTCTTGATGAGAGTAAGTAATTCTTTCACAGTTGATCATCTTTATAATATTCCTGCTACTGTGTAAAATTTTCTTCTGGTTCTGCTCACTCCATTTTGCACAAGTTCACATTAGTCATCCCAGGGTTTTCTGAAGCCATCTCCCTTGTCATTTTTTACTGCACAATAGTATTCTATCACAATTATATACCACAACTTTTTCAGCCATTCCCTAATTGACAGCCATCCCCTCAATTTCCATTTTTTCACCACTGCAAAAAATTAGGTGGTGAAAACATTTTTTCTCTAAATGGGTCTTTTTCCTTTTTCTTTGATATTACTGAGATATAGATCTAGTTAGTAGTGGGGTTATATAGAGGGCCGGGACTCTGAAAAGGCAAATCTTTTCATATCCTCTTTATCTAGAGGGAGAGAATAGAAACAATCCTTAATGTCTATAACCCAAAAAGGTCATTCTCTAGGCAATTGAGTAGAAGATGGAAGTCCAGGCTGAAGAGTTCCCATAGTTTCCATCTGTTCATTTACTTTTCTCAAATCAGTCAACATACTCCATTTTCCAGATTTCTTTTTTTATAATAAATACAGGGGAATTCCAAATACTTTGAGAAGGTTGTAAGTGTCCTTGGTCAAGTTGCTCCTGTACTATATCTAATAAGGCCTGAATTTTTTCACTTGTTAAGGGCCACTGTTCTACACACACAGGTGTATCAGTTTTTCATTTAATGTGAACAGATGAAAGTGTAGGCAGGCCTTCAACAGCCGCCCTGCCTAAACAGAGAAAGTACTCATTTGTAATCCTAACTGTTGTTAGATGTCTTTTCCCATGGGGAAGGTAGAACAGTGTGTGGGTAGAACAATCTTCTCTATGTGAGAAGAACCAAGAGAACATTGTACACAGTAAAAAGATTATATAAGAATCATCAGTGATGGGCTTGGCTCTTTTCAACAATGAGGTGATCCACGACAATGCACTTGTGATGAAAAGTGACATCCAGAAAGAGAACTATGAAGACTTAATGTGGATCAAAAGACAGAGTTTTTATCTTTTTTGTTGCTGCTGTTTGTTTTCTTGTTTTTCTTTTCTTTCTCCTTTTTTCCCCTTTGATCAGATTTTTCTTGTGCAGCTTGATAAATATAGAAATATGTTTGGAAGAATTGCATGCTTTATGTATATTGGATTGCTTTCTCTTTGGGGAGGAAGGAAAGATAGAGGGAGAAAAATTTGGAACACAGGTTTGGAACACAGGAACAAAGATGAATGTTGAAAGTCATCTCTGCATGCATTTGGAAAAATAAAATACTATTTAAAAAAATAGAAACAGTTTTAACTGGAAAAAATCACTGAAATAATTTATAAAATAAAGAATTGATTTTATAAAAATACTAACAAATTTGTTAAACAACTAACTTAACTGATCCAAAAAAATGACAGCATAAAATCAAATTGTCAAAATAAATATAAAGATGAGAAAGAAATTTCATGAGAAAGAAATTAAAGATTATTTTCAGAAATTAAAATAATCATATGCCAGGACCATTGAAAATTCAAAGAAAGTGATGATTAGCTATTTAAAAAACATGAAATACAAAAATTAACAAAACAATAAATGGAGATTTTTAAACAAAGCATTCTTGAAAAATGTAATTTTTATTGCATTATAGTCTGAAAAATGCATTTAATATTGGTGCTTTTCTGCTCCCTTAGGGCTGGAAATGATAATATTCCTTAGAGTCCTTTATCTCTTAAGAACAAAAGCAAAATAGCTTCTCAAGACTCCCATTCACAGTTTTTGTCTTCCTCAACGATCCTTTCTGCCCTTGAACTATAATCCTAGAATGAGTATAAATGAAATAGATGAAGAAAAAGGATCAATAAATAATTTTGAAGTTAAAAAGCATTGCACAAATAAAAATAATGGAGCCAAAATTAGAAGGCGAAAAAAAAGAAACTGTGAAGGGGAAACTTACAGCAGGCTTTTCTGATAAAGGCCTCATCTCTCAAATATGTAGGAAACTGAGCCAAATTTATATTTTAAAAAGTCCATTTGAAAAATAGCCAAGGGATATGAAAAGGCAGTTTTCAAAAGAAGAAGTCAAAGTTATCAGTAGTCAATAGATTTAAATGCTCTAAATCACTGTGGATTAGAGAAATGCAAATTAAAACAACTCTGAGATACTAATTCACACCCACCAGATTGACTAACATGACAGAAAAGGAAAATGACAAATGCTGGGAGAGATATGAAAAAATTGGGACACTAATGCAATATTGGTGGAGTTGTGAACTAGTCCAGCAACTCTGGAGAACAATTTGGGACTATGCTTAAAGGGCTATACAACTTAAATATTCTGTGACCCACTTCTAGATATGTAGCCTAAAGAGATTCTTTTTTTAAAAGAGAAAAAACATGTGTACAAAAATGTTTATAGCTGTTCTTTTTATGGTGACAAAGAATTAGAAATTGAGGGAATGTTCATCAATTAGAGAGTGATTAAACAAACAATTGTGACACATGAAAATGAGGGAATGCTAGTGTGTTAAGAGAAATGGTGAGAAGAGTGGTTTCAGAAAAAAAACTTGGGACAATTTATACAAATTCATGCAAAGTAAAATGAGAAGAATACAAACACTGTATATAGTAGCAGCAATATTGTAAATATGATCAATTGTGAAAGATTTAGCTACAGTTCTCAAAATCATGATTCAAGATACTTTCAAAGGACCCATGATGGAAAAAGCTATCCACTTCCAGAAAAAAAAACAAAAACTGATGGACTGTTAGAGCAAATTGAAACTTTTAAAAATTTTTGTTGAGGGGTTTTTGTCTCTTTTCTTTTGCAGAATGATTCATGATTTCACACATATCATTGCTATCAAATCACTTAACTTCTCGAGGTAAAGGGAATAGGGAGGGAGGGAAGAAATGTGGAAATCAATGTGAATACTCAAAAAAATTTACATGTAATTGGGAAATATTTAACATAACAAATAAATTTATCATTTTAAAACTTAACTATAGGTGAAAGCTAGATAGCACAGGTGGATGGAGTACCAGTCCTGGAGTCAGGAGGATGTGAGTTCAAATACAGTTTCAGGCACTCAACATTTACTAGCTGTGTGACCCTGGTCTGCCCCAACTGCCATACACACCCCAAAACAAACAAACACAAAAATAAATAAATATTATCTATAGAAACAAGACAAGAGAATGAACTACAAGGGGAAAGGAAAGGACAAATAAGACATAGAAAAGAGAGAGAGAAATTTCTTACTCAAAGAAGGTATATATGAAATTACAAAATATAACTACATAACTACATAAAATAAAAAATATTTTATATTAACAAAAGAATAACAACTTGTATAAGAAGAGAAACTGTGGAGAAAGAAAAGTATCTTTTAACAAACTATAGCTGATAAAAGTTTGATAAGATACAAATTTACATGTATATTATATATGTATATGTGTGCATACACATATTCCAAGAACCTTTTCCTAATTGATATGATTAAATGGCATAGAAAATCAACTTTTAAAACAATAGGAAACAATCAGTAACCATATTAAAATATGTTCCAAATCTGTAATGTTAAAATAATACAAATTAAAATATCTCTGAGGTTTTGCCTCACACTTATCTAAGTAGAAAATATGATTTTTAAAAGATAGGAATGAGTTAATATTGGAAGAAATTTTGGGGAGACAGTCTTTTTTGATGGAGATATAAACTGGTCCACTCATTGTAGAAAGTAATTTGTAACTATACAAGAATAGGTACTAAAGTGTTCATCTTCTTTTTCCTAACAATTCTATGAAAAGGCATACTTCAAGGAAGTCAAATGCAAAAGGAAATAAAAGGCACCATATATGCCAAAGTTTGCAGAGTAGCATTTTTTATGGTAGGCAAAAAACAAAACAAGAAATAATGTGGGTGTCCATCATTTTGTGAATGGTTAAACAAACTAACATGAATGTACTTGAATATTTTCATGTAGTAAGTAGCAAATAGAGAAAAAAAAATTCAAAGAAAGATTTGTTTGAATGGAATGAAATTAAAGATTTCAAAAGAACAAAATACCTAAGTCTATAATATGTGAAGATGAAATCAAAAGAAAGCTGCCTAATAATTGTAATGACCATTCTTAAACTAAGGTCATACATAATAAAGAACTCAAAAAAATGAAGGTGGAGAATGTTGCACACACTTTCAGATATGGTTAGATATGGTTACTGTACCTGTTTGGTTTATCTTAACTCATCCACTAGGGATCAGTGGATTTGGTGGATATGTCTGAAAAAAAAAAACACAAAAAACAAAAAGCATCAATAATTTTTTTCAAAAGCTAACTATAATCAGAAATATAAAGACATTCAAATCTGCTAGTGTCTATGTATCATGTAAAAGGTACGTTCAAGTTATTCCTCCTTTGTAGTATTCATTTTAGGAATGATTCTGTAAAGCTTAGGTATTAATAGTGTTATATTCCATCATGAAAATAGGATACATCCATAGTGTGAAGTTGTGAAATTTGGTGGATAAGAAATCGACAAGCTCACTAACAATTTGTCAGCAATGTTTGATTTTTTTGAATAGTAAACAATAATTTTCAATATGCTGTAAATGAAGGGAATTTGAGCATACCATCTACTATTAGCCCAAGTAGAAGCAAGGTAAAGGATTAGATGAACTGCTGGCAGAGACAGAAAGCAAGAAAAGGTAAACATAATCTGTTGATGGAGAAGCAAAAAGCAAATGGCAGCATGGAATGTGTGAACCCTTTAGTGAGAATAACAGTTGTAGAATTATAACTTTTGTTGGACCCTTCTGTTCTTGTTCCTTTTCCGGGAGCTGACTTGTGAAAATGACAGCAGTCAAGATAAACATGTCTTAAAAAGCTAAAGTCACAAAGCCACCTAGGCTGAGTAGGTAGGGATAACCTTGGATATTTGAATAATCCTGACCTAGAATTCTTAGATAAGAAAGTACAAAATAATTACAAATCTTCCCATACCCTCCAATTCTCTCTCTGTCTCTCTCTTGCTCTCTCTCTCTCTGTCTCTGTCTGTCTGTCTGTCTGTCTCTCTCTCTCTCTCTCTCTCTCTCTCACACACACACACACACACACACACACACACACACACACATACACACCCCTCTCACATGGAATAGAGAATCCCCATAAAGGGTAAATAATCCTGGTGTCAGAGGAGGAAAAAAATATTGGAATTTATGCTAAATTTACATGAAAATGTAGTTTGTACTGTGGATTTTCATGTAGCTAGATAGGTATGACAAGAGCACCGGGGAAAAATTCTAAAGCTGAGCTTCACTTAAGGAATTTGAATTATGGGAAAATCAAGCCCTTAAGGACTCCCAATTCTGGAAGCAAGCTCTAGGCACAGTAGTTCTCAACTTTGATTTGTCACTGTCCCTTTTACTATCAGTTGCTAAATTTCATCAGACCTACACAACATTTCTTATGGCCTTTTCTCTTTTTCAACTCCTAGAAACACTATCCACCCTCATCACTTTTCACCTAGATTATTATGATAGCCTCCTAATTATTCTTCCTGCCTCAATGACTGTTCAAATTCCCCATCTCTATAAGTATCAAAGTGGTATTTCTCAAGGATAGGTCTTACAATGCTACTTACTTGTTCACTAAATTCCATTGGTTCTCTATCCCCTCTAAGGCTGAATACAAATGGTTCTGTCTACAGACCTTGGCATCAACCTGTTTTTCCACACTTATAATGCATTATTCCTCTTCACTCATTCTTTGGTTCAGCCAGACTGGTTTTCTTGCTCTTGTTCATATTTGGCAATCCATCTCTTATCTCAGGGTCTTTGCATAGGCTCTTTTCCATGCCTAAAATATGTTCCCTCTTTGTATTTATCTTTTGATTTCTCTCAAGGTTCAGCTTACAAGCCATCTCCCATATGAAGCCTATCCTAAATCCCTTAACTGCCAATCCTTCCTAAAACATAAATTACTCTTTTTTCATTTAGTAGGTATTTTACAAATTTATACATACATATGTAGTTGTATTCATAGAAAGAAAGCTCTTTGAGGGCAAATATTGTTTCATGTTTGCTTCTGTATCCCTGGTACCTAATGCAGTGAGTAGTATATAAAAGATGCTTAATAAATCCTTGCTTATTTAATGATATTATATCTTTTTTATTTTCAAATATGCCTTCTAGATCATAGCACTAATTGAAAATAGACTTTCACTGAAACCATCAAATTTCTGAAAATCTTCCCCTAAAGGAGGATTATTGGTTACCCTTCTCTCAGAACCACCAAGAGAACTGGCACCCATTTTTTTAGTTTTTTTTATTCTGAAAAATATACATGTGCACTTACCTTTACTACTATCCTTTCTCACTTATCTCTTTCACTATCAAATTTCTCAAAAGAACAGCCTACTTTCCCACTACTTCTTAACCCCTTTGCGATCTAGTTTCCATTCCCACTGTTTGATTGAAACTGCTTTTCAAAAGTCACTCATGACCTTTTAATTGACAAATTCTATGTCTTTTTTTTAAGTCCTCATCCTCCTTGACCTTTCTGTTTCATTTGAAACTTATATAAACCCTATTCTTCTTCATACTCTTTGCTTCCTTGGCTTTCCAGGATAGTGATATCTCCTGATTTTCCCCCTTCTTTCATCACATCTTTTTTGTCTTTTTTTTGCTGAATTCTCTTTCTTCTTCCCACCTATTTTACATGGGTATTTTCAAGGTTTATGGCCTTAAGCCTCTTCTCTCCACTCTCTATATAATTTCCAATAGGAATTTCTTCTGTTATCAATGTTTCAAATATTCCCTTTGTCTGGATACTGACAAATCTGCATCCCTGATCTCTCCTGTATTCTAGGCCCTTGAATTTAATTGCTCTTAGATATGTCCATCTGCATTTCCCATTTATTCTTTTAAATTAAACATCCCAAAACCAAACCTATAATCTTTCTTCAAAACCTGCTCTTGCTCTCAATTTCACTGTCATAGTTATTTATTGTTCCAAGTTATCCAGGATCTTTAACTTGTAGTCATTTTTGATTCCTTTTCAGTAGCCTTCTACATTAAATATGACACCATCTTTTTAAAGAATTATTTTACTTTTTTTCAAATTCCATTTAACATTTGTTATTTAAAATTTTGAGTTCCAAATTATTTATAAAAAGCAACTTGATAGAGATTATATATTTGCATTTATACAAAACATATTCCCATTTTAGTCATGGGAGGAAAGAAAAGAGACTAAAAGAAAAAAAAACACAAGAAAAAATAAAGTTAAAAATTACACTTTGATATGCATTCAGACTCCTTAAGTTCTGTCTCTGGGGAGTGATAGCATTTTCATCATAAGTCCTTTGGAATTGACTTAGGTCACTGTATTACTGGGAATAGCTAAGTCCATTCACAGAATACTTTAAGTCATTCACATTGATGATTATACAATATTGCTATTACTGTAATAATTCTACTGTTCTGATTCTACTCATTTCATGCTGTATCAATCAATATAAATCTTTCCAGGGTTTTGTGAATGTACTCTACTCATTATTTTTATAACACAGTAGTATTCCATCTCAATCATATATCACAATAAGTCACCAAGTCTTGTTGATCTTTCCATTCACTGAAATCTTACAGCATAGATCAGAACAATTGTCAACGTGGATTCAGTGAAAGAAGTTGGTCTTTTAAAACTAATGTCTTTCCCAGGACTCAATTTGTCTAAGACAGCACTCATTTAGTGATTTTAAAGTGGGTAATAAATGAAGCAAGAGAGAGCCTTGCTTGCCTATTCCAAAATGATTTTTTAAAAATTAAGAGGGGAATATGTTCAGATACTAGTTGTTTAATAAATGTTTGCTGACTGTTAGGGAATGGGGAGAAGTTAAATTTCAAGTTGAATCAAAATTAAGATGCAAAATAAAATTATTTAAGTAGAAATTGCATTGATATGTTGTTCCATGAATCCATATTTCACAACCAGAGAAACCTGAAAGGTGTAGATTAAATTGTGCTGTATATCATTCAATAAATGATCATGACGCTAGTAGCATAGTGTATAGAGTGCCAGACCTGGAATCAGGAAAACCTGAGGTGAAATACAATCTCAAATACTTACTAGCTATATGACTTGGGCAAATCCTTAATTTCATCTCAGTTTCTTCATCTGTAAAATAAGCTGGAAAAGGAAAAAATAAACAGTATCTTGCTAAGAAAACCCCAATAGGGTCACAAAGAGTCAGACACTACTGAAATAACCAAACAAGCACACTCAATAAAAAAAAAAAAAAATTAAATTTCAACAGAAGAAAATTTGAGCCAGAAATCTAGAATCTAAATCTTTCTTTCCCAGTTATTTATTTAAACCAAAGAACAAGTTTTGACCAAGGGACATCTCACAACAAAATTTTAAGTTCTAGAGCCACATAATGGAATTAGATCATAGTAAGTTTTAGTGAAAACACAGCACTCGTGAATAAACTCTAACCCTAGGGCATCTTGATTCTCCCAAGTAAACTATGAGTACATGATAAGATTATTATTTTTTTTAATCCCTACTGTTCTGTGGGAAGAAGAGTTCACTAAACTAGCTAAACATGTAGCTCTAATCATTATTTCTCATGATGAGGAAAGAGATCCAAAGTCATTGTGAAACTGTTTTGTTTTCAATTTCCCCCCCCCCCCCCACTTAAGTGACACATGAGGAACTGAAAACCTACCAAAGCCTTTCAACATAGTTCTCATTAACCAATGTTAAAGGCCTGCCTTGAGAATTGAGGCCTGGTTCTCAAAAGCAAATAATAAAAAGTAAATTTCATCACATGGGGATTTTTTTTTTTTGGTAGGATTTACAAGTGTTAGGAGGAGATTAAATAAAATGGCCTTAAAGGCCATAAATGTCCTACAGAGTAGACTTGCTTCCTAGGAGTCAAATCTATTGCAAGAATTACCTGGTTTTTGTTTGTTTGTTTGTTTGGTTGGTTGGTTGTTTTTTTTTTTTTTTTAAGAGACAGCTTTCTTTTGATCTCTATAAACTGGCAATGTTCCCTGATGCTCTTATTACAGACAAATCTTTTTATGGCACTCCAATTAGTCTCATTGTTTATCTAAGTGCACAAAAACCTACCACTCTGACACAGCTAAAATAGGTAAAACACTCATGTTATTTTGATAATTGGTATATGTGGTTCCTCGGTATTTATATTAGATGTATTTAAGAAGTTTGGACAGGATTGTTCACAGATATATATTCTGTTACATTCCCTGTTTTGTCAGTTGTAGATAAAAATATTCATTTTGCATGTAAAATAATAACCTAAGTATGAAAATCCAGTTGGCATCATTAGGACACAATAAAAGACCATCAGAACAATTTATTCAAAATGTTGTTCCAGAATCAGTTATCTATTGTGTCATGATAGAGAATTACTAAAACTAATCAGAGATAGAGGACTATGCTAGCCCATTAGTTTTTAACCTGGTTTTGTTTATCTATCCAAAGATCATACATTATAGGACTTAAAAGTGAAGAAGAAAAAAAAAACGTAGGGATCAAATAATCCTACTCTTTCATTTTGATAAGAAAACTGATTTTAATTGATTTGTCCAAAGACCTAGAAATATCTAAGGCATCCCAGGTAGTTAGTAGAAGAAAAATTTGAACCCAGAGCTTTCAACTCAGATTTAATATACTTTCTATTATAGCACATGGGCAAATTTTTCCTACTAGGATTAGTTGTATAAAATAGTTTAGTTTATGCTAATCAGTTTAAGCAGTTCCAGCACAGAGATAAAGGCAGCATAGTAAATAGATCACTAGACTTGAACTCAGGAAGACAAATTTTAACTTTAGTTCAAATCTTTACTCTGAAACTTATAATCTGTTCAGCTGAAAGCAAATTATTAACCAGTTTGAGCTTCAGGTTTCTCACCTCTCAAATCAATAATCTGAATTCTGTAAATTCTAAAATTTTTTCCATTTCTAAATCACTTATATTATGATCCTATGTGTGATAGCAAGCAATCCCTTTTAATAATGGCTTCTATCTCAGATTTGATTTTGAATGTCCTGGGATCCTCCTAATTACAAATACAAACATATATCAAAGGATTGGTGATATCATTAATATGGGTGGTCAGTACCTCTACAAACATTGCCTTCTATTCTTTAGTTGATGTTTTCATGGATACTAGATTCATGAAAATTAATTACCTAATGATCAAATTTCTGATTGTTAAACCTTCCCAAACCTGGCTAACCTGACCTTCAGCAAAAGACTTTTATAATCCATTGTCAGGCCCATATTCAAAATCTTTTTCAGCCTTGTGGAAACTCTGTTAGCATAATTTTTGCATCTGCATGTAAAAATGAAATTGTACAAAAAATGGAATCCTGGAGTTTGATAAAACTAAGTTTGAACATTACTTCTGATTCTTACTAGTTGTGACATTGTTGACCAGCCACTTGACTCCACTGACATTCAGTTTCTTCATTTGTAAAATGGGGGTGATTATAGAGTTGTTGTGAGCCTCAAATAATCTGCAGAAAGTGATTTGCAGATACTATAAAAATTTCAACCATCATTACTTTATAGTAATAATTTAGTATATACATGAGAATAGGCTTTAAATGGGTGATCAGCATATTCTTCTGCTTATGATCACTACCTCCCTTAAGTGATCTTCCCCTCTATAACTCATATCATTTTGTCTTATTTCTTTTCACTCCTACTTGCCTGCAAGATAAAATTGATTTCTATTTTCAGCAAAATATATGTGTATATATATATATATATATATATATATATATATGTGTATATATTATATATATATATATATATGTATATATATATATATATATACATATATATATATATATATATAAACTCTTCTTTTTGTGTCTCTTTTGTGTGTGCCACACAAGTCTCCATTCCTCTTTCCCAAATCCATCTCCTTCTCAAATATATCCTTCTTTCTCATGCTTTAACTTTATATTTTTTAATCATTCCATTATAATCAACCCTGTCCTCTGAGACTATGTATGCTCCAATAATGAGAAAGTTCTTAAGAGTTATGAGTAATAACTTCCCATGTAGACATAGAAATAGTTTAACCTTACTGAATCTCTTATCCTTTTTCTTTCCTTTTTACCTTTTTAATGATTCTTTTGAGTTTTGTATATGAGAGTCAAATTTTCTATTCTACTCTGATCTTTTCATCAAAAATGCTTAAAAGTATTCTATTTCACTGAATATCAACTTTTCTTTTGAAGAATTCTACACAGTTATTTTCTGGATAAGTGATTCTGGATTGTAACTCTAGATCCTTTGCCTTCTGGAATATCATATTCAAAACTTTTTGCTTCTTTAGTGTAAAAGCTACTAAGTTTTGTGTTATCCTGACTGTGACTCCATGATATATGAATTGGTTTTTTTGACTGTTTGCAATATTCTTGACTTTGAAGCTAAGGATTTAGTAGTTTCATTTTGGAATCTCTTTCAAAGGTTAATGGATTCTTTCAGTTTTTATTTTATTGCTGTTCTAGGATATCAGAACAGTTTTCCTTTAATAATTTCTTAAAAGATGGTGTCAGTTCTTTCTTTAATTGTGGCTTTCAGGTAGTCTAATAACTCTTAAATTATTTCTCCTGGATCTATTTTTCAGATAAGTTGTCTTTTCCATGAGCTATTTCACATTTTCTACTTTTTAAATTATTTTTATTTTATTTCAATGTTTCTTGATGTCTCATAGAGTCTTTAGCTTCCATCTATCCATTTCTAATTTTTAGGAATTATTTTCTTCAGTGAGTTTTTGTACCTCATTTTTTCATCTGAACCCCTTGCTTCAGAATTTTTATACATCTTTTTCCAGTTGGTCAATTATGCCTTTTTAAGGCATTCTTCTCTTCAGTAAATTTTTGTGCCTTTTTTATCATTGCATAATTCCATTTTTCAAGATGTTGTTTACTTTATTTTTTGTACCTCCTTTATGAAGTTGTTTACTATTTTTTCATAATTTTCTTGCACTGTTCTCATTTTCCCCTAATTTTTCTTCCACCTCTTTTGTTCACTTTTAAAAATTATTTTTCAATTTTTCTTGGAAATATGTAAGATCTTGTGAGAAATTCACATTTTCCTTCAAGGTTTCACATGTAGTTGTACACATTGTTTTCTTCTTCTGAGTTTGTATCATGATCTTCCCTGTCACCATAGTAATTTTCTATGATCAAGGCTATAATCAGGGCTAGACTTGGAAAAGAAACTGATCATCAAAGATATAGATGTGATGTGGGGTTTCATGATGAACATTTCAAGAATGTATGTTAAATTTTGTGGTTGGTTCTAGGTCACAGGCGATTCCAGTCATAGAAGGACATATCTTATAATTTAAAGTGTGAAAAACTATAAAATTTATTGAACAAGTCAAAAAATCAGATGATTTTACTTTACTCCATTTAAATTCACTTGCAGTTTTTTTGTGACTTAGTCATGGTCACATAATTTTTGATATAGAATACTAGCTATATATAGGATATAAATATATAGGATTTGATTTAGGATACAAAACAAATTAAAAAGTAGAGAGGACATGGAAGAAGAGAGTGTTTAATTAAATTAATTAGTGAAAAGTCTAAAGTTAGAACATTTTAATATTAGAATACCAAGAGAAAGACCTTGAAAAACCAATCTTTTATTGGAAAAATATGAAAAGGCATAAAAAATAATTGTGCAAAATACATGAATGGGTTCTATTTTACATGGGTAGAAGACACCCACATCATTGAGGTTATGGGTCAATAAAAATATCGAAGATTTCAATGCAATGGAATTTAGCTATTTCCAATAACAAAAAAATAACCATTCTAACCCAGCAGGGTTACTGTTTTAATGGATAGATAAAAATAATTTTATTAGCACACTAACATAGTGCCTTATAATGCTTAGATTGTAATTGTATTATATACAAAAAGTTCCTTCTAAAGTAATTGGAGAGGTTGCTTCTTTTCAGTAGGAAAATGCTATTCATTTGCTCAGAAAGCCATTTTTGTTACAGCCAATATAGAGTATCACCTTGGACCAAACTTATACAAATTAGTCATATGTCTCATTAGTGTGACCTGAATTATCATGGTTTTATTATACTTTTCCTCACTCAAAATATAAAGAAAGATGTAGAACCAGAAAACAAATTGTTCAATTAATCCTGATGAAGTCTTGTATTAAAGAAAGTCTATACCATAAAACAAGTTCAACAGGTTGAAATTCAGCACCTAAATCTGCAAATTGGAAGTAATTAATGTGAAATCTTCCATATTAGGTTCAAAAAAATCTGTTATCCAAGCACAGAATTCAGGAGACCTGGGAATAACATTTTGTATGAAAAAGATCAGGACATTCTAGCAAGCTAATACTGGGACCTAGAAGTGTTCTTGTGATACATCAAGAATATGACTACCCTGAAGTACTTCAGATCATTTGGAGTATCCAGCCACCTACTTTCTAGAATCTTCTGTAGCTGCTAAATGAGACACGAGATTGTTATTGACATGATGAGCTTCTATGGAATTCATACCACAGACCAGCTTTCTTTTTTTTTTTCTTTAGCTAAATACTGTCAAAGACATTTTTATTGTTTTATTAATAATTGCAGGGAGAATTGCTGAGACTGGAATTCTTTCCTCCTAACAACCAAAGGAATAACAAGCAATTTCGGACTAGAATATGTAGCCTAAATTGAATAAAATAAAATAAAGTGTATTTATGCAGAAATATAAGTTGTTGCTAATTACAAAAAAATAAATCCACACAAGGAGATCTATAGCTAGAGAATAAAGTTCACAGACATGTTTAACCAACTTCTTTCAATATTGTACATCATGATAAAAAGAGTTGTTAATAAGAGAAAATAAGAATTCAGATTATAAGAGCATATTCATATGAGAATACAATAAATTTTTTTCCAATTTGTTGCTGTTGTCATTGTATTTGATATTCATCATCCTGTTTGCCATTTTTATATATAAATATATTTATACAATTCTCTTGTTGAAAAATCAGAGCAAAAAAGAAAGAAAATGAGTAAGAAAACAAAATGCAAGCTAACAAAATCAAAAAGAGTGAGAATGTTATGTTGTGATCTACATTCGGTTCCCACAGTCCTCTCTCAGGGTGTAGATGTCTCTCTTCATGACAAGATCATTTGAACTGGCATTAATCAACTCATTGTTCATCAGAACTGATCATCAGAATTGATTGCCGTATAATATTATTGTTGCCTTATATTATAGAGCAGCAGTTACCAAAACTATTTGGTATTGGCTAAGGAATAGATTAGTTGATCAGTGGAATAGATTAGGTTCAAGGGATAAAACAGTCAACAAATATAACCTAGTCTTTGACAAACCCAAAGATCCCAGTTTTTGGGATAAGAACTTACTGTTTGATAAAAATTGCTGGGAAAATTGGAAACTAATATGGCAGAAACTAGGCATTGATCCATACTTAACGCCGTACACCAAGATAAGGTCAAAATGGGTTCATGACCTAGGCATAAAGAATGAAATTATTAATAAATTAGAGGAACATAGGCTAATTTACCTCTCAGACCTGTGGAAGGGGAAGGTCTTTATGAACAAAGCAGAACTAGAGATCATTACTGATCACAAAATAGAAAATTTCGATTATACCAAACTGAAAAGTTTTTGTACAAACAAAACTAATGCAGACAAGATTAGAAGGGAAGCAATAAACTGGGAAAATATTTTTACAGTCAAAGGTTCTGATAAAGGCCTCATTTCCAAAATATATAGAGAATTAACTCTAATTTATAAAAAATCAAGCCATTCTCCAATTGAAAAATGGTCAAAGGATATGAACAGACAATTCTCAGATGAAGAAATGGAAACTATTTCTAGTCATATGAAAAGATGCTCCAAGTCATTATTAAAGAGAAATGCAAATTAAGACAACTCTAAGATACCACTACACACCTGTCAGATTGGCTAAGATGACAGGAAAAAATAATGATGATTGTTGGAGGGGATGCGGGAAAACTGGGACATTGATGCATTGTTGGTGGAGTTGTGAACGAATCCAACCATTTTGGAGAGTAGTTTGGAACTATGCTCAAAAAGTTATCAAACTGTGCATACCCTTTGATCCAGCAGTGTTACTACTGGGATTATATCCCAAAGAGATTATAAAGAAGGGAAAGGGACCTGTATGTGCACGAATGTTTGTGGCATCCCTTTTTGTAGTGGCTAAAAACTGGAAACTGAATGGATGTCCATCAGTTGGAGAATGGCTGAATAAATTGTGGTATATGAATATTATGGAATATTACTGTTCTGTAAGAAATGACCAACAGGATGATTTCAGAAAGGCCTGGAGAGACTTACACGAACTGATGCTGAGTGAAATGAGCAGGACCAGGAGATCATTATATACTTCAACAACAATACTAGATGATGACCAGTTCTGATGGATCAGGCCATCCTCAGCAACGAGATCAACCAAATCATTTCTAATGGAGCAGTAATGAACTGAACTAGCTATGCCCAGAAAAAGAACTCTGGGAGATGACTAAAAACCATTACATTGAATTCCCAATCCCTATATTTATGCCCACCTGCATTTTTGATTTCCTTCACAAGCTAATTGTACAATATTTCAGAGTCTGATTCTTTTTCTACAGCAAAATAACGTTTTGGTCAGGTATACTTATTGTGTATCTAATTTATATTTTAATATATTTAACATCTACTAGTCATCCTGCCATCTAGGGGAGGGGGTAGGGGGGTAAGAGGTGAAAAATTGGAACAAGAGGTTTGGCAATTGTTAATGCTATAAAGTTACCCATGTATATATCCTGTAAATAAAAGACTATTAAATAAAAAAAAAAATATTATTGTTGCCATGTACAATGATCTCCTGGTTTTACTCATTTCACTTTATATCAGTTCATGTAAGTTTCTCCAGGGCTCTCTAAAATCATCCTCCTGATTGTTTCTTATAGAACAATAATATTCCATAACATTCATCTATCATAACTTATTCAGTCATTCTCCAACTGATGGGCATCCACTTAAATTTCCAATTTCTTGTTACTACAAAAAGGGCTGCCACAAACATTTTTATACATGTAGTTCCCTTTCTCTCTTTTAAGATTTCTTTGGGATAAGAGATACTAAAGAAGGGAAAGGGACATGTATGTGCCAAAATGTTTG
The DNA here is from genome assembly GCF_902635505.1 of Sarcophilus harrisii. NCBI lineage: Eukaryota > Metazoa > Chordata > Mammalia > Dasyuromorphia > Dasyuridae > Sarcophilus > Sarcophilus harrisii. The sequence continues at coordinate 419,992,915 of NC_045428.1, read as the reverse complement.
TGGCAGCCCTGTTTGTAGTGCCTAGAAACTGGAAAATGAATGGATGCCCATCAATTGGAGAATGGTTGGATAAACTGTGGTATATGAATGTTATGGAGTATTATTGTTCTGTAAGAAATGACCAGCAGGATGAATACAGAGAGGATTGGAGAGACTTACATGAACTGAGATAAGTGAAATGAATAGAACCAGGAGATCATTATATACCTCAACAATGATACTGTATGAGGATGTATTCTGATGGAAGTGGATTTCTTCGACAAAGAGATCTAATCAGTTTCAATTGATCAAGGATAAACAGAAGCAGCTATACCCAAAGAAAGAATACTAGGAAATTGTAATGGGCTGAGGTTTGAGTTGATGCACTGAGGTCCAAAGTACGTGAGGCTAAATAGTAATTGGGCTATACTCTATTAATATACATGATTGGATAAAGAATGGTCCCTGCCCACTCTCCATGCCAAGTCCTGATGTGTTGTATAGGAAATGACGATTTTGGTGGGTGGAGGCAGAGAGAGACAGGAAGAGAAGCTGGGAGAGATTGAGCCTGGGTTCCATACTCCTAGCTGCTGGTCGTGTGGCTGCTGGTCTAGCTAGCTTCTTGACTCAGCTGCACACATTGCTATTCCCCATTCTCTTCCACCTCCGATCTTTCTTCACTGAGAATAAAGACTGACGATTTTCCCCTAACCTGAATTCCTGACTCCAGCTTATTTTAAAATACCCAGTCTTCACAGGAAATGAATGTAAACTCTTTGCACTTTTGTTTTTCTTCCCAGGTTATTTTTTACCTTCTGAATCCAGTTCTTCCTGTGCAACAAGAGAACTGTTCACTTCTACACACATATATTATATCTAGGCTATACGGTGACATATTCAACATATATAGGACTGCTTGCCATCTGGGGGAGGAAAGGGAGGGAGGGGAAAAGTCAGAACAGAAGTGAGTGCCATGGATAATGTTGTAAAAAAATTACCCAGGCATGGATTCTGTCAATAAAAAGTTATTAAAAAAAAAGATCTCTTTGGGATATAAGCTGATTGATCATAGTAGTAGAAATGCTGATAGATCACAGAGTACACACAGTTTCATAACTTTTTGAGCATAGTTCCAAATTGCTCTCCAAAATCCATTCACAGTTCCACCAACAATGGATTGGTGTCCCAGTTTTCCAACATTTGTCATTATCTTTTACTGTTATCTTAGTCAATCTGAGAGGTGTGTAGTGGTATCTCAGAGTTGTCTTAATTTGCATTTTTGTGATCAATAATGATTGAGAGCATCTTTTCATATGATTAGAAATGGTTTTAATTTCTTCATTTGAAAATTATCTGTTCATATCCTTTGACCATTTATCGATTGGAGAATGGCTTGAATTCTTATAAAGTTGAGTCAATTCTCTATATTTTTAAATAAGGCCTTTATCAGAACTTTTAAATGTAAAAATGTTTTCCCAATTGATTGCTTCCCTTCTAATCTTGTCGACAGTAGTTTTGTTTGTACAAAAAATTTTTAACTTAATATAATCAAAATTATCTATTTGGTGTTCAATTTTGAGTTCCAGTTCTTCTTTGACACAAATTCCTTCCTCCTTCACTGATCTGAGAGGTAAACTAAACTGTGTTTTTCTAATTTGTTTATAATATCAATATTTATGTCTAAATCATGAAGCCATTTCACCCTTATCTTGGTATATGGTGTTAGGTGTAGGTCAATGCCTATTTTCTTTCATACTAGTTTCCAGTCTTTCCAGAAGTTTTTGTGAAATAGTGAGTTCTTATCCTAAAGGCTGAAGTCTTTGGGTTTGTCAAACACTAACTTGCTATAGTTGATTACTTTGTCTTGTAATCCTAACCTAATCCACTGATTGGCTACTCTATCTCTTAGCCAGTACTAAATGGTTTTGATTATTGCTTCTTTATTTTTTTTATTATATCTTTTTTATTGACAGAACATATACATGGGTGATTTTTCAACATTGACCCTTGCAAACACTTCTATTCCAGCTTTTCCCTTCCGTCCCTCCACTCTCTCCCCTAGAAGGCAGGCAGTCTCATATATGTTAAACAAGTTAAAGTATATCTTAAATATAATATATGTGTACATATTTATACAGTTCTCTTGTTGCACAAGAAAAATTGGATTTAGGAAAGTAAAAATAACCTGGGAAGAAAAACAAAAATGCAAGCAATCTATACTATTTCCCAGTGTTCTTTCACTGGGTCTAGCTGGTTCTGTTCAACACTGATCAATTGGAACTGAATTGGATCTTCTCATTGCCAAAGATAGGAATTTGCATCAGAATTGATCCTCATTATAGTATTGTTGTTGAAGTATATAATGATCTCCTGGTTCTGCTTATTTCACTTAGCATCAGTTCATGTAAGTCTCTTCAAGCTTCTCTGTATTCATCCTGCTAATCATTTCTTACAGAACAATAATATTCCATAACATTCATATACCACAATTTACTCAACCAATCTCCAACTGATGGGCATCCATTTAATTTCTAATTTCTAGCCACTATGAAAAGGGTGTTTCACAAACATTTTGGCACATACAGGTCTCTTTCCCCTCTTTAATATCTCTTTGGGATATAAGTCCAGTAGTAACATTGCTGGATCAAAGGGTATGCACAGTTTGAGAACTTTCTGAGCATAATTCCAAATTGCTCTCCAGAATGGTTGGATACATTTACAACTCCTCCAAAATGATCAGTGTCCCAGGTTTCCTGCATCCCCTCCAACATTTCTCATTATCTTTTCCTGTCATCTTAGCCAATCTGTCAGGTATGTAGTAGTATTTCAGAGTTGTCTTAATTTCCATTTCTCTAATCAATAATTATTTGGAACACCTTTTCATATGAGTAGAAATAGTTTCAATTTCATCATCTGATAATTGTTCATATCCTTTGACCATTTATCAGTTGGAGAATGGCTTGATTTCTTTTAAATTAGAGTCAATTCTTTATGGATTTTGGAAATGAAGCCTTTATCTGAACATTTAACTGGGAAAACATTTTTATTTTCCCAATTTATTGCTTCTAATCTTGTCTGCATTAGCTTTGTTTGCACAGAAATTTTTTAACTTGATATAATCAAAGTTTTCTATTTTGTGATCAATAATGATCTCTAGTTCTTCTTTGGGATGACCACTCCTTTATAATATAGTTTTAAGTTTGGCACAGCTAGGCCACCTTCATTGGCTTTTTTTTCATTAATTCCTTTGAAATTCTTGACCTTTTGTTATCATTTATTCTAGGTCTGTAAAATAATTTCTTGGGAGGTTGATTGGTGTCGTACTAAATAAGTAGATTAATTTAGGAAGTATTATCATTTTAATTAAATTCACTCGGTCTATTCATGAGCATTTGATATTTTTCAACTAATTAGATAGGACTTTTATTTGTGTAGAAGGTGTTTTGTAGTTGTGTTCATATAGTTCCTGACTTTCCCTTGGCAAATAGATTCCCAAATATTTTATACTATCAATAGTTATTTTGAATGGAATTTCTTTTCGTATCTCTTGCTGCTGAAATTTGCTGGTAATATATAAAAATGCTGATGATTTATGTGGATTCACTTTGTATTCTACAATTCTGCTAAAGTTCTGAATTGTTTCTACTAGTTTTTTAGTTGATTCTCTAGGGTTCTCTAAGTATACCATCTTATCATCTTCAAAGAGTGATAATTTGATTTGCTCCTTCCCTACTCTAATTCCTTTAATTTCTTTTGCTTCTCTTTTTGCCAAAGCTAACATTTCTAATGTAATATTGAATAGTAATGGTGATAATGGGAAACCTTGTTTCACTCCTGATCTTATAATTTGTTTGCATTACATAATGCTTACTGATGGTTTTAAATAGATGCTACTGATACTTTTAAGTAAAAGTCCATTTATTCCTGTATTCTCTTGTGTTTTTAATAAGAATGGATGTTGGATTTTGTCAAATGCTATATTTAACTCAATTTGGTTCAATAAATGGAGATAAACATATGATTTTTTTAGTTTGATTATTGATATACTCAATTATGCTAATAGTTTTCTAATACTGAACCAGCTCTGCATTCCTAGTATAAATTCTCCTTGGGAATAGTGTATTATCCTGGGGGTGACTTTCTGTTATCTCCTTACTAATGTTTTATTTAAGATTTTTGTATCAATATTCATTAAGTAAATAGATCTACAATTTTCTTTCTCTGTTTTCACCCTACCTGGTTTAGCTATCAGCACCATGTCTGTGTCATGAAAGGAATTTGGTAGGACTCCTTCTTTCCCTGTTTTTTCAAATAGTTTATATAGTATTGGAATTAATTGTTCTTTAAATATTTGGTATTATTCACATGTAAATCCATCTGGCACTAAAGATTTTTTTCTTAGGGAGTTGATTAATAGCTGTTCTATTTATTTTCTAAAATGGAAATATTCAAATAATTTATTTCCTCCTCTGTTAACCTGGGCAGTCTATATTTTTGTAGATATTTCTCCATATCATTAGGTTATCAAATTTATTGGCATAAAGTTGGGCAAAATAACTCCTAATTATTGTTCTGATTTTCTCTTCATTGGTGGAAAGTCTTCCTTTTAATTTTTGAGACTAGCAATTTGATTTTCTTCTTCCTTTTTCTAATCAAATTAACTAGAGGTTTATCTATTTTGTTGGATTTTTTCATAAAATCTACTTTTAGGTTTATTTATTAATTCAATAGTTTTTTATTTTTCATTTTATTAATCTCCCTTTTATTTTCAAAATTTCAAATTTGGTATTTAATTGAGGATTTTTAACTTGTTCTTTTTCTAGCTTTTTTTAGTTGTAAACACAATTCATTGATCTTCTCTTTCTCTATTTTATGCAAGTAACCATCTAGAGATAGAAAATTTCCTCTAATAATCACTTTGGCTGCATCCCACAAATTTTGGTATATTGTCTCATTATTGTCATTCTTTTGGATGAAGTTATTGTGTCTATGATTTGTTTTACCCATTTATTCTTTAGGATTAGATTATTTAATTTCTGATTAATTTTTATTGCATCATAATCTGAAAAAAATGCATTTACTATTTCTGCCTTTCTGCATTTGATTTTAAGGGTTTTATGCCTTAATACATGGTTAATTTTGGTATAGGTTCCACAAACCACTGAGATAAAAGTAAACTCCTTTCTGTCTCCATTCAATGTTCTCCAAAGATCCATTATACCTAACTTTTCTAATATTCTGTTTACCTCCTGAAGTTCTTTCTTATGTATTTTGTGGTTTGATTTATCTAGTTCTGAGAGAGCAAGGTTGAGATCCCCCACTAGTATAGTTTTGCTGTCTATTTCTTCTTGCATCTGTCTTAACTTCTCCTCTAGGAATTTGGACGCTATAGCACTTGATGCTTATATCTTTAGTATTGATATTGCTTTATTATTTATGGTGCCCTTTAGTAAAATATGGTTTCCTTTCTTATCTCTTTTAATTAAATCTATCTTTGTTTTTACTTGATCTGAGATCAGGATTGCTACCCCTGCTTTTTTTTTTTGTTTTGTTTTACTTCACCTGAAGCATAATAGATTCTCCTCCAGCCCTTTACCTATACTCTGTCTGTATCACTCTACTTTAAATGTGTTTCTTATGAGCAACATATTGTAGATTCTGGCTTTTAATTCAGTCTGCTGCTATCTGCTTTCATTTTATGGGAGAGTTTATCACATTCACGTTCACAGTTAAAGTAACTAATTTTGTATTTCCTCTGTTATTTACCCTGTTATGCTTTTCTCTTTCCTTTTCCCCTTCCTTCTCCCCAGTACTTTTCTTGTGATAACCACCTCCCTCAAACAGCCCTCCCCTTTTGGAGCCCCTCCTCATTTTTTATACTTTTCCCCTACTACTTCTATTTTCCCTTCTATTAGCATTCTCCTTTCTTTTCCCCTTCCTCTCCCACTTTCCTCTAAGGTAAGACAAGTTTTCCCCTCAATTATAATATGTCTTCTTTGCCTCTTTGTGAGATGTAATTTTCCTTATTTTACCTTCTTTTTCTTATTTTTTTCCAGTATAATCCCCTTTCCACCTCAAGTTTCTTTTTCATATTATCATAATAAAATCAAATTATACTCACACTCTCTAAGTATACCTATAACAGAAATATAGTTCTCAAGAGTTCTTTCTTTTTTATCTTTTATGCTTCTCTTGAGTTCTGTGTTTGAAGATCAAAATTTTTGTTCAGTTCTGATCTTTTCATCAGAAATAGATGAAATCCACCTATATCATTGAATGTCCATCTTCTTCCCTGAAAGATAATGCTCATTTTAGCTGCACAGCTTATTCTTGGCTATAACCCAAGTTCCTTTGCCTTTCGGAAATCAGATTTCAGGACCTTCAGTTCTTTAAGGTGGAACCTGCTAGGTCCTAGGTAATCCTGATTATGGCTCCTTGGTATTTAAATTGTTTCTTTCTGGCTGCTTGCAATATTTTTTACTTGGTGCAATAGTTCTGAAATTAAGCCATGTTATTCCTTGGAGTTTTAATGTTGGTTTCTCTTTCAGGAGGTGATCAATGAATTCTTTCAATGGTTATTTTACCTTCTGATTCTAAGACATCAGGGCAATTTTCCTTTATTATTTCCTGTAAGATAATGTCTAGGTTCTTTTTTTTTCATCATGGCTTTCAGGAAGTCCAATCATCCTTATTTTGTCCCTTCTAGATCTATTTCCAGATCAGTTGTTTTTCCTAGGAGGTATTTCATATGTTCTATTTTTTTTCGATTTTTGGTTTTGTTTGACTAATTCTTGAAGTCTTATTGAGTTATTCACTTACATTTGTTCAATTCTAATGTTTAGTGTATTATTATCTTCAGTTACCTTTTTAGCTCCTTTTGTATTTTGCCAATTGAATTGTTTTGTTCATTGCAATTTTTTTTTCCATTTCACAAATTTTGTTCCTCAATGAATTGGTATCTTTTTCATATCTATTTTGTAAGGAGTTATAGGCTTTTTTCCATTTCATCAAATCTATTTGTAGGGAGTTATATGCTTTTCCCATCCTTTCTTGCAAAGATCTCATTTCCTTTCCCTGTTTTTCTTCTCTCTTTTAAGATCTTTTATGAAATCTTCCAAGAAAGCTTTGTGAAATGGGGATTAGCTCATATCTTCCTTTGGGGTTTCATCTGGAATTGATTTTCTTTTATTAATCTCAGGATTTGAGGTATGTTCTTCTCTCTATAAAAGCTCTCTATAGTTGGAGTTCTGGGGCTCAATGTTTTATAATTTGCCTTTTGCATCAAATCTTCTAGATCACCCACTTGCAACCAGGACAGAGCAGCGTAAGAAGTCCACAGAAGATTCCCAGGTACATGGACACTACAACGCTCTGGCTCCCCACTCTAACTCTTTGCCCTGGGCTTCCTGGGTTATGGTCTGTGCTTGGCAGACTGTCCCCCTACCTGTTTGAAATAGACCTGTTCAGAAATTTTTTCCAAAGTTTCTTCATCTGGAAATGTATTGTGTTACAAATATTTGTTGTTTCTGTGACTCCAAACCCAGTTTAGAGGCTTAATCTACTCTTGGTTTGAGAGAAGGTCAAAAGTCACAGAAGTTGCATCTGCTCTTCACCATCATGGCTCCTGATCATCTTTATTTTAAAGCAGCCTAAAATCCAACCCTTCCTCTTTCAGTGAGGTGACTTACTTAACCTTACCCAAAGGTTCAAACTAACTACAATTCTAAAATGAAATTGGGATCTGAACAAAGACTCTTTCCTTCCAATGTGAATTTTCATGTATTTCCCACTTTGTTTTTGCTAACTGTTCTGAATTTAATTAACCTGTGATTTGAATAACTTACAGTAAACATCAGTTTCAGAAGGAAATAAATAATAAAACAGTACCAATAGATAATCTCAACAGTGCCCTCTCAGAAATGGATAAATTTAACCATAAAATAAAAAGATGTTAAAGAGATGGATAGAATTGTAGAAAGATTAGATATGATAGACCTCTGGAGAAAAATGAAAGAATAAAAAAGAATATACCTTTTTTTTCAGCTGCATATGACACTTTTACAAAAATTGGCCATGTATTAAGGCATCACATGAGTGAGAATTCAAAATATGAAGCAATAAATTTCTATCTCAAGAAAAACTATCTAATGAATACTACATATTGTGTTCAGAGCCATCTATCTTTTCTTTGCTTCCTTATAGGCTTTCTTGTGTTGTCTGCTATGCCCATTTTATTTTATTATTTTTGTTCTTTCCTCTGCCTCCTGCCAGCTCGTCAAAATTACTACAAGTGTGGATATATTTATATACAGATAGATTCATAGATAGATACAAATATACATATACATATATATTCACATATATGTAGATACAGGCACAAATATACATATATACATAAATATTTCTAATACATATATATTCATATACATCTATGTGAGGTTGTACTATACTTGTTTGTCTTCTCTTCTCTGAAGATGGATAAAATATTTCATACACCCAAGTCTTACCATATTTTTCTAAATTCACTAACTCAACATTTTCTATACCACAGCAGTGTTTCAACTTTATATTATCTAATTATTTTAAATAGTCCAAAAGAATATTGATTAACATGGATGATATATAGTATAGCTTCTTTATTTTTTTTCTTTTTTGGTTAAATATATTTTAGCTTTAACTTTGAGATCAAAGATTACCACTCCTGTTTTTTTTCTAATAAATTCTATTCTTGATCATTATTATTATTTAATTCTTATCTCCACAGACTGCTCTGCTCTACTTCAACACAGTACTTTGTCTTGCTATTATGTAACCCACCACTTCTCCAAGGATCCCTCCCTTATTCTCTCCCCTCATCTTTTCCTTCCCTCTTTATCCCTTTCCAATTAATCTGCATACCTTATCTCATTTCTGTTAATCAATACATACTTCTATACACCCCACCTTATCCTAGTCTCTCTATATATAATTTTCCTTTTTAACCATTCCCAAAAGCAAGTAGGATTCAAGAACTGTCAGTTCTCCTACATCTAACTCCCTCTGAGTCAGCTCTTACTCTTGTACCTCATCCATATAATATAATTACTTTTAACCTTTTTTTTACATGGTATTGCTTTTTGGAATCACATACTCAGTTCTAGCCTACTCTTTCAAACTACTCAGTTACTAATGACAATCTTAGACATTATTTTACATTTCCACATATAAAACATAAACAGTTTAGCCTTACTAAGCCCCTTGAAATAAATCTTTGATGTTTACTTTATATTTCTTTTGAATCTTATATGTCAATTTTTCTATTAAGTTCAATGTTTATTGCAAAAAAAATCTTGGAAGTCTGGTAATTCATTGAATATTTTTTTATTGTTCAGAATTATGTTTAACTTTGCTGAGTATGATATTTTTGGCCTCAATCCTAATTCTTTTGCTCTTTTATATATGATGTTCCCAGACCTGCAGTCTTTTAATATGACCACTGCTAGGTCTTGTGTGATTCTAATTGTGGCCATATTTGCCACATTTTGCCATATTTAAATTTCATTATTTTTGAAAGTTTGTATTATTTTCTCTGTGGGGTTTGGGAATTTAGCTATGATACTCCTAAAGGATTTTCTAGTAGGAATGTTATGTGCATAATATATTTATATACATATATGTGTGTGTTCATGGGTGTGTGTGTTTGTGAGTTCACAAGCTTAACTGTAGCCTTCTTGGGGGAGGAGGTAAGGGGAAAAAGAATAAAGTAAGAAGTGCACAGGAGAGAACAAAAGGAAAGCTACAAGGAAGCAAAGCAAAGATGGACAGCTCTGAACACAATGTGTATTATTTGTTATATAGGTTTTCCTGAAATGAATATTTATTATTTCATATTTTGAATTCTCTCTTATGTTCTGCTGTACACATGGCATTGTGAAGATTTTTTTTAATATTTAAGTTTTAAATAAATAACTTATTTAAATATATACATATATATCAGCATTCTTCCTAGCAAATCAAATTCTTTATCCTTGGGGAGTTTTTTGGACACTTTCAGTTTTATTGTTTTGTTTTTACATAAAAAAAAGAGTGCTATAAATATTTTATGCATAATTTTTATATCGTTTTATACAGTATTTTTATACAATTAGGTCTGTAACACTAATGAAAGTCACTCTTGGATTTAGTTGCAGTTTAAAGAAATGACTTCTCCTTTCTCCTTCTTTTTGTCCAAAAGGAAGTGTTTTGACATAATTGATTATAAGAAGGGACAACTTTGAAATCCATGGTAAAGGGAAAGACCTAAAGAAAGATCACTAGAATAAAGGAAAAGTTTGAAATTTAATTTACTCATTACAAATGAGGAGACTTAGAACTCATTTCCTGAGACATCTACAAGAAAAATGAATAAACCAACAAACAGAAAACAATTTTTATAATGTCAAGGATAATGATGAAGACATAGTCCAGACAAACATATATACAAACAAACAAAAACATTTTGCCCACAGGGATAATTATAATTCTTTAAAGAAAAAGAAGAGGTTTAAGGAGAACCAAGTTGATTGAGAAAAAGCAGGGATTTGCCTGAGTTCTCCCAAATTTCCTCCAAATAACTTTATATAATGCCTCAAAACAAACTCTGGAGAGAGAATTCTTCACAAGAATGTAGTAGGACTTTTCCAGCCCAACAAATCTTAGAAGGTCAGCAGAAAAGGTCTATATCACAGTAAAGCATTGTTTTGTGTTGTGGCAGTACCCCAATAAACTAGTAGCAGGTTTTGTGGGTGACCGAATTAGTAGCAACAGAGAATTTTGGAGTCCTTAACCTAAAAACAGTAAGGTAAAAAAACTTCAATATTTCCTTCTCAAAATTAGACAAATCTAACCACAAAATAAATGAGAAAGAAACTGGAGAGGTTAATAGGATCCTAGAAAACCTAGATATGATAGAACTCTGGAGAAAATTGAACAGGGCCAGAAAGATAAATAGGGACATCTTTTCCCCAACACTACATGGCACTTACACAAAAACTGACTATATATTAGGGAATAAAAACCTCACCATCAAATGCAGAAAGGGAGAAATAGTAAATTTTTTTTCAGACCACAATGCAATAAAGCTTATATTCAATAAAGAGCCAGGGAAAGATAGACCAAAAACCTTTTAAATTAATTATTATTAATTAAATAATCTACATCTAAAAAATTAAACGGGTCAAACAACAAATCACAAAAACAATCCATAATTTCATTTAAGAGAATCACAATAATGAGACAACATACCAAAATTTATGGGATGCAGCCAAAGAAGTTCTTAGAAGAAATTTTATTTCTCTAAATAGTTACATGAATAAAATAGAGAAAGAGGAGATAAATGAATTAGGCACATAACTGAAAAAGCTAGAAAAAAAGAACAAACTAAAAATTCCCAATTAAATACTAAATTAGAAATTCTGAAACTCAAAGGAGAGATTAATAAAATTGAAACTAAGAAAACTATTAAATAAGTAAACTATGATTTAGTTTTGTAAAAAAAAAAATAATCAAGAGAATAGATAGACCTTTGATTAATTTGACCAGAAGAAGAAAAAAACCAAATCATCAGCATCAAAAATAAAAGGTGTGAATTTACCACCAATGAAAAAGAAACTAAGCAATAATTAGGAATTATTTTACCCCACTGTACAGCAGCAAATCAATCTTAATGAAATGGATGAATATTTACAAAAATATAAATCACCCATGTTAATAGAAGAAAAAATGAATTATTTAAATATTCTCATTTTGGAAAAAGAAATTGGACAAGTCATTAATGAAGTCCCTAAGAAAAAATTTCCAAGGCCAGATGGATTCACTAAATTCTACTAAACATTTAAAGAACAAATAATCCTAACACTATGTAAATTATTTGGAAAAATAGGGAAAGAATGAGTACGAACAAATTTCTTTTATGACACAAATATGACATTGATATCTAAACCAGGAATAGCCAAAACAAAGAAAAAATTATAAACCAATCTCCCTAATGAATATTGATGCAAAAATTTTAAATAAAATATTGGCAAAGAGATTACAGCAATTCATCCACAGATTAATACACTCTAACCAAGTATGATTCATACCAGGAATGCAAGACTGGTTCAGTATCTGGAAAATTATTACCATAATCAACCATATCAATAACAAACCCAACAGAAATCATATGATAATCTCAATAGATGCAGAAAATGCTTTTGACAAAATAAAGCATCCCTTCCTATAATTAAGGAGGAATCATAACTATAAAAATTTTACAGAAAGTTTCTCTGAAAAGCTGATTTATCAAATATAAGAACTAAATCAAATGTATAAAAAGACCCATACCCAATTGATAAATGATCAAATGATATGAACAGACAGCTTTCAAATGAAATAATCAAAGCTATCTGTAGTCATGTGAAAAAAAAAAAAAACTTCTAAATTTGTATTGATTAGAGAAGTATAGATTAAAACAACTCTAAGGTACTACCCCATGCCTATTAGTTTGGGTAATATGACAGTAGAGAAAAATGACAAAACAATCCAAGATAATTCCAAAGGATTTATGATGAATTACTATCCATATACAAAGAAAGAACTGATGGAATCTGAAGGGAAATCAAAGTATACTTTCTTTAACTTTATTTTTCTTGAGCTTTTTTTTTTTGTTTGTGTTTTCTCTCACAGCATGACTAATATGAAAATATGGAATTGTCTTATGTTATTGTGTTGCTGAGAATAGCTAAATCATTCACAATTGATCATAATGCAATGTTGCTGTTATTGTATACAATATTCTGGTTCTGCCTATTTCATTTTGAAACAGTTCATGTAAGTCTTCCCAGGTTTTGCTGAGAGCATTCTGCTCTTTATTTCTTATGGTACAATAGTATTCCATCACTACATCATAATTTCTTCAGACATTCCCCAAAAGTTGGGTATCCCCTTAATTTTCAATTCTTTGCTACCACTAAAAAAGCTGCTATATTTTTTAAATATTTATACATATAGATCCCTTTCTTTTTTGTTGCTTTTTTTAAAAACTCTTTGGGATACAGATCTAATAGTGATACTGCTGGCTTTCAAAAGCTTTACAAAGTTTTCTAGCCCTTTGAAAATATTTCCAAATTGCTTTCCAGAACGATTGAATCAGTTGACAACTTCACCAGCAGTGCACTCTGACCAATTTTCCCACATACTTTCTAACTTTTGACATTTTTCTCTTCTGTCATGTTAGCCAATCTGATGGATATGGAATGAGAACTTAGAGTTGTTTTAATTTTTATTCCTCTAATACACATTGGAGGGAAATAGAAAATTAAGTAAAGGTATTTTGAAATGATGTAAGAGTTTCTAAAAAGCTATTATGGAGGGGCGGAGCCAAGATGGCCGAGAAGGCTCGTGACTTTCCAAGCTCTAATCTTACCCTCATATTATATCCAGCCTCAAAAACAGCCTTGACTGCTACACTCATTAGAAGTACAACAACTCACCAGCCAAAGATAATTTGGAGTCTCGTCAGAAAAAGTTTGTCCTCAGGGCCAGGATAAAGATCAGCACAAGCAAGGAGAGGACTAGAGCAGTGGAGCCACAAACCAGAAGTGAGAATACAGATAGCAACACAAGCCCGCAGCCCCAACCCACAGTATGGGGCTTTTCCTTGGGGCAGTTGTGAACCTGCATGGCAGGGGGGCACAGCCCAGGCAGCCTTTAATCTGCACAGTGGGGGGCTCGGCTTGGGGCAATAGAGCTTTTGCAGAGCAATTTGCTTCCTGGCAGAGACTTCCAGTCTGAGTCCAGCTATCTGCTAATCAGCTGCTAATACCCACAGCCCCACAAGGGATTCTGGCCTGGGCAGTGACACTTTCACCGGTTAGTCTCTAGCCTTAGGGCAGTCGCCAAACCACACAGCTCAACTGGACACTTTGGTAGCTCAGCCAATGCTAAATCACCTCCAGTTGGGGGAAGGGGAAACTCACTCAGAGCACTCCCATAACTCAGAGTCAGAAGCCAGTTTACATCTCCCTCTGCTCTGCAGAGGAAGCTGGTAACCTCCTTGCCCTGAAGGCATAATCTAAAGGCTTTAAAAAATGAATAAAAAAATGAAAAGGACAATGGATAGCTTCTATATAGAAAAAGAGCTAGGTCTACAACCCCGAAAGAGACTAATAGCAAATAGTCACCAGACAATACCCCAAAGGGGAATGTTACCTGTCCCCTTTTACGTGATGCTCTCATAGAAGAGACCATTAAAAATCTCAAAAGAGAGTTAGAAGAAAAAGGGAAATAGGAAAGAGAAGTTTTGCAAGAGAACAACAACTTCCTGAAATATGAATTGGAAAAAATAAAAAATTCCCAGGAAGTTCAGGGAAACAAAATTTGTGAATTGGAAAAAGTAAAAAACATTTCTGGAAAGTAAGATTTGTGAATTGGAAAAGACAAAGAACTATCAAGAAAGTAGGATCTGTGAATTGGAAAAAGAAAATAATTCACTAAAAAAAAAAAATTAGTGAAATGGAAAAAAATTCCATAGAGCAAAACAATTCATTTAAAAACTCAATTGGATACATTGTTGGTGGAACTGTGAATACATCCAACCATTCTGGAGAGCAATTTGGAACTATGCTCAAAAAGTTATCAAACTGTGCATACCCTTTGATCCAGCAGTGTTACTACTGAGCTTATATCCCAAAGAGATCATAAAGAAGGGAAAGGGACCTGTATGTGCATGAATGTTTGTGGCAGCCCTCTTTGTAGTGACCAGAAATTGGAAACTGAGTGGATGCGCATCAATTGGAGAATGGCTGAATAAATTATAGTATATGAATATTATGGAATATTATTGTTTGGTAAGAAATGACCAACAAGATGATTTCAGAAAGGCCTGGGGAGACTTACACGAACTGATGCTGAGTGAAACGTGCAGGGCCAAGAGATCATTATATACTTCAACAACAATACTATATGATGACCAATTCTGATGGACCTGGCCATTCTCAGCAATGAGATGAACCATATCAGTTCCAATGGAGCAGTAATGAACTGAACCAGCTACACCCAGTGAAAGAATTCTGGGAGATGACTAAAAACCACTACCCTGAATTCCCAATCCCTATATTTTTGCTCACCTGCATTTTGGATTTTCTTCACAGGCAAATTGTACAATATTTCAGAATCTAATTCTTTTTGTACAGCACAATAACAGTTTGGTCATGTATACTTATTGTGTATCCAATTTATATTTTAATATATTTAATATCTATTGGTCATCCTGCCATCTGGAGGAGGGGGTGGGGGGAAGAAGGGGAAAAATTGGAACAATAGGTTTGGAAATTGTCAATGCTGTAAAGTTACCCATACATATAACCTGTAAATAAAAGGCTATTAAAAAATAAATGATAAATTTTAAAAAGGAAAAAAAACTCAATTGGACATATACAGAAAGAAGTAAAAAAAAAAAAAAAAGCTAATGAAGAAAATAATTCATTAAAAATCAGAACTGAATAAATAGAAACTAATGATTCATTGAGACAGCAAGAATAAGACAGCAAGCAAAAACAAAAAAAAAAAAATGATAAACTGGAAAAAAACCATGAAATATGTACTTGGAAAAACTACAGACCTAGAAAATAGATCTAGGAGAGATAATCTGAGGATTATTGGACTTTCCGAAAATTATGATGAAAAAAGAGCCTAGATACTATTTTACAAGAAATCATCAAAGAGAACTATCCAGAGGTAATAGAATCAGAAGGTAAAATAGGTATTGAAAGAATTCATCGAACACCTGCTGAAAAAGACCCCAAAATAAAAACTCCAAGGAATATTGTGGCCAAATTTCAGAACTATCAGAATAAGGAAAAAAATTTACAAGGAGCCAGAAAAAAACAATTTAAATACCGAGGTGCCACAATAAAGATCACCCAAGATCTGGCTGCCTCCACATTAAAGGATCGAAGGGCCTGGAATCTGATATCCCAAAAGGCAAAAGAACTTGGAATGCAGCCAAGAATAAACTACCCAGCTAAGCTGAGCATTTTCTTCCAGGGAAGAAGATGGACATTTAATGAAACAAATGAATTCCATTTGTTTCTAAGGAAAAAAACCAGAACTAAATAAAAAATTTGATCTCCAACCATAGGACTCAAGAGATGAAGAAAAGGTAAAAGGAACTCTTGAGAATTGTATTTCTATTATGGATATACAAAGACTACATGTGTAATTTGATTTTACTGATAGAACATAAAAAAGGAAAGTAGATATGGAAAAGGGATAATGGCAGAAAAAGAGGGAAAGGGAGGATAAAAAGAGGGAAACAACATCCCACAAAGAGGCAAAGGAAACTAATCATATCTGAGGGAATTTAGAGAGGGGGAGGAACATTGTGTGAATCTTACTCTCATCAGAGTTGGTTCAAAGAGAAAATAATTGACATATTTGTTTTAGAGAAAATCCTATCTCACCTCATTAAAAAAGGGAGAGGAAAAGGGAAAAGAAAAGGACTAATAAGGGAAGGGTACAGGAAAGGGGAAGAGATTCAAATGGGGGGAGGGAGGGATTCTAAAGGGGGTGAGCATCATGACACAAGTGGGGCACATGAGTTTAAAACGGAGAAAGAGGGCTGGAGGGACAAGAAAAAGAAAAATATACTCTGGGTATGTTAAGATGGCAGGAAATACAGAATCAGTAATTTTAATCATAAATGTGAATGGGATGAACTCTCCCATAAAGAGGAGGCAGATAGCAGACTGGATCAAAAGTCAGAACCCTACAAAATGTTGTTTACAGGAAACACATTTAAATCAGGGAGATACATACAGAGTAAAGGTAAAAGGATGGAGCAAAATCTATTATGCTTCAGGTGAATTCAAAAAAGCAGGGGTAGCCATCCTTATCTCAGATAAAGCAAAAGCAAAAATTGATCTAATTAAAAGAGATAAGGAAGGAAACTATACCTTGCTAAAGGGTAGCATAGACAACGAAGCAATATCAATACTAAACATATATGCACCAAGTGGTATGGCATCTAACTTCCCAAAGGAGAAGTTAAGAGAATTGCAAGAAGAAATAGACAGCAAAACTGTAACAGTAGGAGATCTCAACCTTGCACTCTCAGAATTAGACAAATCAAACCACAAAACAAATAAGAAAGAAATTAAAGAGGTAAATAGTATATTAGAAAAATTAGGTATGATAGATCTTTGGAGTAAATTGAATGGAGACAGAAAGGAATATACTTTTTTCTGAGCAGTTCATGGAACCTATTCAAAAATTGACCATTTATTAGGACTTAAAGACCTCAAAATTAAATGCAAGAAGGCAGAAATAGTAAATGTTTTGTTTTCAGATCACTATGCAATAAAAACTACATTCAACAAAAAGTTAGGGGTAAATAGACCAAAAAGTAATTGGAAACTAAACAATCTCATCTTAAAGAAAAAAATAATTCGTTTCAGAAAAAGAAATAGAACAAGCTATTAATCAACTCCCTAAGAAAAAATCCCTAGGACCAGATAGATTTACATGTAAATTCTACCAAACATTTAAAGAACAATTGGCCCCAATGCTATATAAATTATTTGATAAAATAGGGAATGAAGGAGTCCTACCAAATTCTTTTTATGACACAGACATGGTACTGATACCTAAACCAGGTAGGTTAAAAACAGAGAAAGAAAATTATAGACCAAACTCCCTAATGAATATTGATGCTAAAATCTTAAATAAGATATTAGCAAAAAGACTACAGAAAATCATCCCCAGAATAATATACTATGATTTATACTAGGAATGCAGGGCTGGTTCAATATTAGGAAAACTATCAATATAATTGGCCATATTAATAACCAAATTAACAAAAACCATATGATCATCTCAAGAGATGCAGAAAAAGCATTTATAAAATCCAACATATATTCCTATTAAAAACACTTAAGAGTATAGGTATAAATGGACTTTTCCTTAAAATAATCAGCAGCATCTGTTTAAAACCATCAGTAAGCATCAACTGCAACCATTCCCAATAAGATCAGGAGTGAAACAAGGTTGCCCACTATCACCGTTACTATTCAATATTGTATTAGATAAATGCTAGCCAAAGCATTTTGCAATAAGAGTTGAGAAAGAGATTAAAGGAATTAGAGTAGGCAATGAGGAAACCAAATATCACTCTCGCTGATGATATGATGGTATACTTAAAGAACCCCAGAGATTCTACTAAAAAGTTATTAGAAATATTCCACAACTTTAGCAAAATTTCAGGATACCAAATAAACTCATATAAGTCATCAGCATTCTTATAGATCACTAACAAAATCCAACAGTCAGAGTTACAAAGAGAAATTCCATTTAAAGTAACTATTGATAGTAGTTAGGAATCTATCTACCAAGGGAAAATCAGAAACTTTATGAGCAAAACTACAAAATACTTTTCACACAAATTAAATCTGATCTAATCAATTGGAAAAATATTAAATGCTCTTGGATAGGGCGAGCAAATATAATAAAGAATACTACCTAAATTAATCTATTTGTTTAGCACTATACCAATCAGACTCCCCCAAAACTATTTTAGTGACCTAGAAAAAATAACAACAAAATTCATATGGAAAAACAAAAGTTCAAGAATTTCAAGGGAATTAATGAAAAAAAAATCAAATGAAGGTGGCTTAGCTGTACCAGATCTAAACTTATATTATAGAGCAGCAGTTACCAAAACTATTTGGTATTGCCTAAGGAATAGATTAGTTGATCAGTGGAAGAGGTTAGGTTCAAAAGACAAAACAGTCAATAACTATAGAAACCTAGTCTTTGACAAACCCAAAGATCCCAGCTTTTGGGATAAGAACTTACTGTTTGATAAAAATTGCTGGGAAAATTGGAAACTAGTATGGCAGAAACTAGGCATTAACCCACACTTAACACCATACACCAAGATAAGGTCAAAATGGGTTCATGACCTAGGCATAAAGAATGAGATTATAAATAAATTAGAGGTTTGTGGCAGCCCTTTTTGTAGTGGCTAAAAACTGGAAACTGAATGGATGTCCATCAGTTGGAGAATGGCTGAATAAATTGTGGTATATGAACATTATGGAATATTACTGTTCTGTAAGAAATGACCAACAGGATGATTTCAGAAAGGCCTGAGAGACTTACACGAACTGATGCTGAGTGAAATGAGCAGGACCAGGAGATCATTATATACTTCAACAACAATACTATATGATGACCAGTTCTGATGGACCAGGCCATCCTCAGCACGAGATCAACAAATCATTTCCAATGGAGCAGTAATGAACTGAACAGCTATGCCCAGAAAAAGAACTCTGGGAGATGACTAAAACCATTACATTGAATTCTCAATCCCTATATTTATGCACACCTGCATTTTTGATTTCCTTCACAAGCTAATTGTACAATATTTCAGAGTCTGATTCTTTTGTACACAAAATAACGTTTTAGTCATGTATACTTATTGTGTATCTAATTTATATTTTAATATATTTAACATCTACTGGTCATCCTGCCATCTAGGGAGGGGTAGGGTAAGAGGTGAAAAAATTGGAACAAGAGGTTTGGCAGTTCTTAATTCTGTAAAGTTACCCATGCATATATCTTGTAAATAAAAGGCTATTAAATAAAAAAATAAAATAAAATAAAAAATAAATAAATAAATAAATTAGAGGAACACAGGATAGTTTACCTCTCAGATGTGTGGAAGAGGAAGGAATTTATGACCAAAGAAGAACTAGAGATCATTACTGATCACAAAATAGAAAATTTTGATTATACCAAACTGAAAAGTTTTTGTACAAACAAAACTAATGCAGACAAGATTAGAAGGGAAGCAATAAACTGGGAAAACATTTTTATAGTCAAAGGTTCTGATAAAGGCCTCATTTCCAAAATATATAGAGAATTGACTCTAATTTATAAAAAATCAAGCCATTCTCCAATTGATAAATGGTCAAAGGATATGAACAGGCAATTCTCAGATGAAGAAATTGAAACTATTTCTAACCATATGAAAAGATCTTCCAAGTCATTATTAATTAGAGAAATGCAAATTAAGACAACTCTGAGATACCACTACACACTTGTCAGGTTGGCTAGAATGACAGGGAAAGATAATGCGGAATGTTGGAAGGGATGTGGGAAAACAGGGACACTAATACATTGTTGGTGGAACTGTGAATACATCCAACCATTCTGGAGAGCAGTTTGGAACTATGCTCAAAGAGTTATCAAACTGTGCATACCCTTTGATCGAGCAGTGTTACTACTGGGCTTATATCCCAAAGAGATCATAAAGAAGGAAAAGGGACCTGTATGTGCACGAATGTTTGTGGCAGCCCTCTTTGTAGTGGATAGAAACTGGAAACTGAGTGGATTCCCATCAATTGGAGAATGGCTGAATAAATTGTGGTATGTGAATATTATGGAATATTATTATTTGTTAAGGAATGACCAACAGGATGATTTCAAAAAGGCCTGGAGAGACTTACACGAACTGATGCTAAGTGAAACATGCAGGGCCAAGAGATCATTATATACTTCAACAACAATACTATATGATGACCAATTCTGATGGACCTGGCCATCCTCAGCAATGACATGAACCAAATCATTTCCAATGGAGCAGTAATGAACTCAACCAGCTATGCCCAGTGAAAGAACTCTGGGAGATTACTAAGAACCATTACATTAAATTCCCAATCCCTATATTTTTGCCCGCCTGCATTTTGGATTTCCTTCACAGGCTAATTGTACAATATTTCAGAGTCCAATTCTTTTTGTACAGCAAAATAACGGTTTGGTCATGTATACTTATTGTGTATCTAATTTATATTTTAATCTATTTAACATCTACTGGTCATACTGCCATCTGGGGTAGGGGGTGGGGTTTGGCAATTGTCAATGCTGTAATGTTACCTTTACATATAATCTGTAAATAAAAACTATTAAAATAAAATTTAAAAAAGCTATTATGAAGAAAATAAGAACTACAGAGGAAAGATTTTTTTTAAAAAGATTGAGGAAAGGAGTCAATATGGTACAGTGATAGGAAGTAGTATGGTGAGCTCCTTTCCTATCTCCTCTCCTCACCCCCCCAAAAAAAAAAAAAACTGCTCCAAACAAATCTAGAAATGTACAAGACTGAATCCAGGCAGGGAAATGCAAAAAAAAAAAAGGTGACAGAGAATCATCTGTCCAGTTCATCTCAGCTTAGGGAGATAGATGGTAATGTCTTTGGACACTAGTAACAGATTTAGGCCAGGAGTACAATGACTAGCATCCAGGGAGACACAGTGTGCCTGGGCAAAAATAGATCCCAAACCCACTCAGAGACTCTTAGATTCATATCAGATCAATAGTATGGAGCAGATGCCATTTGATAGTTTTCTATCCAGATCTAGATCACATAGAACTCAGAAGGGGACCTAAAAAGGGAGTAGTAGTCCCAGATAGGAAGATTCTGTCCAGTGCCCACAGAAAGGAAGTTCAAAAGCTAGTAACAGTAGAGTAGTGTGGCTCAGACTCTAAATGCAGGACAGGGTTTCATTTCTAGCATCTAAACCAGTCCACAAAAGAATAGCTGTTGCAAGAATACAATCCAAAAAAGAGCCTTCAATTCTGCCACTCTGACCCAATAGAATTTCTCATATGGCTAATAAGAGTCAAGTTTGGCAACATCGTATGCTTCCTCAGAACCAAGCTCAGGTTAGGAACTTGCAGAGAATAGACTAAGGAAGCAGCAATCAGGTTTTATCCTGAATAAGGTTTTGGACCTTCCCCCAAGAAGTGCCACTGAGTCTAGTACTAACATCAAGTCTAAGGTGAAAACCAGTTTAGAAGACTGAAAAAACAAAAAAGGAACTTTTTCATAAAGATCTATTAGGGTGGCAAAGAAGTTTAAGATAAAAACTCCAAAGAGAATGACTCCAAAATATCTATCAGTAAAGCCTCCAAGAAAAACAGATCTTGGGCACCAATTCAAGTAAATTCCTGGAAAAGATAAAGGAAACTTCAATTTAAAAAAAAAGTTTAAAATATCTTTTTTTTTAAATAAATGGAATGAGTGTGGATAAAATGGAAAAGAAATGAGAGATATGAAAAAAAAAAGATTTAGAAAGGGAGTTAACAGTTTGGCACAAAAAACAAAACTCTGCCCAAACAGTAAATTCCTTGGAAATTAAAAAGAACTTTAAATTCCTTGGAATTTAAAAAAAACTTCTTTCCTTTACAAGGAAAGAAGAAATAGTAAAACAAAATTAAAAGATTGAAAAATGGAAGGAAATCTAAGGTATCTCATTTAAAAATAACTGACCTGGAAAACAAATTGAGAAAATAAAACTTAAAGATCATTTGAATATCTGAACATCATGACCAAAAAAGATTCTAGATATACTATTTCAAGAAATCTTAAAAGAAAAAGAAACAACTTTCCACACTGGTCATGTCAAAAAAAAAAATGTCTCATTTTACACTCAGTCCTTCACCTCTATATCAGGAAGTAGGTAGCATGTTTTAGTCTAGAGAAGAGAAGGCTAAATGAATATGGGAAAAATGCCTTCTACTCTGAATAGCTCTTGGATGGCAGAGGGAACAGCCTTGTTCCTGTTTCCCCAGAAGACAAAACTAGGACAAAGTGAAATTTGCAAAGAGAAAGAAATAAAACTTAGATTAAACACAAATTTTTTTGTCCTTAGGAGGCTTAGAGAAGAATATATTATAACTCTTAATTTCCCTTTTGGGAATCATTTTTTCTTATCCTTTTCTGATTTTCTCCTCAAATTCATTCTTTTCCCCTTAGGAACATTCTGAACAATTACTATTGTTATTAGCTAGGATGCATGTGAAATCAACATTGTGGACTTCCAGTTAAATTTTAATCAGTAAAACCAAAAAATCCAACATTCAGAAGATTATTCATTAAACAAAGCAGAATGAAACACTTTGAAAATTATTTAAATCATAGTCATAGAATGTAAGTAAAGACTTCAAGCCCAGGAAGACAACCCATAGCTTTACAAGGCAACTTCCCAAGGCAACCCTTTCCACTTTGGGTCAGCCTTGATGATAAGGAATTTTTTGCTCATATCAAACTGAAATCTGCTTCTCAACCACTTGCACCTATTGCTCCCAGTTTTGCCCTTTGGAATGAAGTCAAACAAGTCTTATTCTGTATATCAGCTCTTCAAACAATTGAAAGCAGTTGTTATTCTCACTCCAA
Source organism: Sarcophilus harrisii (assembly GCF_902635505.1). Lineage (NCBI taxonomy): Eukaryota > Metazoa > Chordata > Mammalia > Dasyuromorphia > Dasyuridae > Sarcophilus > Sarcophilus harrisii. The sequence continues at coordinate 419,969,703 of NC_045428.1, read as the reverse complement.
ATTTTCTTTTCTTTAGGCCAAAACACCTACATTTCTTTGAGTAATCTTTGTTATTTTTTCAGTCTCCTCATTATCATTGTGGTTATTCTTTTGGTTTGTCAATATCTGCACTAAAATATTGTGCCCAAAACTCAACATAGTATACTGTCATGTTTTGGGGCAAAAAGCAAATACAAGGTTATCTATCAATAGGAGCTTCTAGAAGACCTCACAATGTATTTATATGCTCTGGGTCAGATATATTCCAGGATACTTTAAATGTGTTTTATATTAATAATGAGAGGTGGCAAAGGTGTTATATGATCTATAGTTAATGTTTTATTTAATAAAACAAGGCATAAAATATTTTCTGAGCATTTAGCATCCTTTTCTCTTCCATATTGCCTAAAATTTGATCACTGAATTCTCAAATCCCTCAAAATTGGCGCTATGTCTAACAGAATTCCCTTAAATGTGCCCAGTTGTTTTTTCCCAGATTTTCTTTCTTTAATGACTTTTGCTTTCTCCTGAAGCTCATCAGGGACTATATGAGACTATAAAAGTCAGGGATTCATTGTCATCAAAGACAAAAAATAATGATCATATAAATTTTAGACATTTGCCTCCCCCCCCCATTTTTTTGATAGTATTATTTATTCTTTAAACACTTGAGATTACCTTGCCTAGTTATGTCTCTCATCAAAGTATTCATAAATATTTTTCTTCATATCTTCCCTTTGTTTTTTATAAGATAATAGTGTTTAAAATCTTTCACAATATTCTAAAGTAGAACTGTCCTTAATTGTCAAATTTCTCTGATTAGTAAGAATAACTGATTGCAGTTCTGCTTCTGAGAATTTTTCATCTATTCATTATACCAATCAATTTATATCAGTTAAAATTCCAAAAAAAATTGGTGGCAATCTGTATTAACATCTATACTTTTATCCATTTCTAATTTTCCAGAATTTATAAGACTTTTTAGATTTAGAATCAAAATTCATCCCTCCAGAGATCATATGACACCCCCTGGGTTCCTGCTCTGGGAACAGGGATAATGTGACTCAATACTGAGAAATACTTCATCCAATCAGTCCCATTCACTCCTAAGACAAAATATTAATGTAACCCAGGAGAATATTAGCTTCTTTTTGATGTCAAGGTTCTGTGATAACTAATTTTAGGATTACAATCCATTAAAATCCAGAGTATTTTTTAACGTAAATTATTACTTCTCCCATCATGTATTTATGAAGCTGATCATGCAGATCTAAATAGAAATAGATGCATAGAGAGATAAGAGAGTGAGAGCCAAAGAGACACCGAAAGACACAGAGAAACAGATAGACACAGAGACACAAAGACAGAGAAACAAAGAGAGACACAGAAACAGAGAGAGATAGAGACACATAGAGAAACAGAGACAGAGAGAGACAGAGACAGAGATAGAGAAATATAGAACTCATTAAGAGTTTACTTTGTAACTCCCCAAGACCAGATGGATTTACATGTGAATTCTACCGAACATTTAAAGAACAATTAACCCCAATTATATATAAACTATTTGAAAAAGTAGGGATTGAAGGAGTCTTACCAAATTCCATTTACAACACAGACATGGTACTGATACCCAAACCAGGTAGGATGAAAACAGAGAAAGAAAATTATAGACCAATCTCCCTAATGATCATTGATGCAAAAATCTTAAATAAAATATTAGCAAAAAGATTATAGAAAATCATCTCCAAGATAATACACCATGACCAGGTAGAATTTATACCAGGAGTGCAGGGCTGGATTAATATTAGGAAAACTATTAGCATAATTGACTCTATCAATAACCAAATTAACAAAAACCATATGATCATCTCAATAGATGCAGAAAAAAAGCATTTGATAAAAGCCAACACCCATTCCTATTAAAAGCACTAGAGATACAGGAATAAATGGACTTTTCCTTAAAATAGTCAGTAGCATCTATTTAAAACCATCAGTAAGCATCATATGTAGTGAGAATAAACTAGAACCATGCTCAATAAGATCAGGAGTGAAACAAGGTTGCCCACTATCACCATTAGTATTCAATTTTCTATTAGAAATGCTAGCTTTGGAAATAAGAGCTGAGAAAGAGATTAAAGGAATTAGAGTAGATAATGAGGAAACCAAATTATCACTCTTTGCAGATGACATGATGGTATACTTTAGAGAACCCCAGAGATTCTACTAAAAAGCTATTAGAAATTATCCACACTGTTAGCAAAGTTGTAGGATACAAAATAAATACACATAAATCTTCAACATTTTTATACATCACTAACCCAACAGCAAGAGATACAAAGAGAAATTCCATTTAAAATAACTGTATATAGTACAAAATATTTGGAATCTGTCTGCCAAAGGAAAGTCAGGAACTATATGAACAAAACTACAAAACATTTTCCACATAAATAAAGTCAGATCTAAACAATTGGAAAAATATTAAGTACTCTTGATAGGTCGAGTGAATATAATAAACATGACAATACTACCTAAATTAATCTATTTATTTAGTAATATACCAGATACCCAAGAAACTATTTTAATGACCTAGAAAAAATAACAGCAAAATTCATCTGGAAGAACTAGTATCATTATTCTTTGGATTTTTTTTATCCTTACCTAAAATTCCCATTCCCCCTGGAATGCTTATCTTTACTCTGAAGAGATAAGAATTTCTTGGACCAATCTCATCTCTATAATATTTTAGCTCACTGAATTATATCTATTCTTTAGCTGAACCATTGAAATATGCTTTCCTAAAAGTCCAGTGTGCACATCACTATGTCAAGAATCATAAGATGCCCTATTTGCCCCATATTGACTTGTCTTTGTTCTGAAATACACCAAAATCTATAAATCAATATACATTTATTAAATTATTGTAATAAACTATGCCCTGTTCTGGGTTTGGGGGATAGGAAGAAAAAAATAGTCCTTGCCTACAAGGAGCTTATATACTATTGGGAAGACAATTGCACGTAGAGTGATGAGAAGGAATGGAAATGATTTTACAAAATTTTAAAGACAATTGTTTGTGAAGTGTGCAATAAGTAAAGAACCTATTAATCATGCCTGCCAACTTCTCCATGGCCTACCAGAGACATACATATTTCCAGGTCATCTGAAACATTGAGTGATCTCAATTCTGTAAAGGTTGATGAAAAGCACAAATAGCTTTTTTTTTTTTTTTTTTTGGCTCCTCTTCCTTTTTGAAGGACATAGATCTCAATACTTCATGTTCTTATATATAACTTTGAGAGAAACTATGTGGCAAAATTCTAATGTTCTCAAACATCTCCTTATAAGTTTCTTTTATAATTATTGCCTTAAATTATTTAATTACATTTAACATTATAGACTATACTTCAAATTAGTTTGGTCCCTTCAAAATTTAGATTGTCAAATCATTCATTCAGAAAGATTTCTTTCTTTCAGACAGATTAAAAAGATCCAGTTTAGATAGAATCACTACAGTATACAGAGAATATTCAGATAGAATAGAGGTTTATTTGATTTTGCTGCTTCTGAGCATTTTGGTTCAGCCTGTTCCAGAAAAACAGTAGAAATGAGCAGACTGGTTGCTTTAGGAGCTGAAAAGGTAGTACTAAAGAGTATATATCATGTCCCAACTAAGAAAGAAGCAGAGCAATATTTTAAAAAATAGTTTGCGAACACTCTTAAACTATCTGAAAACCAGTTGAGAATAAGATGAGATAGAGAGGACCAAAAGAAAGTAGTGACAAACAAGTTTAAAAAAAATACAGATTATACTTTCGAACTTAGAATTTGTTTTAATTTTGAAAGAATTTTGGGGCATGTGTGTTTATGCATGTGTGCATGTTTGTACAGATGTGTGTATTTGGTTTTGTTTCTTCTTGTTGTTATTAACCTTTTTGACCTGATAAGTAAATTAACTAATTTCTGTTTTGTTCTAGTAATTTCATACCAGTGTTAGCATGTGTGGTGTTCTTAGCTTCCTGTTTTTGTAAATTTTCCATGTCTAAGCAATATTGCTTACAATCCTACCTAAAGTAATGGCACCACAAATGAACTGATAGCATTCCAAAAAGATAAAGTAAAAGAACGAGGGAGAAAATAAAAAGTGCTTTTTGGGTCAAAGCTGGAAACATAAACTAGAATAGTTACGTTTTTTGATTAGATATCTATTTTAAACTTCCCAGTTGTCAGTATCACACAATGTTATATATTGTCAGTTTTTCATAATGTTGGAGCTAAGAAATATATTAGAAAGTCCCAGTTAACCCTGCTCTGTTTTAATCAAAATTTTCTTCCTTCTCCTATATAAATGTATGTGTGTATGTATGTGTTTATGTATGTATTGCTACAACTGAATCAAAGAGCAGAAAAGCATGGTGTGAAGCATTTTGGTGAAAATCAATGTAGGGAGAAACTGAAACAATTTTGTCCTTATGTGTATGTTACAGACTATCTAGAGAGCAAGAAAAAACAAAAAAAGTAGTTAAGAAAATTAATTATAAACCTGACTCAGGGAATGGTATGACAATGATCCATTAATAGAGACAATAAACATTTATTAAGCACCTCCTATGTCCCATGCATTGTGCTAAGTACTGGGGATACAATTAATGAAGACAGCCTTTTACTTCAAGGAACTTACAATCTGAAAGAAGAGACAATACAGAAAAAAGAAGTAGGAAAGGGATAGGGAAATTTAGGAGAGAGAGGAGAAGAAGGGTACCTGGCAAGAGTACATCTTGTTCTGCGGAGTTGAAACAAGGTAGGGCAGCTCATGCAAAATCCAGTTGTACAAGTTTAATTTCTGCCCTCCCAAAGAAAGGCACTGGGAGAAGTTTGGTACTTTAACTTGTAGGTCTTCAGTCAGAGGGAAGAGGAGGCTGAGAGAAGTAGTGTCAATTATGGCTTTAGTTAGCACATGCTAGTAAGTTTAGAAGTGAAGAGCTTATCCTAAGAAACCCTTCCTGTTTGGTGGCGTTGAAACTAGACAAGGCAAGGCAACAGATGAAAAGTGCTGAGAGACTTCAGTTATTGAAATATTTGTTTAATCTCTCTCTTTGCCAAAAGCAGAGCTGTTGATAATTTCTTCATTTACCTTAATGATAATTTCACTTATAAAAAAATGGAAAAATCACAAAAGAGAAATTTTGTCCTATACTTGATTTTCACTTTGAAAAATTAGGAGGAACTTGTTACTGGAGAAGGAATGGTGGGCAGGCAGGGGAGGAGGAAAACAATAATTCCATCCCTTTTTGGGATGGGGGGATAGCATAGAAGAAAACCAGACATTGCTAGCATGCACAGATTTTTAAAAAGTGAATTTCTATGGATTTTAGGAAATAATAAGTAAATTACATGAACTAAATGTCTTCAGGAAGAAATGTACAGAATATTCTACAGGGAAAATGAGAAACTTGAGAAAGTAAAAACACAAAAGGGAAATTACTGCAATGAAAATTTTAAGAAAATTGTGGATGCATAGGGAACTTGAACTGTCTGAAGGTGTTAAGGATACAAAAAGGATTCAGGGTTAACAGGAAAGCAATTTCCAAGCATTTGAAGAACTGTCACAAGTAAAGGTATCATATTTGTTTTACTTTATCCAAGAGAACAGAACTAGGCACAATGGGTGGAAATTGCAGAGACTCAGAACCATCCATAACTAAGGGCGAGGTCCACAGGGATCTATCATGTGCCCTGCTGCTTTGCTTCCTGGATTACAAGAACTACCTCACCCTTTCTATTTGACAGGGACCTAACTTTTCTGTTAGGTTCTCTCCCCTACTAGGAATAAATTTTTTGAAAGCAGAGATTGGCTTGATTTAAAAATAAAAATTATCTCCAGTACTTAGCATAGTGCTTGCCATATGTGCTCAATAATTGGTTTGTTTGTTTTCTCATTCCATTCCTTAGCCAGGGCGGAAAACTATATAAGAATTAGAGCAACTAGAATTAGAATATAAAACTAAAATGGATACTTCAAAAGGAACCAGGTTCCCTCTTACTAAAAGTTTTTAGGAAGAAATTATCCAATTGTTTTTTGAAGAACATTTAGAAATGATTCTTGTTCATCATGACTAGGTATAAGTAGTCTATGAAATCCCTTCCACCTTTGAGATTCTGTGATCATATTAAGTGGGAGCCAGTTCTAATGCAAAGTTTCTTTGTTAATTACAAAGTAATGTGATAGTAGTTTCAAAGGTATCAGGCTTTCACTAGGAAGAGATATTAGATTTAATTTTATTGATTTCCAAGGATGGATAAATGAGTGGAAGTTAAAGGTAGAGAAGCAGATTTCATTTTTTGTATAAAATGAAAAGCTTCTTAAATATTTAAGCTATACATAAATGGAACTAGTTGACTTAGACAATTACTAGTTATGTGACTCTGAGCAAGCCACTGGATCTCTGTTTAATTGTTTCCTACTCTGTAAAATAGAGATAATTGTACCTACTTCCCAAAGTTTTGTGAGAATAAAATGAAATATTTGTCAAGTGCCTGGCACATAGTAGACACAACATAAGTGTTGCCTATTACTTCTGAGTTTGAAATTTTATGGATCTCTGATCCTGATTATAGCTTAACTCAATGCACAATCCACTACTCCCTATACATCTTCCTGACTTCATCCACAACTAGCCTCTTAGAAGCAAGGTAGAATCATGAGACACTCATAATTTCTCATATTAGAGAGGGTTTCAAAGTACCCATGCATGTCAAATGTTTTATTCTATTATAGAACATGGAAGCCTGTATCTTTATCAGCTTCAAAGGCCACTAGGATTAACAGGGGAATTGATTTGCCATCTAAACCCTCAGGAAAGAAGACATTGCACAGGTAGAAGGCAGAATCTATTCTCCTCTCTGTGCCTATTCATAATATCCCAGATTCCAAAGGAAAAAATCAGGAAATTATTGGGTATTTTAATAGATTTTTACAGCTCTTTTATAACTCTTAAGAATTTGTGTATTCTCTCTGGTGGTTGAAATGATAATCCATCCATGTCTTATTATGCAGTGCAACTTTTGTTCATTTCCTCTTATCAATCCGTCACAGGTGCCCCATCCAATGTACTGGAGACCTCTTACTCTAGATTTGACACTGCATAAAGGAGCATGTGGACTGATTATTGGCCATTCCCTCTTCCTATGCAATTTTCCCACTTCATTTTCTAATTATACTCTGATATTAATTATAGTGTTTCAGCTGGCAACATTATTTACTGAACATGTAGTATAAGTTATCAATGCCCAACATTAGTCTCTCCATAACTCTTTGGATAGCATCATCTTTCATTCTTTGAAAAAAAAAATATCCTATGACCTCTAGTCATACTGAATGTATTATAATATGAAAGTCTACATTTAAAATATAAGCTTTTGTTTCAAAGAGAAACTTAAATTCACCAACCAGCAATTTATGTGAGGATATCATGAACTATAGAAAGAACTTAAGTTCATGATTAGCATTATAATCTCCCACAGGACTTAGCAAAATTCAATTCAACAAATATATGTTGACTGCCATTTTTGATTAAATTCAACAGGCAATAATTTACTGTGTTATGTTCTAGAACCTGTGGAAGATATAATAAAGTTTACAAAAGATGTCCATATATTCAGTAGATTTACAATTCAATAGTGAAAGTTAGCATATAAATAGATAATAATAATAATAATAATAAAGGTATAATTTAGAGTCCTTTGAGCTTTTCATTTTATCCCTACAATAATTTTGAAATTATTAAAGGTATTATTATTATTATATTTAATTTTCAGATAAGAAAATTGAGATAGATAGGAGTTAAGTGACTTGACCAGAGTCACACAGCTAGTTGTCTGAATGAGAATTTGAACTTAGGTCTTCTTGACATCAAGTCATTTTTAATAATGATAATGAATAGAATAATAAGCATTCTCTTCATTATACCATTCAGCTGTTCCATAAGTTCACAAAAGAAGGACAAGGTGCTAGATGTAAGATTTGAGGTGGAAAAGATAATTGCCAACAAGAGGGATCAGGAAAGATGTGTTTAGGAAATTTTTATTTCAGTTAGTTTTTAAGTGATGGGTAAGAATTCATAATATGGATCAAAAGGGAAGCTAGTATATTCCTGTACTGATGTAGACAACAATGTAAGAATAAGATAATTTGGATCAGAAAAGCATCTAGAATGACAAAGTTGGATCAATCAATAAATAACTAATAGCAGTTAAATCATAAGGAAGAAATGATTTAGAAGGAAAGATTATAAGCTCAGTTTTAGAAATTTGAGTTTGGAACAACCAAGTGAAGATGTTGATTTATTTTTGTTTTCTTTTAAAGCCCAAACCTTTGGTACATGTCAACTAAAGTCATTTGTTAAATTCTACTTCATACCTCTGTTTTCACTAATATTTAGATTAGATCTATATAGCCAAATTCCAACAATGAAAAGAAATAGCCAAGCAAAGGAACCAAATAAATTTGGTAGCATGGCATAGTTGAGAAAAAAGTGAAATAGAGTATTAGGTTTTACTCCTTTCTCGCACTTCACCTGTCAAATTACTTTGAGCAATCATTTAACCATTTCAGTAACGCCAACTGTATAACAAATATAATTCAACTGCTTACAGGGGAAAGAGTTGCTAAATGATGGATTCCCTCTTAGAGTTTCTTCAAATTATAAAATCTGTATTTCTGTGGTTCTAACAATGAGGACACAAATGCTAAAACTAAAAAAAAATGGAGAAACACAAAAAGCTTCAAGGAAGAACACAAGAAGAACTTCAGGAGACAAAAATTTGGTATTTTCTTGTTATATTCAACATTCACCAAAAAACTGTTAATATAGAATTTCACAGTTTCATTTATAATTATCTTTTTGTTCTTTAAGAACTGATTTTTTCATGTTTTTTTAAGTTTTACCAGACAATAAAAAAGACATCAAATTGAACAGGAAGAAACTTCTTGAGGCATCTATATTTTCCAAGATAGTCTCATTCTTTATTGGTTTTTTTTTTTTTTTTGAGAGAGGAAGATTCACATGGAATTACAGGGAAAGGAAATAAAGATTGAAATAGTTTGATAAAGTATAAGCAAATTTTCAAGAAAAATGGTTTAAATTCGTCATTTTGAAAGACTGCATATTGTTTGCCTCAAATGGTCAGTGTGTGTGTGTGTGTGTGTGTGTGTGTGTGTGCCATTCACCTTCTCATTCCCAAAAAAGAGAGAAAATTTCTCTCTCCTGGGGGAGAAACTGAGGAACTCTGTTGAGAAAAGAGAATCCATTTGCCTCTACATCACTAGCCTGCTTCCCTCTTTCTGGGACCTATCCATCTTCTACTTTTTATACAATCCATTCAGAATGCACAGACTATGAATGTTACACTGGAGCTCTGAAGAAGAGTGTACAATAGTATTCCATAGATATTACACAAAGAGAGTTCTTTTCCCTTTGGAATCAGACATAGCTTCCCATGGCTGCTCAACCCTGGAAACTTGTGGAGTGTCCACGGTCCAAAAACTACCGAGGTAATTTTGCTCTGGATAGAACCCAATGTGGAGCTGTTCTTCACATGCTATTGATCACAGATGGAAATATATCTTCCTTAACTGTATATGCTGCCCTTTAAAGTCTCTCACTTCAATGTAAAGGGACAGATTGACTATTTTTCCATGTTAGTGGGTGGAAGTTTTTCCAATGCCACCCAGTTGCTCTTTTCTTACAGAAAGCAAAATACAGATTTCCTTTGGGTGCAACAGACATCAAGAAACAAAAAATAGCTGTCTCACATGCATTGCAAAATGACATCCACAGAAATCACACATCAGAAATCACACATGGCAGAAGTAGGCAGCCTTTTTGAAATATTTTGGCACCTGACACAAAAGCAAAAGAACAGCACGGACCACCTGAAAAAAAAAGATGATTTTGTAATAAGGAATAAAATAACACATTCACCACAGGCATGCCCTGAAAATATAGTACGAGAGAGTTGCCTTTTCAGATGTGTTCTTCTGGGAAAAATATTTAAGTAGTTAGTGAGGTAGATAATTGCAATAAATCTATAAGGACAAATTGTTGCAGTTTCCAATACGTGTGTTCAAGCCAGTTCTGCATTATTACAGAGTAAGCAATCCAGGACATAGAGACCCACATGATTATGAATGTGCTCTGGTTGAAATGGTCAAATAGTTCCCAAGACTTGGAAGAACTTCATAAAGTAAGAAAGATTTCCTTTGCAGTGACTCCAGTGAGCTCTAATTGACTTCATTAGATATAAATTCCAATAGAGATTTTCGATGGATTAATCATTTTAGTTTAAAAGCCAGCAATTTGTTTTGAAATTTTCCCAAGGTTTCTGCAAAAAGATAATGGAATTCTCTCTGAAATGGAGTAGAAGGCTATGCCTGGAGGCAAACCAAGAGGAAAATTGTATCTCATTTCCTCAAAAGGGACATTGTAGATGTCTCCAAATACTAAATATGAAATAGCTTAACAAGTGACTTCTGTTCAACACACCTGTTTAAAATATTAATAAGATCAGAGTAACCAAACAATGTACTTCAATGAGAGGCCCAAAAAACTGGCCCAGACCTTCCTAAGGATATGTTGATAAAAAGCTAATATGTTTTTCTATGACTGTAATACTTGCTACTAGAAAAAGTAGTTCTGAGTAGTGGAACTACTAAAACAATCAAATATTTCTACAGTCAGTGAGTCATTCAGTAAGTATTTAGTAAGTGCCTACTTTGTACAAAATCCCATGCTAAGAACTGAGGTTGCAAAGAGATAAAAATAGTTCCTGCCCTCAAGGAGATCACAGTCTAGTGGGAAGACCACAAGCAAACAAATATGTACAAACAAGCATTATATACAGGATAAATAGGAAATAATTAACAAAAGGAAGACACTAGAGTTAAGAGAAATGTTTAGGAAAGGCTTGATGTAGAAGATAGGATTTTATTTGGAACTTTAAGGAAGATAAGCAAGTCAGGCAGCAGATAAGGCCATTCATTAATAATATCAGGAACTAAATTCTTGGAATAGCAAAGAAACTATTGTTACTGAATCAAAAAGTATTGGTGGAAAATGAGGTATAAAAATACTGGAAAAGTAAAAAGGGACTAGATTATAAAAGGATTTGATAAAGAGGATTTTTTTTATCATAGAAGTGATAGGAAGCTTGACTAAGTCTAGCCAGCATATAGTGAGCCCCCAGGAGTGGGCAGACTCAGGTCAGAAAAGGAGAATAGATTCAGATTTCCATCCCAATCAGAATTGGGATGTTGCACTTTTAAGTGGGAAAGGGAGACTCAGTACTAGAAGAATACGTTGGTAGAAATACTAATAGGGATAGTTGAAGCTTTTACTATAATAATATAAGAGTGGGAGTAAGTTCACTCACTTTTTACAATTTCCAACAAATTTGCTCTGGGTTTTTTCTCAATAGCCAGACAACTGAAGTGATTTTTATTTTTTTTTTAGCTGCTAGGAGTTCTCTAAATTAGAGAGCTAATGTCATAGGATGCTGTATTGTTCTCCCCTGGAATGAGGGAACAATATGTCCTATAGAACCTTAATAGAGAGAAAAATCGAAGGATGAGCAGAATGCTTTCCTCCTTTCCCAAAAAAAAAAAAAAAATCTGCTTCATTCTTCCATTCTTTATTTTTATGCTGACAGTAGTATTACTAGTAGATCTACTCCAGTCTGTGACTGCCTTGCACCTTACTCCTTGTTATGGAGATTGATGTAGAGGCTAATATATAGAATTCTAGATAAACATAAAATAGCTTCTTTCATATATTACTCATAAGGCACTATTTCAGGTGCTATTTCAGATTTCTTTTAAATTGTGCCTAAATTATAAGGTTCCCAGTCAGTATATTGGTTCTGTGCCATTGACTAGATCCAATACTAGATTTACAATGATACATCTTAATGTCTTCCATTGCTTTTAAATTCTGCTACGTTGTTTAGGGATTCATTGAAAAAAAGCAAAACTTTTTTTCAATGGATCATGGAACATTTGGTATTTGGTATGATTTGATCTATAAATCTGTGAAAAACACAAAGGAACTGTTGAGTAAAGATATTAGCTAACATGACCCTTTTCTTATAGCCCTAACAAATCTTCCTCATCTTTACCATATGGTTCAATTGAAGAACTGGTTTCAAATCATGCAGAAATTTCTGTTTTGCAGTGAGGAATGAGGAAAAGTTCATCTAAAAAGAAATGTTTCAGGAGTGTGGGAGTGGAGTAAGGCCAAAGAATTCTATAATGTTGAAAAGAAGAGAGCCACTCAAGTACCCCTTCAATAACATCCATGGAAATTGATCAACCAGGCTTGCCTTGAAAATCTCCAAGGACAGTTAAACCACTATATTTCAAGGCCCACATCACGTTTGGACAACTTTGTTAGGAAGTTTTTGCCTTACATTGAGGTGGGTTTGTTTGTTGTTTTGTTTTGTTTTTGTTTTTGTTTTGTTTGCTTGTTTGCTTTTGTTTCTCTATAACTTTCACTTTTTGCTCTTATTTCTGTCCTATGAGACCCAGGAGAAGTAGCTTGGCCTTTCTTATTTATGAGTATTCTTCAAATATTTAAAGACAGTATCACAACTTCCTTAAGTTTACTCTCGTCAAAGATGTAAATGTGCACTTCCTCCAATTCACACATGTTTCATAAGGTATCTGGACCTCCTTGACATCTGGATCACTCACCTCTGAATTCACTTTGATTTGTTAGCTACTTAAATGTGGCTTGGAGAACAATATTTCAGATATGGTCTGAGCAGGAGGACAAAGTATAACAAAACTATTACTTCTCCCAAATTGTAGACTGTTTCTCAACAAAAAATCTGGTTTTTTTTCTGCCTTATGAAACTAGTTACTCCAGTTTACTTTATAGTCCACTAAAACCCTACATCTTTTTCATTTGGATTTTTGTCTTCAACATACTATATATGTTAATTGGGGTTGGTTTGTTGATGTTGAGTGAAGAATCGTACATTTATCTCTATTAACTTATATCTAATAACATTTGACCCACCTAGCCTGTCAAGGTCTTTTTGGATTCTGATTGTCATTCAACATGCTAATTATCACTCCTAGATTTATGTCATATGCAAATTTGACAAATATGTCATCAATGACTTTATGCAAGTCAAAATAAAAAATTCCTAACAATATAGCCAAGGGCACAACTCCAGAGCTTTTAATAGAGACTTTTCTACAAATCAAGATTAACAACTGTTTTTTGGGTCTAGCTATTCAACATATTTTAAATATAGCCCACATCTTTCCTCCTTGCCTACATGAGCAAGATATTTCATCAAATACTTTCCTGTGAATTATTAGACTACATCTACAAGATTCTCTTTTTGTGAAATTGTTACTGATGAAGGCATATCAAACCTTAGTGATCATCACTTTCATTCCTGAAAACTCACAATACATCCCTTTAAGGGAATAGTCAAACATAACAGGTGGCTATCGATTAGGAAATAGAGGGAAATATATTATACAAATGCAATGGAATTCTTTAGTATCATAAGAAATGCAGAATACAGCAAATTACAGAAAAACTCATATGAATTGACAAAGAATTATATGGACAGACCAAGGAGAATAATTTAGTTTAAGACCATAAAATGTGAGCAGAAAGAAATTTGAAGTAACTCAGAATTTTGACTAAAAAGTAAGCAATAATGTTTAGAGTAGACTGATGATTAAGCATACCTCTGCCTCTTGAGAGAAATAATTATCTCTTTATTATAAGTAGATTAAAGAACTAGACATATATAATCACATATCTCTACTATCTTAATGCCTTTAGATTGACTGTACATTTGTTAGAGTTGAATGACTATGGGTATCTCTCTATCCATCTCTCTCTCTCTACATATATATGTGTGTGTGTGTGTGTGTGTGTGTGTGAATATATGTCCATATACACATATGCAAAATGTATGTAAAGGTGATACAAAGTAATTATAAAAAGGGAGTGAGCACCAGTAACTGGGCCCTTAGCATACCAGGAAAGACCTTATGTAGAAGACAGCAACTAAATCGAAACTTGAATGAAACCAAGAAATGTAATGTAATTCAGGCTTGAGGAACTATCAAGAGAAAGGCATAGAGATTGAAAATGGTGTGTCATGTATAAAAAAACAGCAATAAAACCAGTTTAACTGTGTTATAGTTGATTGGCAATGAATCCCAGGATTTCCAGCATATAAATTACAATATAATTAAAATCATTGAAATAATTAATTTTAAAAATCACTCATAATTTCTCCAAGTATATCAAAACCATGTTTACTTACATATGATTATTTTATTACTTCCTGCACCCAATGTGTTCCTGAAAAGCTATCCTATGTATTAAATGAACTATGGGAATTTTTCAGTGACAAAAATTGGTAGTTAATCTTTTAGCAAAAATGAAAGATTTTATCTTTAAAACATGAATCATCACTCTTAATGAATATGAGTAGTTTGTATTTTTATATACAGCATTGTCTTTTCTCAAAGTAGGGCACCACCATATGCAGAGAATTTGTGGCTATTTTTAAAGTTCATATAAATCCTTTTAATTTAAGCTTAAACTTAATGCTTATTCCCATTTCCTTTATAGCATAAATATACTCCCCCCAAAAATGGAAAATGAAAGTGAATCACAGCTTTCATACATACTTGTATGGAAAATAAATTATGATTTTCTCTAAGGAAAAGCATTTAAATGTATTCTTTGAATCACACTCCACAGCTCTTTCCCAAAATAGTTTATACTAAACAGCTCCTTACCAAGTTTATATTTACCAATGTATTCATATGATTTCTTTCTTTTGTTGTTCCTCAATTTGGCAGCACAGACAGTACTCTATAGGCATGTCTTGGAATATTTAGCCGTGCCATGCCAAGAGTTCACACAATGCTTAGGCCTGTTTTATTTCACAAAGAATGTGTGGGTTTTGCATGTGTTGGCACATTTGTATGAATGGCTGTAAAAACTCCACTAATGGCACAACATATTTGTCAGTTGAAAATTTCAAAAATACAGTGAGTTCAAACAATGCTCCATCAACTTTGCAAATATTTCTCTTTAAACTTGCGGTTAACAAAATTTTCAAGATGAATAAATGATGTACAGTACCATACACTGGATTTAGGAGAAATAAACACTATGGACAAATAGTCCATCTTCTTATTTTCATCTTTATGGATTAGTGAATGCTCTGCTCATAATGGAGGACAAAGATGCTACAAAATAGTGCCACAAATGTGATAATTTCTATTTCCCTAGTTGAATTATCAATGGATTTTTTAAGCAAAGTACATGATAGTCTGACATTTTCCCCATAGCTTGCTTATCATGGTTTGGGATGAAGAAATGGGGAGCATCAGACAGGTGGGCCTGATCTAAAAACTCTACAACTATATAAATTTTATAAAAGTTTCAATTCTACAAATGGCAATCATGCTTGTTTCTCAATTGAGGAGTTTGTTTTATTATTAAGAAAATTTTCAAAGTTATGAATTTTCTTTATTTGATAATATGGGATTTAGGGTCTTTTTATCTGAGCTTCTTTTCTTTAACTTTTTTGTTATAGTATTCCTAATTATGTAGGATTGCAGTACTAAATATCTAATATATAAAACAATGAAGATACATATTATATCAGTAGGCTCCAGCATATTATCATCAATAACTTGTACACAAGAAGAGGCAGAAAACGTACCCAAGAAATAACAGCTAATATTCACATAATGCTTTCTATATATCAGACATTATTCTAAGTGCTTTATAATCATTAAAATTATGTATTCTAGAAAAAATAATTAATTATGTAATGAATATTAGGGGTAAAAATAGATGAAAAACTTAAGTATTGCACTAATACCCAAAGGATTTAAAATGTCATATTGGAAGGCCTCCATTACCCTGGATAGATCTCCCAAGATGGATTTACGGGAGTTCATGGAACAGAATTATAAAGAATAAAAAAAATACAAATAGATTGTGGTCTATACTATTAGAAGAGTGCTCATAGCAACAAGAAGGATTCTTGCCAATATTATAGAATGTAGAAATCACTGAACTCCCCTAGGGTTAGGGGCAATGAGGCACTGCTCTCTCTTTGAGATGGGCCACAGAGCCTGTAAGCCACATCAGCTGGTAGGGCAGCCCCAGAGGTAAAAAGGGGTTTGGGGAGGCAGGAGGTTATGTCTGGCAGAAGTTAAAGGAACTAATAGGTTTCTTGAGATGGCAAGGAGGCATGTCCTTTTTCTAGATCTCCTCCTGGGATGCAGCACTAATTCCAGAAGCCTCCTGCCTGGGTCTCCACCTATGCATTTCTGAATGAGCTGGACATGGGGAATCCCAGAAGAGAGGAAGGATGCATAGACAGCCTTGAGCAAAACTTGCTCTCCTGCTCTCTTGCTCTTGCTTCCTACTATCCTCACTGAGAGGATGACTGAATAAAGACAGAATGTTTGCACCTCCTGGTCAATCTGTCTCTATATGATCTGAATTGGAGACGGAAGGCAGGTAAGCTGACCAAGTTGCAGCCACTGATGAGTGGGCAGATAGATCAGGGTGTGGGCTGGGACAAGTGGCGCCTTGTACAGGGACCACATGGCTAGGACCTCACCGTGTAGCAGGTGTAGAAGGTGAGAAGAGAGACAGAACTCTGTTCTAGTGAGTGGAATGTTTGGTATGGGACAAATTATAGTCAAGGTCTCGGACCAGGAGGTCCCAGGGAAAGAAGTTTATAGAATACTAAAGCAAGCAGGATTGGAAATGGATTTAAATAAATGGGAGATAGTAGATAATCAGATGGCTTGCTATGATAAGGAAATGCAGGGAACCATCCCCAGAATGGCATCACTTCATTTATCAAGTGATTAGAAGCACTTTTAAGAGGTGCAAGCCCCAATCCATTAAAAGTAGATAATGAAGTACAAAGGGAGAGTCATTTATGGGAAAACAAATGAGAGTCATAAAACAATGAGGATTGTAAACCAGCATTCACTGGGACCATCTGCGCCCATAAAATGGAGCAGGTGGAAGTTAGCTGTGGGAAAGAATCAGGAAGTAAACAAGAAGACAAAAGAGGTGGATGTGAGGAAAAAGGAAGAGGTAATGTGGAAGAAACTGGAAGTGGATATGACAAAACAGGAGGAGGCAGGGATAAGATGAATAATGAGGAAGTAAACAGAGGCATATATGACCTTAAGAAAAAAGATGGTGTTTAGATGAGGAAGGAGAAAATGAATAGAGGTAAAGTCACCTCTATCTCCAAGGCATGGTCTTCTTCCCCATTCCCCACCTTTCTTGAGGAGGTACATTTTTCAAATGCTCCCTCTGCACCCCCTTGTGGAGGCTTTGGAGATTCCCAGATAAGTTTAGGATAAATAATACAGAAAGCAGTGGAGGAAGGAAACATGGAAGCAAAAACTTGGCTAAGATGTCTATCCCGTTTTTGAAAGCCTACAGAAAAGCACAGGGAAATTTAAAAAACTGAAAGAGGCAGTAAATACTTACAGGATTTACTCTTCATATATTAAGGAGCTGTTGGCTCTCTTAGCCTCTAGCAATATACTAATCCCATATGACTGGAAGACTATTGTTAAAGTCTGCCTTGAACCTGGGGAGTCTTTGCAGTGGATGACTGTTTGCAGACTTGGCAAAAAAACTTTGTGAGGGATAGTCAGAGCCGAACTCAAGATATTTCCAAAAAATAGTAGGAGCTGGAAGGCATGAAAGAAGTGAGGATAAAATGCAATATGATGCAGCAGTATATGCAGCTGTATCCTAGTGTGCCCAATGAGCATTTAGCAAAATTCAGACTTTTGGAAAGCAGAAGCCCTCAATGACTAAAATTAAACAAGGGCTGGACAAGCCCTTTTCTGACTTTGTAGCTCAATTATAAACAATAGTAGACAGGGAAGTAGGAAAAAGGGATGTCTCCAGCCTCCTTAGACAGAAATTGGCATGGGAGAATGCTAATATTAACTGCCAGAAGGCCATGCTTAGTTTAAATAGGGAGCCTAGCCTGAAAGAGATGATAAAAAGATGTGTGTCAGCTCCAGTGTCTTTCAATTGGAAGCCCTTGCAGCTGCTATATCTAAAGGGGTTACAGCAGAAGACCTGTCCTGGCAGTTTGCAAACAAACAGGGGTTATTCCAACTCCTGGTTGTCACAGGTCTCAGGTACAATCTATGGGGTAAGGACATATTGAAGGTCAGGCATATAGAACCAACATCCAGCCCATGGAATAGCCCTGTATTTATTATAAAGAAAAAATCTGGGAAATTCAGAATGCTAGTAGACCTTAGGGCTGTTAATGCTACAATTGAACCTATGGAGGCCCTACAGCCTGCCATCTCCTAATCTGGTACCCACCTGCTGGCCAGTTACAGTAACAGACATACAAGATAGTTTCTTCTCCATCCCTCTGACCCCAGAAGATAAGAAAAGATTTGCTTTTACCATTCCCTCTATAAACAATGTAAGAACTGATCTGCTCTACCAATGGAAAGTTCTCCCCAAAGGGATGTGCTGTAGCCCCAACTTGTGTCAGATACACAAAGCGCAAGTGCTAGAACCAATTAGGAAGGCATGGCTTCATGCCATGATACTGCATTATATGGATGATATACTGTTAACAACAAGCAGTGGGAAAGATCTCTCTGCCCTGCTTAAAGAGACCATAAGCATTCTCACTCAACATGGACTGGTGGTAGCCTCAGAAAAGATCCAATATAACTATCCCAACATTTACCTGGGTCTCTGCATCAGAACTTCTGCAGTTACTAATCAGATTCCAACTTACAATTAGAAAAGGTGAATACTCTCAGCTTATTTCAGAAACTAGTTAGACAAATTCAATGGTTAAAGGCTTGTGCCCCTATTCCTATTTCTATTCAGCCTTTATATGACATCTTAAAAGGAGAATCTGATCTTAACTCCCCTCATAAATGGACCTTCTCTGTGAAGAATGCGATTTATAAGATCATTGCTCTCGCTTCTAGATCTGGAACAGTGAGGTGGGACCCCACATGTCCCATAGAGGTCTCTGACCACAGAAAGTATTACCAAACCATATTGAAATTCTGGGAGAATTTGCCCTTGAGGCAGTAAAAAGAGCTTCCTAATCTAACAGGGAAAAGACCCTTACTGTATTTAGCCTTTGAACCAGGAGCTAGAGAAGTCATGATGCAAACATGCCGGCCATGGGCGTATTGTGCTCAATGGGCTACATTAAGCCCCCATTTTACATGCTTGCTCCTTCCCTTGCTGTCCCATATTTTGGTACAGCCTTCTTATAAGACAATTGTTGATGAGCCTGTAAAGGCACAAATGTTTTTACTGACGCCACTAAGAACCCCAAAGCCTCAATTTTTCATGAGCGCTCAAGAGAGATTCTGATATTAGAAACACCTTATGAATCCACCCAGAAAAATGAGCTTTTCACTGTTCTCCAGGCCTGTAAGAGATACTCTGAGACCATTAACATCATATCAGATAGCTTATATGCTATCCGAGTGCTCAGAGGTGTTGAGGATGCTGTCCTACAATCTCAGAATTCTTCAATTACTGACCTTCTTGCTGAATTGCAACTGATTTTACAGACTAAGAAACATCCTATTTATGTCCTTCATGTATACTCTCACCAATGCTGTGCAGGAGGCATATTTGATGGCAAATGATTATACATATACATATATATTGCCTAAGTCATTGGTAAAACTTGAATATTCAAATACTTATTCCTTCAAAGAAATAAAACAGAACATAATATAATAAAATAATGTTGTATATCATATTTGTATATATACATAAAAAGATAGATAAATCCTTTACTTGTCATTTCATTTGAGCACAAAGTAGATGAAAAACTGAAAATCCATATTCTCTAATTTCTATCCAAACTCTGGATACTGTCATTGAAAGTCAATCATAGGATGATCATCATCATCACTACTCCAACACACATACATAGAACACTTTTGTTTTTATTTGATTTTATTTTTGATGTTTGATATTATTTTATTTAAGTTTTTATTTGAGGGTATTTCTAGGACAGAATAGGATGTAGTTAGGTCTAGATATGATTCAGATTGGCTCAGAATGGGAATAGCATACTACCCAACTCTCTACTTTAGAAAACATTGACAATAAAAAGATAGCCATTTTAAATAAAAACCCTCAAAACACACACACAGACACACACACACACATATATATATATATGTATATATATATATATATATTTTTTTTAAATTATAATTCCTTTTTAATTTGAAAATTTATGGCTACTAGATAGGATGATAATTTATAAACTAGCACACATTTATACACTTTAAGAAATAGAATGGCCACTCAATTAGAGTCACCAAGAAGACTATTAAAAAACAACTCTAACTATATAAGGGAATAGATTGTCAGAGTTCTCACTAGAGAAAAGTCTATTTAATTGTGGTTTGGCCTATATTCTAGGACAATCTATCTGATTGAGTATGAGACAATTTAGGAGAGAATTGTGAAATTCAAGATGTGCACATTGACTGTCTGTCATTTTCCTTAGCAGAGGCAGAAGAAATTAACAAAGCTAAGTCATTCTTAGAAGAAGCTTAACAACCCATAATTCTCTTCTATGTCTTGCCAAGAATTAGGTGATAATTTAATTTCATCTTTTAATTTAATAGAAAAGCACAGCATTGCATGTGATAGTGGCTCACTAGGGCACAGCATTGAACATATAATGTTCTGACTCTAGCAGAGAAGTATTAAGTTTCTCGGGAGCTTTACATGAAATTCAGTGTACAAAGAGTTTCCTTGACACATTGGTTCCCTGGGGCCAAAGCTATATACTTCTGTAGGGAAATATTTTCTTTTTACTTCGAACAACTACCTCCCCATAGAGTCAAAAAAATATCTACCCAGAAATGCCTCATGGACACATTAGATGAATGTTAATTTGGCAAAAATCTAAGTTTTGTCATGCAAGTTACAACCTGGTTACAAACAAGGCCAGAGAAAGTGAAAATTGTCTAAAGAACAAAGATAAATAAGGTTCCCCTACATCAAGTTTCACTTGGGGCTGACTTTGATATATACTGTAGGGGACCCTGACTTGAGGAAAACATTTAATTTCTCCCCCTCCCTCTGCCTAAGAGTATTAGAGATCAGTTTTGCCTCGGTTTCTATATGTAATAGGATTATTTACCTGGCCAGTTGCATGGTTAATAGAGTTAATATCCTGTACATATCATCTGAAGGGATAATATGCAAATCTGGTTTCAAGGACTGAGTCACTGATTTTTCACATTCTACTGGTTGAATTCTCTTTCAAACTAGATTTCTGAAGGATTAGAATTGAAAAGACTGTAACTAAGCTCATTTTGTTAATAATATGATCAACACAATGTGAAATTTATTTAGATTTTTAAAATTCTGGATATTAAAAACATGCAACTCCTATTGTTATCAGTGACAATACTGCTAAATCCTACCATAATCATCTTTACAATTGGTAAAACAAAAAATACTGTGCTCTTCTCTTTAACTTGTTAAACTACCATACCACCTAACTCTAACTGTTTCAATGAAATAAGTATAAAATTTAGCAAACACTGCATGCACAAAGATATTTTATAAATATGTATTTCACTTCTATTAAGGAACCTACAGAGCTCTGAGCAAGACAATGGAATACAAAACTCTCCCAAAGAATTTGCATCATTAAAGGAACAGAAATAATTTATTAATAGTTCCAAAAAGAAATCAGATTATTATGTAATATTGCAACAACATCATTCAAAGCTTCAATCAATTAGTATTTGTTCAATTCCTGCTCAGGACTCAGAATATTATTAAATGCTCTTAACAGTAAAGATCCATAATGGCAAAATCCCTGCTCTCAGGCAGCTTATAATATAGTTTGAAATATAAGACTGACAGAAAGGAAACAGTAACTAACAAAACTAAGAATAAAGATTGGTGAAGTATTAGGCAGTATATAACTAAAGGCTAAGTTTGTTATAGTAATAAGTACTAGAAATTCAGAAGAAGAAACCTTCATTAAGCTCTGAGATAGTCAAGAAAGATTCCACAAAATAGGTTGAATTTTATATTAGCCTGAAATGATGAGGGAGGCAGAAGACAATCAGGAAAGACATTCTATTTGAAGGAAACAGCATAAATAGAGACATGGAAAGGAATTTCAATTGTTTATTCACCTTGCATATAGACTGAAGGTTATAGAAGCATAACCCTATCCAAAAAAGCCCACGAGGAATTTTCTTGGGATGATAATATCTGCCTCTTTTCAACAATAGTGATAAGTGAACTTTTTTCCTGCTAAAAGTCCCATGAGAGCACCTTTTTTGCATATTTTAAAAGATGAAGGAGATGCTGACTGATCATTAACAGAAACAAAACAGCCTACTAATTTTTTTCCTGCCTATTCATTTTCAAGAAGTCAGTGATCATAGATCCATAAAACATCAACTCTTCAGACAATGATAGATACTGAAGCTTTGTTTATTTATTTAAATGGTTAAAAAAAATTTTGGTGAGCTAATTACAAATATGAAAAGAATTGAAAAGACTGATTTTGTAAGTATCAAGAATAAAAGGTGAAAGAGGAAGCAAAACAAAGAACCACCTACATCCCATAATTTGTATGAACTTCAACTGCCATCTTGGAAATGAAAAGAATCTGGAAGGGATTTTCTCACATTCAATTGAATTACTGAGTCCAAAAGAGCTGAAGCAACAATTGGAGAAAAGCAGTCAAAACAACAAACTTGAAGTGTTTTTAGTGATTCTTTAACTAACTGCTCAATTGATGGTAATGGCTTTGTTTCAGTTCTATGCTACTCTCTGTCATCCCATTTGGGGTTTTCTTGCAAAAATACTGGAGTGGTTTGCCATTTCCTTCTTCAACTCAATTTATAGGATAAGGAAACATAAGACAAACAGGGTCAAGTGACTCACTGGAGTTGAACTGTGTTCCTGACTCCAAGGCTGGCTCTCTATCCAATGCACCACCTAACTACCCAAGTATATTTAGTTGGAACTAAATATTCAAACAATTAAACAGCCCTTGGAACTATAAAATGTTGAGCTGGCATTGTCATTTCCATCTCCATTATCTCTCTCACATCCAACTTCTCTCCACTCACATGGCCCTCATCTCCCCTTTTCTGACACAAAGTAAAAATTAGCTTTCTGTATAGATTTCCTGCCTAAAGCCTCCCTCCTCCAATTCAACATGAATTATGAAGCTGCCAAAGTGATTTTTCTAATACATGGGCCCCCCTATGTCAAACCCTTAGTAAATAACTGTGGTTCTCTATGATATATAAGATCAAATATAAAATCCTCTCTGCATCTGAAACTCTTTCCAATTTGTAGCTTTCTACCTTTGAAGTAATCTTAAATCCAATTAATACCCTATATCCACAATATAGTTGTTATTTTCCCTTCATTTTTGAAGAACACCAATGATGTCACTGGGTGATGTCTTGATTCATGCCTGAAGTTGGATTTAAGTGGAGCAGAGTTGCACAGTCATTAGCTTCACTCTCTCTTCCAGTGTTATTAAAGTCCAGTGGCAAGATAAAAGTCAAGACAAATTTTGCTGGCTCTGAATACAGAGAATGGTCTAGGCATTTTCAATATATCACCATTCTTTAAGCCCTCCCCAAGGTCTGCTTCAGCTGCCTTGATGTCTGTTGAATAAATTGTTCTCATCTGCCCATTCTACCAGGGGAAGTTTTCGCATGTTTGGGTTAGGCATCTCCCTAACTCAATGATTGGTTTATGGCTTGTCAGCAGTTATCACCAATCTATTTAGCCCATCCACTGAAATGGTTTACTGAGCTGTAGCCACTGCACATGCTACAACTTCTTGGAACCATTACAGTACAGCCATGCTAGATTACTTCCTGTAGCATTCACAGGGTGCTTCATTTCCCATCTCTGAGTCTCTATACTGTCTGAATTCTGCACTGTGTTCATTCTTTTTCACCTCCATTTACTTAAAAATTAGTGACTTGGGGCCATACCTTAACAAATGAGTTTTTGTGTGTAACAATAGTTAATAAGTGCAACAGGATTTAATTTCCTCTGGATCTCGTTCAGTTGCCCACAAAACTGAAGATGTGGATGTTGTAGAAGATAATTTGCTAAAGTGTACCAGTTCCTTTCACATATTTTCATCAATACCTACAAAGACTATTGTGATATAAAATTTATTCAAATGAGAAAGAAGATATATGGGTCAGTGGTTGCTTTTTGTGGCATTTTTCCCTTTTGGTAATTATACAATTTGTGAAGTGTTTTCTTAATTTTAAATTTTATTTTATAGCCCCTCTCTCTGAAAGATATGAAAAAATCAATCCCTCATAGTATTTAAAAATTACTGTCCCCAGTACAGATCTGTATCATTTTGGACGTATCTGATTTGGGATAACCCCTTTTTTGCCTTTATCTTCTTAGATGTAATTTCTACTTCTTCTAACACATTATGGATTGAGGTGTTAGAGATCAAATTGGGTGAAGCCACTCTCATCAATGATGAAAAGAGCTGATTATAGGAATGTTAATAAATCAGTCCTATTTGATATCTCTTCACTGGCCACTATCCAGTTTCATCTATAAATGATCTTAAAAAAAAATCTTATGCCAAGTTTTCTGCATGTTATTATTCTCCTCACTGATTTTTTACTATTTTATAAAGTTTTGCTATTTGCAATCTTCTTCAATTCTCCTCCATAATATTCTACAAATGATTTTGTATTCTAAACTGATGTCACTCTTATTTACTATGTACTTATGCCTGGCATAGAGACAATACATTTGCTGGGCTCTTTAGACTTAGTAATTGGTGCTGATTTTGACCCTGGTGCTGGCTAGTCTATTTTCTAATCACACACAAACAGATGATTCCAAAATTGTTTCTATCAATTGTTTTGTGTTATTCTACTCACTGATCCCAGCATCTAATTCTTTTTTTTCCCAAGATAGTCAACAAGCATTTATTGCATTATTAGTAGTATCAGTAGCCTTATATCTACTAGCTGTCAGATACTGGGTCAAATACTGGGAATACAGAGAGAAGCAAAAACAATTCTTACATTCAAAAAGCTTACAATCTAATGGTAGGAAATATCTTGTAAATAACTATGTATAAAATACATATGTATACAAAAATGTGTGCAAATGTTATAATTATACACAATATAGTCTAATAATGATATAATGTTATATTTTTATATAATCAATGTATTATGGCATATTTTCCAACATAGAAGAAAATATATTATAGTTATACTTATTATACTGTATATGTATATGATAAATAAGCTGAGAGTGAAGGCATTAATATTCAAAGGGACTGGAAAAGACTTCTTGTAGAAGCAGAAATTTTACCTGAGGTTTAAAGGAAGTTGGAAGATAAGGAAGATAAAGATGAGAAAAGAGAATACCAAATATGAGAAATTGTAATGTCTTTCTGGAAGTCTCTGTTCAGGCGCCAAAATGTAGTGTCTGGACTAGTTGTCTGGAGGATCTTGGGACTAAGCCTTGGTCTTAGTGGAGGAGATGAAGGAAGCAGGAGAGCCCCCAGGATAGTGGAAGTCCTCTCAGCCCTTAAATACTTCAGTATGATTACATCATTACATCACACTAAGTATGTTCAAACTAGAGAACCATTATCTCATAAATAAGTGAAATGAATAAGTGCTAACTATAAGCACCCTGCTGTAAGTATCCCTTGCTTCAAGTAGAACACAGGTGGTTGTGCTCTCTTTGATTTCTTAAGACAAGGTGTGAACACCAACGGAAATGGGGAGCCAATGGGAGCCAGCATGTTTCCTCTGGGTTAAAGGGTCTTATATCTTATCCTGAGTACCCCTATTATCTGTGGCCCTCTGAGTTTGTCAGCAGGTTTCCTCTGGGTTAAAGGGTCTTATATCTTATCCTGAGTTCCCCTACTATCTGTGGTCCTCTACAAGAAATAATTGATAAAAATGCATATAACTGGGAAACAGTTTCCCAAGAATAGCAAGAAGGCTAGTGTTGCTTAATCACGGAGTACACTGAGGGGAGTTAAGTGTAAGAAGACTGGAAAGGTTGGAAGAGGGCAGATTATAAAGAGCTTTAAAAGTCCAAGAGAAAATTTTATATTTTATCCTGAAGAAATAAGTAGACAGTAGAGTTTATTAAGATTTGGGGAGCTGACATGTTCAGGTGTGATTTTGTCAGCTATATAGCTGAATGGAAGATGAATTGGAATAAAGAGAGATTTAACATAAGGAAAAAAACTCAAAAGCCCTTGCAACACAGTGACCTAAGTGTGAGATGATAATAGCCTGAACTAGGAAACTGGCAGTATCTGAGTAGTAAGGAGAGTATATATAAGATATTTTCCAATGGCAGATTGAACAAAACTTAGCAACAAATTGGATATGTAAAGGTGAGAGTGATAAGCCAATGATGATACCGAGGTTTTGAGCTCGAGTGACTGAGAATGGCAAAATTCTCAATAATACGAATGTTTGGATAAAGGGATAATTTCTTGAAGAAAGCATTTCCTGTTAAATGGATACAAGCCTTCTTATTCTATAAGCATTTGAATTCATTTCTCAAAACTGAACCATTTTTCACCGTTTTTTCTGTGCCCATCTTCATTTCAAAGTTACTAAGTATGAAAGCATATATGTTGAATTGGTTTAGAGAATATTGCCAAGAGATGGAGCCAACATGGAGAATAGACGGGTCTTTACCTGAGCTCTTCCTGGCTTCCCTCAGAATCAACACCAGATCAAGCCTCTGAATGTATTTTGAAGTGACAAAACCCACAATTATTTGGAGTGCAACAAATTTATAGCAGAAGATATCTTGGAAATATTTCAAGAAAGATCTGTCTCAAGTGGGCAGGGGGCATGTGGCCCAGCTCATGAAAAGTGCAGGGAGGCCCAGAGCAGAGAGGCCCCACAGGGAATCTAAGAAGCTAGTGGAAGATTCTGAGCCAAAACACATCAGCATTGACTATTCTGTACTTGTTTAGAAGTCAGTGGATCAGCAGAGTAGTTGTGAGACTTCCAATGCAACTGCAGAAGGTAAATAGTGAGCCCCTAAATCCCAGAATAATAAGTGGGACTTGCCACTGGAAGGAAGCCAGCAACACCAACTCCAGGACAGCATAAAACCCTTGTCACCCTATAGAGGAAGCTTGGGACAATCTCCCCTTTACCCTAATAGCAGACCTCAACCTTTAAAAATGAGCAAAAAGAATTCTGACCATAGACAGCTATTGTGAAGACAGGGGAGAAACAGACCTCAAACACTGAGGACACTAAAGCAAACCATCTTCAGATGAAGCTTCAAAAGGTAATATGAATTGGCCTGCAAATCAAAAGGCTCTCTTGGAAGAATTCAAAAAGGATCTTTAAAAAGAGTTAGAAGAAAAGTGGAGAAAGGAAATGAGAGCTTTGGAAAAGGAAACACAAGCATTGTCTGAAGAAAACAACTCCTTGAAAATACAATTGGTAAAATGGAAAAAAAATCAATATAAAAGAAAAGCACTTGTTAAAAAACAGATTTGATGAAATGGAAAATGAAAACAACTCCTTGAAAAACAGAATTGGTGAAATTGGAAAAAAATCCAATGAACAAAACAACTCATTTAAAATATCAATTGGCCAAATGCAAAAGAAAATTAAAAAGTTAACTGAAGAAAATAAATCATTAAAAATTAGCATTAAACAAACTGAAGTGAATGACTCAATGAGACATCAAGAATAAGTCAAACAAAACCTAAAAAATGGGGGGGGGAAGAAGAAAATATAAAATATCTCACTGGAGAATCTTGGCATCTTCCTCAAGCTTCTTCAATGGATGTTGACCTATATTATCTTTCATAAATTAGGTGTTACACTAGATGGTTTTGTTTATTGTCAATATAAGCAACAAAGGTCAAATGTCAATGTGATACAAGAAATTATATGTGTGTATGTGTGTGTGTGTGAATATTATTGCTTCTGGACATTTAATGATGTCAATTTACCAGTTCCTCTACTTGACTCTCCAAAAAGAACATGAGTTATTCTTCCACTTAACTATAATTCGTTTGGTCTTCTGGTAACACACTTAAGGAAAAGATTAATACTGATGCTTTTCCACAGTAATATGCTAATTAGGCAAAGTTTCCACATTTAGAGTAACAACAGAAATTAATGCCAAAATTTTTGTGATTCTCAACACTTGCTACCACTTTTTTTTCTTGAACTGCTTTGACCATCATTTTAAAAGCAGAAAGGAACACCACAGAACAAAGAGTTACTTTTTACTTTTTTGTTTCATGGATGGACATAACAAAGATTCATCTACTTATGGATAATCCAGGGGTGTTTAGCATTTCCATATTTAACTAGACTGATCCTTGAAAAGCAAGCACAATCTGTTACCAGCATTGAACTTGAAGTTTCTGCAGCTTGGTTGAAAAAACTACAAATTATATTTCACTGGAAAAGCTTTTTGAGAACTCAAGATTCATTGCTAGAATGATAGGATTATAGATCTAAATCTAGAAGGTAATACAAAGGCCCTCTGATCTGACCCCAACTCATTTTACTAATGGGGAAACAGAGTTCTAAGGAGTTTAAAGGTATGATTTTTAATTCTGACTCCAGAGCTAGTGCTCTTTTCATTGTACCATGATTGATGCCATGATTAGTCTTTTAGACTTTTGTGGAACCTGAAATGATTTCATTCTATTTTTAAGCTAAGAAAATAGTCATGCAAAATAACAGCATATCTCTTACAAATGCAGGTAAGCATTATTTTGGGAGCTATAAAGAAATATTATATTCATTATGTATATTTTAATGTATCCAACTATAACCATTCTACAAAATGAGAAAGTGAGGCTATTGCTTGCTACCATCATAATAACAAGTGTGTTACGTATTTCTTTCAACTTATACAAAGAGTGAATCTTTATCAATTAAATAATGTACTAGGGGAGCTATTGGAAATGAATTTTTAGAAGAGAAAAAATGCATCTTGTAGTATGAATGATCATTACTTGATTTATCTACTTTGTAAATCAGAGCTCTGTATGTTAGGATTTTCTTTAAAGGACATATCTGGCAGAAACTGGTAAGGAACTTTTTGCCATCCAGGTTTCTAATATAATTATGCATCAACACCTCTTTTCCTTCCTAGAAAGGAATTCTAATGCATTAATAAAATTAATTGTATTAAACATTTTTTAAAGTTTAAACTAGACTTAGTTTTTATCAAAATACAGAATTCCTATGTGGAAATTTTCTTTACCAAAGAATCAATTTAAAGTCTCACAGAGATATCTGGAGACAATGAGAGGATAAGTGCCTCTATCAGAATCACCCAGTCAATACATGTCAGAATTGAATTCAAGACTTCTCAGTTTTGAGACAATCTTTTTAACCATGATGGACCACTGTCAATCTAGGTAAATATAATAATCTGTTAAACTAAACTTTCTTAATCTGTCAGTAATTGCCTATATTTTCACCATATTACATCTCAACTAGTTTGGCATTTTTTCCTCCTTTAGCATGAAGAAGCTTGCTGTTGATGATTAATTTGTGGATTTCATTAGTGTACTTTATATGACACCCCACAGATAGGTGCCATGCAAGCTGTCATGGTCTCAATTATCATCAAGATACATCTCTGTGATAACTTGAAATCCCCAGAAAATTTAATGGACATTTATATAGTGCATCTTGGCTTGAAAATGTCAAGCAAAAAAGTCAAAGGCATAGTCTGTAGGCTCTCCATTGGATGTGAAGGTCTCCCAAAGACATAGGACTCTGACTGTAGAGCTGCTAATCACACAGCTAAATGATTCCTCATGTTATCAAACTTATTTCTTCCAAATACTCAAGTACTAAAATGACAAATCATAGAGGTGGCTGTTAGCCTGAAGACACTTCTGTTCTATTATTTAAAGTCTGTTTTTTTTTTAATGCCTGAGATTTCTATGTGGAAAAAATAATGAACTTTAAGAAATGTCACTTTTACTAACAGAAATTATGGCTTGAACACCTGAATATGAATATTAAATACAAAAAAGTACATTTAAATAATGTTAAGGTTGTGACACAAACTGACAAAAGCAGCAAAATTCAAAGTTAAGGATGACACTCCACCTTAACTCACCCTGTTATGAGGGGAAAGGGCACAAGCACGTATGGCTGAAAGCACCATATTGCCCTTCTCTCTCAGTTCTCTGATTTTGTCAGAAAGCATATAATCCTTCATTTTATTTCAGAAGGTTTTTTTGGCATTTGATTTCTTCTGTTTTGTGTAAAGAAGAATCTTTGTGGTTATTTGTAAAATGTCTATCGTGTAACTACTTGTACTTATACTTTTAGTAGGGCACTTAAATTGAGGAAAAGGAAGTAAATAAGCTTGGCACATATGCCCTATTCTGTTTATCCTTCAGAACAGTTAGAACACTGCCATATATACCCAGACACTTAAAATACAACTAGTTCCCATTTCTCTTCAATTGTTGATTTTCTTGCATGTGGGTTATCCCAGTGATAAAATGAAACAATACTTATTAAATGTCTAATTATGTACAAAATTAAATGTCTAGTATCTGCTATTGTGAAAACTCTCAGGATATTTGAGACACTGACAAAGTTGCAAATATAAGCCATCTTGGAGGCTGGAAGGTAGAAAGCCCTATAAGTATCACCATTTGTATCATGATGGAAAAATCCTTTGCTAATGTCAGAGCAGCTTTTTAGAAGAGCAACTAAGATATGAACATTTCTCCAGTGATCTTTTGGAGAGCCAGGGACTAAGAAAGAACTTGATGTATAAGTGTTGAGGTTGGCTATTATATGGAGCATACAGGCTATGAGGGGCAGTTAGGTGGTACAGTAGACAGAATGCCAAGCCTGGAATTCAGGAAGACTCATCTTCCTGAATTCAAATTTGGCTCCAGACACTTACTAAATATATGCCTCTGGACACACCACTTAATCCTATTTGCCTAAGTTTTCCTTACCTATAAAATAAGCTGAAAATGGAAAAGAAAAGACACTCTAGAATCTTTGCCAAGAAAACTGAAAATGTTGTAGAGAAGAGTCAGACATGACTGAAAAATAATGGAACAAGCTATGAGAAGAAAAGATGTTTTACTTGGAGTAGGAGAGAGTATTACAATTATACTATGCATTATGTCACTAAAATCTTTCAATCACTAGATCCTGCTGTCCATCCTACTGCTAAAGTTTTAGGACTTCCAGCTCTTTCTATCTACTCTGTAGTTGAATCCTCCTGTACATGTCTTCTCAATTTAGAGGGTAAACTTCTTGAGATCAGGGACCATCTCACTTTTTCTATTTGTATCTTCAGCACAT
The DNA here is from genome assembly GCF_902635505.1 of Sarcophilus harrisii. Taxonomy (NCBI): domain Eukaryota; kingdom Metazoa; phylum Chordata; class Mammalia; order Dasyuromorphia; family Dasyuridae; genus Sarcophilus; species Sarcophilus harrisii. The sequence continues at coordinate 419,938,265 of NC_045428.1, read as the reverse complement.
TAGCTCTGTAGTAAATGGTGCATGGATGATTTCTCATTCATTCATGATTGAAAAAGGAATGAGAGTTACTCTCAGAGTTGATCAGAGTTCAAAGGGAAGATCAGAGTTGAAAGGGAAGAAGACAAAGGTACAAAAAGGCTGCAGTCTTTTCCAATGAATCCCATCTTCTCATTATATGGTCAAAGAATTTAAGCTTCAGTTTCTGTATTTGACCATCCAGTAAGTAGCCTGAATTAATTTTATAATTATTGATTGATTTGGCCTCTTTTCTCTCAAGGGACTCACGTTAAAAGCATCAGTTCTTGCAGTGTTCAGTTTTCTTTACAATCTAGCTCTCACAGTCATACATTGCTAGTGGAAACAAATATAGCTCTGACTACATAGACTTTTGTCAGCAAGGTGATGTCTCTGCTTTTTAGTAAGCTTTTCAGTTTTGCCATAGCTTTCCTTCTAAGAACTAAGTGTCTTTTAATTTCATGACCACAGTTGCTTCATGAAGTGAGCTGTAAGCCCCAGAAGATAAAATTGGATACTGCTTTTATTTCTTCCTTCTCTATTTTCCAGGAAGTGATGGGATCAGTTGCCATCATCTTAGTTTTTTTAGTGTTAAGCTTCAAGTCAACTTTAACATTTTCTTCTTTCACCCTCATCAAGAGATTTTCTAATTCCTTTTAATTTTCTGCCATCAGAGACAGAATCTGCATATCTGAAAATCCTCACAATTGGAATTTCAATCTAGTTTCATGTATCACTTGTACTCTGCATATAAGTTAAATAAATAAGTTGATAAACTATCTTCTTGTAGTTTTTCCCATCATAAATCAATCACTTTTTCCATGTTCAGTTCTAAACATTGCTTCTTATTCTGTATATAGATTCTTCAGAAGACAAGTAAGATGATTTGGTATTCTCATTACTTTGAGGACTTCATACATTTTGTTGCAATCCACCCAGTCAAAGGCTATAGTGTTGTCAATGAAGCAGAAATAGATGTTATTATGAACTTCCCTTGCTTTCTCCATAATCCAGTCAATGTTGGTAATTTGGTCTCTAATCCTTTTGCTTCTTTGAAAAGAAGAATATTCTTCTGGTAATTATCAATTCACATATTATTGAAGCCCAGCTTGAAGATTCCCAAGCAAAATCTTGCTGGTATATGAAATGAGTACAGTAACCTGAACATTTATTCTTCTTTAACATTGTCCTTCTTTAGGATTGGGATGTACACTGATCTTGTCCAATACAGTGGTCACTGTTGAATTTTACAAATATGGTGGCATATTGATGAAGCATTCTAACAGCATCATCTTTTAAGGTTTCAAATAGCTCATCTGAAATTCTATCACCTTCAATAGCCTTATTGTTAGCAATGTTCCTAAGGTCCATTTGACTTCATTTTCCAGAATGTCTGGCTCAAGATCAGTAACCTCACCATTGTAGTTATGGGTGATTCTAGGATCTTTCTTATATAGTACTTTTGTGTGTTCTTGCAATCTCTTCTTAATCTCTTATGCTTCTGTTAAATTCATACCATTTTGTTTTTTGCCATGCTCATTTTTGCATGAGATTCTCTTTTTATATCTCTAATTTTCTTTAAAAGATGTCTTGCCTTTACCATATTCTTGTTTTCTTCTGTTTTTTGCCTTGTTCATTTAAGTAAATGAACAAGGCAGAATTTGATGTAATTCTGCCTTCAGATAGGCATATCTTTCTCTTTCTAATTTAGGTTTCACTTTTCTTCTTTTCTCAACTATTTGTAAATCTTTATCAAATATCCATTTTGCATTGTTGCTCTTCTTTGTCTTTGAAATTTTTTTTGTTGCTGCCTCCTTTATAACATGTTAATTTCTGTACATAGTTCTTCAGGCCTGCTACTAGATTGAATGCTTTAAATTCTCCTTTTCACCCAATCCCACATCACTGCCTTGTCATGTCAGAGGTATTTATGCAGATTAACAAAATTTTGAACTATGTTGTACATGGTTATCCAAGATGGGCAGGCCATATAGGAATACTCCACTATTCCAAGAAGAGGGAATCCAGTAGAAAAGAAAATGGCAAACCATTCCAGAATCTTTGCCAGTAAAAGCTCATGGACAGTATCAAAATGATAAAAAGAGATAATATTAAAAGATGGGTCCTACAGGTCAGAATGTATCGAATACAAAATGAGGAAAGAGCAAAGGACAATTACAAATACTTGAATTATCTAGTGAATTAGTGAATTAGCTAGGCTGTGGATGCATCGAATTACAAAAGCAATGTCCAATATCATAAAAATCAGTATTGCATTGTAATCTAGAATATAGGATCTATGAACCAAGGTAAGCTGGATGTGGTTAAACAGAAGTATAAATATGAATATCTTGAGTGTCAATAAACTTAAATAGATGAGAATTGATAAATTTTATTCAGAAGATCTATACTATATATTATTGTGGACTAGAATTCCTTAGAAGAAATATAGGGTGGGGGGAGTGTGAAAAAAGCATCTCTAGGGTACAATTTCAAAGGTGACTAAATGATAACTGTTCAAATACAAAGCAACCCATTTCATATCACAGAAATACAATATAAGAGTAAGATTTTGTCAAGGTAACTTGCTTGTCATAACAACTACTCTTTTTCAACAACCCAGAAGACAACTCAACACATGGGCATCACCAGATGGCCAATATAGAAATCAAATTGATTAGATAATTTGAGCCAATTATGGAGAAGCTCTATAGAAATAACTAAAATGAGAACTGGAGCAGACTGTGATTCAGATCATGAGCCTCTTATTGCAAAAGTCAACAATTAGGGATGGCTAAAATTATTGTGGCATATAAATATTATAGAATATTATCACACTCTATATAACAAATGGAGAACATGAAAAATATAAATATGGAAAATCTTGATATCAAAACTAGTATTTGAATCAAAGTTTGTTGTCTCCAAGTACAATATTCTTCATTGAGATTATTAGGTTTTCATTTATTTCAAAGGTAAGGAAAATATCAAAGATCTTCATTGATCATTTTCAAGTTAATTACTATAAAATTAGTTTCATCATTCAAGTTGAGTAAGAATAAAAGGGGCAAGATACAGAATTAACTCTCTTTTAAAATCTAGTCTACTGTCCTAAGAAAAGCTCAGAACAGTCATTGCTAAATGAAGGGAAAAAGGAATATGTTTTTGGAAAGAGAAAAGGAAATCTGTGAACAACCTGCTTCTTAACCACTCTGAACTATCTCTCTCTGACTTCCTGGCAAGGCCAGGAACCCATTCAGAGCAAGCAAATGACTTATTCTGCAGATGGATTAGTAGTGGTACACACAGCTGGACAGAGCTGGAACTCTACATTTTCTTTCTTCATTTTTAATTTGCCAATCATCTAGCATCCCTTCACCATCAATAGTTGTTTTGCAGAGCCCAATACAACGTCCTAAGAAAACTCACAACTTTGCCTTTAGCTAGACTCTCCTGATGGATGTTGCTGGATGTAATCTTCCATCAGAAATAAGATATTTTATTCTCTGCTCTTCTGAGATGGGTTTAGAATCAATTTCAATACAAACTGGTTCAAATTAAGATAGTATTGGTCCTAATTATTACACATGACACTTATGTACACGAGATACCTGCTAGCTTTTAAATTCATGCAATCTTTAATTAATGGGAATAGAGCTGAGATCACAAAATCAGAAAGAAAGAATTTTGCTTTTAGGACATCATCCAGTGAAAATGCCAGGAATTTGCATAGAATATTTATAGTGTATTTCAAAAAGGGAAAAAAAAAAACAGTAATGAAAGCAACAGCAATAAAAAAATTTTAAACAGAATGGTAGGCATCTCAGACCTTTGATCCTTATTTCCCCTTCATCTACCTTTTTTTTAAAACTTAAGTAAAAACTTTTGGAAATACTGATGAATTTGTCAAGAAGAGTTCAGTAAGTTCCTCTCCTCTAATCCTCTACCACATTGGTTCCTAGGTGAATTCTCTAGACATTATGAAGTCCTTAAATCAGTAAAGTAGTCTTTGACATACTCAAGTCTCTGCTTCAAAATTATGTTTCAGTGAGAATCACTGAATTGAGTCCTTATGCTTCAGACTGGATATTTAACAGAAGATCAGGAAAACCAACCTCATAAGGCAGAAAGACTCCGAATTTGAGACAGAGGAAATGAAGAGAAATTTGTATATCTATATGGCCTTTACTAAAGATCACATTCACCTAAAGGATAAGGCCAATTGGAAGCATAAAAGAGAAATATCACAAGATATTGCTTGCAAGCCACAAAGAGAGGAATGGGGCAAGAAAATCGGGAGAGAAAATGGCAACACATGTTGGAATCAGGTCTTTGGTGGTTGAGCATATAACAAAATGAAACAAGAGAAAAAACTAGGACTGTATACTCAGCTTTCATCCAGAATCTTGGTTGGCACAGCTATCTCATCAGGAAGTTTTTTGCTTCTGGATCCATATTAGATAAACTTCAATATCCCTAGAAGTTTCTGTTATTCACTCAGGAGCAGGGGTTTTCTTCAGATGATCCAGGAGTCCACATCCACAAGTTTGATGGCTCTGGAAGTGGTTAGAAGGACCTGGTGGGGGCCATTAGAAGACATATGGATTAAAACTTAAGAAATAAGAAAAAAATAAGAAAATTTCTTCTATCAATCTTTGTATCAGACTTTCTGATCAGCATAACATAGGTCCTTAATTAAGAGCTTCTAAAAAAACATATGTAGATAATATAATTTCCCAGCCACACAGAATTTGGTTCAAGCAATGCAATAAAGTTTTCTCACAATTTCCATAATTTCATAATTGCATTAAGCCAAGTACAGATCAAACTATTTAGAAGTCTCACAATAAACTAGATCTGAGAAAAGCATATGTCACCAAGGTAACCAAGAAAACTTAAACAAACATATTAAAATACCAAAACAGTACAACAGTTATGACCAATATTAATTAACATCAAATCTACTTATATCATAGTTAACGCATTCTCAGTATCCATTTAACCAGCACATGCTGAATCTCAAATTGTCTCATGTAGTAATAATCATTTAAATTTGGTTTTCCAATCTTGAAACTTCAGAGAATTTCAGTTCATATACCATTTGTTGTTTCTAGCCTTATTTAAATTCTGTACCTAATATAAGAATCCTTAAAAATGTATGTAGGACCAACTGTAAAATGAACAATTTTGCCTTTTAAAATTATCAGATACTTTAAAATAATTTCACTTTGTTTACCATTATCAATACAATTTACATGTAAAATACAACTTTGAGAATTTATTACCCAAGCATGCTCAAAGCCTGAATTTCTATGATAGATAAATTTGGAAACCATATACATATGTATATAGTTCTTAGAGAAAATAGTCTAAGCTTGTTACTTTTCTCAAAACTTACTATTCCATTTATTTAGAAAACTTCTATATTGCATCTTTGTCTTATTAATTTGTCTAATCATTTAGAGGACATCATCCCAAGATAATAATTTGGCCACAAATATAGGTTAAATTATAAAATGTTAATATTTGCATCCTATTACAGTACCTCAGAGATACTCCAGTATCAATTTATTTAATAGATTTAATATTATACTTACAAAACTTCTTGATTATAGAAATTTGTTATTATAATACACTTATAATTATCTACTTTATAATAAAATATACTTCATTAAATATTTACTAGCTTTCAAAAAAAATTTTACCATATCATTTTAAAAACCTAATTCATGTGTAAAAGCATTCAGATTAAAAAGCTGTTTTATCTAACAACTTTTCTGTTACAAGTTTCTCAAATTTTACAATACAATAGAATGTAGAAATACAATAATAACATAAACAATTCACATATTTAAAACATGAAACAAAACTTTAGATGACATCGACTGCATTTCCAAATTTTCCCATGTAAAAATCATTGATCATATTAACTTTGGCATTTAAAACCACTTTAGTTATCAGGCATAGAAGACTTGTGTTCAGTTAAAGAAATAATAATAATATAATGCTTAGCATATGCCAGTCACTGTGTTAAACACTTAACAGTCGTTATTGATTGTTCATAACAACCCTGGCAGGTGGGTACTATTGTTATTTTTCTTTTTATAGATCCTGAAATTGGAACAAAGAGATAACATTACTTACTTAAGATTATATAGCTAATAAGTTTCTGCTACCAGAACAGAAAAGGATGGGCTAATCAAGGGTGGAAGTTGGCTGGCTCCCTTGTACTACCATGCTAGTTGCTGCCAGGGCCACAGGATCTTCTCAGGCAGCAGGTGGACAGGGCCTGCCAAGGGGTGGGCCTACACTGGAGACATTGACTGGGCTTTGGGAAATGTGGCAGAAGGCACTAACCTGCAGAAGGAGAATATGAGAGGCTGGTGTGGCTGGTACCAAGACTTTCCTTTTAGTAGTAGCACTGCTGGGGCAGGATGTATTGCACCTTAATGATACCCCCAGGCTTAACCTAGAATGGTAGACTGAAAGGTGCTCAAGGGCACAGGTGCATTGAAGCCACTGCCAATGGGGGCTCTGCTGCAACTACTGCCCCCCTTCCATTAGATGGGCCCTGAATGGCTGGAGGAGTAGAACATAATTCAAGTTCCCCTGTATTTTTCAAGCATTTTTAACATGTATTTGGGAATCTAATCTGGGATGAGAGGAGTTAACAAGGAGAGGATTTCCAATGTGGGGGAGTTATAGGAGTCTCTTTGGCTTAAACAATCTTTTCTCTTTTCATGATCAGAAATGTCAAGGAAGATTTAAGAGGTTTCTATAAAATGCAAAACATTTACGTATTTTTATTTCTTCACTCTGGAATTACTTCCAGGTTTAATTTCAAAGTTAGGAAAATACTTGTAAGCAGAAGTCTTCCTAAGAAGAAGGGTTTGTGGTTTATAGGAAGGGTAAGATTTTTAAACATAAAAACCAAAGAAGGTAGGACCAAAACACAGTCATTCTTAGATCTTAAGGAAACATTGCAGGCCCACACATGCAGGCATTCTGGGAATATTATTTTGGGGACATTTTGGGATTCTGTGGAAAGTTCTCAATTTATCAGAATCATTGAACCTTGTGATTTTTTCAAGCCTTAAGAACCACTGAGCCTTTTGATCTAGGGAGGTACAGAATCAGAGATAGCATGGTAGGAACAGGAGTGCAGCACCTAATTCAGTTTACTTAGCAATTATAAGCACACGAATTGTTAGAATGTCAGGAGGTGTGATTGATCACTTTCTGCTGCAACCAGTCATCTGCAGTTCCAGATTTCAGATAGCCTGGAAAATAGGGAAAACATAAGTTCCAATTCTGGGATTATACTGCAGCTGAGATCATCTAGAGGGTGAAGGCAAAGGACTGTTGTTATGGCAAGATCAGGGCACAGCTTGTTTGCTGGGCCTTAGTTCAGGAAAACAAGGTGCCTCCTAATATCTTTACAACAGAAATAAACAAGTAATTGGAAAAAATAATAATTATTCATAATAATGGCAAAGTGTAGTGCTGAATGCTGGACAGATCTTTGATCTATTTTCTCTAAACTGAATATTTGCATTCAACAAAAGTGGACATCCCAAGGCAAAAAGATTACCAGAGGAATTAATATCAACAGATTAAAGCTCTTCTTTATAGTTTGTTGGTAACTTGGCTAAGTAAATTGATCTAATATACAATTGGCAACAGTAGATCAGAAAAGGAATGAGCACCTTTCAGAAATTTGAGGTACAGCACTGCATTTGCTCATATAGGTCAAATATTATCCCATTTAATTCTCACTACAAGTGAAATAGATACTATTATTATTCCTTGAAGAAAGTGAGGCAAACAGATTAGGTGATTTGCCCAGGATCACACAACTAATTTGAATTCAGTTAATCCTGGCTTTAGTCCTAATACTCTATCCACTACACTACCAGACTGCCTCTAAAAAGGGGGATTATTGAATATATTTTATTTTCCACTAAATAGTATTTTGTTTTTTTCTAATTACAAAGATAGTTTTCAACATTCATTTTTATAAGAATTTTTGTTCCAAGTTTTTTCTCCCTCTTTCACCACTTTCTTCTTTTAAGCAGTAAGCAATCCAAAACACGTTATATATGTATAATCATGTTAAATATATTTTCACATTATTTATGTTATGAGAAAAAATCAGAACAAAAAGAAAAAAACTATAAGAAAGCAAAAAGCAAAAATAGTATTCTTTGATCTGCATTCAGAATCCATAGTTCTTTCTCTGAATATGAATAGCATTTTCCATCATGAGAAATTTGGAATTGTCTTTGATCATTGAATTGCTGAGAAAAGCTAAGTCTATTGTGGCTGATCATTACACTGTTGTTGTTTTTTTTTGTTTGTTTTTTTTGTTTTTTTTTCTTTTTCATTATTATAGCTTTTTATTTACAAAATATATGCATGGGTAATTTTTCTTTTTTTTTTTTTTTGAATTCAAATTTAACCTCTATTTTTTTTTTATTTAATAGCCTTTTATTTACAGGATTTATACATGGGTAACTTTACAGCATTAACAATTGCTACACTGTTGTTGTTACTGTGACAATGTTCTCTTGGTTCTTTTTACTTCACTCAACATCAGTTTGTATAAGTTTTTCCAGGTTTTTCTGAAATCTGCATTCCCCATTTAATGGGCATCCCCTCAATTTCCAGTTTTTTGCTGCCACAAAAAGCTGCTATAAATATTTTTGTACATGTGGATCCTTCTCCCTTTTTTATGATTTCTTTGGAATACGGACTTAGTTATGATATTGCTGGGTGAAATGGTATGCATACTTTGTCTTTTGAGCATAGTTACAAATTGTTTTCCACAATGGTCGGATCAATTCACACATCCCTCCAACAGTCTCATAACTTATAATATTCTGATACATGATTTTTTAAATCATAATTTGTTTATTCATTAACCATCTGGTGACTACCTCTAGTTTTCAGCTCTTTCTTAAAACAAAAAGTACTGTTATAAACACCTTTGCACTATAGATCTCCTCCTTTTTTGGTGTATAAGCCCTTTTTTGTCACATCTGTTAGGTATGACGTGGTTCCTCAGAATTGTTTTGATTTGCATTTCTCTAATCAAGAATGAGGTAGAGCATTTTTCATAGGATTATAGTTTTAATTTTTTCTTCTGAAAACTGCCTTTCAATCACCCTTTTACCATTTATCAACAGGGGGACAACTTACATTATTATAAATTTGACTCTGTTCTCTATATATTTTAGAAGTGAGGACTTTGTCAAAAATACTAGCTGTAAAAATTATTTCCCATCTTTCTTCTTTCCTTCTGATTTTATTATATTGGTTTTGTTTGTGCAAAAACATTTTAATGTAATCAAAATTATCCATAATGTTTCCTATCACTTATTTGGTGATAAATCCTTCCCTTCTCCATAGATTTAACCAGAACTATCCATTCCCCTCCTTATGCCCTTGCTTAGGGTATCACCTTTTGGGTCTAAATAATGTACTCATTTTGACCCTATCTTGGTATGTGGTATGTGGTGCAAGTTGTTGATTTATGCCTAGATTCTTCCATACTATTTTCCTGTTTTCTCAGCATTTTTGTGAAATAATGAGTTCTTATTCCAGAAGCTGAAGTCTTTAGGTTTATCAACCAGTAGATTGCCATAGTCATTGACTACCATGTCTTGTTTGCCTAATCTATTGCACTGAACTACCACTCTATTTCTTAGGCAATACCAAACTGTTTTGATGATTGCTGTTTTATAATATAGTTTAAGATTTGGTACATCTAGGTCACCTTCCTTGGGTTTTTTTCTTCATTAATTCCCTGACATTCTTGACTTTTTGTTCCTCCACATGAGTTTTGTTATTATTTTTCCTAGTTCTATAAAATAATTTTAACACTTTGGTTGACATGATACTGAATAAGTAAATTCATTTACATAGAATTGTCATTTTTACACTTAACAACCCCACAAGATAAGGTCAAAATGGGTTCATGACCTAGGCATAAAGAATGAAATTATTAATAAATTAGAGGAACACAGGATAGTTTACCTCTCAGACCTGTGGAAGGGGAAGGACTTTATGACCAAAGAAGAACTAGAGATCATTACTGATCACAAAATAGAAAATTTCGATTATATCAAACTGAAAAGTTTTTGTACAAACAAAACTAGTGCAGACAAGATTAGAAGGGAAGCAATAAACTGGGAAAATATTTTTACAGTCAAAGGTTCTGATAAAGGCCTCATTTCCAAAATATATAGAGAATTAACTCTAATTCATAAAAAATCAAGCCATTCTCCAATTGAAAAATGGTCAAAGGATATGAACAGACAATTTCAGATGAAGAAATCGAAACTATTTCTAGTCATATGAAAAGATGCTCCAAGTCATTATTAATCAGAGAAATGCAAATTAAGACAACTCTAAGATACCACTACATACCTGTCAGATTGGCTAAGATGACAGGAAAAAATAATGATGATTGTTGGAGGGGATGCAGGAAAACTGGGACATTGATGCATTGTTGGTGGAGTTGTGAATGAATCCAACCATTCTGGAGAGTAGTTTGGAACTATGCTCAAAAAGTTATCAAACTGTGCATATCCTTTGATCCAGCAGTGTTACTACTGGGCTTATATCCCAAAGAGATTATAAAGAAGGGAAAGGGACCTGTATGCACGAATGTTTGTGGCAGCCCTTTTTGTAGTGGCTAGAAACTGGAAATTGAATGGATGTCCATCAGTTGGAGAATGGCTGAATAAATTGTGGTATATGAATATTATGGAATATTATCGTTCTGTAAGAAATGACCTACAAGATGATTTCAGAAAGGTCTGGAGAGACTTACACGAACTGATGCTGAGTGAAATGAGCAGGACCAGGAGATCATTATATACTTCAACAACAATACTATATGATGACCAGTTCTGACGGACCTGGCCATCCTCAGCAACGAGATCAACCAAATCATTTCCAATGGAGCAGTAATGAACTGAACCAGCTACACCCAGAGAAAGAACTCTGGGTGATGACAAAAAACCATTACATTGAATTCCCAATCCCTATATTTATGCCCACCTGCATTTTTTATTTCCTTCACAAGCTAATTGTACAATATTTCAGAGTCTGATTCTTTTTGTACAGCAAAATAACAGTTTGGTCATGTATACTTATTGTGTATCTAATTTATATTTTAATATATTTAACATCTACTGGTCATCCTGTCATCTGGGGGAGGGAGGGGGTAAGAGGTGAAAAATTGAAACAAGAGGTTACCCATGCATATAACCTGTAAATAAAAGACTATTAAATAAAAAAAAAGAATTGTCATTTTTATTATATTAACTCAGCCTACCCATGAGTAGTTGACATTTTTTTTCAATTATTTAGATCTGACTTTATTTGGGTAAAAATTATTTTATAATTGTGTTCATATAGGTCCTGGGTTTGTCTTGGTAGATAGACTCAAAAATATTTTATATTATTTTCAATGGAATTTCTATTTCTATCTCTTGCTGTTAGGCTTTGTTGCTAAAATGTAGACATGCTGAGAATTTCTGTGGGTTTATTTTAAATCCTGCAATTCTACTAACACTCTAAATTATTTCAAGAATTTTTAAATTCATTCTCTAGAATTCTCAAAGTATATCATCATATCATCTGCAAAGATATAGGTTCGTTTCCTACTTGCCTATTCTAATTCCTTCTATTTCCCTTTCTTCTTTTATTGCTAAAGCTAACATTTCAAATATAATATTAAGTAATAGTCCAAAAATGGGCATCCTTTCTTCCATATACATCTTACTGGGATAGCTTCTAGCTTATCCCCATTACAAATAAGGCTTGCTGATGGATTTAGATAAATACCATTTATTTTTAAGAAAACTTTTTTCATTCTTATGCTTTCTAGTGTTTTAATAGGAATGTGTGCTACACTGTCAAAAGGTTTTTCTGCATCTATTGAGATAATCATAAGATTTGTTAGTTTTGTTATGGATATGATCATTTATGCTGATCATTTCCCTAATATTAAAAAGTATTCTGGTAAAAAAAAAAACTCATCTGGTCTTAGTGTATTATTCTCGTGTTAAAATGCTATAATATTTTCTAATATTTTATTAAAATTTTTGCCACAATATTCATTAATGAAATTGGTCTATGATTTTCTTTTTTATGTTTTGGCTCTTCCTGGTTTAAGTATCAGTACCATATTTGTTTCATAAAAGGAATTTAGTAGGACTCCTTCTTTGTCTATTTTCCCAAATAGTTTATATAGTGTAATCTCCTTCTCTAAAATATAATGTTCTCTGGGAGCAGGTTTCTTAGGGGCTTCTGAAGGCAGCCCTCATTTCAGTTCTGTGTAATCCCCCCAAATGCAGCCAGGAGTTAAAGTCCAAATCCTTTGTCATCTCCTTCAAAATAGCCCAGTTAGCTTTCTTAGAGGCCTATCTCTCTCTCCTTGGTTCCAAAAGCTCTTGCTGCTAGTCTTTGTCTCATTCAGCTTCAATCTCTAGCTCCCTCCGAATCTCCAGCCAGCACAAAGGTGGAAGATGGAATGAATCTGACTCCGTCTCTGAGAGTGGGCTTGTGTTTTAGTGGACTTGTCCTTTAGTGGGCTCCTCCTTATATATGCTCTCTTAAAGGTGTGAATCTTATGGAACCCTAATAAGTACTAAGTACATCTAGAGAACTATTAAGCACCCTGCTAAACAACCATTGTCTCTATCAATTCCACTGACTTGGCACCTTGTAAGAATTCTAACAATATAGTACTGAAATTAATTGTTCTTTAAATGTTTGAAAGAATTCACTTATAAATTATCTCACCCTGGAGATTTTTTTAAAAGCATTCATTGATTAATTGTTCAATTTCTTTTTTCTAAAATGGGGTATTTAAATATTTTATTTTTCTTCTGTTAATCTGGTATATATATATATTTTTTAAAATATTTATCCATTTCACTTAGATTGATGAATCTATTGGCATAAAGTTGAGCAAAATAGCTCCTAATGCTTGTTTTCATTTACTCTTCACTGTTGGTGAATTCACCTTTTTCATTTTTATTATTTGGTTATCTTCTTTTGTTAACCAAATTAACCAAAGATTTATATATAATTTTGTCATAAAAACAGCTTTTAGTTTTATTTATTAGTCCAATAATTTTCTTACTCTCAATTTTATTAGTTTCGCCTTTGATTTTTTGAATTTCTAATTTGATACTTAATTGAGGATTTTTAATTTGTTCTTTTTCTAGATTTTTTAGTTGCATGCCTACCCAGTTCATTAATCTCCTCTTTCTCTATTTTACTCATACAACTCTTTAGAGACATAAAAATTTCCTCTAAGAACTGCTTTGACTGCATCCTATAAATTTTGGTATATTATCTTATTATTGTTGTTCTCTCTGATGAAGTTTATTTTTTCTATAATTTGTTGATTGAACCATTCAGTCTTTAGGATTAGATTATTTAGTTTCCAATTAGTTTTTAGTCTCTCTTTTCATATGTCTTTATTTCTTGTAATTTTTTGTATAATGATCTGAAAAGGATGCTTTTAATATTTCTGCCTTTATGCATTTGTTTGTTAAGATTTTTATGCCCTAATACATGGTAAAATTTTGTGTAGGTGCCATTTACTACTGTGAAAAATATATATATATATTCCTTTCTAGCCCTATTCAATTTTCTCCAGAAGTCTATTATATCTAACATCTAAAATTCTATTCAACTCTTTAACTCCTTTCTTATTCATTTCACTTAGATTTGTCTAGTTGTGAGATGGAGTTTGAGATGCCTCACTAGATAATTAGTTGTCTATTTCTTCCTATAAATAATGTCACTTCTCTTCTAAGAATCCAAATGCTTTATCACATGATATCTATTTAGTATTGGTATTATTTTGCTAACTATGGTATCTTTTAGCAAAATGTAATTTATTTCTTTGTATCTTTCAATCAGATACATCTTTGCTTTTGCTTTGTCTGAGATCAGAACTGTTACTTCTAAATCAGAATTGCTACCTCTGGTTTAGGTTGTATGTGTGTGGTGTGTGTTTGTGTTACTTTTTGTTTTTTATTTCCGCTGAAGCTTAATATATTCTGCTCCAGCTTTTTAACATTACTCTGTGTGCATATCTATCTTTTCCTGAAAAAAAACATAAAAACATAAAAAATTGTAAGATTCTAGTTGGTTTTGTTTTTGTTTTTGTTTTTGTTTTTTGGGGGTTTGCTTGTTTGCTTTGCTGAGGCAATAGGTGTTAAGTGATTTGCCCACAGTCTCGCAGCTAGGAAATATTAAGTGTCTGATGCCAGATTTGACCCAGGTCCTCCTGACTTTAGGGCTGGTGCTCTATCCACTCCTTCACCTAGCTGCCCCAAGATTCTAGTTTTTAATCCACTCTGCTATCCACTTCTCTTTTATGGGAGAATTCATTACTTGCACATTAACAATTATTATTACAATATATTTCCCTTCATCTTATCTCCCCCCATTTAAACTTTTTTTTCTCTTTTCAACTTCTCTTCTCACCAGTGTTTCACTTCTAACTGTCACCTTCCTCAATTTGCCCTCTATTTTTTCAGTCCCCTTCTCCCTTTTCTTTTCCTTTTCCCCTCTTACTTCTGCCCTCCCATCTTTCAGCTTCCTCCTTACTTTTCCTTCCCTCTTTCCCTTCTACATCACTATAGGATAAGATAAATATCTACATTCGAGTGTGGATATTTTTCCCTCTTTGGGTCAAATTCAACACAATTAAGGCTCACACAATGCTAATTCCCTTCCTTTCTTTCCCTCTACTATAAAAGATCATTTGAACCTCATTTACCCTTCCTTTTCCTCTTCTTTCTATACAACCCTTTTTAACCCCTTCATTTTTTATATCAAAATCAACTTATACACACTCCCTCTGTTCATGTATGCTCCTTTTAACTGCCCTGAGACACAATTCTCGAGTTATAAATCTCCTATTTCATTGATTATTGATCTTTTACACTGAAAGATTAAGTTGGGGAGTTGATTCTTTGTTGTAATACAATTTCTTTTGTCTTCCAGAATACTAAATTCCAAGGCTCTCAGTCAATTAATGTTGAAGTTGCTAAATCCTGTGAATCCTGACTGTGATTCCTTAATATTTGAACTATTTCTTTCTGGCTGCTCACAATATTTTTTCCTTGACCTGCTAATACTGGAATTTGGCTCCAATATTTCTTGGAATTTTCAATTTGTGGTCTCTTTCAGGAGGTAATTGGTAGATTTTTTCTATGGCTATTTTACACTCTAGTCCTAGGACATCAGGGAAGTTTTCCTTGATAATTTCTTGAAAGATGCTATACCAGATTCTTTTTTTAATCACAGCTTTCAGGTAGTCCAATAGTTCTTAAATTTTCTCTCTTGGATCTATTTTCCAGGTTATTTGGTTTTCCCAATGAGGTATTTTACTTTTTTTTTTATTTTTCATACTTTTAACTTTATTTATTTGACTGATTGTTGGTGTTTGGATCTTCTGTTTCCACTTGCCCAATTTTAATTTTAAGAATTTTTTTTTCAGTTAGATTTTCCATGTGGACAATTCTATATTTTAAAGAAACGTTTTCTTCAATGGATTATTTTCCCCATTTGACCAAATATATATATATATATATATATATATATATATATATATATATATATACATATAATATATATATAATGTATTCTTCAGGCAATTTTTGTCCTTCCTTTTCCAAGCTGTTGATTCTGTCTTGTATAACTCTTATTTCTTTTCCCAATTGTTCTTCTACTTGACTAATTTGATTTTTAAAATCCTTTTTGAGTTCTTCCAAGAAGACTTTTTGGTCTTGAGACCAATTTGTCTTCCTCAAACTTCTGCCCTCTTCAAATGTAGATATTTTGACATTGTTTTTCTCTTCTGAATTTATGCTTTGATTTTCATGTCTTCATAGTAGCTTTCTATGGTCAAGGTTCTTCTGTTTTTACTTTCATTTTTAACCTATTTCATAACTTAAAGTTGAGGAGCACAATGGGAACTGTGCCAAGCTTCTTGTGCTGAGGGTCAAGGCCCTGGTCATTGGATTTTTGTACTGGACCCTCAGATGCTAGCAGCTTGCCCAATATACCAGGGTAGTCTGTTCTAGTCCTACCTATTGTGCTGAAGGTTCCCAAGCTGACAGTATGTATACCTTCTGTACTGGAACTGGAAGCATCACAGATGATCTGGTGTGCTACTAACTTGCTGAGTCTGAATACCCCCTTTTGCCCAAGTGAGACAGACATTTCCTGAAATCCTAAATTATCTTAATCTGGAAATTTGTTTTATTTCATATTTTTGTCACTTCTCTCACTTCAGAACCACAGGAGCTTGATTCAATGATATTTCTGATAGAAACTGGGGAAAGCTCAAACAACTTCCTGGATTTTTTCTGCCTTTTGGCTCTGTCTCCATTAAAGTATATTTTTTAAATGAACAGAAGAGATCAGAAGGAAGCTCAAAAAGAGACCTGATGAGCAAAATAGCTTTGAAACCATGTTCGTGTGTGTGTGTGTGTGTGTGTGTGTGTGTGTGTATAATTTTAAAGTAAGCTGTAATAGTGGAAATTTGCCATTTCCTCTTTTTTTGCCAATCCTCTTCTGTTTGTCTCTGCATGTAGTTTCCCATATTTTGTATTAGTTAAGTAAGTATTAGTGTTTGTTAATTCCAGAATACATAGATAGATATTTAAAAGATTCACTACCTCCATTGAAGAAGCTGACAGTGCAGATAAATATCCAATTTGACTCAGATCTGGAAAAAAATCCAAAGGTTGAATAATCTAAACACCTATAAAGAGGAAAAAGAGACAACATAGAAAGTGTTAACATTCATTGAGAACAATTCAGAGTTATTTTTCTGATGACACCATGAATTTTGGTCAACTGTAGACATCCTTGAAGGAAGACAAAGGCCATCAAAAATCCAGATTACTCAAGTTTGCCAAGATAGAAAAAGAAGATTTTCCTGATTATGAAAGGGACGGGACATGAATCTATAAGGCACTATCAGGTCAAATAAAACCTCCTCTGTGTTCAATATATTGTTAACCTAGTTCTTTCTAGGAATCTGAGGGTCCTTAAAAAGCCATGAACCAGATACTGATGATCTCAAGGATCTATTATTAGGGGCACCAGTTAAAGACACTTTCTGAGAGATACTAACAAAATACTGACAGTCCCAGAAAAGACCCTGACTGGTGACAAAAAAACACAAGATAGATTGTAATGTTGAGAGGCCTCTGAAATGAATGTCTTGTCATAAGAATGTCAGATATTAACACAGAAATGACATGAAATTAAGTAACTAGTTTTTCTCTTTTATCTGTATTTTAATCAGTTTAATTTGTCTAGAAAAAAGAAAAAGCAAATTGTCTAAAGTAAGCAATAATCTATAACTGTGGTTTCTTTTTAATTATATTTGCCTGTGTGATTGTAAAGTAAGCACCTAGAATAGACACTTCCTTCAAAGAGGTAAGCTGAAAAGGAAAGAGAGAGGATGATAGCAAACCGGAAGGTAGAACCAAATGAGGATTTTTCTTTAAGGTATAGAGACAAAGACACATATGTAGGCAGCAAACAAAAAGTCAATAGAAAAGAAGAAATTGAAGATTAGAGAATAGGAATAAAGGTAAAACAGTTTGCTGATAAAGATAGAAGAGGATGGGAACAATAGGCAGAGATGTATGACATAAGGAAGAAAGAAAAAAAAAGCTCTTGTTGAATGGTTTTAATTTTGGAGGTAATCTGAAAAAATGAGATGAGATCTTTGAGTGAGAGAATAGGAGGAATGGGTAGCAAGAAAAGAGGCTGGAGAAAAGATCAAGTTTGAGACAGGCTCTTGTAGGTAACATATTTCTAACAGTTTTTCCAAGTGAGAGACTCTAAACCAAGTGCAGCATTAATAGGAATCATGGAGAGTCAGTGTAATGGTGAGAGAGCAGATAATTTGTTGATCAGGTTGTCCTTGCAATTGTCCAAAACTCATTAAGTAAGTTGCTACTTTGCTTAAGTGAAGAATTGGTGTTGAGAGAGGGCTCTTGAGTACTTTAGTTATAAAACTAGGGAGTGATTGAACTTTTGATTTTAATTGCACATTTCAAAGTTGGACTAAAAAACTTGCCAGTTCAAAAATTTTTCTTTCCAGTTCATTCTTTCCTTTGAAAAGATAGACTTTGTAAATTTAAACCCGTTGTAATCTGGCTTTTGACCTCATTGAACTTAACACTGATTTTTTTAACTTACCAATAATTTCTTAATTGATAATCCTATGGCTATTTCTTCATATCCCTAAACCTTTGCAGCATTTAACACTGCATATTACATTCTTCTTACCTCTTCTCAGCAATAAAATGATTCAATACAATTCCAAAACCCTTTTCATGGAAAAATGCTATCTATATTCAAAGAAAGAACTTATGGATTCTGAATGCAGAATGTAGTGTGCCATTTTCATTTTTTCATAATTTTTCCTTTTGTTCTATTTTTTTCTTTCATAATGTGACTTGCAGAAATATGTGGAATAGTAAGAGGAGAAAAGGAAGAAGAAAATTTGGAACACAAAATTTATTTTTAAAAATGAATGTTAAAAATTATCTTTACATGGAATTGGAAACACAAAATATCATTTAAAATAAAAAAAGAAAGAAAGAACATCACAATCCTCCTGATCCTCTATCTCCAGTTACTTAGGTTTACACCCTCATTTTTATCCTAAGTTCTTCACTCTTGGTTATCTCACATAGCCAAACAATTGCTAAATCATGTTGCTACTTTCACAGCAAACTCTTTTCTCCACTCATATAGTTACCCTACTTTCCTTACCTCAAGCCTCTTTCCATTTTAAACCATTTTTCATATAGCTGCTAAACATATTTTCCCAAAGTATAGTTCTAATAATATCATTCCCCCTACTCATTTTTTTTTGCTGTTTAGTCAAATCCAGTTGTATCCAACTCATCCTGACCCAAAGGGGTTTTCTTGACAGAGATCCTAGAGTGATTTGTCATTTTCTTCTCTAGTACATTTCACAAATGAGGAAACTGAGGCAAACAGGATTAAATGACTTGCCAGGGCCACATAGCTAGTAAATGTTTGAGGTCATGTTTGAACACAGGAAAAGGAATTTCCCTGATTCCATGCCCAAGACTCCATCTACTGCATCACCTATTATCTCTAAATTTAAATATTAAATTGTTTGATATGTATTTAAAACTTTTCTCAACTTTGCCTTTCCCTAATGTTTAAGACTTTTAAAATAACTCCTTTTCACAAATTCTATACTTTAGTCATTCTGGCTTACTTCCACTCAAAGTATACTTTTACCAATCTTCATGCTTCTGCCTAATTCTAGAATGTCATATTTTCTAACATGTACCTCCTAGAATTCCTAACTTCCTTATAGTCTAAACTCTAAAATCATTTTCTACAGCTCTTTTCTATTCCCCCATCTACTAGAACTGTTACCTCTAATGTTACCTACATATAACTCTTATCTACATAATTATTTACAATATTATTATGTCTTCTGCATTTGAATATAAGTTCCTTGAGGATAAAAGTGATTTTTGCCCTTTTTGTGCATCCTTGACGCCTGACAAATAATAATAAATTATTTTATTAACTGAAGAAGGGGAGGGAGAACATGAAGAGAGATAAAGAAGAGGAAGGAAGGAATATATTACCATCTTATTGGAACATAATCACAAACTTAGTTCTCAGATGAGTTAGTTGTCCAGATGTTATCAGACAGTTGTAAACAGCACTTTAGAAAATTCAGGTGTCAGACAGGTTGGTTTTATAGGATCGGAGAGGAGAAAAGTTCTGAGAATGGACAGATCCCTTGGAGGGGAGACCCAGATGGGTGGTGGGATAAACTATTGTAAAGGCTTCTGAAATGGGAAGAGGAGCAACTCTCTCAGGTATCAGCTTTTAGTATAAGAGAAGATCTTGAAGCTTTGGCAAATTTGCCTCAAACCAGCTTCCAAATTTTTACCTGTGACTGTGTCAGTAAGAATCATAGATTCTAGAATCTTTATAATAGCAGCTTTCTGTCTTAAAAATTATATGACTTAGAATGATTACTATTTGCGTTGGCAAGTATGATTAAAAAGCCCAATGTGTTACTAATAACTATCTGCATCCAGAGAAAGAAGTGATAAATAGAAGTATATATAGAATGGTCTGTACATAGATGTACATATGTGTCTTACAGTAGCCACAGAGGAGGGAAGGAAGAAAAAAAGGGGAAAAAAAGAAGAAAGTTATATGACACCTTTATTATGAATTTAAAAGGAATAGGAAATTGTACATATAAATTTGCAGTTATATATGCAATTTCTTTTTTCTATTCTACTATGTTGTGGAAATATATGTTTTATTGCTTTAATTAAGAATACAATACAATTTTTAAAAGAGAAAGAAAAAGAAAAGTTCCCTGCATTTTTCTCAAGGGGGAAAAAGGATTTAATTTCAAGTTCAATTCTATCAATATTTTGACCGTTCTGATTCTGTCATTTAACCTTTTGGCTATTTTTCTCACTTTTGTACTATCTGTACAACTTCTTAATAGTTAGAACTATCCAAAAGTCACAGGTATTATCTTTGGAGGTAATGGGTTCCTCTCCACTAAAGTCTCAAGAAAATTCTGAAAAATAGTTATATCCATTATAAATGATGTTCCTTTTCAGGTATCATTTGGACTAGGCAACTTCTAAAGTCCCTCTGAGTGTTTGTACTATTCTGTGATGATATCTCAAAATAGTATTTTGTGCTAATAGGCCAACAGAGCCTATTAATGTTGGATGAGACCAATTCTTCTGCTTATCTTCTCCAATGTCATTGGCTCGCTAGCTATCAGTCAGTATTATGTTATCCAGTGATTTCAGTTGCTTATACACTTTGCAGTTTCATATGCAAACTGGTTTTTGAAACTTCACCAGAGAAGGTTGAGAATACTGGAAGACTTCTATTCAACAGAAGAAAGTTCCATGCAGCAGTCTGAAAATGCAAAGTGAAGACTTTTCTGAAAATTATAGAACAGTGATGAAAATGATCTAATCCCCAAACTATGTAATATTACTTTTGATTCAATTCAATAATCTTTTTTATTTTAATTTAATTTAAAAAATTAAAATTTTAATTACAATTACATTTTCATATGCCAAACCCTGTACTAAGAAAAATTAAACCAGACAAAATGCAGTTTTTGTCCCTTCATTGTCATTGTCAATCCACATTATGTGACTAGCAGGAAGGGCAAAGGAGGGAAGACATTATTGCCCACATGTAATAGCACATGGGTTCAAAAGATACATGTAGAAAGATAGAGCAAGCTTTAGAATTCAGGTGTTCTGATTCTGCCCATTTTTATTTCTACCATGTTATAAGGTCTCCTACTCCTATGTCAATTGAGAAATTTCTTATGTATTATTAACCTAATCCCCCATGACATATTTGAGATTCTCTTTAAAATAAGGGGTTTAATTCTTTTGATGTTTTAAAATTCTTCAGCAATTTTGTTAAGCTCAGAAGTAAGTTTTATGCATAAAATAAGCAGATAGGACTAAAAAGGAAACCATTAAAATGTTTTTGCAAAAAAAAATCATGATTCCAGGTTAGGAACTCTTGAAATAGAATGTAAGCCCCTTAAAAGCATAGCTAGTTTCTTTCTCTCTCTCTCCCTCTCACCCTTTCTTTCTTTCCCTTTCTTTTTCTTTGTTTCTCCCTTTCTCTCTCTCTCTCTCTCTCTCTCTCTCTCTCTCTCTCTCTCTCTCTCTCTCTTTCTTTTTTGAATTTTCTTGCTCCTAACATACTGGTGCACTGTATGCACTCACTAAATGTCTGTTGAATTGAATTGAATGATGTTATCATTCTTTCACCCAAATCTCTGGAAAGACCCTTTCATGTTCTGAAAGCTTGCTATTAAATTGCCTTTTGCTTTGTTCATTTCATGATGGAATGTCCCAGTTTCATTTCTTTTCTGATTCTTTCAATTTATAATTTAATATCACTCCAATTAAATTACCAAAAAATATTTTACTGACCTATAAAAATGTATCAAAATTCATTTGGAAGAACAAAAAGTCAAGAGTATCAAAGGATTTAATGGGGAAAAAAGTAAAGAAAAGAGGTTTGGCATTACCAAATCTTGAACTATATTGTAAGAATGTAATGGTCAAAGCTATTTGGTACTGGCTAAGAAATAAAATGGTAGAACAGAGTAGACATATAATTTACAGTAGCAAATAAATATAATAACCTGGTGTTTGGCAAGTATAAAAAGTTAAATTTAGGGGATAAAAATTCATTATTTCATAAACATTGTTGGGAAAACTGGATAGCAGTTTGACAGAAATTGGGCAAAGACCAATATTTTACACAATTTCCCAAGAGATCAAAATATTTGCATGACAAATATAGAGAGAAGAAAATACAAGAAAATTTGAAGGACATTATCAAAATTATCTATCAAATTTATGGATATGAGAATAATTTATGAATAGCCAAGATATAGTAAGCAGTATGAAGTATAAAATGATAGTTTTGATTAAATTAAAAGGTTTTTGTACAAATAAAACAAATGTAGACAAGATCAGAAGGAAAGCAGAAAATTTGGGGGAAACTGCATAGATAAATTCTCAGATAAAGATCTCATATTTCAAATATAGAAAGAACTTTGTAAAATCTATAAAAATGAGAGTAATTTCCCAATTCATAAATGGTTAAAAGATATGAATAGGTGGTTGCCCCAATTTCTGTAACCTATTGCCATTCTGATGTTTATCCTTTCTTTATCTTTGAGACTCTTTCTCTCTCTCTCTCTCTCTCTCTCTCTCTCTCACACACACACACACACACACACACACATACACACACACACACACACACACACACACACACACACACCACTTTTCTTTTTTTTTTTTAACTTTCTTGTGGCCTAGATTCTCACTGGGCATATGTTCTTCTTTGTGTCATAGGAAGTAGGTGGGTTAGCCAACACAATGAGGGTACTAGGATAGTGTGCAAGCCTATGTCTTCAGTGGACTCAGACTTTTGCTGAGATGTCAAAGCAATTCTTTTGTCCTATTCTTGCTTCCAGAGAAGGGAAAAGACCCCCATGGTTCTATGAGGCAGCTACTCAGTTCACTAAGGAGGAGACAAAGAGGTAACTAAAATTGATTGTTTCAAAGTCCTTCATTTCCTTTATGACCCAAGAATATGGCAGTAACTTGGAAAGTTGTACCCAGCATAAGGGAAATTAAAATCTCATGGTTTAGAGCATAAACTCCTCAAATGTAGAAGTTTAAGAGGAAAAAGAAATAGTATTCCTGGTGACCTGTATAGAACGAGCCATTTAAAATTATATTGCATTAAATAGCATCTGTGTCAGAGGCAGCTAGCATCTGTGCCAGGCAAGACATGGGCAAGACTTCACATGACAGTCCTGCAAAACTATTTTGGGAAAAGTCTCATCATCAAATATATAGTAGTAGGAATTTGGAATGAATTCTTAAACAGTAACTTCATCACACAGTATCCTTTGGAATGGCAAATTCTTAGGTTGGTGGTCAATGAATTTGGGAATTTCTGCTGATAAGAAGACATTGGCATTATAGGGTAAATTTTCTAGTCACCAAAAGCAATGTTGAATGTTGAAATTGTAGTTAGATAAATTCACCACTTTTTTTTTTCTGACAACTCTTACCTGAGGCTGTTTTAAATCTATAATTCTATCACAAACATACTGTTATACACTGGAACAATGATATTCCCTTACATTCACATACCATAACTTATTCAGCCATTTTCCAATTGATGGGCATCGATTCAGCTTCCAGTTTCTTGCCAATATAAAAAGGGCTGCTACAAACATTTTTGCCCATGTGGGTCCTTCTCCTTTTTTTTATGATCTCTTTGGGATACAGGCCTAATAGATACACTACTGGATCCAAGGGTATGCACAGTTTGATAGCCCTTTGAGCATAGTTTCATATTGCTCTCCAGAATGGTTGAATCTGTTCACAATTCTACCAACAATGTATTGGTGTCCCAGTTTTTCCACATTCCCTCATTCATTGTTATCTTTTCTTGTCATCTTAACCAATCTGAGAGGTATGTAATGGTACATCAGAGTTGTTTTAATTTGCATTTCTCTGATCAATATTGATTTAGAAAATTTTATATGACTAGAAATTGTTTCAATTTCTTCATGTAAAAATTGTCTATTCATATTCTTTGGCCATTTATCAATTAGAGAATGGTTTGAATTCTTATAGAATTGAACCAGTTCTCTCTATATATTTTAGAAATGAGGCCTTTATCAGAGCTCTTGGATGTAAAAACAGTTTTCCCAGTTTACTGCTAACCTTCTAATTTTGTCTGCATTGGTATTGGTTTTGTTTGTACAAAAACTTTCTGACAATATAATCAAAATTATCCATTTTGCATTCTATAATGTACTCTAGTTTTGTTTTGTTTTTTTGGGTGGTGGGTTGGTTGATTTTTTTGGCCACAAATTTCTTCCTTCTCCACATATATGAGACATAGACTACCCTTTGTCCTGCTAATTTCCAGTAGTCCCTTTGGAAAGCAGGATATTTGGAAATGGGTGTTGTGAATTCCTGTGGCTTGAGTTAACTCTCTGATATTTAACTTGTATTCTACTTCAGAAGTTCTTTGCTTTACTATGATATCTCATTATTTTTTTTCTGGTTTGGTTGAAAAGAGATGTAATGGGAACAGGGAATTGTGATCTGTGGGTTTACAATTATTTCTTCTATATTATGGGACACTAGGAGCACAGAACCTCTATAATCCGGGTAAAAAATGTTAAATTTTTTGCCCCCACCCTGGAGAGTCTGATTTTTTTTTCTTTTTCTTTTATGGGATATTTATAGTACCTAATTGTAAAGTTTATGTTGATATTATACAATACTATATTTTTGAGTTTCTAAGCCTTTTCTCTGCCACCTACTGGGATTTGCATGCCCAGATCTTCTGCAAAACTCTCCCCAAATCCAATTTATTTTTTAATGCTGACCTATGATATTAAAATGACAATGGGAAAATCATGACATGGAAGAGGTAACTGTATATAGACAGTTGCCTCATGACCAGATACTTGTGAATAGTGCAAAGAACAGCTTGGGGAGGAGGGAGGATTGGGTATTCATTTTAAAGCCTAAAATTGTTTTCCATGTATAAGTATTTTTTAACCTTTTGGTCTGTAATACGATTAAAAATATTCCAAGTCAAGATAGCAGAATAGCAAATATGTGAAAAAGAGTGGACAAAATCTCTTACTGATGAGAGACATAAGTTCATACTGTGATTCTTTGAGGAAAGGCTGCTGATATGGTGTCCCAAAAGTCTTACTGTAGTTTTAAGCTGTTAAGACTTACAACTACATTAAGGTTTCTAGGACACTTAATATGAGCAATTGCCAGAGGAGTGATTTATCTATTTTTATATACTACATGTATTCCACTAATAGGAAACTTTTGTGTCACTTGCCTTCTAAAAATGGGTGTGTGACCATAATGTGAGGGTGAGCATTGTATTTCAACTTTAAAGTTACTTATTTATGTTTCATGCAGTTTAAGATCAATACAAGACAGTTAGACTTGCCTTGGGCACTGAGAGATTAAATGACTTTTCCTGGGGTCAAACAATCAGTTTATGTAAAGACTTGAACTCTAGTCTTCCTAACTCCAAGATTGACTCACCATCCACTATGTTAGGATTCCTCTTCAAGGAGTGATTTTTATTCAAGGAAAATTTTTTAAACTTTTTGCCAATTATAAAATAGAGGTACAACCTTTGGGAGGAAGAACAATTATATGAGTAAATATGATCTATATTATCACTGACAGAAATTCATGACAATAAAAACAGATTTTGAATTGTTTCTAGTTACATGTATAGTCTCAGAATTAAGAGAATCTGTTCAAATTATGGTCACAAATTTAACCAATGTTGCATTTCACAGCTGGGAGACAGGTACATAATATTTCTGATCAAACAATAAACATAGCATAGATAAAAAGCTCTGGACTAGAATCCAGGAAGTCTAGATTCTAATCCCAATTCTTTCTATTAACTAAGTTGTATGATTAGACAAATAAATTCGTAGTTCTGGGACTCAATTTCCCTTTCTGTAAACTTGAGGAAATTGAAATTCATGATCTCTAAGGGTATACTCAGGTCTCATGTATTTATTTTTACAAATTAATATTTAAAATAATTATAAGAAAAATTTTATCCAGAAATATAATTAATTTTCTAATTTGTCTCACTTGTTACAAATATTGTTCATTTTTTTCTGACATTCAGGATCAGATTTAGGCATCAATTGTGTCTGTCATTATCTAGAAACACAACGTTAAACAAGTTCTTAACTAAAGCATTCTTAACTAAACAATATCTCTAAGCTGTAAATTTTTACTAAATGTCATTATTATCAGTATTTTTATTTCTGCTTTGGGATAGTTTTCTCAGTGATACTTGTGACTTCTTTCAGCCAGTCAGAAAGATTTACTACAAATGGTGTAGAAAATATTACTGATTATTCTGATTCTAACCAGATAAATGAAATCTGAATCTGATTTATTCATCTTCTGAAGTTCTGGAGACAGAAAAAGCTCTTCTTCATTGCCTATGAAACCATGACATTTCTTGCAACAAGGGGAATAAAGCACACATCTTCTAACCTGTGCACTGCAGGATGTCAATGAGAAGGTTATTTATTGCTATATAGAGATATTTCCCATCCATGTTATTTGGCATTTCCTGTCAATAGTCTAGCCTTATTAATGGTACCACTTCAGTAATGTCTTTTGTACAAGATCATGGAATATAGTTGGTTTTGTAGTGGTATCACTACAAAAAAAAGGAGTGGTAGCTAATTGATGGAACCCAATACATTTTCTAGATAGAGTTTTCATGAACTTACATTGTTTCACATGTAGAATATATGATTTCCTTCTATACTTACTGTCTACATTAATTCTATGAAACAAATATAGTAAAATCTCATTTTACATGGGTCATAATCAACTCCATTTCATAAAAATTAATTTCTTTTGAAACAAATTTCCTAATTTCCCCAAGATTTTTCTTGGAACAAAAATCCCAAACTATTTTACCTATAGAATAATGCAAGACAAAATAGGGAAGTATCTCTTTTTTCTCTTTTTAATGATTAATTGAGATATGCAAATTCAATATAATGCATCAAAATCTCATAAAAATTCACATGTATTTAACCAGTCACTCACTTTCTTTCCCAAAGTCCATAGTTTTGTTGGGTTATGGAAAAAGATAGTTTTTTTTTATATATCATGATTTTTCCTAATGCTTAATAGACTTATTTTTCCCTTTATCAAATATTTATTATTGCCTGATACTATAATTGTTTTGCATCATAATGGTAACATATTTCTAGCTGTCACTGCTCATTTAGTTAATAATGTTATTCTGTCTTGCTGGTTGACCCTTAATGATAGTTTGGGAAACATTTTTTTCTGTTCCTGACACTATTTTACTATACCACATTTCTTAGTCTGGATAGAATTTTCTTTCTTTTTGAAAGTAACTTTATTTTCAAAATACATGCAAAGATTGTTTTCAACATATCCTTGTAAAACCTTGTATTCCAAATTTATTATTCAGCCATTCTCCAACTGATGATCATTCACTCAATTTCCAGTTCCTTTCTAATACAAAAAGTGCTGCTACAAATACTTTTGCATCTGTGAACCCTTTTCCATGTTTTAAAATCTCTTTCGGATACAGACCCAGTAGAGATACTGTTGGATCAAAGGATATGAATAAATTTTATAGCCCCTTGGACTTATTTCCAATTTTCTCTCCAGAATGTTTAGATCAGTTCACAACTCCACCAACAATGTATTAGTGTCTGAGTAGGATTTTCACTACTTCACAGTTTAACTAAAGCTTATACTTACCATTCATCTTGTCCTTTCAATGCCCTCATTGTTAAGAAGTAAGTTTATTAGAGGATGGCATTTGTTTACTCCTAGGTGCCATTTGCCAAATAAGAGTAAGAGAATAAAGAATAAATCATTTTCTCACTGACCAACATTGCATTTTCTTTAGGTTTCTTCCATACTATCTTAGTTTTCTTACTATTTAGTAATATTCCTGTTTTTAAATGGTTCTCAAAATTCTCAAATATGTTAGTCATTGAAAATTTAGTATCTTAAAAACCAATAGAAAAGCAAAGCAATGCCCTTTAAAAATACATACATAACAAAAACAGAGTGTCTTTTAATTCTGATTTTACTAAATCCTTGTCTTTGCTCCTGAGTGTGAAAATCGTGTATTTTAAGATCAGCACAAGACAGGAATTCAGGTTAGGGGAAAATCGTCAGTCTTTATTCTCAGTGAAGAAGGATCGGAGGTGGAAGAGAATCGGCAATAGCAATGTGTGCAGCTGAGTCAAGAAGCTAGCTCGACCAGCAGCCACACAACCAGCAGCTCAGAGTCTCGAACCCAGCTCAATCTCCCCCAGCTTCTCTTCCTGTCTCTCTCTCTGCCTCCACCCACCAAAATCGTCATTTCCTATACAACACATCAGGACTTGCACGGAGAGTGGGCAGGGACCATTCTTTATCCAATCATGTATATTAATAGAGTATAGCCCAATTACTATCTAGCCTCATGTACTTGGGACCTCAGTGCATCAACTCAAAACTCAGCCCATTACATCTCCCACTTTCTTTTATTTTAGAACACAGGTGGTCATGCCATCCCTGACTCCTCAGGGAGGTCAGAGCTCCAAGGGAGGTGATCACAGCCTCCTAACTTCTCAGGGAAGGAGGTGAAAGCACCGAAAGGAGGTGATCACAGCCTCCCTGACTTCTCAGAAAAGGCCGTGAAAGCACTAAAAAGGAGATGGTCACACCCTACCTGACATCTCAGGAAGGGAGATGAAAAGCACCAAAGGGAAATGGGGGTTGCTATCAAGTTTCTGGGCTGAAGGGTCTTATTATGCACAAACCCATCAGCATGGTATTACACAAGCACATAGCAATAACGCAGAGGCTATTAGGGATGACCCTCCCCTCAGTCAGTGCAGGCTCGATGTGGTGTAACAAACATGAATTGTACACGCAAGTAGCAGAATAGCAAACAATATAAATCAACATGGTGTTAGAAAAGATCACCAGAAGTCCTAGAAGGTGGGTATGTAAACAACAGTCACACATACACCTTCTTCAGCAGCCAAGAGATAGTCCAAAACCAATCTATTGTCCATTGTTTCACATGTCAGGAATCCAATGATCCCCTGAGTTTTTGGAAGTCCTGAAAAGTCTTTTATGTTAGGGAATCCAATGATTCCAGCAGATTTTGAAGTGTTGTAACAGTCTTATCATTTCTAGAGAATCCAAGTTCCTGAGAGTTTTCAAGTCCCATGTCTCAGAGAATCCAATGATTCCTGAGGGTTTTCAAGTCCTATGGCTCAGAGAATCCAATGATTCCTGAGGGTTTTGAAGTCCAACAATCTTTTGATGTCCATGAGTCAAACGCCATACTGCCACGCTCTTTCAATGGTGAGCACAATGCCAGCACCACGATATTTCTTGGGTCTTCTCCTTTGTTTCAAAGGTCTGCTCTGTCTCTCTGCGATGGACAAGCGAATATGGCTCGTTGGCATCCATCTGATTCCTTCTCCACCTGTAGAGATACAAGCAAACCTCTCCCCAAAGCAGTTAGCCTATCTGGTCCTTTCCAGTCACCACTTTCTGGTCTCTCCACATCATCTGGCGATTATCTAAAGATAGTGGAGCTGTCACACTGGACACTGACCTTCCGAGGGTTATAAAACCTAATAGGGAGCCAGTGCATCTTGTCAAAATCAAGAAGTTAATAGTACAAATAGCTAGATTTAGAAGTTCTCTAGGGTTACCTGTGGCCCCTTTCTTTGTTTTTGGAGTAGTGTCTTAATATCTCTGTTTCTCCTCCACTACTGCCTGTCCTTGAAGATTAAAAGGTATGCCTGTGGTGTGTAAAATTTATACTGTGCACAAAAGTGTGCAAAATGTTTCAAGTATAAGCAGGACCATTGTCTGTTTTATTGCTTGTGGCACACCCATAATGGCAAATGCTTGTATGAGGAATTCAGGGACCACTGGCTGTCTCTTTGCTGCTGGCATTGCAAAAGTGAATCCTGAAAAGGTGTCTACCACAACATGGATGAAAGACAGACGACCAAAAGATTTATAATGGGTCACATCCATTTGCTAGATTTCATTGGGTCTCAAACACAAGGGTTCTTCCTGAGGCAGTGTAGGAGGTAAAGGAAGGCAGGCGTACAGGTTTCTATATGCTCCTAGCTTCCTCTTTGTTATTCCAAATTGTAAACGTAAAGCTCGAGCAGCCTGATGATATTTAGAATGAGATGCCTGAGCTTCTTGGAACAAAGGGGTATTGACCAATATAGTTAGAAGGCTATCTGCCTTTGAATTGCTATCAAATATGGGACCTGGAAGTCCACTATGAGAATGGACATGTATAATAGATCTTACCTGGATGTTTTCTCACTTGTTTGAAGTTTCTTAAAGAGCTGATATATATTAGAGGCTACAATTTATTTGGCTGTGGCAATTTTTTGTACCACACCTACTGAATAGCTGAATCAGATATTATATTTATGTCTCCTGGATATAAGTAAGAGCTAGAATGATCACAGTATAATTCATTCTGCTGAGCGGACTGAAAAGGAGTTCTGACTACTCTCTTTATAGTTAGATCATGAGAGTACAGCACAAATATTATGTTTGATGCATCCGTGAAGATTGTTGGTCCTTGAAGAGGAACTTTAGAAACTTTTTCTTCAAGAGTCCATCGCCAATTATGTAATAGTCTAGTTATCTTTAATGAGACCCATGTAAAATTTGGAGCCATGGCAAAATAAAATTTGCCACTCTGGATGGTCTCACAACACACATTAATTTGTGTATTGGTATAAAAGGTGTATATCTTATCAGGTCTTGTCCCAGATAATTGTATTGCTACTTAGTGGCCTTTAATAAATTCTAGCCACAAGCACTGGGTAGGTGTAAGGCTTGATCTGTTGTGCTGGAGGTTCACCCACTCTATCACACTGTGTCCTTGATGAAGGACTGCTGTGGGTGCCTCTTGTGTGGCAAAACTGATATTCCAAGGGTTTTGAGTGACTCTTTCAACCACATTGGATAAAGCCAGTTCAACTTCTCTCAAAGCCTCTTGAGCTTCTTTTGTAAGCTGGCGTGGTGAATTTAAAGCACTGTCTCCCCTTAAATGTCATATAATAGTTGTAACTGTTAGGTAGTCAAACCTAACACTGGTCGCATCCATTGGATATCTCCTATCAATTTCTGAAAATCATTCAATGTGTTTAGCTTTTCTGTTCTTAAGGAGAGCTTTTGAACTGTAAGCACCTTAGGGTATACTTCATATCCTAAATATTGAAAAGGAACATGTCTTTGAATTTTTTCTGGTGCTATGTATAATTTGTAATTCCTTAGTGTTTCTATGGTCTTTTGTAGACATGCCTCTAACATTTGTTCTTTAGGTGTACATCCCAAAATGTCATCCATGTAATGTAATAGCATAACTTTTGGGAATGCTTTTCTTACTGGAGCAAGAGCAGCAGCAACATACATTTGAACATAGTAGGGCTGTTTTTCATTCCTGTGGCAAACTGTCCATTCATATCTTTTATAAGGCTCAGCTAGTTAATCGCTGAGTACTGAAAAGGCAAATCTTTTCATATCCTCCTTATCCAGAGGGATAGAATAGAAACAATCTAATATCTATGACCCAAAGAGGCCATTCTCTAGGCAACTGAGTAGGAGATGGAAGTCCAGGCTGAAGAGTTCCCATAGTTTCCATCTGTTCATTCACTTTTCTTAAATCCGTTAACATCCTCCATTTTCCAGATTTCTTTTTCACAACAAACACTGGGAATTCCAAGGACTTAGAGAAGGTTTTAAGTGTCCTTGGTCAAGCTGTTCTTATACTATATCTAATAAGGCCTGAATTTTATCTTTTACTTAAGGGCCACTGCTCTATCCACACTGGTGTATCAGTTTTCCATTGAATAGGAACAGGGAAAGTGTTGATGGCTTCAACAGCAGCCTGCTTAAAACCAAAGTACTCATTTTTAACCCTAATTGCTGTAAACGTCTCTTCCACAGATTGATGGGGATTTTTTCAACTATAAAAGGAGTAAAACTCCTGTTTTGCCTTCAAAAGTCCATCTCATAGGGGCAGTACTAACTTCAGCTGCTATTGATTCTCCTACACCAGACATGTAGGTGTCTGCTTTAATCTTTGGCAGTGACTGGGCCAGTTGGCACCTCTAATGACCGTCCGATCTGCACAGTGTTCACCAATCCTTCCAATGGAAGGCCATTTATATAGATTGTGAGCATAGGTCGTCAGTTGTTACAGCTGCTGTCCAGTAAATTGCTGATTTTGTGATCTGAATCAGAATCTGGGTGACTATCACCAGGCTGCTTATTAGGATTCTATGAGTAAACCTGATGCTATCTCCTGGTGATAAGTCACATATTGTCTACCTGTATTGGTGACTGGATATTATCTACAATTCCCAGTTTCACATCGTAGTGTGGATGGACACTGTTTTGTACGTACTCAGGAGGTAAAATGGTCAAGCTTACTGTGCCTGGAGGCAAGGGATTCTAGGCTGGAGAGGAACAGATTTCACTCTCCAGGGGTATCTCAGTTGTCTCAGCTGCATACAACTCTATTCTCCCTAATTGTAATCCTCTTCCATCAGGTTGTTTCTGGCTGATTGATTGTGTAATCCTTTCTGCCATCATATGGCTTCTTTGATTGCTATTGGGGTATTGGCTGTCTAGGTACTTCTGGTGCACCATTGGCTGCCATCATGCCCAAGTGTTTTTGCCTGGGGCCTGGGCTGGGCCCTCATCCTGTTTCCCTGAACCTGTCTACATTCTGAGGCCCAATGGAAGCCTCTGTTGCATTTTTGACATGGATACTGGTCTTGTTCTCCCAACATGTTTTCTCATTCTGCCTCTATACCAACATTGAGCTTTCAGATGCCCTACTTTACCACACTGAAAGCATTGACGCGTCTCTCTAGAAGTCCATTGCTGGAAGGGACCCTGTCTACCCATGTTGGGATCTTGGGAAGTCTGCATCATAGTCTGGCTATAAAAGGCATTTGTACCCACTGGCTATAAAAGGCACAGCGTCTTATGAACTCCTCTAAAGGAGCATCCTTATGCAGTCCTAGAATAATCCTTCTGCATACCTCATTAGCATTTTCCTTAGCAAGTTGCCTTATTAAAACATCTGTTGTTGGATTTTCCCCATTAGTTCTTGTGATAGCAGTCTGCAAACATCCCATTAAAGTCAGCAAAGGCTCATCTGGCCTTGCATTATTTTTGTGAAGGCCTCACCTTTATCATTTTTATTGTGAATCGAATCCCATGCTTTGATAGCATTAGCAGCAATTTGCTCATAAGCTGCTACTGAATAATTAACCTGTGCTGTGATGTCTGCATATGGACCTATACCTTGTAGTAGGTCATAGGTGATCGCAGCATGAACAGCATTTTGACTATTTTGTTGGGCTTGTATCCTACAGAGCTCACTATATTCAGAAAGCCACATGTAATTTTGTCCAGGTTCTAGGCATACCCTTGCTATAGATTTCCAGTCATCAGGAGTCAAGACTTGGAAAGCCAAATTCTGTAACAGCATCTTAACATAAGCTGATGTAGCCCCATAATTAGTGCAGGCCTTATTAAGATCTTTAATGATTTCTAGGTTAAAAGGGGCGTATCTTCGACTTTGTTGACCTGAGGCATTAGACTGGGAAATTACAGGAAACATAAGTGGTTGAAGCTCCCGGATGTCCACACCCTTTTCTTTGGCCTTCATTAAGCCCTCTTGAAGGCTACTCAAGATTGGTCCTGTCACTGCCTCCCCACTGCTCCTCCTCCTCCATCCTGGAGGGTGGAGTTGGTGGAGGAGAGTCAATCACTTGCTCCTGGGGTGGGGCTGAAGCTGGCTCCTGAGGGAAAGGTCACACACCTTGCTCACTTAAGTCTCATGCCCTGTGGGATATGGTCATTAATTCTTCATTGTCTTCTCCTTAATATCATGGCTAATTTGAGGAGGAGGAAGGAGCCACTGGTTTTTTCTTTCTTCTAGGGATTCTTAGTAGCTAACTGAAATACATTGTATAAATAAAATGCTCCATAGAAATTGAATGAGGACCATATTCTCTGAAATGTATGGACATCTTTGTCCAACCCAGGACCAGTTATCTCGAGAGATCTTGCCTCCTCTACGATCCAAGGGGAGATGAGTTTAATATACCACAAATCTCGCTATCTGTTCCTAAGTTATAAGTAACCTATGTATTTCTGTCAGCTTAATCATGCTTTCCATAGCACTACTCTTGGGTGGGTTAGGGGGGATGGAGAGTCTTTAGCTAGCATTTGTCCATTTAGCCAAAAAAAAAAGATTACTGGTTTAGTTTTTAAGAAAATAAGTCTTTATTTGTTATTAACAATACTCACCCAAGTTCCTGGTCACGGAGACTCTTCAGTCCTTAGTTCCCACGTTGCCAAATGTGAAGATCGTGATTTTAAGATCAGCACAAGACAGGAATTCAGGTTAGGGGAAAATCGTCAGTCTTTATTCTCAGTGAAGAAGGATCGGAGGTGGAAGAGAATCGATAGTAAGTGTGCAGCTGAGTCAAGAAGCTAGCTGACCAGCAGCCACAACCAGTATCTCTGAGTCTGGAATCCAGCCCAATCTCCCCAGCTTCTCTTCCTGTCTCTCTCTCTGCCTCCACCCACCAAAATCGTCATTTCCTATACAACACATCAGGACTTACACGGAGAGTGGGCAGGGACCATTCTTTATCCAATCATGTATATTAATAGAGTACAGCCCAATTACTATCTAGCCTCATGTAGTTGGGACCTCAGTGCATCAGCTCAAACCTCAGCCCATTACACCTGAGAACTGTCCTTCTAGCTTTTTCCAGTCTAGACCATCCAGAAATTCTCCAATTTCACTGTACTCATATTTGTGAAAATTGCTTAGGATATGATGGGACTACTTTCCTACTTGGTTTTTTGGGTTTGTTTTTTGTGGTTTGGGTGTTTTTAATGATTTCCCCACTCATTTTCTTTACTACATAACTCCTAATACATTTTTAAGTGTCTTCTCTCTATTTTCTTTTAAAGAAATTTCACTATATGTGTAAATCATGCATTATTGAAACCATTTGAATCTAATTCATTAGTATTTGAAAGTAAGACAACAGCAGTGTTGCCATGCTTCTTTTTTGCTGCCCTAGATGTGAAACTTAGGTCAAAGCTAATTTCCTCTATAGGTGTTCAGGCAATATAAGAACAAGAAAAGATTTACTTGGAGGGAGATTCTTTATGGAAGATTCAATATGATTATTTTATAACTATAGACTATATAACATGAAGAGGCCCAAGACAACAGATCATTATCTTATTATCTTTTAACCTCTCTCTGTTTTTGGACCATTCAACAACATTTTTTGGCCAAGTTTAAAACTGTTGATCTTCTTGGTTGGAATCACATATGCCATCATGACTTGAAATTGCTGTTTGGAAAATTACTTGTTTAGAACTGAAAGGAAAAGTGTTATAAATAAATATAGTATTCTACTGCTCTTTGGATGTCATTTATTTGGACTAAATTTACTTAAACTACTTTAACCTTTAAAAGAAAGGCCAGGAATTTCCCCTTTTCTCTTCTTTTTCTTTCTTTTTTTTGAAATACCTGACTGACTTTCTGGTTTACAAAAAAAGACACCATCATCTTGCAGAAGTTCATCCATTCAAAATAAGAAGAAAAGACTTTTATGTTGTAGGTGTGTGCATGCACGTGCGTGCGCACACACACACACACACACACACACACACACATACACACATACACTTTGTTTCATGAAGTAGTTTGAAGAATAAAGACATTCAAGGTGATTTATAAAGGTCCTAAATTGCAGAAGTCAAGACTGGTATGTGTTAAATGCTCTCAATGGCAGGCCGAAGGATGTCATTCCATATCTAAATGCTTTGGTATTTATTTTCCTCCCTCCATTTGTGATACCGTGCATATTCAAAGTAATATAAAGCAATCATTTACTCTCCTTCCCATATGAAAAATGATGTTGTAGATATAGACATAGCAGGGAATCATTTTTTTTTGTTATTTTTCAATGCATACATACTTACACATCCTTTTGACCACTGATTTTGCCAAACAGTTGACCAAGGTTAATGATAAAGCACTTTAAGTTTTTTAAAGCACTCTACAAATGTCATTTCATTTGATTTACTATTATACCCATTTGACAGATGAGAAAAGTGAGACTAACAGAGATTATACAGCACAGCTTAAAAATGTCTGAGACAGGATTTAAACCTTGGACTTTCTGATTCCAGTAGGCCACTGCTAGACTCAGCTACCATAAGCTAGTTGGAAAGCTCTGTAGGTTTAAAGAAAAAGAACTGCAAATGTCCTTATGTTCTGATCTCCCTGTGCTATGTACTATAGATTTCAGATTAGTTGGAGCCTGGATGTAAGACCCTATTTCCACTCCCAGGGGCAGAGTCACAGAGTCACTTAGTGCTCTTGTTCTTGTTCCTTACCCCAATACATAGCCCTTGGCTAAGACTGCTTCTTGTCCTGCATTACTTAAAGAAACCTTCAACACTATTCCTTGCCCTGGACTCCCACTTTTCAGCCAGATCTTTTCATTCAGTATTTGATTTGTGACCTAGCGCTGGGTTATAACAGATTTTTCAATTGGTTACCGGTTTTTTCTTTCTGGACAGCATCATACCTCTCCCATATTCTGGACCTCTTCTTTCCTTGGTACAAGGCTATAGACTATTTTCAAGCTCCAATATGCATTGCTCCAGAGGAGATGCTCTTCTGATTATGTACCATCACCAATGTTCATGGACTTCTCTCTCTTTTCTCTCTCTGTCTCTGTATCTCTGTCTCTGTCTCTGTCTCTACATCTGTCTCTGTCTCTGTATCTCTGTCTCTCTCTGTCTCTTTTTTTTTCTCTCTGTCTCTCTCTTTTTCTTTCTCATGCTGGACATGAAAAATTGCTCACTACAATTTTTTTTTTAAAAAGTAGATTTCCCACCAGAACATGGTCTAATATATTTTCTTGATTTTTATGGAGTAGTAAGGAAAAATAACAAGGCTATACTGTTTCTTTCTTCTCTACCATCTTGACTGGTATCTTCGGTCAAAAGACATGAACAAGTTAGTGACTTTCCTTATGTTTAGTTTCTAAAGTTTTTATAGAATGGTTGGATAAGTTTAAAATTTGATTTAAAATTTAAAATTCAAAGTATTGAATAGCATTTTTATATTTTCATAATTCCCTTAAAATTTTCTGTTTCCATCTTATGTTATCTTTGTTCATTTCATAATACTGTTTTTTAACAAGTTATGTTCTATTCCCTCTCCACTCCTAATCTAATGTTTCAGAGTCTAATTTCTTAAGAAAAGGGTTTTTTCTCTCTATATTTCTCCATATATCAATTATAGAAGTTCCACGTAGTAAAGAAAGAACAATGGACTTTGCCAACATGTTTTAATAATTGTATTTTCTTGTTTTTTGATCACTGGCAAGTCATTTAACCACTTTGGAGTGTCATTTTATTGATACTGAGACTCAGGGAGTTGAAGTGACTTTTTAATGTCAGGTTGCTGGTTAATATCAAAGGCAGGATTTGAATCCACTCATTTCAGAAGCAGTGTTCAGAAGCAGAAAGTCCATTTCTGTATTTTCTATGACATTTCTAATCTAAAACAAAACAAAATAAAACTTTATTTCTATATCTTGGTCAGGCCAGAAGTGCAAGGACTGTTAAGGGACCCAAATCCATTCTGACTGACACAGTTTTGATTTTCTCTGGTTAAGCTGTGCAGTGTTTCTTTCCTCCTTAGGCTAGGCAAGGCACGGTCAACCATATCAATGCCAAACTTCATATGGACACACAAATCAGCTCATCCTGCTGCTCTTGGAACCCCATGCTCTCTCCCTCTCTTCCTCCTCTGCACTGCCCCCAATCCCATCTCAGTTTTAGAGATCTGCTGGGCTCTGTCCCCTAAGTATGGGATTGCAGACATGTGTCCCCACATCTGGCACACCAGATCTATTTTACACTATTGATCCATTTGATCTGTTGGTTCAGAAAAACTGAGATGGAACAAAAATTCTATCAGGACCAATGTATATAGCAGATTTATGACTCAAACACAGGTCTTTTGTATTAAGATTCCAGTTCTCTATCCCTTACTTTGTATTGCCTTTAATAATCCATTTATTAAGGAAAATTCATATTCATAATTAATTTGTCCAAAAATCTAAAGACTAACGTCCGTAAAGACAAGGTGCATGAATATTTTGTAGTTACTTAAGTGTGTCCATATTGCTCAACTAATGTAGAATGTAAGCTCTTTATACACAGCAACTGCTTCATTTTGTTGCTGTTGTTAATTTTCTGTCTTCTGCATCCAGCATTTTGGTCCAAAATTGGTAGTTGTAGAATTAGTCTAAACTAGATTATAAGTCACTAAATAAACATTTATTGATGTCTTTTGTACACTGAGCACTGTGTTAGGTTTTTTGGGGAGAACTTGGGAGAATTCCTCCCAACTCTGAAATTATATGAATTGTATGTTGTTGTATCCTGAGTGATTCTCTGTATTTATATCTTTATTTCCATGATTTTTGTATAAAACATAAAAGATATCATGAATAGTTTTGTTTTGTTTTTTAATTAGTGTAATTCTATGGGTTAAAAACTAGGCTACATAAACACTTAAAATTAGAGGCTACCATAAACTGACTTGTAAGTGCTAAGACTTAAATTTTCCGTACAAACATTTACACCTCAGAAATTGTCAAATGTCACAAATCAGGGCTTAATTTATTATTTTGTTGATTGTCTAAATTTATGAAAGCGATAGATAAAATGTTAAGGCAGATTAAATTTTACAAGTGTTATGTATATATTGTTTTTCCAGAGAACAAAACAATTATTGCCATATCCCCAACCTGAAAGGAAATTAATCAGGATGTGATGACTATGTAGTGTCAATTCAAGTCAAACTAAATGTCTTCAGAATGGTTTAGTGTCCAGTATATATGTGACTGATGGGATATTCTTAACAAATATAATCCATTACTGGACATTGTGGAATACATGTGTAATTTTAGATTTTATGGATTAACTGGGAGACTGCTTGAGTTCAGGAGTTTTGAGTTGCATTGTGCTAAAGCTGATCAAATGTCTATTTTAAGTTCAAGTCTTGGAAGCAGGGGTTCTGAAAACGCCCAGGTTGGAAACACAGAATGGGCTAAAGGTTCTATTAGATTCATGAGAAAATTATTTTTTTAAGAGTGCATCTCCACTCAAGTTGGAAGTAGAGATGCACTCTTAAAAAAAAGAAATAATTTTTTTCTGAGTTATGACTTTAATGGCAAAAAGATCAAAGATAACAGAATCTGAGAATGTTGCAGTCATATAGGACATTAGAAGATAATCTAGTCTAGGAATTCTTAATCATTTTAGCATGTCATGGACCCCTTTGGCAGTCTAATGAAGCCTATAGATATTCTCAGAACATTTTAAATGATTAAAATAGAGAATATCTAAGATTACAAAAGAAAACCAATTATATCAAAATATGCATTAAGTCTACAAAACCCAGGTTGAGAATCTCTGATCTAGTGTAAAATCATAATTCTGCAGATGAAATTGATGTCCACACAGTCAGTTATGCATGGTTGGCTGACATACCCCTGATAGAAGTGTTTGGCATTTCACAGCACTGTAGTAATCAGATAAAGGGCAGCTAGGTGACAAGGTGGATAGAGTATTGGACTTGGAGGCAGCAAGACCTATCTTTCTGAGTTCACATCTAGCTTCAAACACTTCCATTGGCACGATCAGAGACAGATCACTTAACTCTTAGTTTCCTCATTTGGAAAATGAGCTGGAAAAGGAAACGGCAAACTACTCCAGTGTCTTTTCCAAGAAAAACTCCAAAAAGATAATGAAGAGTTAAATACAATTGAAAAATGATTAAACAATCACAATAAAATAATCACATAAACTTGGTGAAGATTACACTTTCACTTCATTCACCCCTCCACTCCTTAGAGGGACTTGAGAAACTTGAGTGGTAGTCAAAAAAGTATAAGCTCCAAAGGACAGAACAAAGAAGAGAACTAGAAACTGTGACATAGTTTTTGCTTCTCATCAAGGCAATAGATCATAAGAATAAATAGTAAGTATCCTATGATGATGGTGACTTGACTTCTCTGTTTGTCTTTAGCCATTGCAAACACATTTTATTTTTCTTATGGGATGTCACAGGAGGGAACTGGATAGTCAATCTGGGCTGATTAACTTATAAATGTTATCTCTAACTAATGAGACCTAGTGTTAGAACAGGTTAACATTAATCAGCTTTTATTTAAGACTTTAGCTGCAGGGTACTTTCCCTCTCTTCAAGTTTATTTGAGAAAAAAGCATGTACCTATATTAGAAAGACAATCTGAGATATCCAAGGTAAGATAGCTTTTAAATGTCATTTAATCTATCCGACTTTAAGATCACAAAATACAGCTATCTGGTTGCATTGTTGCAATTGTTACATTTAATGTGGAAGGGCAACAGAATACATTAGCAGCTGCCATAATTTGAGTAGGAATGTGTAACAAAGTATGATGGACATATAGAAGAAATCTGTTAAGGATGGCCAAAAAAAAAGCAATTTCAAATATAAGTTAAGGGAACCTCACTGATTGATACAGACTAACTATCCTATTTCACACCAACCAGAAATAGTGTTAAAGTTTTGGGAAGTATGTATGTATCTGGAAGCAGAATCACAACTAGCCTTGGCAAGTTTTCATAGGTGTACAGTGGATATAGATCTGGATGCAGATAGCATCTATCTTCATAGATCCTTTGTGATTAATTTGGATATTTATAATAGTCAAAGTGATTTAGTTGCTCAAAGTTGTTCTTAAAACAATATAGTCATTATTATATATAATGTACTCTTAATTGATGGAAATAATGTGAATAACTGTCAAATCATATTTGGATTTTAAAAAGGAACCTCATAAAACCAATATAATGATATACAACTTACATAGAATTTTAAGATTTACTTTGCTAATATTATATCATTTTATCCACACAAGTCTAAGAGGTAAATTCTATTATACACATCTTGCAGATGTTAAGGTTAAATAATATGTGCAAGGTCACATAACTAATGGAAATCTGAGGCAGGATTAAATTCAAGTCTTTCTGGCTAAGCCCAGCACCCTACTCATTACGCCAGAGGTTCAGCTACATTACCTCAGTCAATTAGCATTTATTAAGCATCCACTATGTATCAGGCATTTTACTAAATACCAGATCAAAACAAAAAATCAAAAAATAAATAGTTCCTACTCACAGAGTTGCAAGTCCACAGGATTGTCTAAAATAAATTGAAGATTGAGTGAACTACAAGCTCAATATGAGTCAACAGTGAAATAGTCAACCTCATGTTGTCCAGGACTAGGAAAGTGTTTGTTCTCTTGGATTCTGCTGATCAAACTATATCTGCAGTACTTGCACCTTGGCTCAGAAATGCACCTAATGATCAAATGATATCTGGAGAAGCGTACTTGGATGGTACCTTTACCAGAATTTGACCTTCATCAATATGAAATGCAAAGATTCTTCTTTCTGAAATGTTGATCCATTAATTTTAGGTATACCATAGAAAGCCAAACTGAGTAAATCTCTTTTCCAACTCAGCTTTCACAGTCATTTGAAGCCTTTTTTTCTCTAGACTCAATATCCCAAATTCCCTCAGCTCATCTTAATAGAGAGTGATCCTGAAGCATTATAATGACTCTTCTCTAGAAATATTTTAGTCCAACATTGTCTTTTGCCTTACTTCTTACCTACCCTTTAATTACTGAATGGGTGTTGCATCAGACAAACTGAGAACTGTTAGGGACCTTAGCTTAAAAAGGCCAAGGTCTCCTTCCAAAGTCATTTCCAATCATTCTGATCTATATCTGGCCTTTGGATCCATATGTTTCCAGAGGAGAAAAAAAACCCTCTCTTCCTCTACTATAATTCACTTGCAAGACATAGTAACAGCCTCCCAATATTGTCCTCTTCAAGAATAAACAATAAATATCAACAATCTGTGAGTATTAGTAACTATTACTCTGGGAACCCAAGTAACCAGTTCCACTTGGCTAACACAGATCTTTCCTTCCATTATTTCTTTCTTTTACTCCTTCCTTCCTCCCCTCATACCTTACGTTCATCTTTTTCTTCTTTTCTCCTTTCTATTCTCCATCCTCTCTCTCTGTCCACGTAGGACAAACATAAGGACAAATAACAATAACAACTTTCTAATACTTTAACTCAGCCTTCATACTCATCTGGTCTTGTTTTCTCTAGATTCAATATCCCAAGTTCCTTCAATCAGTTCTGATAGAAATTGATCCTGAAGCCACTTACCATTTTCATAACCCTCCTCTAGAAATACTTTATTTTACCAATGCTCTTGCTAATGCGTGGTACCCAGAACTGAAGGGCATATTATAGACATGATTTGACCATCTCAGTGTCTTTCTGTACCTCATCATGCTAGATATTATATTTCTATTAATTTAGAGTAATATAGAATTAGTTATTTGCCTGACACATCACACTGACTTATATTGAACCTCCAGCCCACTGAAATCCCCAGATCCTCCTCAGATGAACTGCTTTGAAGTCACAACTCCATCTTTTCTTTGAATTGTTATGTTTGCCCTACTAAATTTTATGTCATTAGTTTCAGCCCAAAACTCTAACCTACTGAAATTTTTGGTGGC
Source organism: Sarcophilus harrisii (assembly GCF_902635505.1). NCBI lineage: Eukaryota > Metazoa > Chordata > Mammalia > Dasyuromorphia > Dasyuridae > Sarcophilus > Sarcophilus harrisii. The sequence goes on along the minus strand of NC_045428.1, from coordinate 419,895,259 downwards.
TTGATTCTATACTCCAACATGTTATTATCCTCACAGCTTTATACTATCTTCATATTTGTTAACTATGCCATCCATATCTGCATCCAAGTCACTAACAAAAATTTACAACAGCAAAAGGCCAAGTACAGAGTCCCAGCACACTACTCTAGAAATGTCTTTCCAAATTTAAATCAAGTCATTAACCAGTATCCTTTGTGTCTGGCCATTCAAACAGCTCCCAATTTACCCATGCTGGCACAAAACTGCATGGCATAATACTGTATAGTTGTAAAGCATAACCATACTACTATATAACTCACTGAATCTCTCCATCTTGTCCAAAAGAAAAACTTAAGGCTTTGTGTAATGCTTTGCTAAAATCTAAACAAATTATATGACATTCTTCTCATCTACCATGGACCATTACAATGACAAAAACCTTTGGCAAGTATGTATCCCCCATTTTATTCCAGGTTTCACATAATAACCAGAGGATGAAACCAAATAATCTTTCATTATATTCTTTACAGAATCTTTTTATGATCACAACATATCATCAACTTTTCTTATAAATTTTTATTCGGCCCTTTTATATCTAAAGATAAAGATAACCAAAAAAATAAAGAACTTGGGGGTTTTTTCTTTGATGTTTCATCATTCTTGGCAACAGTTTTATCCTTTCTTTGATCTTCTGGCTTTCCCCAATATAACTACTACAATAACAATCTCCCTCCTTGCCAGTCATTGTTATTGTCAAGTCATTCTCTGTAGAGAGCCACAGATAGTGGAGGAACTCTCAGTGAGGTATAAAACCCTTCAGCCCATACACCCAGAGAAAGAACTCTGGGAGATGAGTAAAAATCATTACATTGAATTCCCAATCCCTATATTTATACCCACCTGCATTTTTGATTTCCTTCTCAAGCTAATTGTACAATATTTCAGTGCCTGATTCTTTTGGTACAGCAAAATAACAGTTTGGTCATGTATACTTATTGTGTATCTAATTTATATTTTAATATATTTAACATATACTGGTCATCCTGCCATCTGGGGGAAGGGGTTGGGGGGTAAGAGGTGAAAAATTGGAACAAGAGGTTTGGCAATTGTTAATGCTGTAAAGTTGCCCATGCATATAACCTGTAAATAAAAGGCTATTAAATAAAAAAAAATTTGTAAATAAATAAATATCCATCTCTGAAAGCAAAAAAAAAAAAAAAAAAAAGTATTCCCTTTTCATTTTTTGATACTGGCAATTTGATTTTTTTTCTTTCCTTTTTCTAATCAAATTAAGTAAAGATTTATTTATTTTACAAAAAAAAAACAAAAAACAAAAACACCTTCAGCCCAGAGGGAACTTGCTGACAATATCTAGTTTGGCTCTTATCTCCCCCTTGGGGGCATCTCAGCCTTCCTAAGAAGTGGGGGGGAAGGGGAGGAGTTGACAAGCTCAATTCTACTTGAAGCAGAGATGATTGCAGTAAAGAGGCATTTACATAATAATAGCAGGGTGCTTATAGTTAGCACATGTGCAGTGTGCTGTGGTGATGTAGTTGTATTAAGATATTTAAGACTGAGAGAACTTGAAATAAATGGACTCCATATCTGAGCATCCACGTGGGTCCCTGACTCATCACTCCTCCTCTAAGACCAAGGACTTGGGCTGGTCACAAGATATGCCAGAGTGCTAGTCCAGACAGTACAGTACATTTTGGGACCCCTACGTGGGGCTCTAGAAAGCACACAACAATCCTCAGCTTTAGTTTTCCCAACAATTCTTACAGTACCCTGCTTCTAATTTGTGTATATCCTGTTACTTTCCCTTAGTACCATATTCCTTACCAATTGTTTTTTTAATCTGTGTTTATCAGTGAGTTCCCCATGTGAATACATTATTGGTCCTTCTAGATTACCGTTCTTTTGTCTCATCATAAAATTGTTTTCTTCAAGGTTTTCTATCCCTTTTCAGTTGCCTTGTACTATAGAACTTTAAGCTGTTAAATCCCAGCTATATTTTCTCTGAATTCTTTTGAATTTGTTCTTTCATGATCTGGGGTACTTGTCTATGGCAGCATTTTTCTTCTTCTTTATTGAAATTTCATAAAATATCAGCTTCTTCTCAAGCGTCTCATAATTCCCAAGCCATCAACCAATCCCTGTTGAAACTTGATTCTAGAATAGCAGATCTCACTCTTAATTCCTCTAACTTTTGAAAGATTAAATTGTCAAGCTAAGTCCAGAAAAATTAGCTGGTTTGCTTTGGTAAGAGTTATAGTAAATGTCTGCATAAATGGAAAATTCTCATCAGTTTTATATGGTAACTAAATCCTGCAAATGATCCATTTCTTAATTCTTCATTTTTTATCTTTCCATGAACTAGTTATTATATAAAGATGATTGGTTGTTAACACTCTCTTTCTTATCAGATTAACTTGTATTTATGTATTTGTTTACAAGATATATCCATAAGGAGAATGTAAACTTTCCTAGCATTGGAACTAATTTTTATGTCTTTGTATGTCTAGTGCTAAGCATAATGTCTTGTACATGATGGGTGCTTAACAATGCAATTGCTGAATTTGAATTTGCTTAATATATTGCTTCTGTCTTTGCTTCCACTAACATCCAAATCTTATCTACTGATGCTTGCCCTCTTATAACTGTATTTCCTCATATAAGTTATCTTCTTAATCCATAATTCCATATGCCTTCATAACTGTTGTATTTTAAATGTTAGACCCTCCTACAGTCACATTTTCAATCTTGAGTCCTATCCTAAAGCTCACTGATACCTATGCTATTATTCAATCATTTCAATAATGTCTCACACTTAGTGATCCCATTTGGGGTTTTCTTGATAAAGATACTGAATGGTTTGCCATTTCCTTCTGCAACTCATTTTACAAATGAGAAAACTGAGGCAAACAGGATTAAGTGACTTGTCTAGGATTACATAATTAAGTGTCAGAGGCCAGAATTTGACTTTAGAAAGATGTCTTCCTGAGTTCCAGATGTGACACTCTATGCAATATTCTTCCTAAATGCCCCTACTTAGCTGCCTCTTGATATATATAAGATCAAAATTATGTTGAGATCCCATTTCCAGCTTACCAAACAAATAAAGGTACAAAGGGACTTGTGACCATATTTAATCAGACTTGTCATAAGTTGTAGATTAATTGTAATTAATTTATTTAGAGAGAACAACACATTTAGTTCCTTTCAAAATGGAAGATGTGACTAACTAGTTACTATAAGAGAAAAAGAGAAGTGAAGAAGGGGAAAAAATAAAGAAGAGTAGGAAGGTGAAGGGAGAGACAGGTGGAGATAGAGGCAGTCAGAGAGGCAGATTTATTAGATAATATAAAGAAGATGAAACACAGACACAAAGAGAAAAAAAAGATGTCCTGAATAGGCACACATACAAAATAAGAGAAGTATAAGGTAGAGAGGAGAAAGAAAAATGGAGGGAAAAATAGGAGATATGATTTCTAGACATGTTTATGTAGAGGGACACAATGTGAGATAGAAAGAACATGGAATTTAAAATCCGAAGACCTGAGCTCAAATTCTGGCTCTTCCTTCCTTCCTTCTTTCCTTCCTTCCTTCCTTCCTTCCTTCCTTCCTTCCTTCCTTCTTTCCATCCTTCCTTCCTTCCTTTCTTTTTTTCTTTCTATTTATATGATCATGGACAAATCACATTTCTTTATCTGTAAAATGAGAGGTTGGTTCTTCATGATTACTAAATTTTTTCCCAATCTTAAGATCATACAATGTGCATGAGAGTGCTTGAAATATTCCTAAGTATCATAAAAATTTAAGATCCTATTTTCCCCTATCCTTTTGGTGCAGTCCTGAATAACTGGGTGCAATTGGCAGAGAAAGAATGAAATATTGATGAAATTGCTCTCTCAGGCAAGCAGGTATCAATTTAACCTTATGCCCCACCTTGCTGTGTCCAGCCAAGAAACCCAAGTTATATCATATCCCTGAAATGGTTTCCCCTATAATTTTATCCATGTCTCAAGTCCTCTTTGCTGAATTCCTCGTAGGGGTATAGCCCACTTCTGCTTGGTGGTGTTTTTCCCACACACTTTCCCTATTCCCCCTCCACCATGTTTCATACTATTTCTCCTCTCATCCCTAGCTATGCTTTATGGTACCTTTCTCCTTATTATAGCTAACTAACTATGCTCTCCCAACTCTATTTCATATTTACCAGTCTATAGTATTTTTTCATTTTGTCTGTAACCTCTTCTCCTAAATAAACTTACCTTTTCCCAAAGAGAATGGCCATTGTGAATTCTTCACACTACCAAATCCCTATATATGCTGCCTACAATTACATCATTTAGTAATTAAGAATTGCTCTCCTACAGCCACATCATTTGGTATCTCACCCATATCACAAATATTATGTTACTATAAAAGGCTTGTGCTTACAGACATCAGACATGAAATTTGACCTGATTGGGTTAGGCTTAATTAGAGCTCTTCTGAAAGGGAAGATCTAAAAGACTTCTCTAAATGGTCTCTTCTAACCCTAGGATTCTAAGAAAGACTAGGTCATAAGCAAAAATACTGAATTACCTCATTCTAGTGAAAGACTTCATCCCCAAAGTCTTCCTACTCACTTCTAACTGTTCCCTAGCCAACGAACTCTCATTGAGGAATCAGTCATCTCTAGTCAAGAAAGCAGTCAATAGCTAATTCTGTTCAAACCAAAATATCATTTGATATTGTTTTTAGAAGCCCTGAAGAGAAGCTATTAAAAAAGAATTTTAATTTAGATAGGTGACTTCTTTTCATCTAATTAGTGGTACTCACAGAGTGTTTCACTTTACAGTAGAGGACAGTCTGGATGACACTGGTAATTCATGTGGTGTTTAAATAGTTTTAACTATTGCTTTACTTCCATCAATTTGAAGACTAAAATTATATATATGTTCTTTTTCTAGTTTCTTCCAAAATAAAAATTCCCTAAGGTCTACTCTGACTCCAACTTTTCTTCTACAATACATAAATTAATTTTTCTAATATATGGAACTATTCAAAATCTTCTAGACAAGAAACATTGAACAAGACTAAGTCAGAGAAAATATGGGAAAGCTTGGTTTATTGAAAAAAGATTCCAAATATACAAATAATTATGGTTTTAATTACCAACCTATCAAAAATCCATCATGCAGCATTTTCATCTCAAATACACCAAAAAATTAAAGATTATTTGACTTGCTGCAATTAAACAAAAGTACAACCATTATGGGGCCACTGTTTTCCATACAAGTAGGCTGGTTTTAAAGATTTGTGGGGTTTTTTGTTTGTTTTAAAGCAACAACATTATCTGCTCAGTGGCCCAGCAAGAAGGTTTTGTTAACAAATTTCTCCCAAGTTTCCATAGAAATGCATTGATTGGAGCATAATTTCAGTTAATATTTCCTTCTCCCTCAGACTCCTCTGCTTGCTTACACTAACCATGCACCTTCCCCTTGCAGTCGGTTTCATCTTTTGTTCGGCTCAGTAGGTTTCCTAACTGGTGGATTTTATTGAGTTAAATCAAGCTGTCACTTCATCTGCCTGAAGGATGACTCAAATACAACACATAATAATAAAAGAAAAGTAGGATAAAATAATCTTGTCAAGCCAGAAAAACTGATTGCTTGAAGTTGTAGCCTTCAATCAATACACTAATTCCACAATTTATACCTCTTTCAATTGGAAAGGAAAGAAACCCTGATATGGTATTTCTTGGCTCACTGACCAACTTTGACCTTCTATCTATGTGAATATAGGATTAGCAAGTGCTTTTGCTTTAGTGAATTGCCTATAAAAACAGAAAAGCAAATAAGTGGCATTTGAGACTCCAACTAACTTTATTAATTTAAAAACAAAAGGGGAACCATGTAGTATTTAAGTGGCAAGTCTCCTAAAATGATGATATTTTTTGCACCTGCAGCTTGGTATCTTGGGTCATTAGGAAAGAATTTTATATTAGAATTTGTGGCACTTAACAACCTTAGCACTTGACATGGCCTCTAGCCCCCAAAACTCCTTTCTTTGTTTAGAAACAAGTAAAACAGGTAACTATGGCATCTATTTTACACCACAGTCAGAACTCTCTCCATTTGTCTATTATGCTGCATTTTTCTTACAAAATATATATACTTATTTGGCTTCTAAGTCTGTTATCTATGTTCAAATAGTTTCCACCCATCTATTGAATTATAACAATCGTTTTTCAAGTGGTATATGAACTTAGTTTATCATCCATTAATTCTTTTATAATAGTCTATCATTTTCAAAAGTGGCTTTTTTATTTGTAAATTGTAATTAATTTACATAGCTTTTAGAATCAATAAAAACACTCCATTTCAAAATTCCTGACGCTCTTTGGCTGTCAGGTTTCTGCTTTGCTTTCATAATTCCTCCCCTGCAGGCACAAACCAGAAAATAAAAATTCTTTGTTTAGCAAGCCTTTTATATTTCACCAGGCCACCTGCTTAACTTGGGTAGCAGCGTGCAATCAAAAAGGGTCTCAAATATTGGTAGTCTTGTTCTGTCCTGAATTAAAAAAAAAAAAAAACTACACAGAAATTAAAATTCTGGTCAGTGCTATTTCTTTAAATAATAAAAACTAAAATATCGCATGAGCTAATGAATTTTTATTTTAAAGTTACATATTTTATGGTGATTTTTAAGGGGCATTTTCTCTCATTCTTCTTCATTAATTAACATTTATAATTTTTTAATGAAAACTAGAACTATAAAAAAATTAAAATTCATCATCCTAGAATATTCTAACCTTCACTTTGTCTGGATTGGACACAAGCAAGCTCTTTTTCACTTTGAACTATTCAATTGGATCCAGAGGTGTATATTTGAACTAGCTATAAGAAGCTTTTTGCAATCTAAACTTCAGAGTGTTGATTGAATAGAGTGGCTCATTCTCCTCTCCTGATTTTGGAAACCTTATTTCCTTCAAAGTTCTGATCAAAGCCACCTCCTACAGGAGGTATTTCTCCCTATTCCTTCTTTGAAGTGCTAGTGTGTCTGTGCTCACACAGTTACAAGTGCATGCACGTGTACACAAATACCCTGGTATTTATTCTGTACATTGTTGGATCAACTTAAATGTAAATATATTGTTCCCCTCCCCTTCACCCTCTTGGAATGTCAGCTTTCTGAGGACAGAGGACTTTTTCTTTCAGTATGCTCAGCACCTACCAAAGTACTTGACTGTGACAGGTATTGAATCAGTGCTTACAAACTGATTCATAACAGTCATATTCAAATTGCTACCAGTCTTCTAAAAGCACTACATTTGGACTGTATATAGAGAAATAGGAAGATGGGGAAGGAATGGGTCACTTGCCACTTCTCAGCTCTGACTACATAATACTTAGCTCTGGCCAGATACCTGCTATATCTATATGTCTCTTGCGTTTGGAAAAAAAGAAAAAGAATAGTTAGGAAATGGAAAGATAAGGTAAAGAAAGAAGAGAGAAAAGCAGAAAGAATATTATTGAAAATATTTCACAATTCAGAAGGGGGGACTTAGAATTAAATTCCCTTTAAAAAAGTTTCTCTCTCTATCTCAAGCCTTCTGTTATTCAGTCTTTCTAGTCAAGTCTGACTTTTTGTGACCCCCCCTTTGGGGTTTTCTTGGCAAAAACACTAGAGTGATTTGCCATTTTCTTCAGCTCATTTTAAAGAAAAAGAAACTGAGGCAAGTAAGATTAAGTGACTTGTCCAGGCCAGATTTAAATTCAGGAAGATGAGTCTTTCTGCCTCCAGGTTCAGCAATTCCATTCATAGTTTCAACCTAAGTCCCCAACCTCAAGGACTGAATTAAGCCAAATTCTTTCTTTTCATTACCTACATTATATAATTCCATAAACTTTTATTAGTTGCATACTGTACATATATTCACACTTGCAGGAAAATGGAACTTTTTCAATTTGGCACCAAAATAATCCAGCAGTTCTGGGCTCTTTCAAATCCAGTGTCATTTCTGACCTGTTTTTTATTCCTTCATATTATTTTGACATTGATCACTCTTTATCATTAAACCCTTCCTGAGCCCCTCCTTCAGTCTCTTTTAGACTGTTTTTCTTATTGTTTTAGTTCTTCCCCAAATTTGGCCCCCTTCACTTGTGCTTCATCTTTCTCCCCCTTATCTGTGGGTATCCCCAAGTTTTCAGCCTTTGATTTACTGCTCTACATTCAGTATACTCTCTTTCTCTCTGAGAAGTCGATATCCCCACATTCCCCACAGCTAAAACTGTGGAATCGCACTCCAGGTAGCTGAAAGTCAGTAACCAGAGGGTTAAACAAGAGGTCAGGAATTATATTGGAGGTCAAGGCAAGCAGACAGTTTGGAACCAGGGAGGGTGGTCAGAGTAGGAGCAGAAGGTCAAAGCTGAGGAAACAATCAAGAACCTGAGATCACACAGAAAGCAGAGGTCAAGATAGGGCAGTGGGTCAAGATCATTCAGGAGAACAGAACTTGACACAATATATTAGGAACAAGGGGATCTTGTACTGAGATAAGACTTCAAAAAAGTTTCTTATCTTCTCCCATTTGTAGCAGGAACCAAAAAACTGCTTTCTTAAGATGGGGATGACCCAGGACTTGGAGATCTAGGTTCCTATTAAAAAGTCTGCCACACCCAGCAGAGCAACTTTTTCCTACAAAGAGGATTATAGAATCTCCATCTCCAACTTTAACCTCTTTCACTAGATACTGGATATCTCTATTTTCTGCCATGAGCTTCAGTCCCTTTAAAATCAAACATCTTCCTTACAAAATTATTCCCCTTCTTAACATCTGTATGTATACATATACAAACACACATTTGCATATGTATGTGCACATACATATACATATATGGGCATGTATACATATATTGTAGTATTTATATGAAATTCTACATTTATGTCATATATCACTGGTACTAAAATACTTGTAATAATTATATAAGCTCAAAGTCTTTGAGTCATCTTTTACTCTTCTATCTCACCTTCCCATGTCAAATTAGTTACCGAATCCTTCAGAGTTTTCCTTTTCAATATCTGCTTCCTTATTTTCCGCATTATTCTATATTTCTTTCACCATTAATTTATTCCATTCAATTAGTTCATTTCATTCGCATGTCATTTATAACTTGTTTTCTTATTTCAAATTTCCCTTCCTCCTCTTTCACATATCCAATTCATTTTATTTTTTATTAAAGTTTTTTTTTTATTTTTGAAACATACACGGATAATTTTTCAGCATTAACCCTTGCAAAATCTTGTGTTACAATTTTCCTTCCACCCTCTCCCCTAAATAGCAAGTAATTCAATATATACTAAATATGGTAAAAAAATATATATATGTTAAATCTGATATATGTATACATATTTATACAATTGTCTTGCTACATAAGAAAAGTCAAATCAAAAAGGAAAAAAATGAGAAAAATAAAATGCTAGCAAACAATAATATAAAGAGTGGAAATGTCACTCAGTTCCACACTCAGTGATTCACACTCAGTTCCCACAGTCCTCTCTCTAGGTGTAGATGGCTCTCTTCATCACAAGATCATTGGAACTAATCTGAATCATCTCATTGTTGAAAAGAGCCATCTTCATCAGAATTGGTCATCATATAATCTTGTTGTTGCCATGTACAATAACCTGGTTCTGCTCATGTCACTTTACATTAGTTCATGTAAGTCTCTCCAGACCTCTCTGAAATCATCCTGCTGATTGTTTCTTATAAAATAATAACACTCCATAACATTCATATACCATAACTTATTCAGCCGTTGTCCAGTTGATGGGCATCCACACAGTTTCCAGTTTCTTGCCACTACAAAAAGGGCTGATACAAACATTTTTGCACATGTGGGTCTCTTTCCCTCCTTTAAGATCTCTTTGGAATATATGCACAGGAGAAAGAAACACTGTTGAATCAAAGGGTATGCACATTTTGATAGCCCTTTGGGTATAGTTCCAAATTGCTCTTCAGAATGGTTGGATCAATTCACAACTCCTAACAATGCATTAGTGTCCCAGTTTTCCCACATCCCCTCCAACATTTCTCATTATCTTTTCTTGTCATCTTAGCCACCCAATTCATTTTATGCATCATTTACATGTTTGTTTGTTTGTTTTTAAAAAAATTTTGGTATTGTTACTTCACGTTCAAAGGCCTCTGATGGCTCCCAATTGCTTACAGTATAAAATCTAGACTCCTTATCTAACTATTCCACAGATAATACAACACTTAAAATAATCCCCTCTTTAATTCTTCTTTTCATGATAGGGAAAACCAGTCTTCTTATTGGGCTCTAAACCCACCTCAAATTCCGTTATTTTTCTTATTTGAGGTTCAGCACTTAGAAAGTCCACCTGCTTCCTCTCTCTGTTCAAATTCTCCCTTTTCTTAGAATCCAAATTCAAGGCTCATCTTTCCAAAACTTCTCTGACAATTTCTGCTCCTATGGCATTAATTGTCTTTGGACATTTGTTTCATTTACTGCCTCGTGTTCTTTTTTGCCTGCTTCACTTGTATATATTACTTTTCCCTCAGTTATATTTCTTGGATCTGATATCTTCTCATTTTCATCAGTTTGTAAAACATAGGAAAGTTTTCAACAAATGTAGATTTTTGACAATAATTCCTTGAAACCTACTCCATGATATCCTTTAAATGAAAGTATGAAATTATTAACTATCTTAAATTGATAAGATTTTAGGGGATGGAAGGAGTCAAGAGGGGTGTATTAAGTTCTGACATGAACTTGAACTTCCCTCAGAAGTCTCTTGGCCAAGACTAGACTGGCACAGGGCCAAAGTGGGCTAGGAAGTAATTATGATAAGTTGTAATACCAGAATGTTAAAGATATTATGACATCTATTTTTATTTCCATGCAAAACATTATCTCCATGACTACAAAGGATAGATATCATTTAATGACTCATCAAAGAAATAAACTTCCCCTTTTTTATATTAATGCTTGGACTTTGGTTCTTCTTTCTTCATTGTCCATTTGTCCATGAAGTTCATTCATCCATTCATCTCTCCCTTCATCCATTCATTCACAAGAATTTGTGAAGCACTATATTCAGTCTAAAGATTAAAGAAAATATGGTCTCTGCCATCACTGAATTCACAACTTAATAATGGAAACTAAACACAAAAATATTACAAAATAAATCATGAAGAAGTCATAAGAAAAGTATAAAGAGCTATAAGAAATTCAAGGAGGTTAAAAAAAAAGATCATTGCCAAAAGATAACATGGAATGTGGCATTTGATCAGAGTTTTGTTGGGTAGGTAAAATGTTTAAACAGTATAGGTTGCATACTTTCCCAATCCCCATTAGGACTGACAAGGCTCAGTCACCAAAAGAATAACTCAAAGAGTAAACCCTGATAGTTTGGTAAATGATTGAGTTCATGAATTTCCATAGGTACTTTCCTTCAGGATGATCAGTGGATGTGAATTAGTCAATTGAACTTAATTAACTTATAGGAAAGAGAATGCACTAAGGTGATATAGCAAGAATAGTTGACATAAAATATTTCACAGAGGTCTGAGAAATACTCTTCCACACATAGGAACAGAGTGCAAGAAAAAGTAGATTCTGGCTTAGAAAACACAAAGGGATAATAACTTCTAGTTGCTGAAAACCTCTTTCTCCCTTTGGGAGGTATTAAAAAAATTTCCTTTAGGAAATGTAGCTTTCAGTTGAATTCCTTATAAAATCTTGAAGCTGAATTTCCTTAGTGTTTTTAATGTGTCCTTGGTTCCCAACGTAAATACTGCTGCTGGCTGCTTTTGCCTCTAAACCTCCAAAGTTACACTTTGATATTGGCCCCTGGAAGATCATTCCCAACTTTCACCATTCTGAATGCTTAGGGGCTCTATATTCCAATTATTTCACTCTAATAAAGCCTCTTACATCAGAGGAATAAATAAGGATAGATCTTGCATTCCTGCAGAGGAATTGAGGATATGAAGGAAGCTTGGTGGGAATGAGTAGGGTAGAATAGGGATGAGAATGACATATAACAGACTATCAACAATATCATCAAACATTGAATATTCTACTTTATATGAGGCACTGGAGATACAGAACGATAAAAGACATAATATCTGTCTTCAAGGAACTAAAGTTATACTTTAAAAAATAAGACATAGAAAAAAAAATAATACAAGGCAATGTATCCCATTTACCATTTGCCTACTAGATATCTAGCATGTCAATTACTGAAAAAGAGAAATTTTTAGTATTACAACTGATTAGTGAAAATGAACTTAACTTGAACTTAACTTGCTCTTCCAGGACAAAAATCTAAGAATAGGATGAGAAGACTGAAATGATGGTTTACTGTGATTCTTAGGTCATGCTTTCCTCAGACTCTCCTGATCTGGTTCATCAAAGGTATATCTTATACCTACAAATTTTGGTAATCAAAAAAATGGCATGAAGTTTGGCAAAAAAAATCCAATATTACTATCCAGAGTCTGTGAGGAGGTGAAAAGTAACAGACTAAGGCAATTCACCTTCACAACCTGAATCTGTGAATAATCTTCCAGAAGCTTGCTTTGCCCAAGAGAGAATGGGAATGGGAAAGGAGAAAGAAGAAGCTACTAAATGTGATATCTGAAATAGAAAAACAGACTATAAAAACAGGCAGGTGTTCTTATTGGCACTTATCTCAGGTGGGAATTATTTCTAATGCTACAAAAGGCCCCAAAGGTATTTTAAACTTCATGACTTGAGGTCTTGAGGTTTCTAGCTCTCTGGGCCTAAGGGGTATATAAACCAAGTCCACTTTCTCTTAAACCTTTGGCATATGAAAATCTTATAAGGTGATAATAGAATAAAATGAAAAGTATACTGAACCCATATAAAATAGAAGGCAGAAGATCTTGGTTCCAGTGCTATTGACTATATGATTTTGGACAATTGACTTGATTTTCCTGTGTCACATGTTCCTTATCTATAAAATTTTATCACTCTATAAACCTATAATTTTTCTATATTCTTCTTGCATGCAAGCCATTATTATAGCACATCATATTTACTTTTGAGCTTAAATTTGTCCAAAATAAACACTTTATTTTACTTCTATGTATTCAATAAATAATATCCCTTCTTTTGAAGAACAAATCTATAAAAGTGGGATCTATTATATAATTCACTGTCAACCCTGATCAAATGACAAAAGATTATAGCAACTCTGCAAATTATGTCAACTCAAAAAAAAAATAAAAGTTTTCACAAGTTATTAAAACTAATGATACAAATAAAATAGAATAGAGCAAAAGCAAAGAACTAACAATGATTACAAGCAAAAACTTCTCTTTATTCAGCTGAAGAAGGAAAACCAGACACACATATGCCACAGCTCCCCTATGGCTGAGATCATCCAGAGGGTGAGTTGCAAAAGATTATTGTTATGCCAAGCTCAGGTTACAGATTTCTTACATGATCTTAGCTCTGGAAAACATGGTGTCTCCTAACAGTAAAAAGAAAGGAGTAAAAAAAGAAGGGTCTTGGCCTAGGGATTCTGACATCATTAAAACTCATTAGTTACAGACAAGATCAGAGGGAAGCAATTAAATTGGAAAATAATTTTTACATTTAAGGGATCTGATAAAGGACTCATTTCAAAAATAGAAAGATAATTGACTCAATTTTATAAGAATCCAAGCCATTCTCCAAATGATAAATTGTCAAAGGATATGAACAGATAATTTTCAGATGAAGAAATTAAAACTAGTTTTAATCATATGAGAAGGTACTCTAAATCACTATTGATCAGAGAAATGTAAATTAAGACAACTCTGAGATACCACTACACACCTATCAGATTGGCTAAGGTGATAGGAAAAGATAGAGACAAATGTTGGAGGGGATGTGGGAAAACTGGGACATTGATACATTGTTGGTGGAATTGTGAATACATCCAGCCATTCTGGAGAGCAATTTGGAACTATGCTCAAAAAGTTATCAAACTGTGCTTATCCTTTGACCCAGCAGTATTTTTATTGGACTTATATCCCAAAGAGATCTTAAAGGAAGGAAAGGAATCTGTATGTACAAGAATGTTTGTGGCAGATCTCTTTGTAGGGGCCAGAAACTGGGAACTGAGCGGATGCCCATCAATTGGGGAATAGCTGAGTAAATTATGGTATATGAATGTTATGGAATATTATTGTTCTGTAAGAAATGACCAGCAGGAGGATTTCAGACAGGCCTGGAGAAATTTACCTGAACTGATGCTGAGTGAAATGAGCAGAACCAGGAGATCATTATACACGACAACATCAATATTATATGACGATCAATTCTAATTAATGTGACTCTTTCCAACAATGAAATGACTGATGCCAGTTCCAATGATCTCGTGATGAAGAGAAGACTGTGGGAACTGAATGTGGATCACAACATAACATTCTTATTCTTTCTGATGTTGTTTGCTTACATTTTGTTTTCTTATTCATTTACTTTCTTTTTTTGATATGATTTCTTCTGTGCAGCAAGAGAATTGTATAAATATGTTTACACACATTGGATTTAACATATATTTTAACATGTTTAACATATATTGAATTGCTAACCATCTAGGGGAGGTAGTGGAGGGAAGGAGGAGAAAATCTGAAACACAAGGCTATGAAAGGATCAATGTTGTCAAATTATCCATGTATATGTTTTGAAAATAAAAAGCTTTATTTAAAAAAAACTCATTAATAAGAAGAGTCAAAGATCACTCAGCTTTTAAGACTAATTCTTCTGGAAATATTAGAGAGTAGTTTCCCTACACTGACATTATCTCAGCTACAGTTTTCTATCATGCATTTTGGCCTTTGCTATTCACCAAGGAACTTCTTATAAGTACTAAGAGTCTCCAGGCAGAGTTTATATGGTGGTCCATCATCATTTTTCCCTTTGATATTGGTAGTCTATGGCTCAGTTTTCATGGTGGACCTGATATAATATAAACATAATCTCATGGAGGCACATGGTTGAGTTCAACTCTTGCTATTGATGTCAGAGCAGCAAATTTCCTACTCAGAGTGGAGGTTTGGTTTTTTTGTTTGTTTGTTTGTTTGTTTGTTTGCTTTGTTTTTGTTTTCAGTGTTATTGTTGTTTGTGGTATGTGTTTTTAAACTTGTGATTTCATCAGTATAGGTAATTCCCTGTATAAAAGCTCCCTCTATTGGGGCAGCTAGGTGGTACAGTGAATAGAACACGGCCCTGAAGTCAGGAGGACCTGAATTTGATCAAATGTGGTCTCAGACACTTAACACTTCCCTAGCTGTGTCACCTTGGCCAAGTCACTTAACCCCAATTGCCTCAGCAAAAACAAAACAAAATAAAACAAAAAACAACCTCCCTCTAGTGATAGAGTTTTGCAAATCATCTGTAATAATCAGGAAATTAGGACATTGAAGACGCAAGGCCATGGTTAAACATCGACTAATCTTCAGAATGACTTGAACCCAAGTCTCCTCAATTCAAGAAAACAAATTTAGTAAGCTGTATACCATTTAAACTGGGATATGGATAGGCTTAGCTAGATTAAGGCTATTGAGATCAATTTAAGAAGTTTGGGATTAGAATATAAAGAAATTCTATCACTGTAACATCTCTATATTATGAAGATGAAAATATTTACTAGATCTTAGGAAAAAATTAGGAGAGGAGGGGAGATGAGAAGAAGGAAAGGAAACTGTATTAAGTGCTTACTATGTGCTAGGCATGGTTTAAAAGTACTAGGAATACAAATACAAAAGCAGGAAATCCTTCAAGAAGCTTATGTTCTAATAGTAGAGAGACAAAACACAAAAGGAGCTAAAAAATAGGGAAGAGGAAGAAACAAGGAATTTCTAAATGATAGTTTAGAAGTCAGGATATTGCTAACAAGGCTAACAGAAGAATAAAAACCCACATAGGCCCTTCATAAAATAGAAGCTCCCAGAAGAGCTGACCAATGAGAGCAAGGGACAAATATTACAGGGGAATATTCCAGGTCAAGAAGGCCATAGGAAGGATTGGTTGTTCCAGAGTGAAGAGGCCCTAAGTGCTAAGGGAAGTTTCAAAATAAGACTACATAGTTTTGAAGTCCAGAAATAGGAACAGTCTAGAACAGCATTTAAAACAAAAGATATTATCTCTTCATTTTCAATCAAGATATCTGCTTGGTTTTTGACTCCATCAAAATCATGCCTCCCCCAAGACAAACTCATTATCTGAAATCTCATCATCATGAAGATTGACTCAGCTTTGATATTCAACATCTTTCCCAGTAGCACAGGGGAGACCCTGTGATTAGAAGGCTGGAGAGTAGAAAAATAATTTCTTCCCAAAGTGTTCCTTTACAGAAGGCTCAGAACTTTCCAAATAACTCTTCATTTTCCCTCTGTGGTTCTTTTTGGTTTCAACTCCACAAATATTATTCCCCCATGATGTCTGTCCCTTCTTTTGCTTTTTAGCTTCCCTTTTCCTTATCTGCTCTCATTAGACTGTTAGCTTCTCAAGAGCAGAAACTGTCATTTTCTTATTTGTATTTCAATTCTTAGCACACTGCCTAGCACATGATAGGATCTTTACTGACTGTTGAGATGTTATAGAAAAAGAGAGATGGGAAAGTTTATAATATTAGCAGATGGAGTGAAAGGTCACCAGGGATCAATAAATATAATGTAACAAAGGTAGATTCAGATTATATTGTGGAGAACTTCAGAACTCCCATAAGAAGTATGAAAGTATAATTTAATGAGAGAGATGTTGATATGGAATGAGACAACCTGAGTTAGAATCTTGACTCTTTCATTTATAAGTTCATTAATCTTGGACCAAACATTTAACATTCTCATCTGTAAAATCAAGAAATGTGTGATTAGATGACTTCTAAGAATTCTTCTAATAGTAAGTCAATGATTCTATTTCTTTAACCTCTAAGCAATAGAGAGCCAAAGGTAGTTTTGATAAGAGAGCTGATTTGTGCAAATAATGTTCTAGGAAGATTAACCTGCTAGCAATGGACATTATGAATCTACAATAACCTGTGTTATGTATTGTACAGCATAATCTATATCTATAAGATTTATAGATAAAAATAATTTATAAGTAATAAAAGAAATCTTAGAGACAAATGTATAGGATTATTACAACAATCATAGAGTACCAAATATCTGAATTATGACAATTCTCTTAAAGTCAGGGGCCCTTTGTTTATATTCCTCAGCATGTGTGTGTCTGTGTTACTATATTACATATATATTATACTTCTACTATATGCTATATTATATATACTATAATACAATATTACATTATATGTGTAACATACATATATATATTACTTATACAGCACAGAGCACTGAGCATGTTATTTTATTAAATGTGCTTGATAAGTATTGAGTTTTTCACATTTATTTTATGGATTAGAGAGACATTTTGAAGGAAAATTGGATAGGATTTGTAGAATGAGCAAGTAGTAAGGCTAGTAAGGACACCAGGAAGAGTCAGAAGATCTGGGTTTAATTACTCCTAAAGATACAACTGTATGACCATGAGCCAGTCTTTTAGAGCTTCATTTTCTTTTTCTGAAAAAAAATGGAATGATTATAATTACAGTATCAATTTCATAGGGTTGTCATAAGGATCAAATGAAATAATATATTTTTTTATTTTTCTATTATTTATTTATTATTTAAAGAGGTTTTCGATAAGGACTAGAATGAGCTAGTTAATATTATTATTACTAGCTGTCCTTTTATGTTGCACTTCTAAGACTGTTGGAAAAGGGAAGAAATGGAAGGGGAGATGGATGAAGAAGAGAAGTCAACAAGCATTTATTGTCAGTCACTATGCTAAACACTGGAGATACAAAGAAAAACAAAAATTTATCTTATTCTTAATGAACTCATATTGGGAAAGCTAGAAGATAAACAATTATTTTTAAATTAGATATTTATAGGACAAATTACAAATCATCTCAGAACAAAGTAAATTAAGGGAAAAATTAGGAAAGGCTTCTCTACAAAAGTAAAATTTTATCTGAGACTTGAAGGAAAATGTCAGGGAAGCTAGGAAATTGACATTAGGAAGAGTAGAGTTCTAGACATGGTTAGAGACAGTGAAAATGCATGGAAGATAGAAAATGGAGTACCTTATATAAGGACCACCAAAAAACCCAGCATCAACGGATCGTATATTTTATGAAGGGGCATCAAGTGTAAAAAAATGAAAAGAGAGGAAAAGGACAGGTTGTAAATGACAATAAAAGTCAGAGGATTTTATAATTGATCCTGAAGGATCAAAGGGCATTACTGGAGTTTATTGAACAAGATAAGGGTGATATGTTCAGATCTATGTTTTAACACTTTAATAGTAAATGGAGGATGAGCTAGAGTGTGAAGATACTTGAGGAAGGGAGATCAATCAAAGGACTATTATATAGTCCTATATATAGACTATATGTAGACTATAACTAGTGTTAGTCTAGGAAAAATGTGATAAGGAATTGTGCCAGTTTGGGGGTAATATCAGAGAAGAGAAAGGGGCATATATAAAAAGTGTTCTGAAATAGAATTAACAGAATTTGACAACAGATTAGACATAGAGCTTATTAGACAGTGAAAAAATAAGGATGATATCTAGTTTGAAATCCTGTGTGATTGAAAGGATATTCATATCCTTGATAGTGACATGAAAGGTAGAAAAGGGTATGGTTTTAGGGTAACAAGTAAAGTTCTGGACATGTTAGTCTCAAATGTCCAGATTAGGTAGACATCTACTTTATGATATCTGATAGGCAATTGCATATGCAAGATTAGAAGTCAGAGGAGAGGTTATGGGTGAATGAATACATCTGAGAATCCTCTGCATTGATATGATAATGGAAAGCATGGGAGGTGATGAAGTAACCAAGTAAAACAATATAGAGGAAAGACGATGTAGGACAGAGTTGGGGAACATGAACAATTAACAGATTTAATCTGGATGAAGTTTTAGCCAAGGAGATTGAAAAGAAGCAGTCAAACAGGTCCAAGAACTATGAGAGAGTAGTACCAAGAAAACCTAGAGAGAAGAGGATACCAAATAGAAGAGATGATTGGCATTGAGAGACTTTAGATTAAAAAGAAATGAGAAGAGGCCATTGAGCTTGGAATTTTTGAGAAAGCAATTTCATATGAGTGAGATTACAAACAAGACTTCAGAGAGTCAAGGGAGTGAGCAAAGAATCTGCTAGAGAAGACAGCTTAGAATGGGTGTGTGAAGAATTTGTATAAGTGGAAGGACTGGATTTAACAAGGAAAAGAACTACCTCTGCAAGTAAGACATGGATGAAAGACTGTGATAAAAGGAACCTGAGTGATGGGAAATAAGGGGGAAGGAAGAAGAGGCCTTAAGTTTTTCAGTAAACTAGAGCAAGGACAAGAGGATTTATAATTAGGAAAGAGAATGTAAACAGAAATATTAGACACTGATAGTCTATAATGATCCTATAAGAAGTTGTCTCCAAGCCCTTGATATATTATTTTACTAAGTTCTCACCTTGGCTTAAATAAGCAGAACTTTAGGGGACCTTTATCACTCCAATCATCAAGGGAGTTTTTGGGCAAGGAAGAAAATTAGATGCTTTAAAGTGAGAGCTCAAGTCTCATTTAGGCACTTGATTGGTTTTTCCCCATATAATATTATAGGCATGGATGTGGAACAATTAGTGACACTGAATAGAGGAACCAAATACCTTAGAATTACCTTACAGAATTCAGAAATAGAAGGGAATAACAAACAGAAAAGATGGTATAGATAAATAGAGATGGGGGGGGGGCAGAAGAAAGCAGAAATGGTTTTAAACTGTGAAGACCAAGTTAGCACCCCAGATGCCTTAGAATCAGCCAGAGTCAGGATAAGCAAAAATCCTTGGTCTTTATTCTTGGTTTTAGGGGTAGAAGTGAAGGGAATGGGCATAACAATCCCCACACCTCTTTTCTCTTCCTCCCCTGCCAAAAAGTGACTCTGGCTTGTCTTACTCCACTCTCTAATGCCTCCTACAATTCTCTGTATACACCAACAGATCAAGCCAGCACAGAATGGTGGGAAGGGCCATTTTCCAAGCATATGCTAATAGAGTATTGTCCAATAAGTAATTAGCCTTAAATGCTTGGTTGTCTAACCTCAGCACATCAACTCAAGATTTTCAGCCCCTTACAACTCCCGCTTTCTTTTGTTTTAGAACAGAGGTAGTCACACACATACACACACACACACACACACACACACACACACACCCCGACTTCTCAGGAAAGGAGGTGAAAACACCGAAAAGGAGGTGATCACGCCCCACCCCCTGACATCTCAGGAAGGGAGGTGAAAGCACTAAAAAGTAGATGATCACACCCTTCCCCTCTCCCCCTGACTTCTCAGGAAGGCAGATGAAAGCACTAAAAAGGAAATGATCACACACACACACACACACACACACACACACACCGACTTCTCAGGAAAGGTGGTGAAAACACCAAAAAGGAGGTGATCACACCCTCCCTGACATCTCGGGATGGGAGATGAAAACCACCAAAGGGAAGTGGGGGTTGCTAGCAGTTTTCTGTGCTGAAGGGTCTTATTAGAAACAGGTATGCACAAACCCATCAGTATGGGAAGTATTACACAAGTGCATAGCAATAACACACAGGCTATTAGTGATGACTCTCCCCACAGTTGGTACAGGCTCAATGTGGTGTAACAAACATGAATTGTACATTCAAGTACTGGTATAACAAACAATATAAATCAATGTGGTGTTTTAAAAGATTTCCAGAAGTCCTAGAAGGAGGGTATGTAAATAAAAGTCACACAGCCTTCTTCAGCAGCCAAGAGATACTCCAAAACCAGTCTATTGTCTATTGTTTCATGTGTCAGGGAATCTAATGGTCCCCACAAGTTTTTGAAGTTCTGTAACAGTCTTTTTCTATGTTAGGGAATCCAATGATTCCTGCAGATTTTGAAGTCCTGCAACAATCTTATCATTTCTTAGAAAATCCAATGATTCCTGAGGGTTTTCAGGTCCTACAAAAGTCTTATCATATCTCAGAAAATCCAATGATTCCTGAGGATTTTGAAGTCCAACAATTTTTAATGTGCATGAGTCAAACACCATAACTGCTATGCTCTTTCAGTGGTGGGCACAGTCAGCAACGGAACCACCCAATGTTTCTTGGGTCTTCTCCTTCCTTTCAAGGGTCTGCTCCATCTCTCTCCAATGGACAAGGTGAATACGGTTCATTGGCACCCATCTGATTTCTTCTCCATCTGTGGAGATACAAGCAAACCCTCTCCCCCAAGCAATTTACCTATCTAGTCCCTTCTATTCACCACTTTCTGGGTCTCTCCACATCATCTGGAGATTATCTAAAGATAGTGGAGCTGATCGCACTGGACACTGCCCTTCTGGTGGGTTAAAAAACCTGTCTGCCGGAGACAGTGCATCTTTGTCAAAAATCAAAAAGTTAATAGTATAAAGAGCTAGATTTAGAAGTTCTCTAGGGTTACCTGTGACTCCCCCTCTCTTTTGTTTTTAGAGGAGTGTCTTGATGTCTGTTACTCCTCTTTCCTATTGCCTGTCCTTGAGGATTAAAGGGTATGCCAGTGGTGTGTAAAATCTTATATTGTGCACAAAAGTGTGCAAAATGTTTAGAAGTATATGCAGGTCCATTATCTGTTTTTATTGCTTGTGGCACACCCATAATTACAAATGCTTGGATAAGGAATTCAGTGGCCACTCCAGTTGTCTCTTTTGCTGCTGGTATTGCAAAAGTAAATACTGGAAAAGTGTCTACCACAACATGGATAAAAGACAGACAACCAAAAGATTTATAATGGGCCACATCCATTTGCCAAATTTCATTGGGTCTCAAACCATGAGTGGCATGTGTACATGCCTCCCTGGAGGCAGTGTAGGAGTGTGGAAAGGAAGGCAAGCTGTACAGGCTTTTACTATGCTCCTAGCTTCCTCTCTTGTTATTCCAAATTGTAAATGTAAAGCTAGAGCAGCCTGATAATGTTTAAAATGAGATTCTTGGGATTCTTGAAATAAAGGAGTATTGGCCAACATGGTTAGAAGGCTACCTGCCTTTGATTACCATCAAAAATAGGACCTGGAAGTCCACTATAAGAGTGGACATGCATGATATAATTCTTACCAGGATGCTTTCTCACTTGCTCTTGAAATTCCTTAAAGAGTTGATATATATTAGAGGCTACAAATTTTATTTGGGCTGTGGCAATTCTTTGTGCCATACCTACTGAATAAGCTGAATCAGATATTATATTTATATCTCCTAGATAATAAGTAAGAGCTAGAATGATTGCATACAATTCTTTCTGCTGAGTGGACTGAAAAGGAGTTCTGACTACTCTCTTTATAGTTAAGTCACGAAAGTATACAGAACAAAAAATATGTTTGGATGCATCCGTAAAGATAATTGTAAAAAGGAAATTCGCCAATCCATCACCAATTATGTAATAGTCTGGTTATCTTTAATGGAGACCCGTGTGTAAAATTTGGAGTCGTGGCTAATAAAATTTGCCATTCTGGGCAAGGCTTTGTTATGGTTGTGCTGGGAAGTTCACCCACTCTATCACACTGTGTCCTTGATGAAGGATTGCTATGGGTTCCTCTTGTGTAGCAAAAACTGTTATTTCCAAGGTTTTTTGAGCAACTCTTTCAACCATATTGGACAAAGCCAGTTCAACTTCTCTCAAAGCCTCTTGAGCTTCTTTTGTAAGCTGACATGGTGAGTTTAAAGCACTGTCTCCCCTTAAAATGCCATATAATAGTTGTAATTGACTGGTAGTCAAGCCTAACACTGGATGCATCCATTGGATATATCCTATCAATTTCTGAAAGTCATTTAAGGTGTTTAGCTTCTCTGTTCTTAAGGACAGTTTTCGTACTATAAGCACCTTAGGGTATACTTCATATCCTAAATATTGAAAAGGGACATGTCTTTGAATTTTTTTCTGGAGCTATGTGCAATTTGCAGTTCCTTAAGTGTTTCTATGGTCTTTTGTAGGCATGGTTCTAACATTTGTTCCTCAGGTGCACATCCCAATATATCATCCATGTTATGTAATAACATTACTTTTGGAAATGCTTTTCTTACTGGAGTAAAAGCAGCAGCAAGATACATTTGACCCAAAGTAGGGCTGTTTTTCATTCCCTGTGGCAAAACTGTCCATTCATATCTTTTATAGGACTCAGTTAAGTTAATGCTGGGCACTGAAAAGGCAAATCTTTTCATATCCTCCTTATCTAGAGGGATACAATAGAAACAATCCTTAATGTCTATAACCCAAAGAGGCCATTCTCTAGGCAACTGAGTAGGAGATGAAAATCCAGGCTCAAGAGTTCCCATAGTTTCCATCTGTTCATTTACCATTCTTAAATCAGTCAACATCCTCCATTTTCCAGATTTTTTTTCTTACAACAAATACTGGGGAATTCCGCTTAGAGAAGATTTTAAGTGTCCTTGGTCAAGTTGCTCCTGTACTATATCTAATAAGACCTGAATTTTATCGCTACCTAAGGGCCACTTTTTTATCCACACTGGTGTATCAGTTTTCCATTGGACAGGAACAGGTGAAAGCCCTTTCTAAAAAAAACTGAAGTACTCATTTTTAATCCTAATTGTTGTAAAATGTCTCTTCCCCACAGAATTATGGGCATTTTTCAACTATACAAGGAGTAAAAACTCTTGTTTCACCTTCAAAAGTCCATCTCAAAGAGGTAGCACTAATTTCAGCTGCTATTGATCCTCCTACACCAGACATGTAGGGGTCTGCTTTAATCTTTGGCCACTGCTGGGCCAGTTGGCACCTCTAATGACTTACAATCTGCACCAGTATCTACCATTCCTTCTAATGGTATGCCATTTATATAGATAATGAGCATAGATTGGTCAGCTGTCACAGCTGCTGTCTAGTATATTCCTGGATTTTGTTGCTTGGAATCAGAATCTGGGTGACTATCACCAGATTGCTTATTAGGGATCTCTATCAGTAAACCTGATGCTACTACTTCTCCTGGTTGATAAGTCACACAAGTCTACCTTTATTAGTGACTGGGATATTATCTACACATTCCCCAGTTTCCCACATCTGTATATGGATGAATACTATTTTGTCAGCACTCTCAGGAGGTGAAATGATCAAGCCTACTATGCCTGGAGGTAAGGGATCCATAGGCTGGAAAGGAACAGATTTCACCTCTCCAAGAGGTATCTCAGTAGTCCCAGGTGCATACAACTCTATTCTTCCCAATTGTAATCCCTTTCTCCCATCAGGTTGCTTCCTGGCTGATTGGTCATGTCTGGATACCGAACTTCTAGGTACTCTCTGGGTGTAGCATCGGCTGCCATCATGCCCCAAGAGTTTTTTGCCTTGGGCCCTGGGGCTGGGCTCTTCATCCCATTTCTTGAATCAGTCTACATTCTGATGCCTGATGGAAGCCTCTGTTGCATATTGGACATGGGGTATTGCATCTTGTTCTCCCACTCTGTTTTCTCATTCTGTCTCTATGCTAACACTGAGCTTTCAGATGCCCTACTTTACCACATTGAAAGCATTGACTAGTCTTGCTGGAAGTCTCTTGCCAAAAGGGACCCTGTCTTCCCATGTTGGGATCTTGGAAAGTCTGCATCATAGCCTGGCTATAAAAAGCATTTGTGCCCACTGAGGCATAGCATCTTATGATCTCCTCTAAAGGAACATCCTTATGTAGTCCTCGTATAATTCTTCTACAAACCTCATTAGCATTTTCTTTAGCAAGTTGCCTTATCATAATGTCTGTTACTGCATTTTCACCATTAGTTCATATGACAGCTGTCTGCAAATGTCCCACAAAATCAGCAAAGGGTTCATTTGGCCCTTGTGCAATTTTTGTGAAAGCTTCACCCTTATTGTTTTTACTGGGGAGAAAAGTCCATGCTTTGACAGCAGCAACAGCAATTTGCTCATATGCTGCTAAGGGATAATTAATCTGTACTGAGATGTCTGCATAAGAACCTACACCTGTTAGTTGGTCGTGGGTGATTGGAGTATTAACTCCACTTTGACTATTTTGTTGGGCTCTGTATCCTACAGAGCTCACTATATTCAGAAAGCCACAACAAGTTTTGTCCAGGTTCTAAGCATGTCCTTGCTATAGATTTCCAGTCCCTAGGGGTTAAGACTTCATAAGCCAAATTTTGTAATAACATCTTAGCATAAGCTAATGTAGCCCCATAAAGAGTGCAAGCCTTTTTCAGGTCTTTGAGGATTCTATATCAAAAGGAGTGTATTTTCTACTTTCTTGACCTGAAGAGTTAAACTATTGAATCACAGGATACATTCCTATTTTCAAATCAGCCAAATCTTGCCCTTCTTCTGTGGCTTTAAGTACTGCCTTTTGCAATCTACTCAAGGAGGTGGTGATTTCTTGGGGGAAGTTGCTGGTGATATCACTTCCCCTCCTACTACTCTTCCCTCCATCCCAGAAGGTGAAGTTGATGGGGGTGTGTCAAGGATCTGCTCCATAGGTGGAGTTGAAGTTGCCTTGTGAGAAGGAGAATCACTATGCCCTTGAACCTCACTTAATTCCTCATGCCCTCTGGTGATATTGCCATTAATCTGTCCTTTGTCTTCCTCTTTTTCCTCACACTTCCTCATCTGGCTGTTCCCAAAACTTTTCTTTTTTCTATAACTTTCAGGATTCTTTAAGGCCAATTATACCATATTGTATGTATAGAATGTTTCCTTGGAAATTGAATGAGTACGCTTATCATTGTAATATTCACATACTTGATCTCCTACCAGCTTCCAATTATCTGGCCCTATTTCTTCTTCCTCTAAGAACCAAGGGGACATGCATTGTAATGTACCCAAGAGTCTAGCAATCTGTTCCAAAGTTACAATTAAGCCTTGTCCCTTGATCAACTTGAGTATGTTTTCTATAGGGCCCCTTTGGGGTGAGGGTGGGGGTGAGACTGGGGATGGAGGAGAATCTTTTTCCTAATATCTGCCCCATTTCAGTTAGAAAAGGTTACTAGTCTAACCCTTAACAAAGTAAGTTCCCTTTTTGTCTATTAAAATGCTCACCCAATTTCCTGGTCATCAGGGACTTCTTCAATGAAAGTAAAGTCTTTGGTTCACACATTGGGCACCAAATGTGAAGACCAAGTTAGTACCCTGGATGCCTTAGAATCAGCCAGAGACAGAATAAGCAAAAGTTCTTGGTCTTTATTCTTGATCTTAAGTGTAGAAGTGAAGGGAATGGGCACAGCAATCTCCACACCTCCTTTCTCTTCCTCCCCCACCAAAAAGTAACTCTGGCTTGTCTTACCCCACCCTCTAATCCCTCCTACAATTCTCTGTATACACCAACAGATCGAGACAGCACAGAAGAGTGGGAAGGGCCATTTTCCAAATGCTAATAGAGTATTGTCTAATCGGTAATTAGCCTTAAGAACTCAGTTGTCTGACCCCAGTGCATCAATTCAAGAGTTTCAGCCCTTTACACAAGGCAGCAAGAACTTTCAAAAATTTAAGTATTATATAAATGCCAGTTATAATAATTATTAGTATTCTATTCTAAGCACATTCCAGATTGTCATTTTCTTTCAAAATGTAGGCATACAGAATATAAGAATATTCCTACCACTTCCAGACCCATTTAAATATATCATTTTACCATTATTTCTTGGTCTATTATATAAATAGGGAATAAGAAATTGTGTCAAATATTTTGAATAAGATACACTTTGACTATTACACCCCCCCCCAATCTAATTCCCATTTCAAATAAGGAAATGAGATTAGTACAACATAACCTGATTTTGTTTGTTTGTTTTTTTAATTAAGCTGTTCTCGTTTTAATGGTCCCACTTCCCTTTCTAAGTATTCACAAATCACCTCTTTCAAAATATGTGCTAAAAATTTGCCATATGTAGAAGTCAAGTCCATTAGCCTGCAGTGTACAATTTTTTTCCTTTTTTGAAAATCAAAACATTTGTTGTTTTCTAGTCCTTTGACACCCTTTTCATTCTCCACTATGTTTTAAAGATCACCAGCAATGATGCAGTCATGATATCTGCCAGTTCTTTTAATCACCTAGGATGCAGTTCATCTGGTCTTGGTCAAAAAAATGGAGACAACTTTCTTAATATCTTTTCATCATTTATCTTAGGTTTCATCTCCCCATTATCCATTTTGTTTATGTTCTCCCCAATTCAGTGACATTCTTATTGAATGGAAAAGAATAATAGCTTCCTAATAGCAATATGTCATTGCACTGTAGGAAAACCTTTGGATTCTAAAATCAGGATATCTAGATCCAAATCCCAGTTCTGCTACTTTCTGCCTACATAGCTCTAAAAAATGTTATTTTCTTTTGCGGGCAGGGAGTCTCAATTTCCTCATATGCAAAATGAGGGGGAAATGATTTCCAAACTATCAACTTTAAATCTACTATGACCTAAATCTGTCATTCCATGAGAAAGAAAAATATCTCTTGGGTAATGCTATTATATCATAATCTGCTCCTTTCCGTCTAATCTAAAGAGCAAACCTATTATTTCTTTGATCTATTTCTTTCCTACAAAATGACTTTAAAAAATATTTCTCTTGACTAACACACATCATCAAGCATTTCTAACACTATTCCTAGAGGACTGGGATACTTATTGTTGTATTCATCTTCATCTTATATTTATCTTTTTAAAATGTATGTTGGTTGATGAATTCCCTTATTGAAACATAGATCTCTTTAAGAAATCCCCCAAGTTCTTCTTCATCAGAAGAATTTCTATTTGTGTATTCAGAATTTTAGCCTTCAAAATTTCCCATCTTTCTTGGTCTGACATTGTCATCATCATTTTAGATCATTAAAGTCTACCTAGTTCTCTTAACCTTCTGAAATTTTTCTCTTAAAGACCTGACAAAGTGTCTTTCCTATTGCTTTCTGTGTTGAATTCTGAGATGGAAAAGTAATTGCCAAAAGATTTAACCAACATTGCAACTTCACCAACAAATCCACCTGTGATTAGAATCAAATCCAGAATGGTAACTCTCTTTAACACTTTCTCAACCTTTTGCAAACTAAAATTATTCCTGATTATCTATATATCTTTCCCAGTGCTTGATGCTCATATCCACACCCTGAAGATGGCATGGGCATGGAGGCAGTGTACTATTATCAATAGAGTTTGGCTATACCAGATTGCATGGAGAGAACTGACATTAAAATGAGACTTTAAATGATGGACTTAGATCTTATTTCACAAGCAATATAGAAATACTGAATCTTCAAGAGAAAGGGAGATGGATACCTAAAGATTTTGATGTCTTATAGCAACAAATTTCTTGATCTTACTTCCATTTTCTCTTCCCCCAATTCATTTTTAAACTGACAGAATAGTCTTCCTTTGGCATAGATCTCATGGTATATAATAACAATGTTCGAATTTAGAGTCAGGAGATGGAGGTTCAAATAGTTTCTCTGATACTTTCTACCTAGATAGCTGTGGCTTTTTTTTGTTTGTTTTTGGCTTTACTTTGCTCACATGTAAAATGAGGAAGGAGACTAGATGATTTTTTAAATCCCATTCAGCTTTCAAAATTAAAACCTGTTCATGCTATTCCTGACTCCAAGTCCAGCACTCTAACCATTTTGCCTTTCTTTTTCACTTTATTGACAAATAGCCTACCTTACATTTAAAAATCTCCAACAATGGAGAACTTATCACTTCCCAAGACAGCTCATTCCTTTCTCCATAATTCTAATTGTTAGGAAGTTTGCCTGATATTGGCCAAAACCTTACTCTCTATAATTTCTATCCATTTCTCCTATTTCTGCCTTCTGAGACCCTGAGAACAAACCCAGAAATTCCTCAATCACAATCCCATTCTCCTTAAGTAGTCTCTTCTTCAGGCTAAATATCTCCAATGCTGTCAAATCTTTTATGGTGTGGTCTGTGATCCTGTGATTCTAATCTCCTTCATCTGGAGGCACTCCAAGCTATCAAAATACTTTTTAAAAGATAATGTCCAATACTGAACAAAATGCACTTTTAAAAAAGATAACATCCAATACTGAACAAAATGCTCTCTAGATTTAATCTAACCAGGGATGAACATAGAACTTTGTTCTTTGGAATACAATATTTCTCTTGATAAAATCTAAAGTATAACTAGGTTTCTTTAATGCCAGAAGGCAAATGTAGTAGAGGGCTAGGCTTTAGGAAGAACTAAATTCAAGTCCTTCCTCACACACAAGTCATTTAACTTGTCAGCCTCGGGTTTTTTCATCTATGAAATGACAATAATAATAGCTCTCTAGTTTGTTGTGAGAATAAACTGACAATATAAATATCATAAACATGAAAGCCCTATCTGCATATTAGTTATATTATTTTTATTGATGGATTATGAGCTTGCAGTCCCCTAATACTCTCAGATTCTCTTCACAGGAAATATAATGTTTAATCATTTCTTTTTCATTTTTCATTGAGCATTTCTTTTCATCCAAGTGTAAGACTACTTACTCTTTGTCAATCAACTAGTTAAGATTTTATTTACCTTTATTTTATAGCCTACTGCCATCCATTTGTTTATAAAGCTATATAAGAGAATTTATCAATGCTTTGCAAAAATCTAGATCACATTAATAATGTAAAGACTTCCCTACTTTTCAACTAAAAACCACAAAAAATATTATTTTATAGTATCAAATAATCTTCAAGAAATATAAATAATTACCTATTTATTATTTACATAAAATATAAAATAAAATAAATTTTGCAACCTAAAGAAAAAGTCAAATTTTTCATCAGTTCTCTAATATTAAATATTTTAATTTGCATTCATAATATTTCTATGTATTTTATTCTTATCCCTCAAAAAATTTGAAACCAAAATGAATATAATTGTTATTTCAACTTATTCCAAAATAAATGATAATGAATAACAAGAACTTGAGTACTCATATTAATATTTCATTTTTTCCATTGTCTCCACAAATTGTATACTTTTGTACCTATCACACAATAATGAATATTGATTATGATGTGGTTCAGAAATCCAAATACTATTCCCAAACACAAGTTTCTCAATGAGTCTTTAATTTCCAAATCTGCCTCTCTCAGAAAAAGGTCCATTGGCAGCAAGATTGAAATTATTCCTATTCTCCCTAAACTTATTTTGTCCAGGAACTCATAATCCTGGTTCCTTCTACTGGTATAATTTATCTCCAAGTGATTCTTGGTAGATTTGACAAATGATACTTCTGGAAAATGTGATTCCTGACTATATTCAATGTGTGATAAAGTATACCAAAACCAATAATACTCACCTGCTTTTCTCCTAGTACCTGTGGATCTTCGTCTTCATTCAGTGAAGCATAAGAAACTGCTACTTTGTCAACGCATCCAGCCATCTTCCTCTGGGAAGAGATGTTGATAAAATATATCTAAAAGTAATTTCTTTTTCTGCATTGAATCCTTTTATTCTCCAGTCCTCTGACAAAAGTTAGGGTCCTCTGCCTCTTTGTATTCCCCTTAAAGGAACACAATGACCCTTAAAGGTCATTAACTTTGAGCATTATAATACCTCTAAGGCAATGTAATTATTTTACATGACAATGAAGCTCAGAGTGGTTAAATACCATATAGATTGTAAGTATCAGAAATGGGATTTGAACCCAGATTCTTTGACACCAGAGCTAGTGTTATTTCTATTAATTATGCTGCATCCTATTCTTTTGAGGAATGACTCATTCTTTCTGAAAAAAATACAAAATAAAAATACATTTCTCAACCCTTTTACTTTTTCCTCTAATAGAAAGAACAGTGTGCATTTTGTACCTGCCTAACTGTGGAGAGCTTTCCTGACCTTTTCTAGGACTTTCTGAGCCTTTTTGGGGGAGCTATGAAGCTATATATTGGCTTTCTCACCTACACTGGATCATAATTAGCAGATTCCTGCCAAAGTCCTAATGTAGCCAGAAACTGCCATCAGCTGTTGTCTGTGAGAAGGTCATATGTATCCAACTTTCAGCTATTTTTCTCCTCTTCTTTTCTTTTGCCTCTTCTCTTCACTGTTCAGACTCCATGCTCCTTCTACCCATCTCTCCTTTACTATTTATCTTCTCCTATGCCCAGATGCCTAGCGCTGTGCTCTGTAAATGACAGGATTTTAATAAATGCTTGTTGAATTAAATTGAATTTGGAAGGTACATTCCTTTGGAAACCTCTAAACTCTATTTAGGAAATTGCCTTTGGAGGCTCAGAATATTCCTCACTCATTTTTTCTGTTTCTGATTCCCCTTCCTAGTACCAGACATGTTTGCCCCTGCAACTTTCAGATACTTTCAACTCTTTTCTTTCTTTTTCTCTTCCCTTCACTGTTCAGGATTTAGATACTTTCTCTCTAGCTTCTTCTCTAGTTTGTCACTTTCCTCCTTTGCTCCCACCTTCTCTACCATACTGTTCTTATTGGACCTGGTGTTTTCCAAAGTGTGATCCACACTTCTGGAATTCATTTCCCTTCTTGGATTAGAAAGATTCCAAGTTTCCTACCTTTGAGGGTTCAAAGCATGACACGTCTGTCCAGTTAACACTTTCTTGATGATGTGGTAGTATTGGCGTGCTCTCTCACATACTAAATGCTTCAGAACTAAGTGGTGAAATTGCACTATGTTCTATTCAAGGTTTTTCATTTTGGATTTTTTTTAGTTCTTCTAACGTGTGTTGGCTGATAAAATTTCCTACAGCTGATTCATATTGGTCTTGCTTTCTGAAAGAGCACATATGGAAGGCTAAAACCAGGTGGTGTGGTGAAGTTTTATTACACTGTTCCAGCAGTTCCAAACCAGTGTGGCCAGTGGTTGAAATAGTACCACAAGTGGACATATGATGTTGATATACCAGCCTGAAATGATCTGAAAATGAAATACTTTGAAAATTTGGCTCTGTTATCTATTACAAAAACTGGTGATATGGTATATTAAGATTTCTGATTCCATATAAGAATTTCTATAGTCTGGCTTGAAATAAATGTACAAACATTAGAATAATGTGAGTGGGGAGAAAGAAGCTTACCACAAGGTCTTGTGTTATAACAAATATTTACTAATATTTCCATGAAGCAACTTCTTTCTCTTTCCATCCCACCTCACCCCCCACATGAAGTAAGTCCCTCTTCCTTTCCTACTTTTTTCCTCCCTTCTTTCCTTTCTTTCTTCTTTCCACCCTTTAACTGGGATTCATTTTCCCCAAAACAAGACATAGTTGTCCCTGTTTAGTACAATAGATTAGTCTCAGCTTCCCTAATGCAGTTTATTAATCACCTAAAGGCATAATCTGGTAATCTGGATTCTTTCTGTTTAGTGAATGTTATCAGCAGGTCCTTAATTTATCTTGCTCTAATGTCCAGACTTGTTTCCTTATGAAAGTGAGAGGGGCCACCTCCAAAGAAGCTAAATATCACTGTTTCTTTGTTACATGTTTCTGATATTTCAGGACAAAGCAAACCTTTTGTTAATCGATCAGTGACTTGTGTCTTATTTCACATCAACAATTGAAGCTGAATTAAGACACAATTTATATTAGAGTCATACCCAACAAGTCCTTCAACCTTTATGTAAGTTTTCACTAGCTGTGAAACTTTAAAGCTAACTATGTAATAAAATTATAAGTTGTTATTGTACGGGGAAGGGTCAAATTTGCAAGAGGTATCTTTAGAAACTAAAGACGATCTATAAAATAGCAGTTTAAAAAATAGGACATTGTAAATTTTTAAGCATGGTAGATATATCCAATCTGGGGTTCAAGGTAAGAATAAGGCTAGGAGAAGTTTTACTAGTAAATTGCATATCAATTTGAGAATAATGATTCAAAATTATTTCTTCTTTCTCCTCTATTGCCAATGGAAAGAGCAACCACAAGACATATATTTCATTCTATAGAAATCTAGAGTTATATGTCTTCACCCCTTAGATTATCTACTTGACTTTCATTCACAAAGTTTTCCCCAACCAAAAAATCTGTTTGTTATTTTGACTCTAAAGCTATACAGCACGCATATAACAATTACTACATGTGTTGTCTCAACTCAACAAAGGTCTCTGGTCAACAGAGCCAAATGAAGATTCTCAAATAGAGGTGCTGCAGTGGATAGAGTAAAGGGTCTGGAGGCAGGAAGATTCATCTTTCTGAGTTCAAATTTGGTCTCAAATAATTACTTGCTGTGTGACCCTAGGGAAGCTACTTAACTCTATTTGCCTCAATTTCCTCTTCTTTAAAGTGAGCTGGAGAAGGAATTGGCAAACCACTCTAACATCTTTACCAAGTAAGTCCCAAATGGGGGCACAAAAAGTCAGACATGATTGAAAAACAACTGAATTGAATTTATTGATTATTTAGGATTTTTAGGGCAACTATAAACTCTTAACATCTCCAAATTAAAATGACAGAACTGTAAATTAACATCTAAAATTGATTATTTGAATTGAGGAATTCTTCAATACTTCCAAAGTCTGTGATTTTGTTAATATATTTAGGCCTTTTACCAACATAGATTTGAGCAGAAGTATCAACGTGCAATTTATGGGTCACACATGAGTATGTTGCCAGAACAAGATTAAAATGTTGCTCCTGTATCATTTAATTTGTTCATGTATTAATTTTTTAAATATATATGTGCGTATGGTTTTTTAAGTCAACATTCAGCTTGCAGGGATCCTTATGTATGTGCTGAGATACCAACCCATAGAGTAGATCAAAATTATTTCTTTTATGAACAAAAAAGTCATTTGATGGCCAAATTTAGGAAAATTGATTATTGAGTATTATTCACATTTACATGCTTTCCAATTCTAGAAAGTTTGCATTCCTCTGGAATAGTTTTGTGAAAACCAGAGTTTCCTTCATACCAAAATAACACACTGGAGTTTAACTTTAGGGTAGGAATCAAGTAATTTAGGGTAGGAGATAACTAATTAACTTTTTTTTTGTTCCTACTCACCAATGTGTTGTGTTTTTTCATAAAAATCTCACAAACAATAATATACTGCCCACTATTTTAAACATCCAAGGAACCACAAGGCACTATTATTTATTATTGCCCTATACCAAGTCAAGTTAGTCATGTGCTAGAGAGAGGAAATGCTAATATCAATCTCAGTTGCATCAATTTATACCACTAAGTCATAGGTCATCCTCAGCCTTGTCTCCTGGATGGATTACACTCCACTGCATTAAAGGTACAGATGAGGAAAACCTAGGAAACGTCTTTTCCAAGGCCTCCCTGAGAATTCAGATTCTCTCTAGGAGCTATCCTGTTAATGATATACCAACTGTAGAGGTGAATATGTTTTAAAAAAAAAACAATGCTTGTGAGAGTTTTTCATACACCATAGGTAATTAGTATATCATATTTTACTCTAGATAATGACTGTGAGTTAATGATTTGGTGATTTCAGTGTAAATCACAAATGTTCAAGGTTCCATATATATATTGTATTTCTCATATCCTTCCATTTCATCTACCTTAAGCTCTTCTATGCTATTCAATTCATATCAGTAAGCATATTTTAAACATATATATGAAAGGCATTGTCTCAGAAGCTATAAATAACAAGATAAAATTGAAGTAGCCCCTGTCCTCAAGAAGCTTGCATTTTAATAAATATAAAGAACTCTGGATTGGGAAACTAGGACTTGCTTTGAGTCTTTCCTCTGACATTAGGTGATCTTGGACCAATTACTTCTCCTAAGAACCTCAGTTTACTCATCTATAAAATAAGGCATTTCAATTAGATGACATTGAAGGTCTCTTCCAATCATAAAGCTGTAAATCTATATACATATATCCACAAAAGATATAGTACTTTAGTGTAAGTAGTGTTCAATAAATATTTGTTAAATGTTTGTTGAAGGAATATGCATGTGACATGCATATGAATTATTGAATGATCATATTTTCATGATGTATGTGTGTGACTACACTGCAAACATCCCCAGATAAATTCTCTGTGAGATAATTCAATTCAATGCGTATTTATTGAATGCTATAATCATATGCAAGATAAAGAAAATCATTTTCTGTCCACTCAGTTATTCTAGAGTGAGTTTAAAACCCTGTAGCTCCACCAGATTTCTTATTGTTCTTCTTACTTACCTTTAAAGTGTTTCATTACTCATTAGCTCTTCTTTCTCAAAGGAATTGAGCAAGAGAATGTAACAAAATCAGCCAGTTTTCATTTACTATAAGGTTTTAATAATGATTACAGGGGGAAGGATTTTGAAATAAATGCTGAAAATAAGTTTTGATGATTAGATTTCATTTTGATGGTTTATCTTTGTTCCCTCACCCACCACCCCCATCCCAGATAAATTATCAAGAACCAAGAATCTTAGAAGAAACCAACTTGGTCTGGTTAGCATCCTAATTTAATATATTGATTGTAGACACTTTCAATGATTATCTTCACTCCTATTAGCTGATTGTATCTGCATATAAAGATGACTTTGAACCATTTGGGCAATTATTCAAAAAATTCAATTAAATATCCTAAATAATTGAGCAGAGTAAGATCTTTGGTTGACTTCCTAAACACAAAACTTTGCCTGAAGTTCTCAACCAATCAGATAGAGCAGAAGTTTAAGGGA
The DNA here is from genome assembly GCF_902635505.1 of Sarcophilus harrisii. Classification (NCBI taxonomy): domain Eukaryota; kingdom Metazoa; phylum Chordata; class Mammalia; order Dasyuromorphia; family Dasyuridae; genus Sarcophilus; species Sarcophilus harrisii. The sequence continues at coordinate 419,859,567 of NC_045428.1, read as the reverse complement.
CATAATAGGAGTTTGTAGTAATGCAAGAGCCTAATTTCAGAATTTCCACTACTTAGCTTCTATGTATTAACTTAATAGAAGTCAAATCCTTTGGGAAGGTAGCTGTTCAACGTTAATATTTGTAGCACTATATATTATTAAAGACAAATAGAATATACATAAAGCAAAGGAATTATTTTGTGCATGCAGTATAAATACACAAACAATTATCTAAAATGTAATCTTCATGTGACTTATTAAAGCAGATTACATTTTAATGTGCATTGCAATTTGCACATTACAGAGAGCACTCTATTTGCAGCTTTAACTGTGTGGCCAGCCAGACAACCTGCACAACTGAAGATATTAAAAAAAAAACCCACCACTGCTATCTTTCTCTAAATGGATGTATTTGGTGTTGATAGTCAGATACAGTTTTCACCTTTATCCCAGCTTGTTTCTGACCCAGTGGGTTAGTGTTAATCACCACTGTAGGCACCAATAATTTCCCCATATGTGGAATTTGATAACTTAGAGCACCCACTTCAATTCAAGAAGATTCCAGCTGACTATCCAGTTATCGCTATGGACAGCTTCAAGCACATTCATGGCTGGCCTTGTATTCTTAGCTTTATCAAGCGCTTTGCACTTTTTGTCTTTTATCTCTTAATTGAGACCTGACTGCAAGAAATGCCTATCTCTTCAACTGTGTTGCATTAAGTATTAACTTTAACTGCTTTGGGTACTTGAGGTACAGGGGGTGGGGAGGGAACCTTAAGAAGCTGGAGTAAAGTGGAAAATCTTCCCAAATCTCTATTTATAAATTGTGTAAATGCTACAGTGGTTTTAAAAAAGAGTAAATAAATCTTTATCTCTTTTCCAGCCTGAAAAAAATGTACTTATATTACGAACCAGAGGAAACTTTGTGAACCCTTGGTCTAACTTGGCAGTAATAAAAATCCAAAGACTAGGCAAAAAAAAATTCATATTTAGGAAATCCATGAAATTTGAGCAGAAAAATCTTCAGTAATTATAGGTAAGAAAAATGCATCATTTTCATTTCTTTGTCATGCCTCATCAGCCTACCCTTTCATAAAGGAGGTTGGTCTGAGTAGTTATTTCATTTTTTTGTTCCCATGAAGCTAAGGGCCATGCAAATACAAGACCAGAATAGCTTGTGTATATGACAAGTCAACCATGCTTTCCTTGTAAATATTTTGTAAATATTCATTATCAATTACTACGAAAGATAAACTAGTTGCTCATTTTGTTGGCTTTCTTGCCCCATTTCACTTCTCTCCAAATCTATGAAACTTTCATACTCAATTTGCCTGACCCTGAACCCTGCTCTGTGCTAACCATCTATGGACTAACAAATTCATTGTATGATATCCCCACCATGCCCCCAAGAGAGCCCATGGTAGAGTTCCCATCAGAGTAAAACTAACAGGAGGACTTTAACCATCATGGCAGAAAGTAAAGTCATAGGCAAAGAAAAACTGAGTCATTCTATGGTAGAAATGAACCACTAATGGTGGGATACATATGTATCAACATTTAAAACTTTGGTTCCATATGAAAAACCTAGAAAATTAATTGTCAACTAACACAATGTAATACTACTGGTATCACTGTTTAAATATCTCTAAAATAAAAATGTTATCCATGCCTGACAAAGATTTTCCATTCTAATTACTTCTCAGTAGTTACAAGGAAAAGAGATAGTCCCCAAAGTTTTAAAAAGAAATGACAAAGGAGTATAACCTCAACAATTTTGTAGGAAACAAATAAAATTATTACTAAATATTACAGAAAATGAATTATAATACTAATCAATGTTATTCTTAAAAGATTTACTATAATTCTAGTTAAAATAATTTGCATGATTCAAAGCCAGTTACAAAGAGATTATCATCAAAATTACCTGATCCTGAAAGAAAATGACAAAAATAGGCTGCAATTCAATGAAGTAAAATAAATATACTAAACAAATAAACAAATGTATATGAAAGATTAGTGTTTGGCAAGTCATTAAAAGAAAAAGAGTAGGGAAAGAATCTATTATTACTTAATAAATTTACATGAGAAAATCAGTTGTTAGTTTCAGATTTAAATTCATAGTTTTTATCAAATATATCCAACAAATTCTAGCTCTTTATGCCTTTAAAACATTTTAGAACTCTAGGAAAAATGGGGAAAATGACATTTATTTATTGTTGTAAAGGAGAAACTTTTTTTTAATTCAACAGCTATAAAGGATAAAAGGATCAAGGACAAAATAGATTTGCTTTACTATTTGTAAGTAAAAATATCACATAAAAATAATGTGTTTAAATTTTTTAAAGCAACGATGTTAGGAATAAGATTTACAGAAAAATATTACAAACTTGATATTTAAATTATAAAAGGAACTATTAAAAACCCATAATGTTAACAGCCTACCCTTAAGATGTTATAATTACCCAATAACTCCATTGTTGAGCCAACCCCTGAAACAAAATAAAAAGAAAGGCAACTATTCATTCCCAAAAATGTTATAGCAGCAAAAAAAAAAAATGTAAACCATTTAAATGTCCACTGATATGGTAATAATTTAATGAGTATCACATTAAATAATTTCATAGGAACACAGAAATATTTTAATTGCTTAAAATCAACTTTAAAAAGATGTTTAACCTCACTAATAATTAAAAAGTTTTGATAACTTGGAGATACCATCTCACTCTGGTGAAATTGCCAAAATAATTAAAATCAATGAAACACATTGCTGGTGGGTCTGTGGAAAAATAGGATTACTTATTTTTGCTGGTGAAATTCTAAATTTGTAGAATATTTTTAAAGCATACCTGGAAGTATGCAATAAAAGTTACAAAAATAATCATTTCCTTTGACCCAGTAACTCCATTGTTGAGAACCTTCTCTGACAGTGTGATCAAAAGTAAATAGAACTATTTATTTTTTAAATGTCATGGCAAAATTATATGTATTTATAAAAATTAGAAGCAACCTAAATGTTTAATCATAGGGTAATATTTAAAGAAATAGTATTACATTAAATTAAAGAATACTATAAATCAAATAAGCTGGATACAAATGATTATCACAAAGAAATACAGAAATTTTAAAATAAAATAAAAATAAAATTTTTAAATAAAATAAAAAGTCGGGACCTGAAGCATGGAGTATGCACAAACTATGATCATATGGGGAAAAGTGTATGAAAATGAAAGGAAAAAACTGAAAGAAGATTTAAAGGAAAGGTTTTTTATTTAAATGTAAACAATTATTAAGTAAGTTTAGTCATTTTTTGGTAATTTAATGATGTTTTAAAAATAAGATTTGTTAATAATGAGTGTTTGATAATGATGGTATTAGAAGCAAAACAAATATTCCTCTTGTCAGCTAATTATGTCAGGTTTTAAATTTTTTCATGTGTTTGGTTTTAGAAGACACAATTTCTTAATGCATGAGAATAATTGCAATGTAGTAGAAAGAACAAGAGATTTAGAGTCAAGAAGACAGGATCAAATCCTCTTTGCAACACTAGTTGTGTCACCATGGACTCAGAGAACCTTAGTTTTATCATTTTAAAATGGGGGTTATAATAATTATAATTCTTTATTCAATAAGATGATTTATGTTAATCATTTTAAAACATATTATTATTTATAAGGAAGCAATTACTATGAAGATGAAGATTGATATATACAAGATGAATGAGTTTTTACTGCATCTAGATAAGCCTAAATGTCAAATATAAATCTGAGATTTGTCCTAGACCTAAAGTAGGCATGAGCAAAATAAACTTCTCCAAGCATTTAATAGAATGGTGTATCTCTGTGGGTATACATACACATATATGTATGTATATGTGAATAATAATGGGCATCTTGATATATAGATATACACATAGGTTAGATAGATAGACAGACAGACAGACAGACATCCCTATAGATGTACAGGGGTGTGCCAGAGTCAGTCCAAACCATCTTGGAAGAAACAATTAAATTTTCAGAGTGAGCATTTCCAGATTAGAATTCAGCAAATGCTTCAAAATCAAGGCTTAAATTATTGTTTCATTGATTATATAGATTTAACAGTGAAATACAGAAAATATTAATTATAGTTTAAGTTTAAAACTGTATCCTACATATATTTGTTCAGATAGCCAGTTGTTAAATATTTATCAACATACTCTATCATACATGGATGAATACATATATGCATGTGTTACAAGATACTGGTGAATTTTTTAATTAACTCCCAGAGTGAAAGAATCATTTGTCCCCTAATGCTCCATAGAATTCTAAGATACCCGTGGCTAAACTGTTTTTAGAAGTATCCATACAGAAGAAAGAAGATCCTGTCTTCATTGTGGGAGACTCTACAGAAAAATTAATAAATAAATAGGCTAATAGTTTGGGGATATGTTTATTCACCATCAAGATTCAAAAATTATATAATTAGTCAGCTGGGAGAACTAAGATGTACAGAATCATCAGATGGATCTCATAAAGGTCTTCACTATTTCACCCTATCCCATGTCAAATAGAAATAAACCTTCTTGGAAAAGAAAGCATTGAAAGTACCTAAGATTTTTTGCCTTTTAAAACCCTGAGGACTCAAATGGTCAAGACTCTGACTGTTAAAAAAAAACAGATTCTGACTTCTACAATGGTATTTTTTCCCTCCTATAGGAAATAAGTTTGTTTTTGAGGAATAAATTCTAGAGATCAGTATAATTAGGGAAATTCTTAAAGACAATATTATTATTTCTAGAAGCTAAGAAAAATATATTCAATTAAGGATCTAGCTACATGATATGAGAAATTAGCACTTCTGAGAGTCTCTCTCCCCAATATCATCAGAAGACCTGCAAAAACTGAAATATTGAATGGGGGGATAAATTATGGAGCCTGTCTTGCTAACATTCAAAAAACAGAACAAAAAAAGCATAAAGGTTTCCTCTAGTATGTTGAGATGTGTGACATGTATATGTCCCCCACACACACACATCACTTCAAACAATAGCTGGGTTTCCCTTGGAGCTCTCTCCTGGTTAGGATAAATTTTGCATCTCTACTGAGATCTGGTCTGTGTCAGAGGAAAAGTGCATAAGCTATTTTCTCGGTAAGTATCAAGATATCACCTAATATTCACCAATAAAACCTGCACATATTATTAAAATCAATGATGCTACCAATAAGGACTTCTAAAGTGCCTCTCCAAGTCTTCCTGGATGATATTTATTTGCAAGACAGATTTTTTTCTTTGCCCTTTAACTATAATTTCTAAAACTCTCCCCCTCCAAAAGGGAAGAAAAATACTACCATTTTATTGTTTTCTTATGGGCCCATAAAATTTTAGCTTTGTGTTACTTTTTGGAAGACTCTATTAAACTTGATGCATGAGGCTGAGAGACTGCCACAAACTCATAAAAATCTTTCCAAAGAATCACTTTGTGGCAATGGAGATTGAATAGCAGTTTTTAAGAATCAAGTAATATTGAAGCTATAGAAAATGTGAAGCCCACTAATAGGCAATTTAATTTTTGAGTGGATTTTTTTCCCAACTCGAGACTAGAAGGAACATATCATAAGCTTGAGTACAACTGCACTAAGTTCTTGATAATCTTGTCTTTAAAAAGCTCAATTTTCCTAAGCACGATGCTGGAGCACACATATGAGGTTATGATCTGTGCTTAGAATGTTCTTCGTATTTTTGGGGGGCTTTAAAGTTCTGAACCTTTTGACTATGTAGACACTTGTATTATTGTCAGTTTCAAGAGTTAAATATTCCAGGAGGAATTTGTGACTACATGGTGATACATAATGCCTGAAAACCCCCGGCACCAATATTGCTCTCAAATTGGCAGCAGGTGAACAAGGGACATGAAGGATGCTTCAGCACAGTAACCTATCCTTCCTTCTCTCTTGGGAGCCACTTGGCCAGCTTTCATCCTCATAATTATAATAAATTTGACATTTCATAGATAATATTGATTTCTGTATTTTAGCATTTCACCATAGGTGACAGTCTAGCGTCAAGAATGAAATTTCTATTGATCTCCTGCGCATTAATCTCTCATGTGTATGTGATCATTTTTATAAGACCTTTTACTGCACATAAATCAATATTTCATATTTCCAGCTATGCCAGAGGAGATGTCATATTTGTAAACTGTGAGTTGACACCTGCAATTCCTTCCTGTTCAGCTTCAGCTGTTCAGTAGCAGTCGATTCAGGGTTGGGAAAGGATCAAGCTCCAGAAACAAGGTAGATGAAAATCAGGAATGTAGAATAGAGTAATTAGCTTAATGAACAAAGAAGCCAAGTAAGTGAAATAAAGCTATGTTTCTTCTAGGAACAGTCATCTTTATGAATATAACATCTTAAAAGCAGGTTTGCATCCCTGGTTACTAGTCAGCTGATAGTGGATCTCAATGCTTTTGGTGTGTTAATAATGTGGCATAGAAATATTTAGAAATAAACATTAAAAATACTATCAAATGCCTTGTTGGATTAAAATGTAGTTATAAGAGATTTTTTTTTCTGTTCAGGAGTATAACCCTGTTTTGCTAATTCAGTGTTTAATACTGCTTTCATAGACAGTTACTGTGACCTGTTTTCTACTTTAATAAACAATTGATAAATGTAAAATAAATATTTTTTCTGAGCTGTCAATAATAACTGAAATACGCATAAACTGGTTAATCAAAATAATACTAAATTAAAAAACAGAATGTTGGTCTTTATATGCACAGAATTTGATAGAATAGTTCCAAACTGCATGGATGAATGTTCTTGAAAATATACAACACATTAAAAACAAATATTATTCTTGTAGCTGCTTTGGGATTTCCTAAACTGCTTATTTTGAGAACTATAGCATTGTTTTCAGAAACCAGATTCTAGCAATATAGTCTTTGTTGACTGTTCTCTACTTTAGTGCTTATTCACCAAAATGTTTACTATCCATTCGATAATCTGAGTATAGCCATTTCTAATATCCAAAGGGTTTAGTGGAATAAAGCATCAAATATGTGGGCTGTTGAGTGTTGATATTTATGTTTTTCTCTATCAACTTTTTTCTACTTATTCATAAACTTCCAAAGAAAGGTTACTGATCCCAATACTCAGCATAAGCATTATCTAATATCAGACAAAAGATAATTAGAATAGAATACGATTTTGTATTACATTAGCATTTCATCTTACCCAAATTTCTGTGCTCCTATTCATAGAAGTTCAGAACTCTGTTAAGCCTCGAGCAATAAATATTTTCAGGATCCCACATAGATGCTTTTAACTCAATAAAGTGTCTGCTGACTTAAATAGAACTACTTTTGCCCAAGTAAAAGCTGACTTGAAAATTTCCATTTTATAGCAATTTTTCATAGGCACTATTGACACACTATTATTTCAAATTGTATGTCTTTTCACTAGAAAGGAATGCTATTCTTGCTTATTTTTTAAAGGCCAACCCTTTTTACTGGTTTCTGAAACATGTCCGTGCCCATAAAATATGTCAGCAAATGACTGTTTTAACATGATGATGGACACATTATCAGAGTGTGACTGACTACTGTATGAGTGACTAGATTTCGACAGTTATGTCAGCTATAGACTGAAGGGGTACAATTTTTGAAGAAAAGGAAAACTTAGAATAGCAGAACATTTCTGAAGGAAAGTCAGCAGGTAATAGGTATCTTTATAAATTTAGAAAACAAAACCAAGCAGAAGGCTTTGCAATTTTTTTTAATTAAATGAGCAATGCTAGTTTTGTTCTCACCCCCAAAATCAGTATTAAAAGTAATTTTTATGTTTCAAATATATTTTCAAAACACATGTAATAAGAATTCATTTTTTGACCCAGGAGAAAGTCATGTAATCTCTATGGTTCCAGTTCTGTTTCATCCTCTACAAAATGAGACAGAGTTGGACTGGATATTGCTGTGAATGGAATGTGCAATCTTGACATGGTTTCCAATCCCAGATTAGTCACCTAAATTTTCTGGGACTTAGTTTCATCATTTATAAGATTAGAGATTACTGGAGGTAAATGAAGATGACTCTAAGGTCCCTTCCCTCAGCATGCTGTAATCTCTAAAGTCTTTTCCATTTTAAAATTCTGTGAGAAGACATGTCAAATGTGTTTTTTCTAGGCTCAATATCAGAACCTTCCTTCTCACCACCTTACTTCTGCCACTTCTTAGCACTATGAGCTTGAGGGCATCATGTAACAACTATCAGTCTCAGTTTTTTCAACTGTAAAATGGGTATTTTAAATTTAAAGTTTAAAATGGGCACTGCCCTATCTATCGAAACAGTTTTAGGGTTTTGTTTTGGAGTTTGTTTGTTTTATTGAGAGGAGAGGTGACTTAGAAAGGCCCTTGCAAACTGTTTTACCTTATATAAACATAAAATAGTAATAATTATTGATTGAATGATCTATATGGTATAGCACAAAGGATACCAGAATTCAAGTAAGAGACCCTCAATTGAAATCCAAGTTCTATTTACTAATTTTTGATTATGAGAACATTACTTGCTCTCCTTGGCCCTCATCTATCAAATGATAAAGGAGAGCATAATGGATTCTCTCTAAATTTATGTTACTATAATCTGTACCAGAAAAATTTTAGTTTTCTGAAACATAAAACGAACAAGTCTAGAGAAAGCTTCCCATCTTATGAAATGAATTTTGCTTGACAATATTAATATGGTTTTTCTGTAGATCTATACAACTTAACCAGACAGTAGACAACTGTGAGATCAAGTTTGAAAATCCAAGCACACTGACTTAAAACTTCATATCTTAATTTAGTAATCATTGTTTACATTCTGTTTCTTTCAGCTTAAGCATTCAGCAAGGTTATTATTCCAGAGTAAAACTGACAAAATATAGATTCTCTTTAAAGAAAATTGACCACATTGTAAATTTCCATAAAGTGTAATACTATTTTTCTATTAATGTTCAATATAACATTCAAAGTACATTCCCACAGGAAAAAAAATATCAACTAATACATTGAGTTGACAGCTTGGCAAAGCAAAAGGTAAACATGTAGTAAGTCCAGTATCCTGGTAGATGTCATAGTTCATAGAATTGTACTGAGTTCACTTTTCCTTCATAAGCTTTTCCTACCAGAAGGCCTCCTCTGCTGTGTCATCTATTCTCTCATTCTTTCACAATGGGAGATCAGTTTCTCCATTGAGATCCCTCCACCTTCTCCATTATGGCTTTCTGAACTTCTCTCCCTTGTTCCTTTTGTCTATCATCTTTACTGGGTAAAATAGAGTTTGGCTGAAACATTAAACATAACCAGTCACCACCCAAAGGATCCTTTATTGTGCGAGTTTAAATTATGGGGAAATGGTTCCTATTTTCACTGTTCTTTAAGTATTAATTTTGTAGAGTTTACTGTGAAGGTGCTTGGTTGTCTAGGAAGGTGTCAAGAAATAGTTTCTAACTGGAGGGTAAAGCATACCTATAGCACAGAACAAGTGGATATTAAAATATCCTTCATCCTGATAATAACTAATCAATAGAACTAGTGATTTATAGATGCAAAATTACAGAGAAAAATGCTCAGTAATTAAATTTTTTTAATATACATAAATCTTGTTCATGTCCCAACATGGAAATTAGCATAGACAAAAATAAAAGTCAATGAAAAAAATTCTGGATATATGTCCAACTTTATCACTTAGGAATATGATGCATTTTTTTTTCTAATTTTGGCACAAAACCAATATGATTAGAATATACATCCAATAACATTGACAATTTTAAGGGAAGTAAGTGACTGAATACCCAAAAGTGTTTTTTACTGGTTTTACAACTGTAAAATTTGGAGGAGGAACAAAAAAATACAAAGGTTATCAATCACTAGAAATGAATCATAGATTATAGCACTTCAGATTAAGAATTACTTGTGTTCTTTTACTATCTATTAGGCCTTTCTCAATAAGAGGAGTTGTATATTTAGAGTAATAAAAAAGTTTTTTAAATGTCCCTTTAAAAATTGGAGGGACAAGCTTTTATAGCTCTATGAGTTCTGTATCCCAAAATAGATTTTAAAAAATAAAGTACCTTTATGTGCAAAAAATATTTTAGCAGCTCTTTTCTTGGGGAAAAATAATTAAAAATTGAAGGAATACCTATTAATTGTGGAATGACTGAATAAATTGTGATATATGATTACAATGGAATACTATTGTATTATGAGAAATGATGAACAGGATGCTCTCAGAAAAATATGGAAAGGCTTGTATGAGCTAATGCAAAGTAAAATACACTGTATACAAAATAACAACAATATTATAAGACAATCAGCTATAAATGACTTAGCTATTCCCAGAAATACAATGATCCAATATAACTCTGAAGGACTTATAATAAAAAAATGTTATCCATCTCCAGAGAAAGAACTAATGGTATATGAATGTAGATTAATGCATACTTTTTGGTCTGTTTTTTTTATGATATGACTATTATGAAAATGTTTTGTATAACTACACGTGTATAATCTATATCAAGTTGCTTGTTTTCTCAGTAGGGGAATTAGGAGAAAGGAAGGCAAAGAATTTGGAACTCAAAGTTTTAAAAACAAATGTTAAAAATTGTTTCACATGTAATTGTAGAAAAATAAAATACTAGATAACCATTTTAAAAATTGATTGTGGAAAAAAATGAGTGACTCCCAATTCCAAGCCAAAAGTCCGACAACATTTTTTTTCAGAATATGCCTCAGACAATATGATGATGCTATCATTATAGCTGGTATTTAGATAGCTCTTTAAGGCATGCAAAGCACAAAAGTTCCTCATGCTGCATACTACTCAAGTGAAATTATATCTACATGGTGTCCACATGGACTAATATTAACACATTAGGTAAGAAAAAATGTTTTGTTATTAAATTAGTGAGACTGAAATTTAGATTGTGGTTAAGAAGGGAATTTCTTACATTTTATGGATAATAAATAGTAAAGCAACTGATTTAACCATTAAATACCAAAATGAACAAGTAGAAAAAAAGCAACTGCTTTTTAATCTCTTGCAAAGAAATAGTATTATATAATAGGAATAAAAATTAACCAAAATAAAAAAGATTCCAGTAAAAGTTAGAGCTATTTTCTAAACAAATGCCTATTCCAAACATAGTAAAGCTGTATAAAACATCACAGTAATGATGTTTAGTTATAGGTTATCTTGAATTTTGATCCCTTAGTAAGGACTGAGACTTATTGCAGAAAGAATGTGTTACTCCAGGAAGAAAAATTACATTGCAATGAAAGTGTTCTAAGTTTTCTCAGCCTTCTTTGAGTGAAACAATTTGCCAATTTCTGTTGTGACCCAACTCAATATATAGCTGCATCTAGAGAAGACTAACTGGATTTGAATACTTGCTTTTAAAAAATATTTCTGTAATATTAGATAAATCAATTAATTTATCTCAGTCTCAGTCTCCTCATCAGGATTGTAGGGAGAGGGGAGAAAAGGAGAGATGGACTAGTACTCTCTAAGGCCCATTTCAGGTCTAAATCTATGACCAGATGGTACTATGTTGAAATATTGTTAACAATTTAAAAAGAAAATGCTCCAAATACGAATTTAGAGAGTTGGAATGTTCAATATTTTGTTTTGGTGATTCCGGGAAGAGGTCTCTAACCCCAAATTCTGCCCTTAGCTCTATCCAGCATTTTTTCAATGAGTTATGTGAAAATCTATACAACATGCTTATCAATTTTTGATGACATGAAAGCTAATTGTCAGGGATAGCTAAAATTCTGAATGACAAAACCAGGATCCAAAAAGCTTTCAGACCACTAGAACATAAAGTCTCATTTTTAGGTTCAAATACTCAACTGCCCAGTTAGAAAATGGAAACTTAAGGTTCAACCATAGTAGGGGGACAAAGACCTTAAATACTTGATTTGAATTCAGAGGGTCTGAGTTTAAATACTAGTTCTGAAACTTCCTTTTGTAATTTTAACATTACTCATACAATTTTGGGGAAATAAATCACTTAATCTATTTCTCAATTTTTTCATCAGAAAAATGAGAAATTTGATAATAACATCTAACATCCCTTCCACTTCCAAATCTATGTTCATATGTCATGGAAATTTACTGGACTTTAAGAGGCCCAATATGAGTCAAGAGTTTAACCAGACAGGCAGAAAGAAGTTTCATTTAAAATTTAGACTGTATAAGAAGCAGCATAGTATCCCCCAAGTTACATTTGGGTTTCATCATGTCACATCTATAATATGTTGTATTCAATTCTGGGTACCATATTTCAGGAGAAACATTCATCCTTATCACAATAAATAGTATTTATATAACTCTTTATTATATGTAAAGAATTTTATGAACCTCATTTCATTTGATCCTCACAATCATCCTGTGATCACTTTGGTTGCCATGTGAAGGATGGAGCTAATGAAGGCACTGTAGTAGTCTAGGCAAGAGACTACATGGGACTGAAAGAAAAGGTAGTTGCAGTAGAAGTATAGAAATAGAAGAATAGGTAGGAAAGATATTGAAAAAAATAGGATGAAAAGGACTTTTCAAATGAAAGAACTGGTAGTGCAATAAATAGAAGACTAATCCTGGAGGCAGCAAAACTTGAATTCAGACTCAGCCTTGGAAACTAATTAATTAGCTGGGTAAGCATGAACAAGTCATTTAACCTATTAATTCACTTTTCTCGATTATAAAATGGGTATATTAATAATACCTACATCCCAGGGTTTTTATGATACTATAATGAGATAATATTTAGAAAAGTGTTTAGCACAGTACCTGCCACTTAGTAGGAGCTACATAAATGGTAATTCTCTGTCTTTATTCCCTTTCTGGAGAATGAAGGAGAGAAAAGAGTCAAAAATGGTTTCAGGCCTGAAAGACTGAGCTGATAGTAAATTTAATCAACTGAAATCAGGAAGTTAAAGGAGAGGATATAATTTGAAGAAGAGTTCAGTTTTGGACATGTTGAATTTGAGGTACTGATGTAATAGCAAAAAGTGACTAATCATCAGCAATTAGAAATAGAGGAATATCGTTTTGAACAAAGACTGGGGTTGGTGATGCAGATTTGAAAGTCATATAGATGTGAGTGATAATTGAAAATATGGAAATGAATGAGAGCAGCAATGAAGATGGTACAGGGAAAAAATGGAGGTCGAGGTTAGAGCTTAGGGTCCACCCATATTTAAATGACAAGAGAAGAATGATGAGTCAATAAAAGAGATAAAGGAGAGATCCAAAAGGTAAGAAGAAAATGAGAGTGCTTTGTGACAGGATCCAAGGGATAAGAAAATATCAAAAATAAAGAAGCAATCAAAAATACCAAAAACTAGAAAAGTTATGAAGAACAGGGACTGAATAGTGGCCATTGGACCATCTTGGAGTTATCAATTTTCATTCATCAAAAGTGATGGAAGCTTCAATATCAGATTTTGTGGAATACAACAGAAGAAAGTAAATGCAACAAGTATAGATTATTCAGAGTTAGAAGTAAAGTAGAGGAAATAGAATGATGGCTTAATGGGGCAACATACTGAAGGGAAGATTTTAAGAAATTTTTATCATTATTGTTTGTCTCAAGAGCCTGTTTGTAGACTAAGGGCAGAAAGCCAGTAGAGAGGAAGAATTGAATCTGCATGACAAGAGAAGAAATGATTGCTTGACTAAAATACCACAAGAAATTTAAAAGGATAGGCTTGAGTGAAATTAGCCTTGGCAAGAGAGTTTATCCCCTGATTTGAGAAGGCAAAGTCATTGAATGAGCAAAAAGTTTTAGGGTGTAGTTGGAAGAGAAAAGCTTATTTTAGAAGACTTTGATCTTCTTATTAAGATAGGAAGAAAGATAAAGAAGGGCTGGTTTGGGGACTACTAAATTTTCTATTATATATTCACTAAATCAGGCCCAGTATCCTACAAATATTAATTGAAGTTACTTCCCACATACAAGAACCAGAAGATGTGTTACTCAGTGCAGCAATGACTTCTGTTCATAGCTATAATTTGGTGTTATAATGTACTAATGGAGAAGGCCCATTCCATATCCAAGTTGTTATATATTTTTCATTATTTCATAATTCCTTGAAGTTTTAAACTCTCAAAATAAGCTTTACTTACCTCATCACAACTACAAAATGTTAAATATTGGTACAGTAGAATTCCTTTTTGTTTCATGGACAAATGCATGATAGGTATGAACAGGCAGCCATATGTAACCAATAAGGAACTCTGAAGAAGAACAATAATAAAATATATCACCAGGAAGGAAAGGGAAAAATAAACCAGGACAAAACCCAGAATGTCCTATTGATACCCTTTCAATGTCAGTAGGAATTCAGTAAGGTTTCTGGTTGGACACCCTGTGATAAATTTTGAAAAGATATAAATAAGAGGTTGGCCAGATGTGAATGGATCATATTCAACATCATTGGCAGAAAGTTTCAAATCTATAAGACCATAGATATGTTTGAGAGTAGAATTCTGTGTGGAGTTCCCTCTTTTGCTTTGTATAACTGCTTTAAGAAGAAAAAAGTCTACAGTTATGTTCACCTCTGTCCTTTATATCCAACCAGCACCACCTGAACAATATGATAAAACCCTGAATCAATAACTACATGTTTCCTCACCAGGATCTATAATTGTATATAAAAATTTTTTCACTGGGATGTATATTTCCATCATTAAAATTGTCACTGACTAACTTTATGAGTTCACCTTGAATAAAGAGTTTTATCCTATTCTCTACATTTAATATGCCTCTACAAAAAAGGGGGGGATAAGTAATGTGATTTTGTGGAAAGCACATGGACTCTGGAGTTAGAGAACCTGGCTTCAAATTCTACCTCTGCTATTTACTATGTGATACAGAAATAGTCACTTATTCTCTCAGGATTCCAGTTTCCTCATGGCTACAATAAAGTGATTGGATAGAATGATTTTAGAGATACTTTCCAATTCTAAATTTATGATTCTGTATACAAATACTTCTTCTAACTTATAGAAAATATTCAGGTCCTATTTTTATGAGACATGACAACCTCTTTCACTTTTCTTTCTTCTTTCGTATTTGTTCTTCAACTTTTCCTTGTGCTTCCTTAAAACTCTAGTGCTTATTTTTCTCCTTCTTGTTACTTTATCACACTTTATAAGTAAATTTTCTCTGAGAAGGTAAGTATCTAGCATGATATACCTTTAAAACTGAAATCAAAGCCAAGAATCACTCATATTCCTAATGACTTAATGGGGAAAAAAATTAGATTTTCTATGACTTTTGAAAGATAGCAAATCTATAAAAATCATTCAAAGTATCTAAGTGTCTGTAATGATGTTCTTAAGAGTGCACATATTGCTACAAGACTATAGCTTGGGCAAATGAATCAGTGTTACAACAAAACTATCTTGAATTAACCAGAATAATTCTCCCTTTCCTGCTTCCATATGAAACTTCAAAATGAAATTTCTGCATATACTTAGCAAATTCATATTCTGACCAATGATCTTATTAATAATATTTCCAAGTATATTCTAAGTGTGTTCCCCTTAATAATTGTTGCTCTTGAGCAATAGCAGACTAGCAGGAGAAAGAACTAGCTTATAATGAGGACCTCAAAAAGTCTTTCAAAAATGCATTAGATGAAATTAATTTTACTGGGAAATCTTCCAGTTGCAAAATGAAGGAAATCTGTGCATGTGTGTGTGTGTGTGTGTGTGTGTGTGTGTGTGTAGGTGGTCCTGTGGGTGCCAGAAGCATGAGTGTTGGTTGAAGGAAATTGCACCTGCAAACTACAACAAAATGAAATAGCTTGACTTTCATTTAATTTTCCCTTTATTTAGGATTTAAACTTAAATCCTCTAATCCTAAGTTTTCACACTCAAGAAGCACCTTTAGCAATAAAACCACTTAAATGCAATCAAATATCAATGGAAAACTTTAATCAAGGTAAATATTTTGTAATCGACTCCAGAGCCTCAGGCCTGAGCCCATATGTATACATATATGGGATTTTTCCCCAGCAAATGTAAACATATTGTACTCTTTGTCCATAACAGACATCCTTAGAAAACTGATTCTCCATGCTAGTGATGTGATTTCACAGAATTCAAGAGGGGAACAAAGCTAAGCATCAATCCAGCTAGTACAAACCCTAACACAGCAAAGTATTTTCATAATTCCAATACTATCTAATGGGGGGAAGCTTACAAAATATCCAAGTTCATAGCTACCCCTAGTTGAATATGCATTCAGGAGAAACAAAACTTACAACCAATGAAAGCATAGACCAAACAATATGAACAAAAGTTCCTACATGATTTGTTAAACAAATTGCTCTATGACTGCTTTAGTACATTCAAAAAACTGTCTCCCTCCCTCTTTCTCTCTGTGTCTTTGTATCTCTTCTCTCTCTCTCTAGGCTTCCATCTCTCTCTGTCTCCCTTTCTCTTTGGGTCTCTGTTTCTCTCTGTATGTCTCTCTCTCTCTCTCACTCTCTTCTCCCCACCCCAGTTTCCACTCCCTCCTTTCCTCAATATTTTTCCAAGTGGGATTAAAATTCTGATGTGAAAAAGGGAGAAACACAGGAGTTCATTCATCTGATGAATCCTTTTATATGATTCAGAACTTCCTACTAGTTGGAAATGAGAGTTGCTTAAATATGCTAGTACTTCACCCACAAATATATTTTAAAACAAAGGAGAGTTTTTATATGATTATGTACAACCATCAATTTGGGGGTGGGGACAGTGGCCCTGGAAACTTCAAATCATGAAAGACTTGAGTGTGTTCGGGATTTTTATGTCTTAAAGGGTAGCCGAGTTTGAAATCTTGGCAAATCTCAACAATGGATTCCCACCTTGATTCTAGCTCTGCATTAAGTGGCAATAACACTAACTCACTGTGTGATCAGCCTCTGTTGGATCTGTCAAATAGGAATAATATTATCAGGCATACTTTTATAGGGTTATTGAAAGGATCAAATGAGATAGTGAATGCTAAAATACAGGCTGTTCTTGATTTTTTTCTGTGTTCAAATCCTGACTCCTATGTTTGCTACTGATGTTACTTTATCCAAGTCACTATACCTTGCCCTTTTCTGTACACACTGAGTGAGATGTCTCCTTAATAACTCAGCATCCCTGGCATCCCTTTCCATAACTTTATGCATACCCCTAGCTGTGTTGAAGGAATAGGAATATTCTGCTTCCATTGCCATTCCCAGGCTTTCCTACCACCATCATTCATATCTTTTTTGAGGTTCATTCAAATCATATTTATGATCCAATCTGGTTTCTGCTAGCTGTTATCTATCAATCCCAATAACACTCCTCTCCTCAAATATGTTCAGTATTCTATCTTTTCTAATTTATATTATATAACCTAAAATACTCTGAAGAACCCTAATTTCTCAGTTTCTCAACTCAGCAATAACTCATGACCTACTTTTCTTCCCTTCTTCAGCTGTTATAAAAGTCATCCCTTTAATCTTGTTATTATCCACAAGTGTTCAATTTCTGTGTTCTTGAGCTCTCAACTTTTAATTTGATATTTTATCTAACATCATGTTCTTCATCTAACCCTAATCTTTCATTATTCCATCTTTTCCTTTATGGTCCCTAATCTGTTTTTTTTTTACCCCACCATAACCTTCAATTCTTCCCCACCTCAATTTTTCTCAGTCTATCACCTCTGGAGTAGCTACACTTTCCATCCTTTCCCATCTTGACATCTTTGTAACCAATTAAACTCTATAGTGCCTTCTTCTTGAATATGCTTTATTTGCCATCTTTCCCTGACAACTTCTAAAATCATATTATTCCCACCACCTATCTGCTCCCTTCACTCCTGTTCACATTGCTGAATAAAACTGAATAAAGAAATCATGAAACTATGTTGACTGCTTCCACTACAAATTTATGTCATAATCTCAAGTAAGCTCTTTCCATGATCTCTCTACTCATTTTCACTATCCCACTTAAGGATCTCATTTGCTCCCATGAATTCAACAGTCTTCTCCATATATATGATTTAACAGTTCTATTTATCCAGCTCTAACCTCTCTCCTAACTTTCAGGCTCACATCTCTAACTGCCTTTGGACATCTAAATTGGAGGTCTCAAGCCGGATTTCCCACATGTACCTTAAATTCAATATGTCCAAAACTGGGATCATAATTTTTCCAAAAGTTTTCCCTCTTGGTGCCAAGGGAACCACTATCTTTTCTATCATCTAGGCTTTAAATCCAGATGTCATCCTAAACTTTTCACTCTCACCATATATATCCAATCCTCTAAGTCCTATCAGTTCTACCTTCACAAGATCTTTTGTAAATACCCCCTTTTTAGCAAAGTTGTAGGGCTCAAATGAGATAATGGATGTAAAGTATTTTGACAACATTAAAGTGCTATATAAATGCTTTTATTACTTTTATTATCATCATCATCATTATCATTTGCCCATAGTCATCAAACCCCAAATCTAATGATGACTTAATTCTTTGAATCTTTAGCTGCATTCCTACTGAGCTCAAGCAATATTCACTGAACAATGCATGGGGATGCTAGTAAATATTTAACAATTGGCTCTCAGGTGGGAGGTGGGAAGATGTGTGCACACATCTTTAAGTTTGATCTATGGTATTAAATTTTTTCTTAAGTGTAGACATTCAGCTAAACAATGAATTAAGCCATGATTTGTAATGACTAGAAATTTTTGAGCTATAATTACTCTGAAATTTTGTCAATCAAGAGATATTTAGAGCTGGCTCCAATATACCTTCATCCTTTTCTCCCTTTCAACACTGCCTAATGCAGGCCTTCATCACATCAAAACTGGACTATTGCAGTAGTCTCCTGGCTAGTCTTCCTCCTGGAAGTATTTCAGTCCATCATATTCCATTCAGCTGTCAAAGTTATCTTGCTAAAGCACAAATCTGATCATGTGACTCTATTATTTCTAGGATCAAATATAAAATCCACTCTGGTTTTAAGCTCTTGTTACATGAACTCCTCTAACTTTTCTGGTCTTTAATCCCTTCCACATATTCTATAATCTAATGACATTAGCCCCCTTGGCTGTCCTCCATGGCTAGAATCCTCTCTTCTCAACTCTGCCTCTCAACTTTCTTGGCTTCCTTTAGGTCAAAGCTAAAACAGCACCTTCTGCAAGAATTTTTCAATTCCTTTCCTCTCAGATCATCTGCAGTTAAACCTGTATATATCTTGTTTCTAGATTTTTTGTTACTGTTAGATTTTAAGTTCCTAGAAGACAGGGACTGTTTTTGCTTTTCTTTGGGTCTCCGTGCTTATTACAATTCCTAGGACATAGTAAATAAATAATAGGTATCACCATACTGAATAAGTGGATAAATGAAAATTCAATCACTGGAGATACAAAAGGAAAAGCAAAGCAGTTCCTTCTCTCAGAGAGCTCACATTCTAATAGGTGGAGATGGGAGTTTTCAGCCACAGGTCAGATAAAAGAGCCTCTTGTCAGAATACTTTAGCAATGTAATTAATAATACATTATCCATCAATAAAACCAGATTGGTTTCTGATTTTCAACCATTTCATAGTACCAAGGACTTAAGTGATGGGAACTATTTTTCTCAAGTCTCAGTAGCTGTGGTTTCTGGAAGGTGGGAGTGGGAATGAGTGGTGATGCAACCCCTGTAGTTAAACATCATACCTCCATAAAGGTTACTTCCCTCAACTATAGCTTCAAGGTCCAACCCCCTATATAATCATTTTTCCTCTGAACTCAAGTTAAGCTTGTCATCTTAATGACTCATTAGGTTTTTGTAATATCCTTCCCAAAGTTTCATTTATGTTTTTACATGTAGTTCCCTTTTCCTCAATTAAACTGTAGCCTCTTCTCTGAAGGAATTGGATCTTTCTAACCCTTTCTGTCTACAGTGACTTACACCTCCTAGTATAGAAAGATTTCAATCATAGTTTACTACTCTATCTTTCATAGATTTCACATTTTCCTATGAGACAAGGAACCATATTTTTGACCAACTATAATCATTCTAGAGTAATGCTGAAAGAAGACAAAATGAAATGATGAAAAGTCAGTTCTCACCCTTTTCCCCTGGAACCACTAGAAACAGTCAACAAGGGTGAGAAGATCACTTAATGTCAATACAAGGCATCTCTTTAGTTCACTTAAAATTTGTGGTACAGATATTTTCCCAATGTTATTGCCCCCAACACTAAAGTATAGAAAACAGACTGTCAAGCACCAAAAAGCTCCTTTTAGAGTTATCTTACTTCCACTGGATATATATAATCTCCATCTTCTGAATGGTTCCTGTACATTATAAATTTAGGATCTGCTTCCATAGTTGATAAGTTATATCACTCACATCACTCACAAGTTTGAACATCGAATGCAGTTTCACACACACACACACGCTCAAATAATAGTTTCTTTATAATATTAATATGTTGGGTTAGACTGCATTATAAGTTAAATAAGTTAATTATAGAACCTAAGTGTCAATAACAACATTTTTACATCAAGATAAAATACATTCTGAAATGTAAGTAGCAACTACAAAAAACAAATTCTTAGGACATGACCTTCCATGATTAATAACAAAATATGGCCTTCAATTCTTTGCAGTCTCTTCTGCCATCAGAGTAAGAGTGATGAAATAGCAAAACATTTTTAGACCATCTAAGAATTTCATCTCCCAAAACTGAACTATTATGCCTTATCATGGTATAAAGGTTATCAAAGCCTATATCAAGGAAGCACAAGTGCCAAATTCTGAAAGAATGCCAGTGCTGATGCAATTAATTTTCTCTAGTAATATATTGACTTGTTGATCACTGGGTCAATGATCTCACATTTAGAATACCAACTGTTAAGTTAGTGTTAATGTGGCTTAAAATAAACAAAGTTCTCTTTCTCTAGCACTTCTACCTTTACTAGAGGAATGGGAAGCAGCTAATTAAGCCTTTATAATCCATTTTATATACTTGACTTTGTTTCAAAGATTGCAAGTCCAAAGAAGTACATACAGTGATTAGTCTATCATAATAAGCTTGGTTCCTATATAACTAGTTTGTTTCTCAGAAAGTGGAATTATATTATACTCTTTCAGAATGAAACCAGAAGACTTAAAAAGATCATGACCAAATAGAAGAATGATTCAAAGGTTCTTGTTGGAGAGGTCAAGAAATTGGAAAGATTGATCTAAAGGCAACAACAATAACAACAATAAAACCATTTCTTGGGACTACTATGAAGATAATTGTAGCTTGTGCAACATTATCTGCAATGGATAAGGTAAACAAATCTAACCTTCCAAAAAAGTGTTATGACTCTGTATTAAATTAGCATATGCATTGTTATTCTATGACAATGCAAAGGTAGGCAAGTATATAGGAAGGGGAATAGATAGATAGATAGATAGATAAATATATATACACATATGTATGCATGTATATACATATATAGGAGAATATGTCTTAGGATCAAAAAAGAAAAGATGACAAATATTTAATATAAACTATAGCCTTAAACCTGTATAACAAAACTACTTTCTCCAGAAAAAGAGTTGGAAGATTATAAACATAGTAAATTCTAAATATTATCAATAAAATGATATTGCTCTATCTTAATACTCAAGAAATTATTTTTTACTAATTTTAGAATGATTTCTAAATAATTTTTCTATGTACACTCAGTGCAATAGATATACCAAAGATTAAAATTAATACCATGTTAGAAAAAAGTTAAAAGAGAATATATTAAGCAATAAAAGCAGTTATTACCTAAACTATTTAAATGAGCTAGTGATTTCAAAACAATCAAAATGGATAAAAGAACTAACATAGATATGGACTATCATGATTTCTAACAGAAGTTAAATAAATATCATTTAACAAAAATAAGGAAGCTAAGAGGATTATGGCAGCAAATGCAAAACTGGTTTCAAATGTAAGCATAATATATCTAAGCAACTCTCTGCTCAGTCACTGTCCTTATGCCTTACCTGAAGCAGTATGGTATAGTAGGCAAAGTGTTAGATTTAAAGTCAAAAAGTTCTAGCTTCATCTTATTCAAATCATTTGCTGGTTTTATGCTACGGGAAAAACATTTAATCTTTCTTAGCTTCAGTTTCCTCAGCTGTAAAACAAAGATGATAGCACAAAGTTGTTGTGGAGATCAAATTCTAGAGAATATATTATATAAATATATATGCATATATATATATATACATACATATGGACTGGTTTACTTATATATGGAGTGCCTTAGTGCCGTTTTAAATGTTAATAACTTCAGTAGTATAAATGTCACCAACACAAAAAATTGTAAAGTTAATATTTAAATTTTTAAATATAAGGGTTTCTTCTAAAAAGTTAACAAAATCACCATCCTGTGCTATATATCACTCTAGTCAGTTTCTAAACTTTGAAAAACTTTTCACTACTTCTTGTTCAGTAACCAAAAGGATTACATATGTAATTGTGGCCTTGAAATTATCCAAAGAATACATTTTTGGTGCATGTACTATAGTTCTGATGGTACTCCCTTCTCTCCCCCCCCCCAAAAAAAAAAAAGTTTGATGGAGATTATCAAGTGACTGGTGTGGCTTGCAAAAGGATCTTCTCTATCAATCAAAAAATCAGAGAAAGTGTCGGCCAGAAACACACAAACAATGCATAATGACTGAGCTTTATCTTGTTAGAAATTGTAAATAAAGGGCAACTAGATGGTGCAATGAAGAGAGTATTGCCTCTGAAATCAGGAGAACCTGAGTTCAAATCCAGCTTAAGATACTTAACACTTACTAACTGGGTAAATCTGGGCAAATCACTTAACTCCAAGTGCCTTGCCTAGATAGATATAGATATTTATTTATATCCATATCTATATAAAATATTTTTGTGAAATCATATATATAATTTTCATAAAATCATTTTATTTTATTATTTTATTATTTTTATAATACTAGTTTCCTCAATTAAAGAAACAACAGAGATAAATAACTGTTCATTTACTTTCTGATTTTGTTTTGTTTTGATTTTTTTTTTAAGTATGTGTATTTACCAAAGGTATTGACCACTGTCAAAAAAACATCTTGCTTAAAATCCAATGGTAAGGTCTTCCAAATGTTCCCTCATCTAAAGATCATTGGAGAGAGAGTTTCATGATAGGTGAAAGGCTACAGCATCCTTTTAGTAATGGCATAAGTTCATGAAGTATAATTATAAGATATCATACAGAAAATATATGATCAAAAAGAGGGTTTTTTTATGTGAAGTGAGTGGAATTTCATATGGATAGCTCAGACTTCCATGATAACCATGTAATATAAAGTGATCTAAAATAAGGTCTCTCATACTTTGGGTGGACCCTTTTTAGGAGATCTCTGAAGGAAAGGAGATAAAAATCAAGCAAAATTAAGATTTCTGAATAAATTGCAATCCATACCAATAAAAAGAATGTCCACATAAATGAGATACCAGATCCAATATTTAAGTATAAAAGTAATTTTTTACAAGTTGAGGGCTACACGTGTAGCAATTTACAGAGTCCTTATTAGCATGATACAATACTTCAAAAAGCAGTCTACTGATTTTATAGTGCTTAAAAGTTTATATTATGTTTCAAATAACCTTATGAGGTAGGCAGTATATATGTCTATAACCTTTTGTGACATCCCATTTTTCTGAAAATGAGTTTGCCTAAGACTTTTTTCTTTGTTAATTAAATTTTATGTTTTTTCAATTACCAAAAATCATTATCCCTCTCACCTACCAACATTAAAAACAAAGCAAAACAAAAAAGAAAACCCTTATCACAAATAATCATAGTCAAGCAAAACAAATTCCCTTCTTGCCATGTTCAAAACACATATGTCTCAGTCAAAGTTCTAAGTCTTTCTGTGAGAATATAGGTTGTGTATTTCATCTCCAGTCCTCTGGAACTGTAATTGGTCACTACATTAATCAGAGTTCTAAAGTCTCTTAAAGTTGTGTATTTTTATTATTATGGTAAAAGTTATTTTTTTGTTATTCTCACTTTAAACTTTCTCAGTTCATACAAGGCTTTATTGAAACTCTTTCACTGTTTCTTAGGGCACAATAATCTTCCGTCGTACTTATATACTGTAATGTTTAACCATTAACCTAATTGAAGGACAGACCTCCCAACCCTCCCCTTGTTTTGAGTTATTGCACTCACAAAATAAAGATGCAAAAAAAAAATTCTACTCTAGACTTTTTCCAAAAAATATACACAGCTATTACCAAAAAAGAGGTCATTTGCTTATAAGTTATAACTGAATATTATAAAGTAGGATACCATCCTAGAAGAGAGAGAGCATGGTATGGAGAAAAGAGTACCAAAATTTACTTTATGTCTAATTCAATAAAAAATAAAATCAACAAATATTTGTAAGCACCTACTGTGTGCCAAGATCTGTGCTAAGGATAAGAATAAAATGGATGAAACAACCATCACTCACAAGAAACTTACTAACTAGCTGTATGATCTTAGGGAAATCACTTACCCCAAAATGAAGGGGTTGGACAAAACGGTCTCTAAAGTCTCTTTCATTTCTGTGACTCAAAGATCCACATCTTTAAATGAACTCTGAGTGGGGAATGGATGATCAAAGGGTCCCCAAGCAGCTGCTGCATGGCAAACATGGAATGCAACTGCAAGCAGGGAATGCAGAAGGAGATGCTTTGAAATGCATAGAGGAACAGCTTCAAACAGTGTGACAGAGACTGAACTTCTGGAAAACAGCAACAGCACAGAGACCAGCTTGGCAGAAGGCCATGGGAAACAGGGCAGCTCTTTCTTAAGCAAAAGCTCCAGACCAACCACAAGTTAAATAGACAGAGGAGTAAACAATGAGAGGCCCTTCAATCAGTTGTTTCAACCCAAAGAAAGGGAAAAAATAAAAAGAAACTTTCAGTGTTCTGATTTGGGTGAGTCTTTTCAGTTACACCTACATGCACAGATCTGTGGATCATTGTCACCATCCCCCGTCACAACATCCCCAGCATCTGCAGAAAAGACCAAAAAGCTATTAGAAGATAAATGCACTCAGATTAACTCCAACAAACAGGAATCTTGTCTTTTCTTGAAAATCTCCAAAAGATACAAATCCAGAACCTCAGTAGATAACATGTATATGATTATGATGGTACACGTTTCTCTCTTTTATTGTTCTGTACAGTCCTTTTCTGACTGCTTTTATAATTGCAGTCAATTCCTTATTATACTGATTATAATTAATATGAGTATTATTTTCCTACACTGATTGAAAGAGGGTAAACTATGTAAATGTAATTCTCACAAATAGGTGGGAGGAAAGTCAGTAAGCTCAAACCCAGTATCTGGTATTTACTAGCTCTGTGACTCTGGGCAAATCATTTAACTTCTGTTTGTTTCATTTTTCTCAAATATAAAAATGAGGATAATAACAGTACTTAATGCAGTGCTTGGTACTCAGAAGCTACATGAACACTTAATCCCTTACCCCCATTAGGAACATGGTGGGCTGAGAAAAAAAGGCAACTCTATATAATAAACTGAATGATGAAGGAAAACAACTCCAGAGGATTGAGAGTCAGGGGGCAAGCCCAGCAATTAACTAAACATTAGGAAACACCTAAGGCTCAAAGCAGTTAAGAAGACACAAAACTCCATCCCCTAGTTGAATTGAACAGCTAGATGACCAGAGATATGCAGTAATCCATATCTTCTAGTTCAAAATGTTCATTTTATATATAAGAACTGGCCCAGAAGGAAAAAAAATGATCTGCTGATTCAACTAAGCTTTTCTACACACTTTGGGTATCTCCATTATCCTGCCTATAAAAATGGACATATCTAGTAGCAGTATCTTAGAATTTAAAGAAACTTCAGGAGTAATCCACTCTAACTTATACCTACACAACCATCCCTTCTACAATACATCCAACTAGGGGTCATCCATCATCTGCTTCAAATATTCCAGCAAGGGTGAATCCACTACATGATGGCCATTCTACTTTTGGACAGCCTTCATTACTAGGAATTCTTTCTTTATAAAAGCCTAAAACAGTGTCTTTATAATACACACACATAGTTGCTGTTCATCTTTATTTTCAAAAAGGACCAGTGATACCATGGTGTTGGGGTAAAATAGTGGATGATGGGTGACTTATGCATGAATTTAATTTAAGTGAGAAATCTATCACTTCACTCTCTCTTCCAGAGTCATTGAAGTCCAACAGTAAGACAAAAATAAAGATGACTGGCAATGGCTCAGGAATGGTGTCTTTGAGGTCTGTCCAAGCTCCAAGCACTCCACAGCACCCACTTCAGCTGCTTTCATGGTTGTTGGAACAAATTGTTCTCATCTGCCCATTCCATAGGAAAAAGTCTTCATATGCTTGATCATCATCCTTATGTACCAATGGGTCTGAAACCTGTTGGTTTCTCTCAATGTGGCTTAGCCTGTTTGCCAAGATGGTGGTACCAAGGTGTGGCTGATACATATGCTACAGCTTCTTAGAGCCACAGGTGAGAGTTTGGTGACAGGTATACAAGGGACATGGAAGGTGTGGGGGATGTTCAGGGAGGACTAGCACTTGGTGTGAGGGCTTGCCAAGCCCTTTCATGGTTGCTCATCCTCCTTTGGTATCCATCTGTCACTGAACTCATATATAATGTACACATGTATGTATATATGTGAATATATGTATATACACGTATTATATGGGCCAAACAACTCTAACCCCCTTTTCACATGATAGCCCTTCAAAAACCTAAAGCAATCTACCATATTGTCCCCACCAGTATTTATATCACATTGAATCTCAAAGGATTTCAAATCAAACATCCTCTTGTATAAATGGGAAGAAAGAATATCTCTGGCTGGAATAAGGGATCCAGGCCCTTCTCTTGTCTCCCTTTTTACCTTTGTACAAATTTCATCTACTTTTCCTTCCCTATTACTCCAAGATGACAGATGGGCAGAAGGAATTTTCAACTTCATTTCTTTGCTCCATCAAGTCTTATAAGAAAGCCTTGGTTCCCAATCATTTCATTAAAATTGAACAAACCTACCACAAGAGATAGCCAATACCAACCAGTGTACCTCCAGGTAAAGTGTATCTGTGGAGCCCAAAAAGTTTAAGTCAAATAAAAAATGCTTTCTAAATTTATGAACCTAAAACACTAGATTTTATACAAAATGGAATAAAATAATATGACTGGGGATGGACAATATGGTATCTGTATTGGGAAATTGTGTTTGAGTGATTTATTAGGAATCTTTAAGGGAGATAATATGTAGATAAAGCAGAAAAAATGGATGGAATCTAGTTAGACTTAATTTTTTTTTATTTGATGGTCCTTCTGTACCAAAAGCTTTTTTTTATTATTAAGAGATCATAGAATAATAAAACTATAGAGAACTTTATATCAGAAATAAAAATCTGATTTAGAATTTTTTTTAAAAAATGGAAAAGATAAGTAGGCCTATCTGTATCTGAATGAAGAAACATAATTAGAAGGGTTCCTTGGACCTCAGGGTCAGAATTTATTTAATTCTGCAAATAGGCAAATCCAAGAAAGGCAAATCAGGCACAAATGAAAAAAAAATTCAGCGATGGCATCATAATCTCTTGGGTAATGAAGAGCCTCCTTTCTGGGGATAAAAAAAAGAAATCCAAGCAAAATGGAAAATGTAATCTTTCTGAAAGCAAGGTTTTTAATTTGTTCATTTTGTGTTATTTTTTAATATCACAAACTATTATTCATCCATACAAACAGAATTGAGATATTGCAGGGACTAGAAACCAGACCATGTGAGAACCAGCTGAAGGAAGTAGAGTTTTAACTTGGAATAAAAAACATATTTAGCAGGATCATGATTTAAATGGTTTCAACAAAAAGAAGACCTCATGTAAAGATTAGATAACTTCTTTGTCAGGGATAGCATAGAGAAGATTCCACTTAGTTGGATTTAGTGGCTTCTGAGATCCTTTCCAAATATGAAATTGATCCCCAGGATGTTTGGAAGTCCTTGAACCCCAGGTCAAAAAAATCTCATCCTATATAAATGTAGTTGTTTTATCAAAAAGATTATAAGGGAACTAGGAAACATCTATAGACAGACACATAAGATGATTGCAATGAGATGACATAGGAAATAGAGAGTGAGAGATTAAATTTAATAAAATTAAATTCAACAAAAATCTATAAAATCCCATTTTCTTCTTGAATATATACTAGCCTAGATGGCCCTTAGGGCTGATTAAATATGGTAGATTCCATATGATAATTCTTATGTTTTAAATATATTCTCTCACCATCAAATGTCTCACATTACAAAGGAGTTAAAAATGGCTTAAATGAGGTCAGCTGTCCCATTGATAAGCTTGGTGCATAAGCAATCATAGTATCCTTTTTCTCCCAGCCCTGAAAAGAAGCATTTGTTTACTTGGAAGAGAGAGTTTGAAAGTGCCTAATAAAGGAAACTGGGGTTCACATCACACACCTTCTTCTTTAGAGGCTAAAGTTTTCTTGCTGAAACAAGTGTTATCCTTCCTGGAAGTAGAAGACCAAAGGGACAATATGGGAGAAACTTTTGTGATCTGATGCCATAGAGGAAGAAGCAACTCCCCAGAGCTGCTCATTTTCATAGAAAAATAATCCCTGAAGCCTTACCTTTCTGAAGCACAGTCCTTGAATGACACAGAACATATGGACACAAGAAGATAACTCACCAATTTCCAAAAATGGTTTCTCTAAAACTTAGGTAGGTTGATATTGAATCTTTCAATCTCCTTTGAAGTTTGCTGAAAATTTGCTTCTTTCTCCCCTGAAACATCACAAAATTTTCATTTATGTTATTTCATGATTGCTTGGTGATTAAATATTTTCCCCAAGAAAATCTTGCTATTTGCACATAAAGGAGAAAAAACACAGAACTTAGTATTTAGATCAGCTATGTAAATAGCTTCTTGTTA
Source organism: Sarcophilus harrisii (assembly GCF_902635505.1). Taxonomy (NCBI): domain Eukaryota; kingdom Metazoa; phylum Chordata; class Mammalia; order Dasyuromorphia; family Dasyuridae; genus Sarcophilus; species Sarcophilus harrisii. The sequence continues at coordinate 419,830,573 of NC_045428.1, read as the reverse complement.
ATGATCTCTTCTCTTGCCCAGTTATCTTAGCCACCATACCACACAGCTGTGTGAGAAAATGGTACCTATGATCATCTCAGTCCTCTGTCCAATTGGATTTTAACTCAGACAAGTGATTCTGAAAGCAAAGAACAATCATATTGAAAGATAATAAATGTTAGCATTAGTTCAACAGTTTAAGAATGGAAGATCTAAAAAGTAAGTCCTGTGTTTTGGTGACTAAATAACATATGTTTATATAATTTATCAACAAGTAGTGATATATCTAATGTCTTGGATATATGTACATTTTTTAAATTACTCACATAGCCATGCAAAAAAAATATCTCAGTTCTTTAGGACAAGAGACATTGCCATATTGAGAAAGGGCAAATAAGCAGTTGAACAAATCTGCTTTCCCTTATCTCAAGCTAAGAAAATTGTGGCCTCACGCTGACAAAAGTCCATTTTAAAAAGAACTGATTCACAGTGAATACTCTACCTAGTTTAGCAACACCAAATCTTTTTAATGTTCCACTGACCACATCATATATGAGCAGAGATGCCAATTAATGACAGCATTACATCAATGTGAGAGAGAAAAAATAGGCTATGTTTGCATAATTAAGAGGGAAAGTAATTTTCAAAGAAAAAATATTTTAAATGATATTAGTGCTTCCATTTCCTGTGGCCACCTGGGAACAGAGAGGTCTGTTCCGAATTCATCTGATAGATTGGTCCCAGAACAAGCAGTAAGAGCTAATTCACCAATTAAGCTATGAAAAAATTCAAGGAATTGTGCTAGTATGTCCAATAAAAGGAACATGGATCCCTGAAGGTTAAGAAAAGAATAAAAGGAAAGACATTAGACACCAGGGGAGTATGGTGTAGTGAATATAGCATTACAGTGAAGGTAAGGCCACCTGAGTTTAATTTCCATGTGCCTTTGAAAAAAAATAATTTGGCATCTATGCCTTAACATCCATAGCTATAAAATAGGAATCAGAAAGACTTCCATAAAGATTCATTAGGAATTTTTTCTAAAGTATCCTGGATAAAAACACATTTTAGTAAATACACTGACAACCTGGAGAGTACTCATAGGAGGACAACCTAATTAGTGAAGGTATTTGGATTCATAGTTGAAGAGACTGGAGACATTTAGACATTTAGTCTGGAGAAAGAAAGCTGTAGAGAGAATGTGTTAGCCATTTTCAAGAATCTGAAGTATTATTACCTTGAAAGTGTCTTAGAGTTTTTGTGTTTGGACTCAGAGTACAGGATGAGGAGCAATGGCTGGAAGACACAAAAAGGCAAAGTTAAGCTTGATATAAGGGGAAAAACTTCCTAATAATTGTAACTATCCTATCAGAAAACATGCATGTGTCAGGTACTATGTTAAGCACTGTGATAAAAATACAAAGATTAGAAAGTCCCTAATTCCAAGATACAAAACATGACTACAGATAAGTGCATGTAGAATATATTCAAAGGGCTAGCTAGATGGCACAGTGCATAGAATACCAGCTCTGGAGTCAGGAGGACTAGAGTTCAAAGTCAGCCTCAAACCTTTAACACTTCCTAGCTGTGTGACCCCAGGCATATCACTTAACCCCAATTGCCTCAAAAGAAAATAAAATAGAACAGAATATACACAAAACAAAGACCAGAGATTTATATGGGAGAAGTAATAAGTAGAAGCTACACTGATCTGTTTTAAAGGAGTTGTTGGCATTTGAGCTGAACCTAGCTAGGAGCCAATGAGTTCCAGAGATGAAGTGAGCAAAGGGACAATTCTAAATATCAAGGAGAGGCAAAATGTATGAAGAAATAGATATTGAAGATGAAATACAAGAAAGTAGCTCAGTTTGGTTGGAAAATGAGCCATCTTAACAGTTAGGGGGAGTTTTTCCCTCATAATCCTCAAGATAAGGCAAGCAGAAATCAGTATAGAAGCACCTGTTTGTCATATACAGGCTAGCGTAAAAAGCCAACAGAGTCATTTCTAGCTCTGAAATTCTGTGATACCCCGAGTACCTAGGAAAATGGAGACAATATTTATTAGCTTCACACAATTAAAGACTTCCAGATATCTGCCTTATAAACCTATTAATAAGGGAAATAAATCAAACTGTTAAGGTCACTTATTACATGTATTAAAAACTTTTAAAACGATAATGGTACACACTAGTTTTCAGTTCTCAGAAAATGGAATGGGAGGTAAATTGCTATCAGATGTATTTCTTCAGAAGAAGGGAACCCTAAGAAAGAGGGAAATCTAGGGAAGGGGGGTAGAATAAAACCAGGAAGAATGCAGGGAAATGAATTTTGTATATTTGTGCGCATACACTTATGAGTGTATGAAAGTTTCTGTGTTTATGTGTCAGTTCTTATGTGAAAAAAATGTGTATATACATATGTGTGCCTATAAAAAAAAAGGGAACCCTAAAATGACTGGCATGAGCAACTTGTTACCTGAGATAAGCAGTAAATAGAATCAGAGTGTAAGATTTGCTTTCAACCAAACAATTCAGATTTAGTCAAGATTTATGAATCGGGGCTTCAAGGTATTGAGCACATAAAAATGAAACAAAAGACATAAAAATTCATGTTGATTAAAGCTTAAATAATCATATCATAACAACAAATAAGTCAATAACAAAGACAGGACCTTCAAAACTGGCCTGTTGACCAAGCCATTCAGAAACCCCAAAGCTTTTGTCTTAGTTAAGCTTCATATGTTCCCCAAACTGAAGGAATCAATAGTCAGTGGAAAAACAAAGAAATAAGTAGAGACAGTAAGAAAATAGTCAAAAGTAGCAGGGTTTTCATTAACCAAAGAAATCCTCTCTTTAAGACACAGAAATAACCACCATTAAATTATACAGAGACTTAAGGAGATATATCACAAGATTGGCTTTCTGGGAACCAGACAAACCCCATGGAATTGTCATGGGGTTAGTCATATAAATTTAACTTCCAGGGACTGAAAACCATCCAACAAACTAAACCTTTATATTTCAGACTTGCCAAGCAACTTGAAATCTACCTCTTCCTTTAATGAAGATCTCTAGCATGGCAGGGCACTTTTTTGAGTAAGAGTTACCTTTGTACCATTTCAATATTGCTTTAAGAAATCTCATTCATGAGGACCTGAGATCAGATTTGCATTTCGAAGAGTTCTTCCAAGGTCAAATGAGAAATCATATGGAAAAGCACTATACAAATCTTAAAGTGCTATATGTGTTAGCTATTATTATTTCTCAAGAAGAGTCCTAGAAAAAACACATCTAGTCCACAAACTTCTTGGGGGGAAAAAGATGCACAAAAATACCAAGTTTTTCTATCCGGACAGGGTGATGAGTCATAGGAAGCTAAGTCAAATTCTATAGAACTAGAACTGATAGACTTTATTCAAGAGTATGTTACCCAAGAATAAAATAACCTTAGAGATGGCCTTTGGGGAGGGACTATTGTAATAGAAATACAATGGGAACCATACAAAACAATTTTATCACTATTCTCACCAATGTTATCTTTTTCATAAGTACTAGCATTTAGCAATCTTCCCACCCCAGAGTATGAGGACTTGAGTCTATGAATGTCTGCAGATGCATGTTTAAATGCTTATTATAATTTTGGTCACCACCTCTAACCCATGGAGGATGCAACAGCTAGATCCAGGCCTACATCAGTTCTAACTAATTATGGTTATATGCCAGAGACAATGAAAGAAGAATATTATTCTATAGAGCTAATCAAACTACAAAAGCCACACATCATTAAAAATGCAAAACCCTTACAAAAATAGCTGTGCTCAAACAAAGCTGGAAAATGTGTTCTAAAGATATTCATTTACTTCACATTCCATTAAAATACTATAGCATCAGTACTGACAGTCAGTAAATGACAATAAATATATATAATTGAATAAAATAATTAAAATAAAAGTGAACATATTCCTTTTAAAGATAATGAATTGTATTTTAACCTACATAAAAATTATTTGAATGAATTTTTTCCCTTCTCTGTCCAAAGTAGCTTTTGTGTCTTTAAAATACTTCTATTGCATACTGAAACTTTTCCTGAAGGGACTATTGCCCTGGGCTGCTCCATTTTTCTCTTTGTTACTGGAAAACATTTTTTTAAATTACTTTTTTTTTTCTTAACATTGAACACGATCACTTCTTTTCTTATATTTCAATAGTTTGAAATATGTTCTCTAGTTGGTAAATGTGTCTTGGGCAAATGACTGACCTTTTCAAACAAAATTTATAATTTTAGAAATGTAAAACTTAACATTCTTTAGTAATCCAATATTAAAATACATTTAGGTTGATCTATAAAAATGCTATGATTCCAAGGTTTCTTTTAAAAATGTGCAATAGAAAAACATTAACAACGCGTGTGGTTTAGAAAAATTCATTTATATTGCCGTTTGCAATGTCATGATGTATTTTAAACAAAAGAGGTACAGACAAAGGTATTGATTTTAGGGACTTAACTAAATAAACAGTATGTAAATTGTGTCTTTTTCTATAAAATTAGATCAAGACGCACATATTACACTGCCTTTTTCTAAAAGAATGACAGCTATTGAATTTGGCAGACATTGGAATTTGGTTAAAGAGTTACAGACCTTTGATCTTTGGATTACAATTAAATGAAACCATTGTAAAAGGACAGTAGTGGGCCAGACAGAATTTCTCAAACACACTAGCAAGCAGGAGGCGTTAGAGCTTGGTGCTGGCAGGAAACTCAGCATTTGGAATTATCTCTTAAATCCCAGTCAGAGGATGATGATGATAATGATGATGCCTTCATTATAATGCAATAAAACATGTTTAAGATACACTCTAGGTGTGCTTCTCCATTTGGGTTCAAGCTAACATCCGGGTTGCATTATTATCCTGCAGAGGGGCCTTCCAAGTAATGATATAATACCATGGGGAGTACTTTCCTCCTTTATGTACATTTTTCTCAAGGTCTTGCATGGGGATGAGGATAGGACACTGATTCCCAGATAGAAGTTCACTAGTGTTTTTGCCCAAAATGAACAAGGAACTTCAGGCTTATTGTGTCTCTAGTTGTTTCTTTAGTCTGGTTTTACATAGGCACCTGCTCACATACACATACACACTCACTTTTTTTAGATAACCCTTTCTTAATCAACATGGCTTCTAATAAATTGGCTTCTACATGCCATAGTGGTACCCAAGGGTACCATTCCCATGCTTTCTTTGCTTTTTATGCTAAATTCTGCAACTTAGAAAATAATGTCACTATGAACTAATGACAATATTTGACCACCATTTTTAAAAAGAGATTTATTGATAACCTTTTGAATAAAAGGAATGCTTGGTCCCCAAGTTCCCCATTAATTCACATTCTTCTCATATAAATACTACTAATCCTGATAAGAGGAACTCTAATAAACTTACCATAAAAAATCGTGACTTAGCAAGTTTCAGCTCTTAATCTAAAATTATACTTTCATAGCAACAAAATAGGAAAGTTGGGCCTCTCTTAGGTCTTTTTATTCCAACACACCCTATCTGTGTTGCTTTTTTTTTTAACTTCTTTGTTATGTCATTCTGCAGACAGATCTCAGGCTGTTTCCTGTCACCCACTAGAGCAAACTGCTCAACAGAAAGCACAGTTGGACAGTCCTTAATTAGTGCTACTTGGGATAGTCAGTATCTGAGTCTCTGTGTCAGCATCTCACTTAAACAGCAATAGAGCAGTGAGAATCAGCTGACAGTTTGAAATGCGCGACATCAGGTCTTTCACTTCCACCTACAGTAATACAATGCATGCTGCACGCCTGATAATGTTATGAGAAATGTTGGAAATAATGTTCTTTATGTAAATTAAACTCAAATTATTCCATCACATTTTACAGAGTGTTTATTTCTTTAAGTTATCCAGGTATACATTCTTCAACTAATATGTGAAACAGGAAAATATGCAAAAATTAAACTTAATATCACTTTCCTGGTAATTAGTGTTTTTAAATAGAAAGTGGACCTGAACTTGGAAGAATAGTTTTCACATATTTCAAAAGGAACCAGGCATGGCATTTTCTAATTATTTAGAGATGGCCTGAAGAACTTAATTACTCTTAAAACAAAGGGAAAATACTTTTAAGGTTTGTTTATTTTATAAAGCATTGGGATTAAAGGAGGCAAAGTAATCATTGCTCAGATAACATATAATGGGACAATCAGAAACAAAACTGTGTCCCACAAGACCGCATATGCACAATACCTACAAAAGTTATCGGGAGGCAATGCATTTTGGGCTGCAACTTTAACATTCTACTGATATGGAATGATTTTTCCCTAGCTCATATTTTGAGACTCCTTGGAAGGAAAAAAAAAATCTTAAACACCCAATATGGTCAACTACTTTCACTCAAGAAAGTTTGCAAGCAGCTATAAAGCTTTCACCATGTACCCAACAGAGCCAACCCAGAAACCTAACAGTTTGCTCTAGATGAACAAACACAGCTCAGCTGTGGCGTGATCTTTGTTTTATGACAGAGACCATTTAGTTTAAGTAGAAAAATTAGATTTTTGTTATGTTCCAGGTCCTGTTTAGTTTAGTTAGGGAGGCTTGATCAATATATTCAGTGCTTGTGATTTGCTATAATGGAACTATTGCATACCACCACCCCCACCTCCTCAAAATGTCTTAATATAATTTTTTCCCACTGATTAAAGGAGTTCCTTTAGGTTAAATGTTAATAATCCTCATAATGTGTACTTTCCACAGGTAAACTCTTCCTCTAGAAAGTAGCTCTTGTGTTTTTGCAGCAGACATTTCTAATGAGTGTTTTTCTTTTCCTTGCTGTTCAGAGCTGTGGTGGCGTTTTGAGGTTGGTGGCGGTAGAGCCTTCTTTATAAGGATGAATGAAGATGAAAAGCAAGACAAATAGAAGCGAATGAGGTACTGCTTTATGTGATCCATGATAGCTTGCAGTAAGCCTGTTAGCCTCTGCCTAGCTCCCTTCTCTGAGAGAATAATGGATAGTTACAATGTGTATAGTGACATTGTCAAACCATCAGGAATTGCTGATTATAGTGCTAAATATTGATCTCTGCTTCACATGTGTCAAAATTCTTTCTTCCCTTAATTAGAACTTCCCTAAGCACCATACAAGAACAAACTGAATATATCAGATCTCTGTGAAAGGGAGTGTGATACTAGAATATAATTGTGACCTCTTGTCTTTACCTTTTCTCTTGAGTTTTGAGATGACTTCAGCTGTCTATCCTGCCCTTCCCAGCACATGTGATAATCATACTCATTTTTCCCAATCTAACCATAGGAAGATTTTTTTTCCAAGCCCCTGCTTTTCATCATTCTGAACCACAAGGGTTGTAGTCAGATGGCAGTGAAACTTAAAGTGGCAGAAGGTGCCTTTTTCTATTTGTTTGTTTCATGGTACACCGCACCAGGCAATGACCTGTGGCAACAGTGTCATACAAAACGGAGACAGGTTCACCCAATCAAAGGAAGGTTTAAAATTAACACAGATCCCTTCATTTCTTCATGCCAGATCTGGAAAGGGGAAATTTCATGGGTGTTCTAGTGTTCCTGATTAACCCAAACACATTCATTCTAAAAATAATAATAACTTTTGTTATGGATATGAGACCATATTATTTATCTTTTTAAAAAAAATACCATCAGTTATAACTGGGGAAAAGCTACACACTCATTTTCTTTCACTATTCAATCCCCTCCTATATTCTGTACTCTAGCCTGTAATACAACCTAATGAAAGGTGGTGATGTATGGTTTCAATTTACACCACAAACTGAGCACTTAACTCATTTATCTTAGTTTACCTGTAATATATTGGATTTTTTTAAATCATGACACCATGGTACATTTGCCTTTAGTTTGATGTGCTTGATAAAATCAATACTTCATTAAAAGATTTTCAAAAATTGTTAAGAATTTCCCCAGCACACAGCCTGCCTGATCCCACAATTCTGATTCTCAAAGTCAGTATCCTCCTTCAAATGTTCCTGAAAGCCCCTGGCCCATGGACATAACTTTGTAGAATACCTCAGCCTGAATTTACAACCTTGAAAACTTCACAGGGCCCTTAAGCATCATATTCAGTTCAGAGAGAAGGATTTTTTTTTTTAATTCCAGCTTCACGCTTTCCATGGGATACCTGGAAGAAGGAGAAAGGCAAAGGGTCATTTGTTCATCTCTCCTGCTCTGCCCCCCCGCCCAAACTCCTTTACCATCCAGGATGAATCCTGTCTTTACATGGAGAAGTCTCAGTAGCAACTAACCTTCTAGTGTGCCCATGTGAGCACAGGTCTCTCCACACAGCCGCCAGAGCCACACTTCTGCTGCCTCCTACTACATAAGGGTTATCTATATCAGGAGTAATTATCAGGTTAACAGGCTGCAAGGATCAAAGCTCAAAATTGGGCTTGAAGGACTCAAATTGCCAAGGAGAGGTAACACTGTCTCCAGCAACTCAGAGAGAATTCACAGGGCTCACTTCACATGGAACAATTTGCAAGGAGAGCCACTCACATGAGAAATGTTAAGAGATGGCGCTCCTCATCTGTTACTTCCCTAGCTTGGGAATGAAGAAAGATAATTATGCTGCTTGCTTAAAGGACATATTGCCCGTTTTCCTCTCACTTTTACCCAGGTTCAGAAAATAAAATATATTTATCACTATAAATCAATATCCAGCTATCTTCACTGGGTACAGTTTTGCCCTTTGGAGATAAGCAGAAAGTAACATGACTAAAGCCACTATAACACCTCAAAACAGATGTTTAAATAGAAGGCTTGGGTTCCAATATCCAATTACACATGTGCAGTTGCAAAGAAGTAAGTTTAATGGAAAAGTGGAGAAAGTAACCATTGTCAATGAATAACTATCTAATTTGCAAATTGTGTTAATTCTGCTATCAAATGATACAAATTTTGATTGGGTCAGAAAACAAACCAAGGTGATGAATGCATTAAAAATTACATGTCATGTACTATTTTATACCACAAGTGATTATGATTCAAAATCGTGGAATCTGATTATCCTCTCTATCCCCATTCTCCCTACACACACACACACACACACACACACACACACACACACTCCTTTAATAGGGTAGATGTACAAAAAGACCACTTAGGGTTTTATATATATATATATATATTTTTATATATATAATCACAACTGTATATCACCAGAAATCAAGAATAAATTAGTCATTCTTTGTGCATACACGAAATATTCTTGGCAGTTCGACTGAGATAGTTATGAAATGATTGATAAAAAGGCTGCTAGTCTTTAGTATAGATGCCCTTCCCATAAATCTTAACCAAAAGAAGTAATAATAAGTGGCAGCCACGGTTTATAGTATTTTTAAATAAGCAAGTGAGCCTTCTTCAACGACAAGCAACATTCTCTGGATATCAAAAATAATAACTGGTTTTGCAGCAATGCAGCGTGGAAACACAAGGGTATAAGATATACTGTACTTTAAGCTCTGTTTGATGAATCTGAGCACAGTTCCTGGGGGATAGATTACTTTAAACCATGCTCTTTTACTTTCTAATCCTGACTTGATTTGATTTGTACTTTAATACAGCTGCCTGGCAATTCAACAGCAAATAGAGACTATTTATGTAATCATATTGTAAGTAGTGGGACAAGAAGAAACTCTCTAGAACCTTTTTGGAAAATAGTTTGTTGTACTTTTTATTTATTGAACAGCAGGGCTCCGGGCTTTCCAGTGCTCATTATAATTGGTTTTCTGCTTGAACTTTCAAAAACTGTCATGTCAATACTCAAACAGAATTTTTTTGCTTACTATATGGCTGTGGGCTCTATTTTCTCATGTGCTACTTGACAAAGTTCTTGTAATACCTCAGAGGCAAAGTTCTAGAGTTTTAGCTGCTATTTAAGAAAAATGGGAGCCAGAGTTATTTTGTACCCAGTATAACTCAAGCACACTTTTTTTCCCCAATTAAATGTAATAAGCTAAGTTATCTTTTCATTTTTTCTTAACTCTTGCCTTATTCTACTGGGGGGTAAACTTCATTACTATGAAAAAAGAATTTATCAGTTTGATCAAAAAAGCTACTTCTTTGAGAGAATATTAATTGTTATCTCAAATTTCTGTCTATTGAAACATACATAGTCTCACTAAGTGATCCAATTGCCATTTGGCAAGAAATCTTCGCTTAGTCCTAAATTTTATCCAGGGCATTTGGGCTCAGTATGAGAATCTGAATATCTCATGCTCCTGCTCTTGCTATAGGAAACTATGTTAAATATCAGACTAAAGATATCCATGCCCCTCATAAGCTCTATGTTTTACGTAAACTATGACTTAGGTGAAATCAAACATGGCTGCCCAAGAATAAATCTTCAATATCTGGCCTTCTCCAAAACTTCTTATGATAAACATGAATATTTATATTTCCAAAGAAGTTAGTCCTGTTGATGTTTGGGGTTTTATTTTGTTTATTTTTATGAGAGAGAGATGCTTTGTGTGTTATAGGATTACTTGTAATGAATTTTTACTTGGCTAGAAGAAAGATATTTGAAGGGCCAAAGATCTATCTTAGAAAATAGTGTGGTATATTTTCCACTATTTTCCATCCTTTTTTTCTTATCAAAGCAGTCTCCATATACTAGGAACTGTGTAAAAAGATACAATACTTCAGAAAAATAGAAAACTCTGGAAAAATATGAATTATAAGAACTTCAGGCAGGAGAATATCTATATTTAAAGTATAATTATAATTATTCTCCTTGTTTCTTTTAAGACAAATAAGTGCATAGATTCTATAAATATTTAAGACACAGACTGGACCCTTTTTCATATTGTTTGATAACAAGTGTATCATTTGAGAGTTAACAAAAGACAGCATGAGGCCTAGAATTTTTCTCTATTAAATTGAAACTTGATTTTTTTTATTTGTTCCTGTTTCCTATTTTTTTTTAGCCTACAGATGATTTCAAACTTAAAATCAGTCTTTCTCAAAAATTTATTCCAAGAACCCAGGATTCTCAAAATCCATACTCAGAAAATATAGTTCTCCCATCATGAATAAGTTTTATTTTAAATTCAAAGAAATGCATCTATCTAGTGAAAAATTAGCATCATGGAAAAATTCTTCATCTGATCAATTTTGCAACTACATACTTCAAGGATGCTTGTGGATGAGTGCTGTATGAAGTAAGCTATAAATCTATTATGGGAGCATATTCAAAGTCCTTTATACCTCTCATAAGGAAAAACATGACCTCTTCCAAAGCTATTTAGAATACTGACATGCATAAGCAATATGGAGAAAGGAAGTTCAGTTTTGGCAATAAACTTAATACTGCTCATATTTTTTTTAAATTTAAGCTTTAAAACTGAAGTTAAGTCAACATAATAAAGATAAGGCAGAGGATGGAAAAATATAACTAAAAATATAACTAAAGAAGCAAAAATTTTTTTCAGAAACTTGAAGCTTTCTTCTAACAATAATATGTTCTGAGTCTTTCAATGAACCCAGTTATTTATTCTTTCAAATATTTAATTGAAGCAGATTTATGTATAAATACAATAGTATCTAAGTGGGTAGTCATGTTAAATCAAAATGTAACTTGTATTCAGATCCAAAGTTTGCCATGCTCTCTAGGACAACTTTAAAGTGCCTCTGCTGGTGCAAATATCAGTAAAATGTGAAATATGCTCAAATTTTAGATTACAATTCATTTTCAAGTATTCAAACATGAAACTATCTCTATAATAGTTTTTCCCAGACTTTTCTAAGTTCAAAATGTATTCTATATAATCCATACATGCAATTTTAGCTGAGCAAAACTGAAAGGCGTAAAAAAAAGAAATCAATATTCCTAAGTTTTCTTTGAAAAAATAAATCTGGACAACTTATATATTAATTATAAAATCTGAGCTATTAATTATATTTAGAAGCTCAGTTTTCTATTTTCCTCTTGGAAAAATGGTTCTCCCTTTTCTTGAAGAAAATGTAATAGCTAATTAAAGACAGAGTGTACAATCCATAGTGAGTCTGCACTATCACATGCCCCATTCAGCTCTGGCCATTGCCACTCTGTGCCAGAAGACAGATCTGTTTCTGTGGCTTTCGTTTCCAAAACTATATCAAGGCTACTCTTTTAGTCAACTTGGAAATTTATATACTATACACTAACCCTCCTTTAATATCCTCTCTCTCTTTCCTCTGGGCATTTATTGCTGTTCTTTCTAGTTCAGTAACCAGTGAGCAGAAGGTTCATTAAAACTAATTGAATTGGAAACTTGTCTGCCCTGGGAAATGTTAACTCTTTGTTGTTATCTGTAGGAAATTCCTTTTGTTATGTTCCTTTGAATTGAATTATTGGATCTCAGTATTACAAACACCATGTTAAAAGTGATTTCCATCTTTAGATTGTCTAGACAGCATGTTTCAGGGGGGGAAATTGTATTGGATTTAAACCAAATAAAATAGCATTTTATATCAAGAAGAAAGCAGCAATTGTGCACTCACTACCCATAAATAGGAAAGATGCTTCCCTTGTTAATGATTGTGGTTCTTCTTGCTACCTGCTTTATTCACAAGACATTTTTAAAAATAGAGGTTTCTATTGTGGCTCATTCTAAAATGATAAAACAAATAACACAGCTGTAGGTTAGCAAGTCAATGTTAGCTTAATATGGATTATTGAGAACACTGATCCCACAATTGTTGCCACATATCACATCACTTTGGACAAATGTCAAAAAGAAAAGATAGTAATTATTCTTAATTGATATACTGAGCCTCATGTTAACTTTTAATTTGTAATTATTGGAATTTGGCCTTAAAAATGCCTTTGAAATACAGGTGCTCGAGGATATCACATGTGTTCTGAAATTGTTAGGACAAAAATATTGACAAAATGAGAACACTTGATAATAGTCGCAGTAGTAGATTTTTTTTGCCAGCTTTAAAAATCAATTTAAAATAACAGGCAACCCACTGTTGCTAATAAAAGTAAATATTTATGACTGATTTGACTGAGCTTCAATACTAGTCAATCACTTTCTAAAGGATCTTTGCAATTCATTAACCTCTTTTTACTGGTCTTGTCCCTGTTGGTATTAGCCATTAAAAAAGAATAAGGGAGGGGGTTTTGATTTTTCTGTTCTCATCATTCATAGCTTATTTGTTCATTCCCTTCATTCCCATACATTGCTGCTAAATTGATTGTCTGTTTAGTCATATGAATGATAAAGCAGCACTGCCAGCAAGATTGAAAGCCTCCATTAATTTCTGAGGAAGGTGGATACCTCTGATTCAACCACAACTGAAAACAAAATGACTTCCTAGAGTGTCTTCTATCATTGGTAACTAAATTCAGGTGGAGATAAAGGAAGCTTTAAGTGTCTTTACTTTCATTTTAAACTTCTCATTGGTAAAACTTTGAAAAGGAGACTATTTATTAAAATTCTACTCCTAACTTGTTGACATTCCATACTATCTTGGTCTTGATCATCATATGCAAAGAGCAAAATTGCTCTTTTCCATTTTAAATCCTTGTAAATGATGCTCTGTTCTAGACTAAAAAAAAATTCTGCTGTTTTTAATTCCATTTGTCTAATAATCACCACATTCAAAGGTATTATTAAGGGATCTTTTAAAGTCATTTCATGGTATAGTTTTCAGATTTCTCAAGACTTTTCTTTAGATTCAAGTGAGTTAAACCTCAATTTAAAATGGGAACCTATAAATTGTATTTTTAAAACATGAAATAGGGATCTAAAGTCACTAAACTACATATCCTTTGATCTAACATCACCACTGCTAAGTCTATGCCTGGAAAAAAATGTCAAAGAAAGAAGAAAAAGACTCATGTACACAAAAATAGTTAGAGCAGATCTTTCTGTAGTAGCCCCAAACTGGAAACTGAAGGGTGCCTGCCTGTTTGGGGAATGGCTAAACAAATTATGACAAATGAATGTAACGAAATATCATTGAGCCACAAGAAATGATGAAACAAACAAATTCAGAGGAACTATGATGATCTCTATGAATTGACAGAGTGAAATGATCAGAACTAGAGAACAATATGCATATATCAACATTATAAAGAAAAAAATCTTTGAAAGACTAATTTAGAACTCTAACAAGTACAAAGATAATTAGATTCATGTATCCAAGAAGACTGAAGATGAAATGCATTACTTACCTCCTGCATGGTGAACTTAAAAATCTAGAATAATACTTATGAGGAGGTGAAGGGAAGGAAATAAACATTTATATAGCACCAATTATGGGTCAAAGCAATATAAGAAATGGTTTTATTGGATTATGCCTACTTGTTAGGAGGGTTTTTTTTGGTAGTTTTAATTGTTCAGTAGAAGAGCAGCAGGAGGACACGAGAGAGATATATGCCTGAAAGAAAAAAAAAAAGTATATATATATATATATATATATATATATATATATATATATAATTCCCTAGTTTCCTCCAAAGCACATAGAAGGTACAACCTTCTCCATGAGATATTTCCTAATAGTATGTTTTGATAGGGAAAGGAGAAAAGAGGACATTGAGCCATGGAGTAAGTGGGAAATGAGAGAAGAAAAAGAAAGAAGAAAATAAGAATTCAAGAGGAGAAAAGTATGTATCTGTGTGTGTCTGTGTGTTCAAGAAAGTTAGAAATTTTGTATGGCAAATGTGTTTACTTACAAACATTCTGTAATGTATTATGAAAGTCCTCAAATTTTCTTTAATTGAAGTTGTAAGTCCATCTTTTCTCATTGAGTAACTGACCAACAAACATATGAAACCCAGACAACTTACCAGCGAAACTAAGTTAAAGTCACCTACTGGCATCCTTACAGTATATATCTTCTAGAGAGAGAATGGGGGTTTTTTGTTTGTTTGTTTATCTTTTTTTGAAACTTAACTTGTTTTGAGCTATATAGAACAAAATTTCTCTAGTCACCTGCCATTGTTTAAAAATTAGATTTCTCTGGCACTTTTCTTCCTCAGAGCTCAAGCTGGGGTAGGATTCTGGAAGATGGTGGAGTAGGTAGTTGGTAAATTTCAAATTCTCCTGATTTCCCCCACAAATAGAACAAATTTACACCTTGGGGTGATGAGACTGGTGAAAAATCAAGGGGCCTTTGGGCAAAACAGGGGTCCTTCTGAAACAAACAGAGAAGATTCCAAGAAAGATCCTGGGCTGGGATTAACCTGTGCGGAGTGCAAACACCTCCAGACTAGATCCACAGAATCACTAAATGGGGAACTCTGAAGCTAGCTGGAGGTGGCTGGAACTTCTGTAGGAACCACAGAAACATTTACCTCCTGGATTTTTTGTGGAATCAGGGTCTGAGTCTGGGAAAATTAAGTGAATTTAGTAACTCCAGGCCCAGATATACTGCTGAAACATGACCCTGGATGAGAAGGAATCAGCACACTGGGTGAGTGTGAAAGCAGTGGGGCAGGGACGCTACTGGCTTCAGGCACTTGCAGGAAGGTTTGGGGTCCCCGATTAGAGGCGAGAGCTAAAGTGAATTTAGAGGCAACATCTCCTCACCTCATGTTTAGAGGAGCTTACAGTAATACCTCATTAAAAAAAAATAAATCAGCAAAGAAGAAAGAACCCAACCATAGAAACATACTATGAGAACAGAAAAGAAGAATTTCATCTTCAGAGAAGAACACTGAAGTAAAAAAAAAAAAAAGCTTTTATCCCTAAAGAGTAACATGAAATGGCTGCCTGGCTAGGGAGAATTCATAGAACTCAAAAAAGAACAAAAATCAAATGAGAGACATTGAGGAAAAACTAAAAATAAAAAATAAAAACCATCCAAGAAAAAAAAAAAACAATTATGAAAAAGAGCTCAAGCCATAAACTCTATGGGAAATTCTAAACCTGAAGCAGCGCTATGAAAATGAAAATATTAGAGAAAGGAATGGAAGGAATGGTGAGCTAGTTGAGGAAAAAAAGAGAAAAGCAGTCACGAAAAAGGCAAACATAAAAGGCAATAAAGGAAAAGCAATAAAAAGACAGAAGAGAAAGTATCCAAAATCTAAAAGAAGAAAATAATACCCAATATCTCCTTGCCCTCTGAGTTCAATCTGAGGGCTTCTATCTTAAATACTGTGTCTATAGCACCTTGTTCTTTTTCCTACTGCACCCTTCAGGGAGATGAAAAAGCCAGATATTATTGGCTACTCTATAAGCCCATTACGAACTACATCACTGAATATTTGAAAATCCAATTCCATTGGAGTATAAAAGAGCCATGATAATAGCTTGTTATTTTGACCCCACATACACAGTGGAATTTCTAAAGAGATCACCAACCAAGGGGATTTTTATAAAAGTATCACCCCTCTGGGATCAATCAAGAACTGGGAAATGCAAGTTGGCCAGTTTAGAATTTGATCCTCAAGGTTTCAGGCCTAAAAACCAAATCCACAATCTTCACTTGGATTTGTTTAACTAGACTATAGAACTGACTGCTTCATCCTTCCTGATAAGATATTAAAAGTGATGCATAATCATCAAGCTACAAAGAAAGTTTCATTCCAAATTATTCAAACAACTCTAAACAGTTTATCTTGTAGCTACTGAAGAGCAAGCCTTTACCAATCTCCCTTAATTTTAGGGCCTTCCCTTTGTCAATTATCTCCAGTTTGTCCTGTACATATCTTGGTTCTACATAGTTGTTTACACGTCTAGCCATTTAGACTGGGAGCTCCTTGAGAGCAGGAACTGTTTTTTACTTTTCTTGTATCTCCAGCACTTCTAACAGTGCCTGAAACAGAATAGACACTTGATAAATGTTTATCCACTGATTTTATGCACATTTTAAGTTTGATAAGATATTGGCTACCTAGGAGAAGGAAGGGAGGGAGGAAGGAAAGAAAGAAGGGAAGAAGGGAAGAAAGGGAAGAAGGAAAAGGAGGAAGGGAGGAAGAGAGAGAAGGAGGGAAGAGGGAGAGAAGGGAGGAAAAGGAAGGAAGAAGATGCATTCATTAAATGCCTAGCCAGACACTATGCTAAGAATTTTTACATATATTATGTTGTTTGATGTTTACAATGACCCTGAGAAGTAAGGTATTATCTTCATTTTACAATTGAGGAAACTGAGTTGCCTAGGATCACACAGACAATAAGTTTCTGAGGTCATATTTAAACTCAGGTCTTCCTGATTCTACAATCTGCCCTCTAAGACTTACCATTACTCCACAACAGGGGACTGACCAAATGTATTGGAAGACTGTTTTACATTCTTGAGTGCCATAATATGAAAACAGTCACTTTACCAGTGTGCAGCCTATCTTTTTTTTTTCAGTCATAAAGTTCTCTACATCCTTTACCACATCTCTCCTGCATAATTCCTCATTTGTAATGTAGTGCAATCTACTGACACCCATAGTGTACTTACCCTGAAGGTGACCCTAAACTTCAATTCTTCAGAGATTCTGGTATTCCATGACTCACTGCTATAGAACATCACCAGAAGAATGATTCATTCCTAGTGACCCAAGATACCAAGAAAAATTATTTAAAATTAAAGTAAAGCAACTACTAAAACACAAAGTGTCGCATCAAATCCTGATAATTCAATTTTTCACTTAGAGTACTGAATGCAGGCCATTATTGTAATAAAGGTAATAGCACTACTTATTACCTAAAATACATATAACTAGGTCACAAAAGGTAAGTATTTTTGTTATGAATAACATTACTGGGCTATTAATAGATAAGCAAAAAGACACAGAAAGACAGACATAAATAGATGATAGATAGATAGTTAAGAGATACATATATTTGTTAAGCAACTTACTATGTGTCAAGCACTGTATTAAGCTTTAAGGATATAATCATCATCATCATCCATTTATATGTCCTTTTAAGGTTTGAAAGCACTTTAACTATGTTGTCTTATTTTGTGCTCACAATGACTTTGTGAAGCAGATGCTTATATTATCTGTTTTACAAATGGGGAAATTGAGTGGCTAACTTTGTCTATGGTTATACAGCCAGTAAGTTTCTGAAGCCAAATTCAAACCCCTACTTCCCTAACTCCAATTCTAGCACCATAAAAAAGAGAAACCTAGATGTATTATATATATATATATATATATATATGTAAGGATGTATATGAAGCAGCTAGTTATCTCAATAGACAGAATGCTGAGTCTAGAGTCAGGAAAACATGAGTTCAAATTTAGCCTCTGACATTTGTTAACTGTGTGATCCTCTGTCTTAATTCACTGGAGAAGGAAACAAACTGAAGTGAGAAACCACTCCAGTCTCTTTGCCAAGAAAACTCCACAGACAGTGTGGTCCACAAGGCCATAAAGAGTCAGATGCAACTGAACAACAACATAACAAATGTGTGTATCCATATATATAAATATATAAACTGCCAAAGAGCAAAGTAGATCCTATTATCAAAGATCTTACATTCTAATGGAGGAAGACAATGTATAAGTGAAGCAGACTTCCAAGATAGTATCCAAAATTATGGTGGAAGGGGGATGAGGATGATGAAAGAGTAACATTATTATGATACGACCAAGAAGTAGAGTGAAGGCCAGGTGCTAGTAGAGATGAGACAAAGGCTCACCTATCCAAGCTTATATCCCAGGGGCAAAAAGCAAGGGTCTGGTAAAATGGGGATATTTAGATAGGATTTCTTTGTGTCTTGAAGTATAAATATTGTTTCAACCAGATTTCCTTGTATTTTATTGGATTTGAGAGAATAGATTCTCAGAAAATAAATTCAGTCTTGAATGATACCTTTAAATTGGAAAAGAGAAAAAAGAGAAAGTAGCCAAAGCTCATAGTACAGATATGGTGATGGTATATTTCAGTGAGGTTGTCTACTCTGATACTTTCATATTATAAATATAAATATGTTAGTGAATACATAAAAGCTGAAGGGACCATTTCATAAGGTTGTCTCCTGGGAACAATTTTGCATCAAATAGGATTACAAAAGCCAGTGAGGTCATTGTAGTAACTGCCATGGAAAATATCTGTAACATTTCAAGATTGCTGGGTCATATATTTCTGCCTTAATCCTGGCAGACAGACCAAAGAGAAGTAACATTGGTTCACCCATATGAATCATGCTCATTTGTGTGGACCACAAGCGTACCACTCAATAGACTACTGAGGTTCAGACACAATTTTGTTGTTATTTTTTCTAAAAAGGGGGGAGAAAGGGGAGGATTGTTCTATGATTTCTTTGATAGAGAAAATTTCCAGTGAGGAAGGTCTCAGTCATGACATATGGGTAATTGCCTTTTAACTGACAGTCTAAAAGGGTTGCCAGAGACACTAAGAAGTTAAGTGTGGGGTCGTACATACACTGTGTGTCAGAAGTAGGACTCAAATGCAAATATTCTTGATTTCAAGGCCAGCTCTCCATATACTATGCCAAGTAGTCTCTCTTGGAACACTCTTCTTCATGTTTCCCAAGCCTATGGTTCTTGGCTAATAAAGTAACTATAGGAATTGTAGAGGAATCTGTCCATGTTCAGTGCCTAGAGATTTGGGAAGCGTATATATTTTTCACTTATACACTTTACATCCTGTTATAAGTAGATCTCTTTAACTTAAAAATAATTTTGTTGAAAACAATTGTCACACAAATAAAATATGTATTTTTACATCTTTAGCAAAGATCACCTGTTTTTCAGTAGGTAGGAAAGCATGAAAGAATGAAGAAAAGAATAAGCAAAGGAATGGAGGAAGAAAAAAATGAAAAATTCAAATAACTTTTAGAGACCCACATGTTGCTGAAGTAAATGAAAGTGAATGACAGGATTTCTAATTAAATTCCCCTGAAACAGCTGTTTTTTAGTGGGGTTTTATTTTTTTATAACAGATGGAATATCTTCCTTCTGGAAATGATTTCCCTATGCATTTGGGGGAGTAACTCTGAAGCCTCATTGAAACATTTTTGCTACTGAACTGACTTCATCATGTCAAATCCATCTTGAACCCTGTTTTGGGATGGGGATAAAGAAGGCTGGCAACTGAAGACTGTAAAATATTTTAAAGCACTTCACATGTTATCTCCTTTACTCTTTTTTTTATTAGTTTGCTTTATTTATTTTTAACATTCTTTTCTTTTTGAATTTTGAGTTCAAAGTTTCTCCTTCCTCTCAACCCTCTAATACCAAGGCAAACAATATGATTCATGAAAGAAAGGAAAGAAGGAAGGGAGGGAGGGAGGGAAGAAGGGAGAGAGGGAAGAGCGGGAAGGAGGGAGGGAGGGAAGGGAGGGAAGTTAGAGAAAAAGAGAAAGAGAAAATAATACTTTATTTTGCATTCAGACTGTGTCAGTTCTCTATCTGTAAATGTAAAGCACTTTTTCAGAGCATCCATTGCAATTATCTTGGATCTTTATATTAATCAAAGCAGCCAAGCCTTTCACAGTTGATCATAATTAAAATAGTACTGTTACTGAATACTTGGTTCTTCTCACTTCGCTTTGCTGTTCAAATAGTTCCTGCCATGTTTGCTGTTGGATGTTTGGGGTTTTTTGGGTTTTTTTTCCTGAAACCACTCCCCTGTCATTTCTTATAGCACAAAAGTACTCCATCACAATCATGTCACCACTTGTTGAACTTTTTTCAAAATGAAAACCATCCTCTCAATTTCCAATTTTTTGTCACTACCAAGAGTAGCTATAAATATTTTTGTATATATAGGTCCTTTTCCTGTTTCTCTATAGAGAGTTGGAACTCTGGAGAAGTATATTTGAAATAAGGTGTTATCAGTGGAATTGATGAGATGATGATTCTCTAGTTCACATATATACTTAGTACTTGTAGTTCTCTAAGTTCACATATAATCAGTATGCTGTAATGATGTAATTACAATAAGGTATATAGGGGCTAAGAAGGACTGGATAATAGACATTCTATCTTTGACCAGCCTCATGGTGGTTCTCCTGCCTCCTGCACTAAAATCAAGGCTGGTCCCAAGATCCTCCAGAAAGCTAATGTGAACATTACATTTCTCTAATCTCTTTGGGGTATAAATCTAGTAGTGGTATTACTAGATAAAGTGTAAACCCAGTTTTATAACCCTTTGGACATAATTTCATATCATTCTCCAAAATGGTTTACTACTCTACTAGAAGTTCATTAGTGTTTTCCCTCACCCTTCTCAGAATTTGTCATGTCTGATAGGCATAAGGTAGTACCTCAGAATTGTTTTAATTTGCCATTCTCTAATCAATAGTGCTTTAGAATACCTTTTCAAATGATTATAGTTAGCTTTAATTTCTTCTTCTCAAAACTATCTGTTCATATCCTTTGACCAATTATCAATTGGGGAGTAGATCAAAATTTAATAAATTTGACTCAATGCCATATATGTTTAAAAATTGAAGCCTTTATCAGAAAAACATGCTGTAAAATTTATTGATATTATTTCACTGTATGTGGAACTTTTAGCAAAATGTAGTTTCCCTGATTATCTCTTTCAATTAGGTCTATTTTGCTTTTGATTTATATAACATTATGATTGTTACCTCTTCCTTTTTTATTTTAGCTAAGCTTAAAAGATTCTGCTCCAGTCCTTTATTTTAACTTTGTGCATGTCTGTTTCAAATGTGTCTTTTTTTTACAGAACATGTTATTAGTTTCTGGTTTCTAATCCATTCTGTAGCTCATCTCTATTTTATGGATTTCCATTTATAATTATGATATTACTACATATGTCCCTCCATTCTACTTAATTTTTTCCATCTCTCTTTCCTGTTTATTCTGTACCTCCCCAAAAATATATTTTGTGCCTGACTACCCTAATCCACCTTCCCTTTGAGTATCTGTCCTAACTATTAAGTTTTCAAAGTAGGATTTAAACTCAGATTTTCCTGACTCTACATCTAGCACCTCATCCACAATACCATGAAACTGCTCATATCATTACAAGGCTATCTATCTCAACTCTAGACTTACAGGCACCATTCCTAGAATTCACATCTTTTTTTAAATTCAGAATAAAACTGCAAAAAGTTACCCATGTGAGAGACAATTTTTAAACCTTTGTATCTTAAGTCTCAAAATTCTCTTTTTGAGTTTCCAAGTTGCCTACATCACTATGGCTTCAAATGAGACTATTGAAAGTAGATGATGCATTAGTCTTGTTTCATACAAAAGAGGAAAAACAAACATCTAAAGTCCAACAAGGAATAACTGTTTTATTCCTTTCTGAAAAGTTCTTTGTAATCTTCAAATGATCTGCTAAGGAAGCGAAGATAAACATTCTACTTGAGTCATTACAACTGGACTGAGCAAAATACTCTAGAAATATTGACTAGAACAATGAAGTCTCTGGGAAAACTTGAGGAAATGGGTTAGGGGAAACAGAATTCCCTTTCAGAATAGTATTTAAAACTTTAGAATTATCTTTGGATGACTGGATAATTTTCAAAGCTCTCATATTTTTAATTAATTTTATTCTCATGTAAGTAATTTATAGCAGCTATCATTATCCCTCTTTGACAAATAAGGAAACTGAGGCTCAAAGGGAATAAGTTCATGAAAGAACATGGAGTCTAGTCCTGGCTGGACCATTAACTAATAATTATACTGGGTAAGTCACTTAACCTCCATAGGCCTAAATTTAAGTCAGTCAATAATATTTGTTAAGGGCCTACTGTGTACCAAGCACTGTGCTGCTAAAGGCACAAAGCACAAAGGCACAAATTTTATCTTTATAAAAAAGATAAAATCAGTTCCTGTCCTTGAGGAATTCATAATCTGATGAAGAAGACAATATGCAAACTATGTACAGACAAGCTACATGCAGGATAAAATGGAAATAATCCGCAGAGGACAGAACTAGAATTAAAAATTCTAGGATTAGGAAAGAATTAGGAAAGGCTTTTTGAGGAAGGTTAGACTTAAGGGAAGTCAGGAAGTAAAGATGAGAGAGAACATTCCAGTCATAAAGAATATCCAGGGACTCTTTAAAAGAACAAGATCTAGACAAAATTATGAATAAATGAACATTTATTAAATAATTACTAGAAACTAGGAATTGTGCTAAACATTGAACAGACAAATACAAAAAAAAGACTTCTTGCTTTCAAGGAGCTTATTTTCTAACAGGATGGTAGTGGTGGGGGTAGGGGGAATGTTGATCTAAGAAGTCAGGGATGGCGAGTCTCACCACAGACCAATTCATTGACTTACAAGGAATGGTAGAAAATGTCTTTTCCCAGAGGTAGAATTATAAAGGAGGGGGAGTAGCAGGATAGTGAGGAAAAGGGAGATAAAAGGGACTTCAGGGAAAAGTACATGAGTCACCAAAGCAAGAAGATCATCATAGTAGAGTGGTGATTCTGGAAGAGGGTCTGGCCTAGAGAGAGAGAGAGAGAATCAGCACTCTGGAACGCAAGGCCTCAGGACAGGAATTAGAGGGTTCGGCCCACAGGACAGGTAAAAGTTAAAGTTTGTCTCCCTTCTATGGCCCATCCATACTTCTCCCTAGACCTCAACCAATTCCCCCCCCCCCCTTACTGTGATCCTATTCCCTCCAAAATAACCATGGCCTCTCCAGAAAACTCTGCAACATTCCCAGTTCTCCTACTCATTAAAACTTATTTAGCTAGATAGAAAATTTCTAAGCCTCAATTTCTTAATCTGCAAATGAAGATATTATAAAGTCTGCCCTGAAAAACTCATGGGGTTCTTGTGAAAATAGAGACATTTCAAAGTGCTTCATATCCATAAATCACTATACAAATACCTAATGTTGTAAATAAGGCCAGTCTTGTGCTTACCATTATCCCACTATAATAGTAATCACTGGGGAGTACCTTGGTAATAAAATGATTTAAATAGCTGTTCCTTAGTACCGAATCATAAAACTCTTCCTAGACTAAGCAAATGGATAATTGTAAAGCTGTTCTAACTTATTCTTAAAGTACATTACCTTCTAGGTAACCTTTTTCAGGAGGTTACTCTCCTGACTTGCATAAATACTGCTTCCTGCTAAATGGTTCAGTTAATCCTTTTCCTTAATGATTGACAATGAATCTTATCATGTTTCCTTTAATGATCAAAGGGATCATGAAGGCAGCCTTAGTGTGATGGTGATATGGTTGCATTTGGAGCCAGAAGAATCAGCTTCAAATTCTGACTCTGCTATGTACTTCCTACTTGTTCTGAAGCAGACCATTTAATCATTCTAGGCCTCCATTTGTTCATCTGTGAATACCTTTAAGGTCTCTTCCAATGGTGAGATTATCTGAAAAGACTGCTATTTTCTAGTAAAAGTTTTCCTATGCATTTTATCTAGCCATGACTATGAGTACTAGGTACTCATAGTACTCATAAAATACCATGAGTAATAGAGGTACTATATAGTACAAGAACTATAAAGGAAGCTAGGATCACAGAACCACAGATTTAGAACTGGAAAGGACTTAAAATTCATGAAGTCCAACTTTCTTATTTGCCACTTGTGGAAACTGACACCCAAAATATTTTCCAAGATAACACAGAAAGTGGTACAGCTAAAATCATCAAGGACACAGGTTCTTAACCTTTTTTTTGGCAGTCAGAAGAAATCTAGAGACCCTTCTCAGAACAATGTTTTAAATGCATAAAACAAAACACATAGGATTACAAAGGAAATCAAATATATTAAATTGGTTATCAAAGCATATTATTAAATTAAGTTTATAGGTACCATATTAAGAATCCTTTAATTCTAAACCACTTTCCTCCTTGTACAAATGAGCCAGCAAATGAGCTGACATGACTTGTCAACATTCATATAATTAGTGGCTGAGCTGGAAATAGAATCCTTGTCTTCTGGCTCCAGGTATATTGATCTTTCTGCTACCCCAGAATAATATGATGCCCATGACCTTATTCCAAGAATTTTATTTAAGAATTTATTTTGGTCCTACTATGTGACAATAAAGCAGTTTTTAAAAATCAAGATAAGCTTGATAAAAATAAAATACTTCCTATCAAACTCTTAACTTTGTCTAGAACTTTAACATGACCCTTCTTGGCTCAAAGATTGACACTCAGCCTATTACCCTTGCATTTGTGTCTGCTTGTAAGTGCAACAACAAGAACAGGTGATTTATTCAAGTGTATAGAAGCCAACTCATATGCCTTAAAGTAGGAGTAAAAGTAAGAGAAAGAAGAGGAGGAGGAATTAATAATAATAGCATTTATATGGGGTTTTAAGGTTTACAAAGCACTGACAAATATTTCATTTGACCTTCCCAACAATTATGGGAGCTGGGCTATTATCATTTCCCTTTAATAAATGACTCTAAGACACAGAGGTTAAGTGACTTGTTAATAAATAGCTGAGGCTACATTGGAACTCAGGTCTTCCTAACTTGAGGTTCAGCACTCTTTCTTTTGTTCTACTTAGCTGTACCATAACATGCCTTTGATTGAAATCCCTAGTAGCCAGCAGCAACTTCTCAAGATGTGTCTCACAAGTTGCTACTAATCACCACAGTGACTTCTAAGGAAGCCTCCAGCCCTCTCCTCCTGCTCCCATTGAACTTCAAAGTGGTAAAAAATGAATAAACAAAAATATACTCATTTAAAACTGAAAGACCTGGGTTCTAGTCCTAGCTCAGCTCTTTATTATTTGTGTGACCTCAAGCAAGCCAAAACTTCTCAGTCTTATTTCTGAGATGACAATAATTAATATTGTCATAAAATAAAGATGACAATAATTATCCTGCCTACTACAAGGAGTAGCTGTGAAGCTTAAATTAAATAGTGGGTGTGAAAGCATGTAGTAATGGTAAACTGCTATGTAAGCTATCGAGAGAAAATAGCTAAATCTACAGAGGCCCCTGCGTGAGCTAGGTTACCTGCTAAAGAAGGGTAAACTGTTCATCCAGTCCCAGCTCCGGCTTCAACTGTTGAAGACGCGAGGAGGAGAAGGAATGAAGGTGGTAACAGTCAGAAACTCATATTATTTATTCGAGGGAATGCTATATCAGGAGCTCCAATTATTAGGGGGACCAGTCAGTTCCCAAAACCTCCAATTATAATAGGTATGACTATAAAGAAAATTATTACAAAGGCATGGGCGGTTACGATAACATTGTAGATCTGATCGTCACCGATAAGAGTACCTGGTTGGCCCAGTTCTGCTCGGATTAAGAGACTTAGAGCTGTACTGAAAAATGCCAAATACCTGCTCAAGAGTGCATCTTTTGTCCTTTTAATCTAGTGATGGTGTTGCTGATAATAATATCTGGCATTTACATAGTGCTGTAAGGTTTTCAAAGCACTTGCACATGTAATCTTAATAATGTAAATAGTAGAATTTGGAGAAGTGTCTAGAGAGTTGAGAGAGAAGATAGAAGACTGGTGTCATGGAAAGAACAATGGGGCAGGAGAAAAGAATACTGGGTTCTAATGCTCATTCTATCATGTCTCCTCCCTGGGTTTCATTTGTCTTCTTTGTAGAATGAGGAGATTATACTAAATCAGGGACACTTAATTTGGGATCCATATGGATAAATTTCAGTTGATCTTGAATTGGAAAAGATATTTAATTTCACTGTGATTATTACAAAACAAATGCAATCAAGAACATAAGATTGGGGGAGACATTTTAGAGGTAATTTATCAGATAAAAATTTTATTTTTAAAATATATATTAAGAATTTTGTCAAATCTATAAGAATATTATCATTCCACAATTAATAGCTGCTTAGATTATGAATAGACAGTTTTCTGGTGAATAAATCAAAACAATTTGTACTCATGAAACAAATGCTCTAAATCATTATTGATTAGAGAAATACAAATTAAGGCAACCTTGAGATATCATTTGATACCTACCAGACTGACTAAATTGATAGAAGGAGAAGGAGACAAATATTGGAAGAGGATGTGAAAAACTGAGACCAATTCATTGCTGATGGATTTATGAACTGATCCAACCACTCTGGAAACCAAACTGAAATTATGCAGAAAGAACTGCTAAACTACTATACCCTTTGACCCAGAAATACCACTACTTGGTCTATTAACAGAGATGGTTAGGGAAAAAAACATGTTCTAACATGTTCATAGCAACTCTCTTTGTGGTGGCAAACTGGAAGCTTCAGGGATGACCATCAATTGTGGAATAGCTGAAGAAGTTGTGGTATATGATTGTGATGAAATATTATTGTACTATAAGAAATGATGAGCTCAGTGATTTTTAAAAAACATGGAAAAACTTGCATGAAATAATGAAAGGTAAAATGAGGAGAAACAAGAAAACATTATATACAGTACCAGCGTATTGTTTTAAGAATGACTTTTAGCAAATAAGTTATTTTGACAATTATAAATATCCAAATTAAGTATAAAAATATATAAAGAAAGATGCTATCTGCATCCAGAGAAAGAATTGATCAATAGAAGTAGGTATTGAATAATTTTACATAGATGCACATATATACATGTATGTATATAATTATTCATCTCGAGGATTAGGGGAAGGAAAAGAATAAAAGGGAAAAAAGGAAAAGTTACATGAAAATTATGTTATATATCTGAAAACAAACTGCATAGTACATATGCAGTTTCATTTACAATCATCTTTTTTATTGTACTATGTTATGGAAATGCTTGTTTTGTCTCAAAAATTAAAAATAAAATATTTTTTAATTATTTCATTTGTAATTCTATGTATTTTATTTTATATATTTAAAACATATTCTGAGAAGAGGTCCACAAACTTCACCAAACTGTTTCCAAAGGCATCTATAATACCAAAAAAAAAAAAAAGTTTAAAACCCCTGGACAGTGATTTCTAAGGCCTCTCTGTTAGCTCTCACATTCTATGAGCAGAACAAAGGGGCTTGTAAATTCTAATTGTAGACCAATAGAATTTTGGCAAGACTTAAGTTTATTAGGAACCCTGCCTGCCTAGACTAATTACTTGCAACCCTTCTTAGAAGATCATGTATTCAGAACTGAAAAACAATCTCTGATAATTCATGAAATCTTTCCTTGCACTCTTTTACCTACTTCCTCTCCTCCAAAGATGTTCATAGTCTCTTCAAAATATAATGCCACTATCTGAACATACTGTAATAATGAATACCTTACTAGTGACAAGCAAGGAAACATAATCAGCACATTTCAGCTCTATTACTGCTTCTTCATTTTTACCTAACCTCTGTTGAGCAGTGAAAGGTATGGATAGATAAATTTTTTTAAATAAAGAGTAAATTGTCATTTAAAAGGGGCTTTTCCTAAAAGCTGTTGCCTTTTACCCCTCAATAATTTAACTTTATGTGAGTTGGGACATCATATTTATCTAGTACATGCCAAATAAACTTAAAGTTATACAAAATCTTATTTTCCTCTTAAGAAACTCATCTATTCTATTCACCACATTAAAAGAGAGAAAAGAGACTTGTTAACACACTTCAAGAAGATAAAAGAATATTGTATGGATAACAATGAATAGAATTTCTCTTTTCCCATTGACAGAATCTCAAGAGAAAAAAAAACTTAAATTGAAACAGGAAATATTTAAGTAAGGGATTCATAAGGTAAAGCTTTCTAATCCTACGAGCTTATAGTTACTAGAATACTTCAGCAAAAGAATATATAGTGACACTCATGTCCTACTAGTGGCATCTTTCAGTGATAGTTTGAGAGTTATCTGACTACCAAGTCAAGGATCCTTTAAAAATTTCCAATAACTACACTCCTGTAGCAATGGATTGATGGAGTATACCACTTTTCAAAAGAACCTGAAACTGCTCTCTCAACCTTGTTCCAGTGAAGAGACTTGCAACATCTTGTTCAAATAACACTTGAGTAAGAAGATCCCTCTTAAAAATAAAGTCCTGGAAAGATTCTAGAAACTTGTTTCTTATGGGTCTCAGAACCTCACCCAGGAAGTCTAGAAAAGATATGTCAACTAATAGTCACAAAATTCCTGGGGGAAACCCACAATATAAATAATTAATTTGTGGTTCTCTAAGTCAATATGCAATCCTCAGGGATCTATTTCTATTAGAGTCACTGGTTTAGAAGATCATCATCTAATCCTTTCTCCATTTTCAAACTCATAGGTTTACAAGACAAAAAACATGTAATTTTCCTCAAAAATTAATGAAAACATGTGGGACATATCTGAGCCCCTAAAAAATTATTTACAAATGTCAAGAAATCAATTTCTCACTGTTTCCAAAAAACTTACTACAAGTTCAGCAACTTACAGTATTGTCCTGGGTAGCTATTTAGTAGAATGGAATGAAGCTTTTTGCTTCTCCAAGATTCCTCTGTCTTTGCAACATTTCTCATTTGGAGCAGTTTTCACATCCCACTACTATGACCTTTATTCATTCCCTGTCACTGCTTCTTGTCATTCTCCTTCATAACTCAGACTTCTACAATTCTTCTTAGCTCTTGAGCAGTTGGTCCCTTCATTAACCTTGTTTGTTGACCTCAGAAGCTTCCAGCAGATGGTGATCATTCCCTTTCCCAAGGAACCAGTTCTTCCAAGAACTGGTCCTTAAAAGAAAAATCTTCCAGGTATGTTTGTATGTCAAAAAGATTAATTTTTTTCTTGGTTCTCTTAGGTTTAGCCCTCACATGTGAGAGTTCTTTGGGACTCTAAAAACCTTTTCTCCTTGCACCTCTCAAGCATGTCTCTATCTCCTTGCAGTCTCAAGGTGACTGGTGACATTATTTGCTTCTTTTCTCCCCCAGTACCATGATGATATATCTCTCATATAATCAGCACTTTCATTATGTCTTACATCACAAGGTAACAGACTAATTTTCCCCTGAATTCCCTCTTTCCCCAGGGTACTTGAGTTACTGTATTTCAGTTACATGGATCTAGTTACTGAAATATCCAGAAGCCGGAGGGAGGAAAGGAGAACTGGTTCTGCCCAACAGCAACAGTGGACAACAAAAAAATTTGGACAACAAAAAAATTACACATATCAGAAAGGAACAGAAATACCTGAAAAAGTAGTCAAAAGGCCTAGCTTATCTGTCCACTCCTAAGGTAGAAAAGTTCAGTAAGGGAGATTGATATGGGCAAAAGGAAGATTTCAGAGTTTATGCTATAGAACTAGTATTTAGACAAAACGAATAGACTTTTCAGCACATTATGGGCTTAGTAAAATCCATCAATCAATAAGCCACCCCAAATTTTTGTGTTTTCAATTGAAATAAGATCCTCTTTCCTTATTCCTCTTACTCTAAGCAGTGAAAAAGTCATAAAACTTATACTACTTCTATTTAGCACTGAGAAGTCTAATTCCCTGAAGGACAATAAAAATTACTCCTCCCATAGTCGTTTGGTGATATCAGCAGGATGGGATGAAAAGATATGGAGGGAAGGAAGAAGAGTGGAGGAGAGAAACAAAGTCATCTTAGTTCGTTGATCTAATAAATGTCTGTCCAGTTTAATTAAGCCTCAGTACTAGAAGTTCCTAAAGCTATTCCTAGTTCATCATATGATCTTAGCAAAATCACTTAATCTTTTGGAGCCCTGATTTCCATGTCTATTAAAGTGGAATGACAGTTTCTATCAATCAATTAATTATACTACCACATATGGTGACAATTACATAGCTCATATCCATTGTTCCATGAGGATTAGCTGGGGTTGAAGTTTAGATAGGAGGGTAGCAAGAAAGGAAAAGGACAAGGAATAGGGACTGAGCATCAATTTATCAAATTTTCTTAACAGTATTCATGGTGCTCTTTTAGGGTAGAAAAGAGGAAGGTTAAATCCTCCTCCCCAAAACCATGATGAAAACCACTTCACAAAGACTTTCTGCCTGATGAGAAAGGAAGATAAAGAAGGGATCTTCTCAGCAAGACTACTAGACCAAAATGGAGAAATCTCATTATGTCACTTCTCTACTCTAAATTCTTCTATAGTTTTCTATTGGCTATTAAATAAAGTTCAAACTCAAGTCCAGTATCCAAAGTTTTCCATAAAACTCAAAATGACTAAAACTCAAACTTAAGCCCAGTATCCAAAGCTTTCCACAATTCCTTGTAATGCTCCAACTTTATCTCCTATTACTCTCCTCTCTACATTCTAAGCTCTAGTCAAATTGGATTGTTATCCTTACCTCCCCCCAAAAAAAAATCCTCATACTTTCTTCCCTCTGTTTTTTTGTTCTCAAAAGTCATCATGTGTCAAATGATCTTCCTATTTTTTATGAAAATATTGCCCATATTTTAAGGACTAGTTCAAATGTTTTCTCCTCCTAGTACTTTTCATTTGAAAATTATATCCCTTCAACTCAAAATGTGCATTTTTCAAGTAAATAACACCTTCACCTTGATATTTCTTCTAGGTTTCTTCTCTAGCTTATGTGAATATCTAGTCATACTCAAACAGAAATTGCTCTAGCAAAATAGTGATACTCTAGTGCCACATTTCTAAATTAAATAATACAAAGGACATTATTTTTAAAGATGGATTTTAATTTTATCTTGTCCATCATTAATTTATATAGCACTTTTCTTCCAAGGAGTTCAAAGTTTTTTATATTATCTCATTTATCCTAGAAATGTCACATATAACATTTCTGTGAAGTTGCTACTAAATTGTATGTAGCTTCAAGGAAAACCTTGTCCTCTGCATACCTGGATTCTGCCCAGCAATTAGCATATTATCTTATGCATAAAAAGTGTTCATGAAATGTTTGTTGGCATGAAGGAATGAAAGAAATTAGTGAATGGAGGAATAGAAGAATAGATAAAAAGAGGCTAAGGATATTGACAAGTAACATTATTGATTAAAACTGAAAACATATAGCACTTCTGAATCAAATTCCCTGAAGAACTATAAAATTACTCCTCCTATGGTCTTTTGGTGATATTAGAAGTACGGGATAAAAAAAGATATGGGGGAGAGGGGGAAGGAGAGGAAACAAAGTCACCTTGGTTTGGTGATTTTAAGTATTCTGGTTCACTATGGTATATTCAAGATCACCTAGCTAGTCACTGGTACAAGTATGCTAATAAAGAAGATCTTCTGTCATTTTTTCCCACCAAACTCAAATGTTTCTCAGAGGCAAATTGTCTTATCATGTGTGTCAGGGAAAAGAGGACTACTTCACAAGGAGTTAAACATCGTGGTTTCAGTTGGACTTATAAAAAAGAAAAATTAAAATGATGGTAAGTTCACCTATGTACCCCTACAGCAGAAGAGTTCCTTACAAATATGACCTCTATTTGTTCAGCTCCATGGAAACCACTTCACTCCATTATGCACACACAATTTACATAAAACTAAAGGCAGGGAAGGCAAAAGAAGGTACTGCCTGAAAAGAAAGGGTAAGATAGAATTTAGAACCAAAGTGGCAGAGAACCCAGAGGAATTGACTGAGCATTTGTATTCACTAAAAGGATACATCAATTTGAGATTATAAGTCACTCTGTAATTGCATCAGATGAAGTGACAAGGAAAATTCACACCTCTCCATTCTCAAACAGGAACCTGGACAAATTCAACTCCCTTTTATCAAGTTAAGTGATCTTGTTTACACAAAATAAGCCAAGTGTAATAATAAAAAAATCACTTATGTTGACAAGCAATAGCCTCAAGACAATACTATCCACACCATTGGCTATTCAGAAAAAGAAAACACAGAATGGGGGAGTTATTTGGACAATGCAGACAATCACCACTGTCTGAATTTCCCTGGTGAAAAGTCAGAGCATTTTGCCTGAATTACTTAAATAACTATTTCAATTTACCAAGTTATTATGTCAGGAAAAATATAAATTTCATATAAGTAGATAGCAAAGCACATGGCCAAAAGATGAATCTAGGCTTTCATCCCAAATATGGAATTAATCCATAAACAATTATTGCATAACAAGTGCTATTAAATATACACACAAGTGCTTTTTTGAATGTGTTCTTTCTCATAGAGCTAACTCTCCTGTAGACTGAGTCTCATGTGTCTTGGTGAGTACCAAAAACTGTTTTTGCTGTGGGGGGGAAACATATATACATTTTTATTTTTGACCTTGAGAGGATTTACAATGTTCATTTATTCCATTTGGAGGAAAACAGTCCAAGATTTTAGTATCACTAAGTTAAAAAATGTAGGCACACTATATCCTTAGAGTAAATCTGAATTTAGCATTGAAACTTCCCTATTTGTCAAGCAGTAGCTAATACACAAACCACACATTCTGTAAAGAGGAAGGTACAAAAAAAAAACTGCTTTATCCAGTTTTTCTGCCTCAGGGTTGAATCAGATCCACCTCGATTTCCATTGTAAACCTCTCCCAGGATGTGAACTCCTTCCAGTGACATCAGCAATCTTTCCTAGGACAAGTATGTTTTCAAGGAGGGACAGTTGGAAACCAACATACAAACTCATTTTTTTGAAAAATCACAAAGCATTAAACACATCTTACAATCAGATTTAGAAAAAAATTCTATTCAAATAGCATCTTTAAGACTTTCTGATTAAAGAAATTGAGGGGTAGCAGGTGACAGGGGTAGGGGAAGCAGTAAAAGCTATTGAAATAAAGTTTAGGAACCATTTCTAGTTAGTTCCTACTAAGAGCAGGGTTTTGTAATAAATAGTGCACTAGAGAGTCAATGAAACAAATCATCATACATGTCTAATAACACTTTGCCAAATCTCCAACTAATGAATTTCTAGATGGAGATATGAAAGTGTTGCTGAAAGTAGAATATGTTCTAATTTATGGAGAAAGCTGTTTGAGTTCAGTGCCAGGTTGTCATAATTATTACCTCTCTCAGAAACTCAATGATGCTCTCAGCCCTAGTTTTCCTTTCTTTCAAATAAGGATAACCAGAGGATAAAGAACTTTGATGAAGGTGATGAAGGTGAAGGCGTATATTTGAAAGGGGTTTGAAGCTGGAGTTGTGACAGAAGATGTGCTTATATGACTGAAAGATAAAGAAGTAGGAAACTCTGTCATTCATCTTTACATGCTGACAAGTAGCAGAGATTTACAATCTTAGATATGGCAATGGAAACCTAGAATCCAATGGCTTCATAAAAGACTCTCAAAAACAAGTTATCAAAACCATTTCACATGAGCCAAAGTTAAGCAGGATAAAGATTATTCAGTTCTATTATACACATTACACACATAAACACATATATACAATACACATGCACTATATATACACACACTCTAGATAGAGTATATATATATATATATATATATATATATATATATACACACACTAAAGAGAGAGAATGAGCATAAACACAGAGACATATATAAGTAGAGGAAGAGAGAGCATACACACACTATAGAGTACACAAACACATTAGATGGATAGACAAAGAGAGAATATACACGCACACATATCTATGTATACATGCATATATATCTCCAAATATACATATAGAAACCCATATTGGCAAATGACAATGCTCAGAGACCATCAATCTACTTCAACAAGCTATGGTAATATTTGGGGAAGATTTCTTAAGAAGTTGAGATTAAAAAATGCAAAAGATAATGCTTCATGCCTAAGAGAAAAGCAATTTCTCTAGCCTGCCTTGGTTTATAATATGAGTGGTTCCTACTGTCAGTCAAAGATAAAGAAAATTTCTTCATCATCAAATCATTATATAACATATCTTTTCAAACCTATTGTACAGAATTAGGAACTGAGACAATATTCTGGAAAAAAAATCAAATCGTTTGTGGTTTTTAAAGATTTCAGTTATATATTGGGAATCATATATCAAGAAAATCAATGCTGACAGTGATTGGGGAAATAACAGTTGAGCAAATTGCATTTGGCCCCTTTAAATTCCTTCTATCATGTCAAAGGCCATTGTAATACAATATATACTATTGTTTTTCTGCCCTAAATTGTCACATCCTGTTGCTGTGCATGGATCAGTATGTGCCAAACTCCACCCTAAAAAGGGATGTTTTCCAATGGTGGGTCTGTGGCAGAGTGCTTAGAATTTGTGGCAAGTAAAATACCAGATCTTAGAAACAGATTTCTAGAACTAGTAAATAACCAAATAACAGAACATATTAAATTATTGGTTAAGAGAAGAATGAGAAGAAAGGAAGGAAAAATAGTAGAGGTGGACTTCTAAAGGCTACAATTTCTGGCACTTGAGTGAGGAAGTATTTCCACTCTATTGTAACAGATCTTTCACTGGAAATGAACTGTGTTCTCTCTTATACAGAAATTAAGACTTCAGTGTTTAAAAAAATTATCCAGATATTCCTAAGGGAATTTTCCTAATTATAAAAAACAAAACAAAAACCAAAAAGCCCACCCAGAACTTCAGTCAATATTTTCAGTGTCAACAAGAAGAGGGGGCAGCACATGAAGAGGGCTATAAATCTTTGAAATAAACTTTGTCCTTTTTTGTTGTTGTTTTGGGGAGGATGAGGATGAGATGCCTTCAAGAACTGAGAAATTAAAATTAATCTTTAGTCTAAGTTATCTCAAAGAGAAGTAATAGACGAAAACTAAAAATAGATGATAACTTTCCCTGCATAAGAAAGCATGAGAGAACAAGTGATTATTGCAAGCTTTTCTAATAGGTTATTAAACTAATGATTTGGATAGAGGAAAAGAATGAAAAAAGATGAATGCAGACCCAGACACATATACAATATTTGTCAAATATTTATTAAGCACCTACTGTGTACATAGCACTGCACTAGGCATGAAGAAAGTCAACAGTTGTTTGCCTCAAAGTCTTTGAAATTTAGTTAGGAAATCATAGAGTACACAAATAAAAAATCAATAATTATTCAATACTTCTATGGATCTTAGAAGTATGAAAATGTCACTTTCATTGGTCTATAACTCCCATGAGAGTAATTAGGCAAATTTATTTCAGTGACTGTATATGTCAAAAAATCTTGTATGATCTTAAAAATAAACTTGGGAGACACTTTACTAGAGAAGAGGCTTTAAAGTTGTGCTACTCTATCTAGCATCTCCTACTAATGAGGAATTCTAGATCTTTGAATTTTTCCTTTCTCTATAAATTCCAATCCATCTTTTCTTTCAATTCACATTCATCTCCATCAATCTAAATAATTCTATCAAATTCTCTGGTGTGTAAGCTTCTCCCTTCCTAGCCACTCAGAATATAATTTTATTTATCTTTAACTGGCAAGAAATTCAATCTCTCAATAACCAAAACAAATCTCTAAGAATATAAATTACTAAACAGTTTTTAAAGTACTGTGGGTTTCTTAACCAGAAGTTCCATTCAACAATGAAATCAAAGCTCAAGATAAAAGAAAAATCACCCACATTTTTACAACTCACTAATATAAAATATATTATTTTTATATTTTATATTGAGTAAAACTAATGCTAAGACAATAGTCACAGTACCAAGACCCATACTCAAAGACTTAGCATATGATTAAGATCTTCCAGAATAGATATTGAAGGTCACTCAAACCTCTACTGTTAGAGCCTCCAATAACCTTAGATCATATAAATATCAAAATGAGAACTTGAAATAGACTAGCACTTGAATATAAAAAAAAAGCAACTACCCAAGTGAACATTGGGAGAAAGACGGATAGAAATCAGTTAAGCAATAGACCAAGAGACTTTGATGGACAAGTTCAATATGAATTAGCATTGTAACCATAGACAGAGAGCTTGATGGGATTTCACTAGCCATCTAATCCAAGAAGAAATTAAAATCCAAAGAGATTTAAGTGTCTTGCCCAAGGTTACATAGGAAAAGGTGGGTTTTGAAGTCAGGTGTTTTCACTCTAAATTCATGGCCTTTGCCACTGTTCAATGTTGCCTCAGATGTAGTTTTTAAGAATTCTAGTAGGATTTCATACTACATTAATAAAATTGTAGTATCTGCGGTGAAGGATCTTATATTCTTGTGATGTATTGACCTTAAAACAATGCATCTAGAGTGTTGAACTAAAGTTCTGGCAAGCATATATTAAAAGGGACATTTGAAAGTTCTAGAATATCCAAAATAGTCACCAGGAATATGAAAAAATCGTGATACTATAAGGATTTATTAATGCATATAGGAATGTTTCAATTGTAAGTGAAAAGACTTAGGGAACTACATTTTAGCAATCTTAAATTACTTAAAGTTTTGTCATGTGGAAAAAAAGATTAGTCCTTTTTCTGCTTTGCCCAGAGGGCAGAATTAGAACTGGTAAGTGGAAATTATAGAAAGCAATATTTTGCCTCTGGGATTTGAAGGCTTTCCAACTTGGTAGAACCTGCCAGGGCTTGTATTCCTCTTACATAGCCTTTGGAACCTAGGATTACTTCCATGTCATAGTGAGACAACAGAATAGGACTTTTGTGGAGAATCATACATACTTACTATAATATACTGTATTATAGTGTGATGATAATAGTGAATTGATAATTCATTAGAAAGTTTCAAAATAAACTCTAAGTGAAGTCTGAGTATGTGTATCATCACAGATTGGAAAATTGGGTGTTACTGTCACAGTGACATGTAGATGTATTAAATTATTTTTCTTTAATAATAGCATGGAAAATAGCATGGATTACAGAGGTTAAATGCCTTTCAATGAGCTCTCTGGAAGCTTAATCATAGAATCAGCAGAATAGAAGGCTACTGAAAAGTGATCTAATTCAGCCTCAATTTTAGGATGGTGGATCTCTAATTCATTTAAGACAAATCATTGCCCATTTTCAGAAAGAAAATTTTTTTCTTTCTGAAAATCTCCAGGGCCAAGCTTCAATTTTCACTTGATTTGTTCTAATATGTTACCACCTTGATAAGCACATGATTCTACCTTAAGAGCAATTGAAGTCCCTCTTGCTTTAACAGAAATTCACAGGAGACCAGAATTCAGAATTCCTGAATTTTTACCCTGGTATTTAGCCAAATAGAAATCCCTCAACTTTTCTACCTGCAAGGGTGATGTTGGTACCCTAGAAAATTGTGTAAATATGCTTGTTTCCTAAGATATAATAGTCCTCAATTTGTAAATAAATTGTATCCAAAAGATTGAAAAAAGATTGTAAGTAGATTAGAATGTAACCCACTTTCCCAGAGAAACATAAGCAAATGTTGTTAAGTAAGTTCACAAAAAATGTAATTGACATAAAAGGAAAAAAAACATTACTACCATGAATCTACAGGCCTAATAGTTGGAGGAAAAGCAAGAAGCAGGGATTCCTTATTTTTACTAGATTAGAACTGCCTCTAAGCCAGATTTTGAAATAAGTAAAGTTTATCATTGGCATCCTTTCACCTCCCCTTATGGAATCATGTTCCTATTTCATAGCACTCTCTTCCTAAGCCCCCTGGGACCTCATTTTGTCTCTTATCTCTTCTCTCCCAAAAGTCATTGTTTTAAATCTACTTACTACTATCCCCAGGCTCACAAAAATAAAGTGACTAAATTACTGGAATAATAAACATGGTTTTGTTTCGGTTTGGGTTTTTTTGTTATTTTGTTTTACATGTATCCATAGTGATATCAATTTTTTAACATGAGAATTTATTTTATTTTATTATTTATTTTTTTATTTACAAAGCATATGCATGGATAATTTTTCCAACATTGACCCTTGCAAAACCTTTTGTTCCAAATTTCCCCCTCTTTCCACCCATTCTCTCCTCCCACCTAGCAGGTAGTCTAATGCATGTTGAATATGTTGAAATACATGTTAGATCCAATATATGTATATATATTTATATAGTTATCTTGCTGTACAAGAAAAAATCAGATCAAGAAGTAAGGAAAAAACTAAGAAAGAAAACAAAATGCAAGCAAATAACAACAGAGAGAGTGAGAATGCTATGTTGTGTTCCACACTCTGTTTCCATGGTTCTCTCTCTGGGTATAAATGTCTCTCTTCATCACTGAACAAGTGGAACTGGTTTGAATCCTCTCATTGTTGAAAAGAGCCATGTCCATCAGAATTGATCATCATATAGTCTTCTTGTTGCATCTCCTGGTTCTGCTCATTTCACTTAGCATCAGTTCACGTAGGCCTTTCCAAGCCTCTCTGAAATCATCCTGCTGGTTGTTTCTTATAGAACAATAGTATTCCATAGCATTCAGATACCATAATTTATTCAGCTATTCTCCAACTGATGGATATCCACTCAGTTTCCAGTTTCTTGCCACTACAAAGGGGGCTACCACAAACATTTTTGCATAAGTGGATCTCTTTCCCTCTTTTAAGAAGTGTTATCAAAAAAAAAGGAAGTGATATCAAATTTTACATTATATTTTTATTCCAAAGGAGTATATAAAAAGACCACACATGACTCATGTTGAAGTAGCATTAGCTGTTAATGCATTTTAAATTAAATATGTTAACATGTTATTTTGACAAACAGAAAATCTCAGTTTAGCCACTGATAAAAAAAATCAACTGTTTATTCATCATAAAATTTTGCTCCATATATAATCCCTATTGTAAATTTTCTAGAACATTTAACTTTTTACCCAAGGATCTTCACAATTCTCAGAACTTTCAGAAATTGGAGGGAGGTTAAGTTCATAGCACAATTGCAAGAATAATTAATTTGGAAGCAAAGGACATAAGTTTGAATCCCAGTGATGGTTCTTATAACATATATGGCAAGCCACTTAACCTCATTGGGTCTTAATTTCATCATCTGTAAAATTAATAGCTTTGAATAGATGACCCATGGAAATATCTTCTATGTTTAAATCTCTAATCTAAAGCCACTTCTCAAAGTGAAATGAAAGAAAGAAAAAGAAAAAGAAGGAAAGGAGGAAAGCAATAAGGGAAGGAAGGAACAAATAAGAAATGAAGAAAAGAACAAAGGAAAACAAAAAGAAAGGGAGGAGGGAATGAGGGAGGAAGAAAAGGAGGGAAGGGAAGAAAACACAGAGAAAGAGAGAGAAAGAGAGGGAGGGAGAGACAGAAGGAGAGAAAAGAAAAGTAAAGAAAAGCCATAGAAATTATTATAAACTTTTTAAGGTCAGGACCACATCTTGTTTACTTTTGTGTATCTCAGCACCTAGGACAGTGTTTCATGTTTAAAAGATACTGATAATGTTGAATGAATGGGTTTCAAGTCTAAGCAAAAAGTTGAGGTATGCTTGAGGTTTTCTTCTTTCGAGGACCCTCAGAGTTATTTATCATTATATATGAGACATGTCATCAGGAATTCTTTTGTTATTCTGAGCTACTTGTCAAATGCTAACACTTTGCACAAATAGCCAATAAATGGCATTCTTGAGACCTAGGGAGCATAAACTAGCAACAACAATCTTACTATTCTGGTAAGTAGATTTCGAGCAAATTAAACTTCACAATAGTTTTGTTATTGTTGCTTTTAAAGAGGCCTACAAACTCTCAATGGGGAAACTTTCTCTGCCTATTCACATTGGCAATCCTTCTTCAATTTGCATTTTTCCTTACATGTAGACACTGAGGAGTTTAGCGATTTGCCCAGAATCTCACTGGCAGGATGTGTCAGAGATAGACCTTAAAATCAAGTCTTCCTGATTCACAGGCCATGTGTCTATAAAAACATGTTATCATTCTTGTGACAAAATATAACTTTATAAATGACATGACTAGTTCTTAGCAAAAATATCACACAGTTCAATTTTTTATATGGATGTAAAAAGCTACTCTCAAAACAAAAACAATTAGCTAACATTCTGTAAGAATACATTGTGTGGTTTCTTCTACATTATATCTACTGATCAAGAACATTTGATGAGACTTCCAGCCCTTGTATTTACCTGCTCTTCATTGAACTATGGAGTGTCACAGTCTGTCATGAAGAACTACATTCTGGCTTCAAATGTCTTAGTAAGCATTCAAGTTAACAAAATCAATTATTTTCATTCATTTTACGTATGGATGAAGCCAAATTTGACTTTTCTTCTGCTCCCTATAGTTTTCCATCTGAAATAAAACAATTTAGCTTTAAAATGGTAATTTGTCTTGCCTTCTTCTCAAAAAAAAAAAATGTTGCCCCATGAAATGAGCTTGATTAGTGAGAAGGTCGTGGACTAGCTCCATATCCTGGACTGTAACTTATATTTCGCACCCTATTCCCCCAACCACATAAATGATTTGTTATTTAAGGAAGTTTTGCTTTTGGTTTTGTTTTTCAATAGAGGAAGTTAATCACTAATTTCAGCCTTGTATTGAATCTATTAAGCAATCTGATCCCATAAAATGATCTTGAATTCCTGTACATATATTTAGTAGAGACAAGATGACACTGTAGGGTAAGGGGGTCAAAAAGAACACAGATGGCATTTTTCATAACATCCAAGAATCCAATAGAGGATGATTACACTAGGGTTTTTGCTAGAATATTTCATGGAACCAGGAAATGGGAAAGGGAAAATAGATTGAACCTGCCTCTATGCTGTGGTGCACAAAAATCATTCTGTTAATAGAGTGGGTATAACTAAAAATGGCAGCTGCAACTGGAAGTGCCCTGGAGCAGCACTGAGGTCTCAATCTCTATTTCTACTTTTTGTTTATTGTAGAAAGTAGAGGTATTCCCGAATATCTAAGTTGACTCAAGGTCAAGAATCTTGCCTCTCTGAAGCCCACATTCAGTGTGCATAACTACTCTTTGGGAGGCCATTTTTAGAATACAGATATTTCTAAGGTGGGTACTCATTGTTGCTGTTAATAATTTAGTGTGAAATAGTTTGTGTGAGATTAATTAGCCAACAACTTGACAGAATAAGACATAGGATATAAGTTTTGAAGGAGAAAAAGAAAAGGACAATATGTCTAATGAATGAAGTGCTTCTAAGGAGTACAGACCTCAAAGGGACACTATAGTAGAATACCCTGAGCAGCAGGGAGAATATGAACTCACCATGGGACAAAGGAGAATAGATGGATAGATTCTAAGTTGGAAAGGATCATAAAATCTATCTATTCCAAATCTTTCATTGTACAGGTAAGGAAAGTAAGATCTGAGAAGATTACAAAGGAAGCAAATGACAATGCTAGAATTTGAAGTCAGGTCCTTTGATCCCAAATCTAGAAGGCACATAAAAGAGCAACTTAGATAAGAGTTAAAGATACGTAAAGACAAAATTGCTGTTAGTCAAATTATAAATTTTATGTAAATTTTGTATCTTGTGTTTAAATTGGTATTTTTCTGGATGCTGTGCTAGCTATAAAATCTAAAAAAGATATAAATGGTCCTTTAAGTCAAGGTTTTTTTTTGTTTTGTTTTGATCTAAGGTAGAGGAACTTGCTGTTTAAATTTATTATAACAAACTGACTTTTCAGAGTTAAAGCAAACTTCTTCATGTTTCTCTAGGGGCAAAAAGAGTAAACATTACAGAATGGTTAAGACTCTGGACTTCCAGACAGAAAGACTTGGGTTCAATTCTGCCAGTGGTGCTTACTAGCTGGGTGACTCTAGGAAAGTTAGTCTCTCTGAGCTTCAATTTAATTATCTATAAAATAACACCTACCTCACTGGGATGTTATGAGGCTCAAATGATCTACAGATAGAAGTAGATAGATGGGTAGAGAATAAATCAGAAGTTCTCAACATGGGATACAGGGATAGATTGCAGGAAATACATAAACATAGATGGGGGAAAAATTACAGCTTTACTTTCACTATATCCTACTTGAATTTAGCATTTTTTTCAGTTACTATATTTTGAGATTATTCTAAAAGATCTGTAGATTTCACTAGACTGACAAGAACCCCTGCTTATAGGACATTGCATCTGTATTTTATGAAATAGGAGTCGGCTATCCAAGAGAAAAACTCATCTCTGTTAGAGGCTGTAAGGAGATAACCAACACTAGGAGAATATCTTCCTAGTGCAGAAAGCAAAGCTAAACCCACAGTAGGCAAATAACACGGGCAGCGTCCTAAAGAAGATCACCACAATTGGGAGAAAGGGAAGCTAGGGGGCATGATACAACAAGGAAGGATTTTAAATATTGCTATTCTACAAAAACATGCAGTTTTAATGACAAAAACTAAAGTTTTCCAAAATACATAGACACTTTTTTGTGATAGATTGAGTTTCACATCTAATGGTTAAGGCTTAAATTCTTCAACAGACACCACT
Organism: Sarcophilus harrisii; assembly: GCF_902635505.1. Classification (NCBI taxonomy): domain Eukaryota; kingdom Metazoa; phylum Chordata; class Mammalia; order Dasyuromorphia; family Dasyuridae; genus Sarcophilus; species Sarcophilus harrisii. The sequence continues at coordinate 419,787,519 of NC_045428.1, read as the reverse complement.
TGATGGTAAAAATTGGAGGAGAGATGGGGAAATAATTTTCAAATGTGAAGAACAGGATGCAACTTTTAAGCTTAGTCAAGCATGCACAAAGATTGTGCAAGTAAAAAAAATCTAAATCTAAACTCATATGCTTTTCTTAGTTTAGGGGAAATATTCTTCTAAAGAAATTCAGTTAATAGGACAGTAGCCAAGGTGGTCTTATTGAATGAAGTTAATACAATTCCTAAAAAAGGCGTTTTATATAAGGTAGAAACAAATTGACAAGAGCCTTGGGGGAAAATTCAGAAATTCCAAGCAAAGTGAGAATAACTCTATGTAGCAAGACAAATTTGTCAAATAATGCCCCTACCAAATATATGTATGTATTCAGCTACATTTATTTGTGTTTATATAAATATATGCATATATATTTTAATATGCATTTATGGAGCTGAGTTAAACTAAGGAAATCTTATGTAGATTAAATAGCAATCAAAATGTATATCCATTCTAGAATATTAAAGAAAATGACAGTTTAAAAGTGGTCCATGAGGAAATTTACAGAGTGGAATACTCCAGGCTAGAGGCTGATTACAACTGAAAGGAATATCTTCAATGCAGCTAAGTTAATAAATCCTTAACTAGGTTGAAAGGAAAACAGAGTGTCAGTGAACATTACTGACCCTCTAGATCCTGTAAGAAACCTGTCAAATGGGTGACAGTCAGTGACTGAATGACACTGGCTGACAGGGCTAGCTATACTTTAAATAAAAACAGAGCTTTAAGGGAATGATTTAATATAGATGAGAATCTAGTTACTCAATAATTAGTTTTGCTCTTCATTTTGTGATTTATTTATTTAATATCTGATGTTCAGTATGTTTTACTAATGCACATTATTTGTTTTAACATATGTGTATGTTATCATTATTATTATCTGCTCATTTGTAGTAAATATTCTCTCAACTTTCTTCACACAAATCCTGGAACAGCCAGTATGTTCTATGTCAGCTGCCCAATCGTGCAATTCCTAGCATTTCTGGCTGAGACCATAGTTAAGAATTACCACAGGATTCCCCCAGGTGGTAATTAAAGTATACCTTATACCACTGGTGGAAGTCATGACATAGATGACTGATAGGGATTGAATCTGAAATTTCCTTGATTTCCTTGAGAACTAATAGACAAGAAAATTCCCTCTAACAAATGCCAGTCTGAAACATCACTGCAACTTAAATCACAAAGAGTTGCCCAGAATGTTGGAAGGATTTGTTGAGGGTCACAGAACCAAAAAATGTCAACAATAGGACTCAAATACAGGTTTTCCTGGTTCCAAGGCTGCCTCTCTGTCCATTATGGGACATAACACTTTCAGAGAAATAGATGATCAATGACTTTACAAGGAGAAAGAAACAAATGAAGTAAGAATAGGAATGAAGTTCTATTGCATGTGAAAATATCAGCATTGAGTCCCTCTAAAAAAAAACTTTTATTTATATTTTTCATTTTTTATGCTACAGCTTTTTCTTTATATATCCTTCCAAACCTTCCCATGTGACAAAGACAAAATAGTTAAGTAAAACCAACTTACAAGTTGACTGTGTCTGATGGTATATGCAACATGCCCAAATTTTGTCCCTCAGCTCTCCATCTAGAGGAGAGAAGAATTTTTCATCATAGGTTCTTCTGGACAAGATGAGTATTTGCAATTAATCTGCTTTTTAGTGTTAGCATTAACAACTTTGAGAATATAGGCAATACATATTTAACCTACATCAGATCGCTTTTTCTCTTGAGGAGGAAGGGGTCGAATAAGTAGGGAGAAAAATTTGAAACACTAAATCTTACAATGTCAAATGAATGTCAAAAACTATCTTTACATGTATTTGGAAAAATAAAATACTACAGAAAATAAAAAAGAATATAGGCAGCAAACATCTATAAAATGTTGCTATGTGCCAGTCCAATGGAATACTGGGTCTCTCTTTCATATCTGTATCATTTAGGGGCAGCTGGGTGGTTCAATGGATAAATGATCAAACCTGAAGTCAAAAAGATTAATTTTCCTGAGTTAATGTGTCCTCAAATACTAGCTTTGTGACCCTGAGTGGGTCATTTAACTCTGTATGCCTCAGTTCCCTCATCTATCAGATGAGCTGGAAAAAGAAATGGCAAACCATTCCAATATCTTTCCAAGAAAACCCTAAATGGCATTAAGAAAAATTGTACACAGCTGAAATGACTGAACAATGTGCCACTCACTGTGCTAAGTACACTTTGCAAAGGCAGTGTTCCCAAGCAGTTATTTAGTGCTCATCAAGTCAAGCAATTATTAAGAACCTATTATGTGCTAAGAGCTAGAGATATAAAGAAAGGAACTTACAACCCAATAAGTGGGACAACATAACAATTATATACAAATAAAATACCTTACAGTATGAATTAGAGATAATTTCAGGAAATCCATTAGCATTTATGGAGACTAGGAAAGACTTCTTTCAGAATGTAGGATTTTAGATGAGATTTGAAGAAACCAGGAGGTGATGAAAACGCATAGTCTAGATATAGGAGACAGCTAATGAAGATTAGCTGAAGAAGAAAAGCAAAGAGATCAGGGTCATTGGATGGCAGAGGACAGAAGAGAAGAGTAAGGTGTAAGAAGTATAAGGAATTGGAAAAGGCAGGAGCAGAGGTGGGGTAGCAGACTTGGGGAGGAAAGCTAGGATACCTACTACAAAGAGACATATATAATAAACCCCTAGAGACCAGTGTATATTTCAAATATTAAAATTATCACCTCATTTAAATTTAAGTGACAAAAACAAAATAAGGTGTGTCTCTTTGTCATCAGCTATTTTCTTAGTATCACCAAACAAAAGCGGTTCATCTTCACCTGTGAAAAGAACAGAAGAATAATGCTCATAGCAAGTCACTTTCAGGAGATCTTGTGAGCATGCAATTAAGTGGCACACCTATTATAGATGATTGATGGCAGGCACAGTGTGCAGCTAACCATAAGAAAAAACAAACACCCAGACCAGCACTATGCACACAATCGACAGTGAATGGAGTAGTGTATTTAGATAATGATGACCTGGAGGACAACGCATTCATCGTGAATCTGTTCCTGTGCAAGATACACTATTGGCCTGTCTTCAATTCAATAATGAGTCAGGAGCAGCTTCACTGATGTTCGTTGCCCTACTTTTCTTACTACTTCTATGTACTTTCTCTGATTACTTTTTACAAAATACAAACTTCAAAGGAGATAAGGAAATGACCTGGGGTATAAAGAAAACTGAAGGGTGTTTAAGTAACCTTCAATAGTACTTGATTATAATAAGGTTGTAGATCTGGGGCTAGAAGGATATTACAAGCTATCTAGTTCACCCCCCTGATTTTTAATAGAAGAAACTGAAATATGAAGAGATAAAGTGATTTGCCCTAATTGATAGAGTTAATAAGTTGCAGAGCCAAGATACAAATTCTGGTAAATTAACTACAAATCCAACACTATTTGCTTGGCCCATTGATGTCCTAACAGGTTAGAGTCTATGTTCATTGACTGGTATTCAAGACCATCCATAGCTTGGAACCTATGTACCTTCCAGGATAATCTCCAGTCAGTTTCTTTCCTAAACCCTTTGTCTTGGCCAAACTAGATGATACACTGTCCAAATGCATCTAGATTTCTCACTTTTGTAGTAACATTTATATTGTTGTAAACCTGTCAACCCCTAACCCCTAGCCACTAGCTGCAAGTGCCCTGTTACCTCTGATATTGGAACACCCAAAAGATTAAGAAGGATCCAATAAAGTCTTATTAAACATGTCCCTGTATTTGACCTGGTGGTGCAGTTACCACTGCCCAGGAATTTGGTATATTTTCTGCCTAACATTTCTAAAAACTTACAGTACAGTCCAGTGTACAAAATTTTCCCCAGGGATAATATGACATGGGAGAAAATGCATAACTACAAAAGGACATTTAACCAAGTTACCAGATTCTATAAAGCACTACTTATAAAAGAGATTTCACCTGACTTTCTTGCTCTCACTGTTTCCAAAATACACAGAGCTTGACTATCACAATGTAATAGTCAATGTACAGGTAACTTAGAAACCCAGGCTCCCCTCCTTTTATCTGCTTCCTACAATAGTTTTTAGAGTAGAAGAGTGAGGAACTCCTTTAGAATACTAACAATAGCTATTATCATCTTGCCCCACATATCTACTGCTTTCCCTTTCTGATTGTGGTAACACTCCCCAAATTCTTCCTATTCAAATCCTATGTGTCACTTAAGATCCAGTTTATATGTCTCCCCTTTTTAAAAGTTTTTTCCTGTCTACTCCAAGTCAAAGTGCTTTCCACTTCACCTCTGCCTCCTGGTTTCCATGATTTCCTCTAAGACAATTAAAATCCCATCCTTCCTGAGAGGCTTTTCTCAATTCCCAGCCCTCCTATACCTCCCTACTCCCAGTACCTTCCTTCTAAGACTACTTCACATTTACATTGTTTATGTCTTATAAGAATACTATTATCTGTATGTTGTCTCCCCCATCAAAATGCAGGCTTCTTGAGGGCAGGAGAACTTTCTTTGCATCCCTAGAACTTAGCATAAGATCTAGTATGCAGCAAGCACTTCAGTGTTGACTAACTAAAATTTTTTCTCTATCTCTCTGTGTATATCTGTCTCTCTCTCTGTCTCTTGTCGCTGTGAGTCTGTCTCTCTCAATTTCTCTCTCTGTTTCAGTCTCTCTCTTTCTCCCCCATTTATAGTTACCAAATATTTGGCAAGTGATAGCTATAATAATAATAACTGGCAACTGCATAATTTTTTAAAGTTTTCAAAGCAGTCAATATATATAGCTTCATTTGAACCTCATAACAATTCTTTGAGGTAGAAACTGCAGGTATTAATCCTCATTATACAGTTGAGAATACTGAGGTTTAGAGAAGTCAAATAACTTGTCCAAAGTTATGCTGAAATTAGCTATTGTTATTGTTGTTTGTCTTTTGTTCTCCAAAAGAACCATGACATCAGGGATGTGATGTCAAGACATGTGAGTGAATTGGATTCAAGTAAGGGAAGGCTATGCAAGGTTACCTGCCTAACTTTCTCCTCTAGAGCCATTTGTGTGCAGTGGCAATAGCCATACTATGGCATCTTATATTATTACATATATTATATCTTACGGCATACACTATTTGTGCCTGTTCCACTGCTCCATACTGTTCCATAACACTGTTCCATAAATCATGTATTATGGGGTTTTTATATTTCTTGCTAGTGTACTCATTTATATTGAGAGTTTCCTTGAGGGAAAAGACCTTTTGTTATACTTCTTTTTATTCCTGAATGATATAGAAGCCATAAGTAGGAGGATATTTTCACGAACATTTTTTTTATGGCAATACTTAAAATATCTATGATTTTATCTTTGCAGAACGCAGATCATAGACACACACACATACACACATACTAAATGATCTTCATGAGTCTCTGGAGCCAAAAGAAAATTCATGACCTAGTGATAAGCCTCTCCAAACTTAACCAACTTATTTTTGGAAGACAGCATCACCAGGTCCCTATATTAAGTCTGAACTTTTACTCTTCTGATTCAATGTTCTTTAAGAACTCATATTCACTTGTACTCCCCCATGGGTCATCAGATGACACTTTACTGGTATAAATTAAAATACTACTTGAAAAGAAAAGTTATGCTCTTACCAATTGTCCTCCACTGAAGGACTGTCACTGTTACTAGAATCCTAATTGTCTTAATACACCAGTGGGTCTACAAAGCTACAATGGTATTATTGATATACAGGATACAATAAAAGGACAAGCTCTGACCAAAGATAGACAAGTTCATAGAGCTCTTATTGTGTTTGTTTAATCAACTTGATATGGTGCCCAATAAAACACCATGTTTGTGGGAAGGTCTAACACTCTTCCTTTTTCGTAATGAGTGAATTTTTGCTCCCAAGTATTAATTCATCTACAAAGGTTTAATGGAATACATTGAGAACATTTTTACTCACAACTTATTAGTTAACAGAAGTCACTCACCATTCAAAAGTACCAGCCACACTCATTTTTTTTCCATTTTCTCAAAACTACAAGTTCTCTGTCCTTCTGTCCCTTTGAAAGAGATAAAAGTAAGTTTCAAAAATAAGTTTTGTTGAAGGAGCTATAATTTCAGAATAAAATGGAAATTATTCATTTTAGCCAAGTTTTTTCTATTATTGAGGCCACTAGAAGATTAATGTTTAACTTCTGCTTAGGCCCCTGAATAGCATGGTTGGTGGGTCCACAATTATCTTCAAATTGCTTTTTTTAGAGATGCTTTCCTTTTTAGTTGTTGGGAAGGTAGAGTAGAAGAGGAAGAATATAGATAGATAGATAGATAGATAGATAGATTCTCATAATTTTTATAATTCAACCAAACATGAGAGCTGTTTCTGAATACTTCCCTTAGCACAAGAAAATGATTTGAGAGAAAAATTTCCCTGTGCATGGTCCTTAAATAGTAATTATTACTTTTAATCCATGCTTCTAAATATATGTCTTCCCACAGCAAATTCTCATTGATAGTCAATTCATTCCCAATTAGTTTTTGCAAACTTTTTGTCCTTTTGAAGATTGTATATTTTACTTAAGAGCCTAAATTCTCTGTTTAAATTGTGACTTCATATAGCAAAATAATCATATTCTCAGATTCATAGAAAAGAAATCCTCAGCATATTAAACTAGTTTATTAACAATATAATATGGTCACTTCCTCCTGTTCCCATCCCACCATCAACCATTATGGAAAATTTCTCTTTTTAAAATGTGCAAATGTGGAGGATGAACCTGCACATCTGATAACCTCAGAGAAGATAAAGGGAAATTGTGGATTAGGACATGTCATGTTAATAAGCAAGGATATATGGCACAAAGCAAAGGAATACACTTTCCAAGCAAACTACAGTGGCTGATACTGCCCTCTCTCATTCTATGTTCTGGATACCACCTGATGATGTGACAGAGCTGGAGCTACATCCTGCCAGATGGCAACTGGTAGGAGACAAATGTTAACCCATAAAAACCCATATAAATTAACACCAGTGCCATTTGCTTATGCTGCACATAATGTAGACCAACCTAACATTCCTTAGGAAGGCAGAGGGTGATTGACTTCATGGGTATGGATTTATGACACAAAGTTTCTTCATTTTTTTTAAAACAAAGATTAGATCAAATTCTTCCCTAAGAAATTTAGTCCTCATCTGTATGAGGGCAGTGATAACACCTTCAGGTATTTCCTATTCAGTTCTACTCAATGAACATTTATTAACTATCAACAATGTGCCATGCACTTTTGTTTAGTACTAGGATGTTTTAAAAAAGAGGCAAAGGCAAGCCCTGTCCTTAAGAGCAGGAGTTTATTGAGTAGAGATGTGACATGTTCAGGAAATTCCATTTAGTGGTTGAATGAAGAATGGACTAGAGTAAGGAGAGACTTGAAGCCACCAGACCCACCAGCAGGACATTGCAATGATCCAAACGAGGTGATGAGAGTCCGCACTAGCATGGTGGCAGTGTCAGGGGAGAGGGTGAGATAAATCCAGCAGTACTAGGATTTTGAGGCCTTACACAGAGAATCAAGGCCAGTCTCTCACATCAGAGAAGGGACTATTTTTCCAGGTTCCTTGCAGTCTGGTGTTGTATTGTTTTCCTTCCTTGCCTCCTTTAGGTCACCACCACCTGCCAGTATCAATATCCCCAGCCCCCTAGTTCCCATTTGTATGAAACAGAAGGAAAAGAAAGAAAGGAACCATAAGTGGAAGAGGGAGAAAGAGAAAGTAGGAGAAAGAGAAAGAAAAGGAGAAAGAGAAAGAAGAGAAGGGACAGAAGAGGAGAGAAAGATATAATAGAGAAAGTGGAGAAGAAAAAAAGAAAGAATGGAGACCAAAGAAGAGAGAGAAGGAAGAGAGAGTGGAGACAGAAGAAGAGAGAGAGGAAAGAAAAGAAAGCAGAAAGGGGAAAAAAAGAAACAGAGAGAATTACAGAGGAAAAATGAGAGAAGGAGAAAAAGAGGGAAGGAGAAATCCAAAGAGAAGATGTAGGAGGGGGAGAGACTTTTATCCGTATTACCAAAGATCAAATATTTTGAAATTCTCTGTTAGGATTATACATTGATTAAAAGTCTATCCTTTGGCTGTGATTTTGAACTAGGAAAGAAGGAAGATTGAAAATTAAAAGAAATTAAAATCCATTAATCTTGGATTAAAATCTTTTTTTTGCATGAGCACTGAGATTCACCACCCCCACCCCCATTTTTCCTTTTAACCTAATTTGCTTCTTCCTCCCTCCAAGATCGTGCCACCTCCTTTCCTCTAGGGACAAAGGCTTGGATGTTGCTCTCCCCAGAAACCACCAGCCAGTACTGCTCCTTTCATCTGCCAGAGGGGGTCACTATGCAGTTAATTGTTAATTTATAAGAATAATGTGTTCCATTGTTTGTCTCTATGAGTCCTCCCAGCAGAACTTCTTTAAAATGCATTCTTCTCTTGGTAAAGTATATACTAATAAAAATACAACAAACTCAGTAGCAATGAGACTGCTGGACTTGTCAACCAGATGCAGCTACAACAGTTCAAAGGATATCATTATTTTTCTACTGCATAACAATCTTTTTAAATGCTAATGAATTATACCAAAGGACCAAGCAAAGCACACAGTCTTTTAGGCAGTATATTCATATTCCTAACCTCTCTCATTCTTCCTCCTTTTTCCTTTTGCGTCAGCAGGAAGCTTCAGCCCCACAATCTAGAATCTAGAACAGCCACGACTGTTAGCTGCATTACAGCCTTAGCTTTGGTAAAGGAATCATCCCCTTTTCTGAGAATGGTAGAACTGGAAGTACTAGTATCAATAGGATGCATTGCCATACCTGGTGTCTTACCCATGAAATGGTGAGGCTTATTCAATACGTGTATTTGCCTAAAAGGGCAAACAACGTCAAGAGTATGACTCACAGAACACAATTTCTAGAAAGTGAAAAGTAACTGACCCATAAATTCAGCTTTTTAACATTAGGATAGGCAGGTCTCTGGCCCATGAAATAAAGGGACCCCTGAAAATCCAATGCAATAGTATTTAAGGTTTCACCATGACACCAAAGGGTAGCTATAGGTCGAGTTTATGGAGGATTAAGACGTTGTGTTGCAATGCTGATCTTGGCTCCAGACCAGGAAAATAGTTCACAGGAAATAAAATTTGCTAGTCACTTAACCCTACAAGAACAAGAAATTCTTGGAAGATTACATTAGCTTTCAAATTGATGCTGCTTAGTTATTTATTTTGAGCCTGTCACCAAAGAACTTTGTACTGTTCGAAACCAATTAGTTTCAGGACATGAGCAGAGAACTGCAAATAAGAAAAGGGGTATTAATTAGCAGGTAGCCTCAACCTGTTATCAAGTCTCCTGCCCAGCGAATCATACAATGTGTTCTATGTGTATGCTAGTATTTCTCACCATGGGGATCAGAACCCTTTGGTAATCAAGAAGTCACAAAACAATCACAGAGATTGAGGCTACTGAGATTCAAAAGATTTTTTTTTTTATGGGAGTGAAATAATGGGCAATATTTATATAGAACTTTAAGGTTTGAAAAGATTTTGCATCTGTTGTCTCACATCATTTGATCCTCTTAGTAATCCAACGTGGCAGGTTCTAGTTTTATCCCCATCTTACAAATGAGGAAACTGAGGCTGAAGAAAGCTAAGTAATTGCCCAGAATCACACCAGCAGTAAATGCCTGATATAGATTTTGAATTTTCCTGATTCCAACTTCAATATTGCCCCAATGGTCTGTCTAGTTGGCAGTGCAGTATCTTTTTTTTTTTCCTTTGAGACAATTGGATTAAGTGACTTGCCCAGGATCACACAGCTAATAAGTGTTAAGTGTCTGAAGCCAAATTAGAACTCAGGTCCTCCTGACTGGGGGGGGGGGTAGGGAGTGGACAAGGGAGGACACTATTCACTGCACCTCTATCTAGCTTCCCCAACAGTGTAATTTCTTAATGCAACTTCTTCCTGACCAAACTTTCACTGTAGGATCCTCTTTTCCCTTCCTATCTTACTTCCTAGTCTTATCACCATCATTATCATGGTCATTAATTTCTCCCTAAAATCTACTCCTCTATGAATGTCTCATTGTCTGCCAAAACCAATAAAATAAACTCAAATTATTCCCTCCTTTCTCAATAGTATAAAGATCCAATCCTCTTCTCCATTCTCCCTCTCCCCGAAAAAAGTAATGAGAACATGGAATCTCAGCTATCAGAGGATTAAATGGATGAAAAAATTTGAAAATAATTCTTATGTTATGACCCCGAGGCCTATGCTAGAGCATGTTTATCTGTGAATAGTCAGATGACCTCAAGAGTAGAAAACTATTTGGTATTATTAAATCATTAAGCCCCTTACTCTGGCAAGAGTTAGACAAAATTAAGCATAATGCTATTCAAATGCAAACTAGTCCAGCTGATTTTAATGGCACTCAAACCCACATTTTCAAAGGAAAAGAAAGCAAAACATGTCTATGAAGGCCTTCTTATGAGATCCCAGTTTTATTTACTCATTCTACTTACATTAAGTTGTAGGTAATTTGACTTTTATATTACTTGAGCATTCTCAAATTTAATTGTCCCAAGGTTTTGAATAGACCTATGGTTCTCTGAAGTTGAACCGAATAGATCAAAAAAATAGGAATAGGATTCTTCATAGAAGCTACAGTACATACAAAGAAGTATCAGGCTCCTAAATATATTGTTCCTATTTTTAACTGATGTTGCTAATGGATATAGAAAGGACCTTAAGCCCACAAATTATGAGATAATAAAATGGCATAACTAAATAGTTTTTCCATAAAATTAGAGTTTGAATATGAACTCTCAATAGATCACTGATCATCATTCTTTCCATACAGATCTATGACAAGCTACTTTACCCCATAGACATTTCTTCAGTGCCTAGGATCTTCTTCCTATAATAAATCTCTCTCTTCAATGCCAGCCTGTCTAAAAAGCCTTAATTTTGGGCACTGACCCAGGGTAGCCATGCTTCATTTCCCTTGAAGTCATGGTTCTAATGCTGGACTATATCACCATGCCCCAACAAGGATATCTTATCTCTCTGCCCCAATCCCTTCTTTGATTTTCCCTGCTCCTTTTTATGTGTTGCCTTCCCTCATTAGAATGAAAGTTCCTTGTGGACAAGGACTGTCTTTCTCTTTCCTTGTTTCTGTGTCTACATCTGTGATGTCCCTGGCACATGATTAGCATTTAACAAATGCTTTTTGTCTGCCTATCCAACACTTCCCATTCCCCCTTTAAAAACTTGTTCTCTGTTTGCAACAGGGTGAAACTAGAAATTTGGCAAAATTCACTGCTCACATGCATGACAAAGACAGGAGAGTACAATCCTTCTGGAAATGAAATGTGATTTAGTGGCAATGTTTCCACAAACCCCAGGATAGCTTTAAATAGCTTTAGAATCAATCCAACACAGTCTAATGTTCAAAATCTAGCAAGTGCCAAGAAATAAACTAGAATTGTAAATGCTTAGTGTTTTTTGTTAATTGGTATAATCTACCAAAAGAGGTTTGGCAATATAATCCTAGCTATTATGATTGAATTGTTAGTTAAATCTGTGTTTATAATCAATTGCTTAAGAAACCCTTCAGATAAATAAACGTTAGCCTAGGTGATGTTTTAGCTCTCTAATAAAAGACTCTGAGTAATCCCCAAACAATTAAGTAGACCTATGCTTACCAAATAGACTCATATACTGAATCCATTTTAAAAATTAGATATTTAAACTGGGCCTTTTCAATGTCCTAGAATATTAATTATACCTGATATATAAAGTGTATTTAATTATAGCTAAATGTGAATCTGGATGAATTAACTGCATGTATAAAAAATTACACACATCCTTTTTTCTACTATGACCAATTTAACATCAGCTCTGAAGCATTAGCTTTTGTAACATAAAAGATGGTTAGCTACTGAGAGAACACTTACCAAGGAATTCTGAGGGAAATAAAATTGTTGAAGAGCTAAGGATTCCCTTATGCTACTGCTGGGAGTTAGTCCTTAAGCCAGAAATTTCTGGAAAATGAGAGCCAACAGCATCAGCATCTCATTAGCAGTGGGAGTGCTCCAGAAGAACTAGTATAGCATCTGCTGATAATGCCCCCATTTATTCAGATCTTCCTAGCAGTGACCCAACTATCCCCCAGCTCATCACCAAGACCTAATAATAGATGCAATAAAGGAGATCTGAATTTCAAGTTAGTGCCCTGGATTCAAAACCTAGCCCTGATATTTACAAGCTGTGTAGCCTTGGGAAAATCAATTAAACATTTCTGCCTCAATTTCCACATCTGTAAAATGGAAGAAAGATAAACTGTCACCCCATGATTCCAGCTCTTAGTCTTTTATCCATAAAATTCTGGGAAGACTAGAAATATTGACAGGAGGCATTCAAAGAATACATAGTTGCAGCGAACTACCAAACTGGATTAAATCCCAGTTTTGTGTTTATGTGTGATTTTGTTTGTGTATGTTGTATGTTTGTGTGATTTTAGATAAGTTATTCATTGTCTTAAATGAAGAGGCTATAATAAAGTATCTCTAAGGTCCTTTCCAGATCTTAGTTCAATGATCTTAAGAAATTCACAAACATGGAGGGGGTAATTAATAGCAAACTGGTATAGAATTCCAAATTGAATGCTCAAGAAACTCCACCAGCCTCAGAAGACAAGTTGACAGAGTTCACACTCAAATCACAAAGAGATTTGTCTGCTCCTCCAGTCCCTTCCTCCATTTCATTTTAAATTCTTTTCCTATCCATATGTACATGTCATTGTCTAGATAGGAGCAATCACTAAGCCGAGGGAAACATGCTACCCCACTCAAAAGTATTTCTTGATAACTATGGTTCACAATCATAATAAATTTTTGCTATTACTATGGGGGCAATGAAAAGAAAGATTTTATCTAGAAATTAAAAATAATTATTTAAAATATTTAAAACTTGAATTTGTGATCAAATATGGCTAAAATTATTTTCCCTTGGTTGGCTTTTTTCCCCTTTTTGATAGCTATGGACCTCAAAGGAACAAATAATAGTAGCATTTCAAAATGAGAAATTCTGTCTTCTTCATCCAACAGCTCACCCCTTGACAAAGCACATTTGGCACTACTATTAGAATAATGATAACTCTAGCTGGATAATTATAATTCACCTGCTCTGTCTATGAAACAAAGTGATTCTGCTGTCACTAACAGCTTTAAAATTCTGGGTAGAGTTGAGAGATGGTCTTATCAAATAGGATATTACCGTTCAATAAATATTTATTGAATCCCTCAATTCTTATAATGTAACATTTTCTTGCTTTGAGAAAGGGTTTAAAACTTATGACAGGTGGATGCATCATTCTTATCAGTTTAATTTTGTTAAGGCTTTTTATCTCTTTTGCTTGTTAAATCATTCCAAACGAGTCAAGGAACAGCCCATGTTTTGCTTTTCTTCTAGTCTCAGGGAACTGCCTGATTTCACGCAAGAACATCATAGCCCTGCCCACATTTTGCACATGCATGTGACTGTAAAATAAATTACATTATTAACTAAAACTAAAAGGTTAATGCTGCCTCAGATAAATCTAATATTTACATTTGATCTTTCCATTTATATTATTTTGAATAAATACTTGTTGTATTTTTATTTAAAAAGACTAAATCAACACTGGGGCCTCTACAAAAGGTAGGGTAACCAAGCAAGAGAAAACCCTAATGAAAAGGTGGAACTGGTGAAATCCACAATTTCTAGTTGAAAATCTGGCTGAAATGACAGTTTATATCACCTAGAAAACATGCAAAACACCTTGAGGAAAATATGTATATATCTACTTATGAAAATTTGGCCTGAAACTTCTACAAAAAGAATAAGGTGAAGAATGAGAAGTACAACTTTATAACTATGGTGGTATATCATAGGGCCATCACTTGAACTGACCTACCTGTGAGCCCTATGGTTACTGATTCAAAAATCTATGAGTTCATAATGCACTGACTATCACAAGGAATTATCCTATCAGCAAACATTCAATAAGCACTTACTAAGTGCCAGACACTAGGAACACAAAAACAAAAAGGAGAAGAGGGAAGGAGAGATGGAAGGAGGAAAGGAAGAAATGAAAGAGAGAGAGAAGGATAAAGAGGTAGAGGAAGGGAGGAAGAGAAAGAGGGAAGAGAGAAGAGGAGAAAAAGAAGTATTAAAAAACTAGTAATCTGAAGGAATTCATATTCAATTGGGAATAATGTTCACACACACATATGTATGTATGTATGTATATATATATATATATATATATATATATATATATATATAATAAGTAGGTAGTAAAGTATAAAGTAATTAAGGAAGGAAAGCACAACCAATTGAGAGAATCAAAAAAGGCTTCATGTAGAAGATGATACTTGAACTTCAACTTGAAGGAAGTAAGGATTCCATGAGATAGAGGCATGGGAGATGGCCAAAGCAGTAGATAGTTTCTCATGAGTGAGAAACAAAGAAATGACCAGCTTATTTGTACAATATTGTGAGAAGGCAAGTAATATATTTTGAAGCTGAAATGATGGGTTGCATTGAAGAAATACAGAAAAAGAGTCTAACAGAAGTTATGGCAATATTTTAAATCCAAAACTCAAACTGATGTAGATCAATAGATGTCATCTTCTCAATCTAATCTCATTAATTTCCCTTCCATCAATTTAGATCATAATTCATTGGTATCTGACCATTCTGGATGAGTCTTATTCATGTATAAATATCCCAGTTAAAGCTCACAATATTTATTACCTGGCTCCAGAAATCAGTCTAAACTTTACATTCACATCCCACACATCTGGACCCACTCAAGCCAGTTATACCCATATACATTTTCCCCTCTTTTTCTGAGCATAATTTAAAAATTGCTAGCACCATTACTTCAGGAAAAGGTGTGTCATTTGATTGCCCTATACTTTAGTTCACCTTTTCTGTCACTCCCTAAACAAAAATTTCCCTTTAACTATGATTCACCTGTTTGGGTTTTCTTCCCCTACAAGAATATGAGCTTCTTGAAGGACTATGTGTTTTTCTATTTGTGTTTCTACCAGGTGGCACTGGGTATTCATTGGTTCATGTCCCTCAGTAAGTTCATCATAACAACTCCATCCAATATTCTAGGAGCTTTTCATACTTTTTATAGCCTCTATGTAATCTGTCCCTCATAACTCTTTCCTCTCATGAACTTCTTAGAATTCCTTGTTTCTTTATTCCCTTTGGCTCAGGTGCCACCCTCCTACATGAAACACTATTGATCCCATCAGTAACAAGCAAGTCTCCTTCAAAATGACTTTACTTTAATTTGTATGTATCAGATATATGCTTTAATATGAACATATTAATTCCTCCAATAGAACATGGGCTTCTTAAGATCAGGGACTGGTTAATTTTTGACCTGTGCTTAGCACATAGTAAGTGCTTAATAAAGACTTACAAGTTAATCTTGAAGTTGCCAATAGAGCAATAGACTTGTCATTGCTTATGCCTAGCTTTTTCTTTGTCATCAATTCATCTTCATTTTTGGCTCTTATATTTTTGATGATATTCTTTATACAACTTTTCTCATAATCTCTTGTTGTAATCTGCATTTTAGTGACCATATACACTATTTCATGACTCACAACCATACAAAAATGCTGGGGAAAGACATATTTGCTGTGGGAAAAGTCTTGATTATAAGATACTTCCCTAGGCCAGAGGGAAGAAAAGAGGAAGAAAGGATGGCAAAAGGGTGTAAGGAAAGAAAAAATTATTAAATATCTACTGTGTGATAATCATTGTGCTAAGTGCTTTATAAATATCTCATTTGATCCTTTCAACAATCCTGTGTGGTAGGTGCTATTATTATCCTTACCTTACAATTGAGGAAATTGAGGCAGGCAGAGATTAAGTAGCTTTCCCAGGGTCACATAAGTATCTGTACTTTGGATACCAGTTATGACTACTTCATATTATTTAGGAACTACTAAATCCTCTCAAATTTTGTATACCCATAATAAAACCTACACACATGAAATAAGCATGAGGATGTTTGTTTAGTAAAACCACAAGTGTCCACTGAAGCCAGCAGGTTGGGCCAAAACAAATTTTTTAAATGGCCTTTTATTCATTCAAGGCGGTCAGCGTCATTAAAAGATCTTTACAATTTCCCCCCAAAAAAGGAGCCTGTTTCCATCCTTCTTTCCAATTCTAAACATCTCATCCGTTTCCAGTCAGTTAAAGAGGAATATATCAATAGACAGTCTTTATATGTTATCCATTCAATTGTCATAACCTAGATGACAGACATTTTTAATCATTTGGTCTTTTCCTATTCAAATAATCAAAACAAATTTTTAGTGATTCTGGATCTCTGAAGATTCTACAATATTCTGTGGCTTAATGGAATCAAAACAATGTCATCAACAAACATCTAACAACAGGTGAAAGACTTCTCCATCTATAAGAATCCATTTTCAAACTGAACCCAGTACAGTTTCTCCTCCATTACAGTGGCAAACACATTTAATAAGCAAAGTTTTCTTTTACAAGCTCAGTCTTCAATGGGCATAACTATAAAGTTCCTGATGATTTACACCAAGAATGTGGTAAATTAGGGAACTTTACTTTCACATTTGTGAATGTTTGAATTAAAGACTTGGAATCCTAAAGACCTAAGCTTTTAGAGGTAATTTAGCCAAACTCATTGTTAATAGAAATCTCTCTAAAACATTTCTGCCTAGTGTTCACCAAGACTCTATTTGATGCTTCCAGAGAGGGGAATAATCATTACCCTCCCCAACCCAAGACAATCCATTTCACTTTTGGACATCTCCATTTGTTCAAAGCAAATTCCCTAAATCCCTGAAATCCACTTTTTTTTTTCAACTCCTCCTGAGCTGTCTTGCCCTAGTAAGGTTATTTTTATCGCCCTTTTACCTCTAGGCTTCCCAAACACTTTTACATGTTGACTTGTGTCAAAATTGGATCTTGTGATCCCCTGCCTCATTTTAGCAGGAAGATTTCAAAATGAAACCTGGAAATCACATACATACCATCATACAGATCAAAAGAACATAATTTACAAATTATATCATATATTAATCAACATTCACATCCTGATAATATGTACCAAATCGGGAGAAACCATCTGAGTGCTAGATTTCTGGCTTATATGAAAATTCCAGACAAAATTCAACTTCCCCAGTTTCAGAACTACAAAATATCCAAAAGGTGCTGATAACTTTAAGATGATGACTTGGAAGTTTTACCAATAACTTTGAGATGATTTGGATGTGTCAATGAAAGATGGTACCAATAGGAGTTGGTCCATACCCCTCAAAAAAAAAAAAACAGGAAGAATTAGATTTCAAATCCTTATCCTCAAAACTCTCTTCCATTTTCATCTGGCTCATACTGCTCCATGCCCCCAGTTCTAATCTATGGTTTCCAGCTGAGTGATATTCTTTGGCTCCTTTCCTCCCCATTTCCTTCCCCATGTTTCCTACCTTCATCATTCCATTCCCCCCTTCTTAGAACCACACCAGTTTTCATCACTTATATCTGTGCCCTATTAAAGTACAATTATCACCCCATTTTCTGTTGTCAGTCACACTCTTCTTCAGGACTTATATGTACAAAAATATTTATAGCAGCTTTTTTCTGGGGAAAAAGAATTGAAAATGTTTTACATGACTACACAAGTATAAGCTATTGAATTGCTTGACTTTTCAATGGGGAAGGAAGGAAGAGAAAGAATTTGGAACTAAAAGTTTTAAAACTGAACATTTAAAATTGTTTTTACCTTTAACTAGGAAAAAAATAAAATACTAAATAATTTTTAATCATGATCTTTTCTCAGGGTGTACCCAAAGAACTTGTGTTTGCCTCTACTTCATAATTTTACAATTTAATGATCAATTTGTGATAGTTGGGTGTCAAAATACATAGAATGTTGAATATGGAGTCAGGAAGATTCTGTGTCCAAATCCCGCCACTAGCCATGTGTTCCTGGGCAAGTCATTTGACCTCTCTGAAGCCTACATGATCTGTAAAATGGAAACAATAATATTACCTAACACAAAGGGTTGTTGAGAGTATCAAATGAGATAACAGACAGAAAGCACTTTTCCAGTCTAATTAGTAATTAATATTCTGTCAATAAATTGTAAGCACATTAATGGTAGGTGTTAACTTTTCTCCTTGTATCTATACACTCCATGTCTAGCGCAGCATCTTATATATAGAATACACTTAACAAATGCTCTATCCATCCATTCATCTATCTATTAATTTTCCTGGGTTTTTTACTCACTTAGTATTAATAATAAAAATCTCATCAAGCAAAATCATTTCTCCTCATATTGTTCAAATAATCTTATACAATTTTGATATATTCATGACAGAGAACCCTTAAGGTTTTATTCTACTCTACTGATTTAAATCTAAGACACTGGAGGGAAAAGAATAAATTAAATTATCAAATTAATAGTAATTATTGACTAGGACTTGTACCAATTTTGTTTCTCTCCCTTTGATTTTGAGAATTCACATAACAAAGCCTAAGTTGTATGTGGGGCACTTGAGTAGAGTATATAAAGAAAAATTCTAAATAGAATACAATGTTTGACATGAGGGGAAAATTGCATATGTACTCCATAGAGAAAATTATTTATGTCAACATGTGAATATTTTAATTTGATGTTCATCTCTGGTAATACAATCCCACATAAAAATGAAGGCAGATAAAATAAACAAATTTAATTACATAAGTTTAAAAGTTTTGTGAACAAAATCATCACTACTTTTAAAAAAGGGAAGTGATTAGAGAAAAAATCTTTGTACTAAACAACTCTAATAAACCTCTGATATCCAGGTTTTGTGGAACTCATTCTTTTCTCTGAAAAAAAAAATGGTCCTAAGTTTTCTCATCTCATCCACTCCATCTAGAAAATAAAATCTTGATACTGGAATGATTTAGAACTGGATGGAAACTTTGAGGCTAGCTAATGAAACTTCCTCATTTTGTAGATGAAAAAACTAAGACTCTACAATAACTGTACATGTCAAGTCTTTACTTCATTCTACTTGTTTTGTGCTTGCTTCTAAAATTTTGTGTGTTTGAGAGAGAAATATACTTCAAAATTCTCAGTAAAGCACTTGTACCAGCAGTCTCCAACTTGTGAACAGGTTGTGTTCTGAAAATTCATTGCCAAGCCACTTGTTTAGAAATCAGAACGCATTTTCCCCATAAAAACAGTATATGATTAAAGTGCCAGGCAAGACAGTGAGGCTTAACTAGTCTAATCTACAGTGAAGCTAAATCAATATTATTAGGAATAACAGCCTAAACTGTACATTCCAAGGTGGACCGTGTAGTACAAAAAAGAGAACAAAAGAAAAGAAAAAAAATGTCCTCTCCTTTCCTGGATCCAAGGCTCACCATAGAAAAAAAATTAATTAAGTCAGTCATCCTAAGGAGTTCATTCAAGAAAAGAGTCCCTGTATTAGAAAATGGCAGGGGCGGAGCCAAGATGGCGGAGAAGACACACGCGACTTTCTAAGCTCTTCTCTTACCCTCTTTATCAATATTATATCGAGCCTCAAAAATAGTCTTGACTGCCACAATTCGTAAAGATAAGAAGTAGAACAACTCACCGGCCAAGAAAATCTGCAGTCTCGCCAAAAAGGTTGGTTCGGGCCAGGGGGAGATCAGCGCAGACTGGGAGAGAAATTAGGTTCTGAGGAGAGCTTCTACCCGAAAGTGAAAGCACAGATCTCAGCACAAGCTTGCAGCCCCAACCTGCAGTACGGGACTTTTTCTTGGGGCAGCTGTGATCCTGCACGGCAGGAGGATGCAGCCCGGGTTAGCCTCCAATCTGGGCAGTGGGGAGCTCGGCTTGGGACCATAGAGCTTTTCCAGGGCCAATTTGCATCAGGCAGAGACAATGGGGAAGAGTTCGGGGCGGTCTGCGGTCTGCGGTCTGCAGTTTGCGGTCTGCTGCTAATACTCACAGTCCCACAAGAGGCTCCAGCCTGGGGCAGTGACACTTTCACCCCTTAGTCTCTAGCCGAGGGCAATCGCTAACCCACTCAGCCCAACTGGGCACTTCGATAGCTAGGCCAGTGCTGAATCCACTTCCTGTTGGGGGAAGGGAAGACTCTCACTCAGAGCACTCCCATACCTCGGAGCTGGAAATTGGTTTACATCTCTCCCTGCTCTGCAGAGGAAGCTGGTAACCCCCTTGCCTAGGAGACCTACCCTAAAGGCTTTAAAACATGAATAAAAAGATGAAAAGAACGACCGACAGCTTCTATGCAGAAAAAGAGCAGGTCAGCAAACCTAAAGAGACCTCAAACAGCAAAAATGCATCAGACTGTCCTCCTTTACATGATGTCTCTCATAGAAGAGACCATTAAAAGTCTCAAAAGAGAGTTAGAAGATAAATGGGAAAGGAAAGAGAAGCCTTATAAGAGAGTAACAACTTCCTGAAATACGAATTGGAAAAGTTAAAAATTCCCAGGAAGTGCAGGGAAACAAAATTGGTGAATTGGAAAAAATAAAAAAATCTCAGGAAAGTAAGAATTGTGAATTGGAAAAAATAAAGAATTCACTAGAAAGTAGGATTTGTGAATTGGAAAAGACAAAGAACTTGCAAGAAAGTAGGATCTGTGAATTGGAAAAGACAAAGAACACGCAAGAAAGTAGGATCTGTGAATTGGAAAAAGAAAATAATTCACTAAAAAAAAATTAGTGAAATGGAAAAAAATTCCACAGACCAAAACAATACATTTAAAAACTCAATTGGACATATACAGAAAGAAGTAAAAAAAGCTAATGAAGAAAATAATTCTTTAAAAATTAGAACTGAACAAATAGAAACTAATGATTCATTGAGACAGCAAGAATCAGTCAAGCAAAACAAAAAAATGACAAACTGGAAAAAACCATGAATTATCTACTTGCAAAAACGACAGACTTGGAAAATAGATCTAGGAGAGATAATCTGAGGATTATTGGACTTTCCGAAAACTATGATGAAAAAAAGAGCCTAGATACTATTTTACAAGAAATCATCAAAGAGAACTGCCCAGATGTAATAGAATCAGAAGGTAAAATAGGCATTGAAAGAATTCATCGAACACCTTCTGAAAGAAACCCTAAAATAAAAACCCCAAGGAATATTGTGGCCAAATTTCAGAACTATCAGATTAAGGAAAAAATTTTACAAGCAGCCAAAAAAACCATTTAAATACCGAGGTGCCACAATAAGGATCACCCAAGATCTGGCTGCCTCTACATTAAAGGAAAGAAGGGCCTGGAATATGATATTCTGAAAGGCACAAGAACTTGGGATGCAGCCAAGAATAAACTACCCAGCTAAGCTGAGCATTTTCTTCCAGGGAAGAAGATGGACATTTAATGAAACAAATGAATTCCATTTGTTTCTGAAGAAAAAACCAGAACTAAACAAAAAATTTGATCTCCAACCATAGAACTCAAGAGATGCAGAAAAGGTAAAAATAACTCTTGAGAATTGTATTTCTGTTGTGGATATACAAAAAGAATACATGTATAATTTGATTGTACTGATATAACATAAAAAAGGGAAGTAGATATGGAAAAGGGATGATGGCAGAATAAGGTGGGAAGGAGGGATAAAGAAGAAGAAACCACATCCCACAAAGAGGCAAAGGAAACTTATCATATCTGATGGAATTTAGAGAGGGGGAGGAACATTGTGTGAATCTTACTCTCATCAGAATTGGCTCAAAGAAAAAATAATTGACATTTGTTTTAGAGAAAGTTCTCTCTCGCCTCATTAAAACAGGGAGAGGAAAAGGAAAAGAAAAGAGTAATAAGGGAAGGAAGGGAAAAGACTCAAAGGGGGAGAGGAGGGATTATAAAGCGGGTAAGCATCGTGATACAAGAGGGGACATAAGTTTAAAAGGGGAAAGAGGGTTGGGGGAGGCAAGAATAAGTAAAGCATAATCTGGGGGTTATTAGGATGGCAGGAAATACAGATTTAGTAATTCTAACCATGAATGTGAATGGGATGAACTCCCCCATAAAGAGGAGGCAGATAGCAGACTGGATCAAAAGTCAGAACCCTACAATATGTTGTTTACAAGAAACACATTTAAAGCAGGGAGATACATATAGAGTAAAGGTAAAAGGCTGGAGCAAAATCTATTATGCTTCAGGTGAAGTCAAAACAGCAGGGGTAGCCATCCTTATCTCAGATCAAGCAAAAGTAAAATTGATCTAAGTAAAAGAGATAAGGAAGGAAACTACATCCTGCTAAAGGGTACATAAACAACGAAGCAATATCAATATTAAACATATATGCACCAATGGTATGGCATCCAACTTCCTAAAGGAGAAGTTAAGAGAGTTGCAAGAAGAAATAGACAACAAAACTGTAATAGTAGGAGATCTCAACCTTGCACTCTCAGAATTAGACAAATCAAACCACAAAACAAATAAGAAATAAATTAAAGAAGTAAATAGAATATTAGAAAAATTAGGTATGTTGGATCTTTGGAGAAAATTGAATGGAGATAGAAAGGAATATACTTTCTTCCTCAGCAGTTCATGGAACCTATTCAAAAATTGACCATATATTAGGACATAAAGACCTCAAAATTAAATGCAAGAAAGCAGAAATAGTAAATGCTTTCTTTTCAGATCATGATGCAATAAAACTACATTCAACAAAAAGTTAGGGGAAATAGACCAAAAGTAATTGGAAACTAATCAATCTCATCTTAAAGAATGATTGGGTGAAGCAGCAAATTATAGATACAATTAATAATTTCACTCAAGATAATGACAATGATGAGACATCATACCAAAATTTGTGGGATGCAGCCAAAGCGGTAATAAGAGGGAATTTTATATCCTTAGAGGCTTACTTGAATAAAACAGAGAAAGAAAAGATTAATGAATTGGGCTTGCAACTAAAAAAACTAAAAAAGACCAAATTAAAACCCCCAATCAAATACTAAATTGGAAATTCTAAAATTAAAAGGAGAAATTAAAAATATTGAAAATAAAAAACTATTGAACTAATTAATAAAACTAAGAGTTGGTTCTATGAAAAGCCAATAAAATAGATAAGCCTTTGGTAAATCTGATTAGAAAAGGAGGGAGGAAAATGAAATTAGTAGTCTTAAAAATGAAAAGGGAGAACTTTCCACCAATGAAGAGGAAATTAGAGAAATAATAAGGAGTTATTTTGCTCAACTTTATGCCAATAAATTTGATAACCTAAGTGAAATGGATGAATACCTCCAAAAATATAGACTTCCTAGACTAACAGAGGAGGAAGTAAATTGCTTGAATAGTCCCATTTCAGAAAAAGAAATAGAACAGGCAATTAAACAACTCCCTAAGAAAAAATCCCCAGGACCAGATGAATTTACATGTGAATTTTACCAAACATTTAAAGAACAATTGGCCCCAATGCTATATAAATTATTTGATAAAATAGGGAATGAAGGAGTCCTACCAAATTCCTTCTATGACACAGACATGGTACTGATACCTAAACCAGGTAGGCTGAAAACAGAGAAAGAAAATTATAGACCAATCTCCCTAATGAATATTGATGCTAAAATCTTAAATAAGATATTAGCAAAAAGTCTACAGAAAATCATCTCCAAGATAATACACTATGATCAAGTAGGATTTATACCCGGAATGCAGGGCTGGTTCAATATTAGGAAAACTATCAATATAATTGGCCATGTTAATAACCAAATTAACAAAAACCATATGATCATCTCAATAGATGCAGAAAAGCATTTGATAAAATCCAACATCCATTCCTATTAAAAACACTTGAGAGTATAGGAATAAATGGACTTTTCCTTAAAATAATCAGCAGTATCTATTTAAAACCATCAGTAAGCATCATATGTAATGGAGACAAACTGCAACCATTCCCAATAAGATCTGGAGTGAAACAAGGTTGCCCACTATCACCGTTACTATTTAATATTGTATTAGAAACGCTAGCTTTAGCAATAAGAGCTGAGAAAGAGATTAAAGGAATAAGAATAGGCAATGAGGAAACCAAATTATCACTCTTTGCCGATGACATGATGGTATACTTAGAGAACCCCAGAGATTCTGCTAAAAAGTTGTTAGAAATAATCCACAACTTTAGCAAAGTTGCTGGTTATAAAATAAACCCACATAAGTCATCAGCATTCTTATATGTCACTAACAAAATCCAACAGTCAGAGTTACAAAGAGAAATTCCATTTAAAGTAACTACTGATAATATAAAATATTTAGGAATCTATCTGCCAAGGGAAAATCAGAAACATTATGAGCAAAATTACAGACCACTTTTCACACAAATTCAGTCTGATCTAACCAATTGGAAAAATATTAAATGCTCTTGGATAGGGCGAGCAAATATAATAAAGATGACAATATTACCTAAACTAATCTATTTATTTAGCACTATACCAATCAGAGTCCCAAAAAACTATTTTAATGACCTAGAAAAATAACAACAAAGTTCATATGGAAAAACAAAAGGTCAAGAATTTCAAGGGAATTAATGAAAAAAATCAAATGAAGGTGAGCTTAGCTGTACCAGATATAAAATTATATTATAGAGCAGCAGTTACCAAAACTATTTGGTATTGGCTAAGGAATAGATTAGTTGATCAGTGGAATAGATTAGGTTCAAGGGATAAAACAGTCAACAAATATAGCAACCTAGTCTTTGACAAACCCAAAGATCCCAGCTTTTGGGATAAGAACTTACTGTTTGATAAAAATTGCTGGGAAAATTGGAAACTAATATGGCAGAAACTAGGCATTGATCCATACTTAACACCGTACACCAAGATAAGGTCAAAATGGGTTCATGACCTAGGCATAAAGAATGAAATTATTAATAAATTAGAGGAACACAGGATAGTTTACCTCTCAGACCTGTGGAAAGGGAACGTCTTTATGACCAAAGCAGAACTAGAGATCATTACTGATCACAAAATAGAAAATTTCAATTATACCAAACTGAAAAGATTTTGTACAAACAAAACTAATGCAGACAAGATTAGAAGGGAAGCAATAAACTGGGAAAATATTTTTACAGTCAAAGGTTCTGATAAAGGCCTCATTTCTAATTTATAAAAAATCAAGCCATTCCCCAATTGAAAAATGGTCAAAGGATATGAACAGACAATTCTCAGATGAAGAAATTGAAACTAATTCTAGTCATATGAAAAGATGCTCCAAGTCATTATTAATCAGAGAAATGCAAATTAAGACAACTCTAAGATACCACTACACACCTGTCAGATTGGCTAAGATGACAGGAAAAAATAATGATGATTGTTGGAGGGGATGCGGGAAAACTGGGACATTCATGCATTGTTGGTGGAGTTGTGAACGAATCCAACCATTTTGGAGAGTAGTTTGGAATTATGCTCAAAAAGTTATCAAACTGTGCATACCCTTTGATCCAGCAGTGTTACTACTGGGATTATATCCCAAAGAGATTATAAAGAAGGGAAAGGGACCTGTATGTGCACGAATGTTTGTGGCAGCCCTTTTTGTAGTGGCTAGAAACTGGAAACTGAATGGATGTCCATCAGTTGGAGAATGGCTGAATAAATTGTGGTATATGAATATTATGGAATATTACTGTTCTGTAAGAAATGACCAACAGGATAATTTCAGAAAGGCCTGGAGAGACTTACATGAACTGATGCTAAGTGAAATGAGCAGGACCAGGAGATCATTATGTACTTCAACAACAATACTATATGATGACCAGTTCTGATGGACCAGGCCATCCTCAGCAACGAGATCAACCAAATCATTTCTAATGGAGCAGTAATGAACTGAACCAGCTATGCCCAGAAAATAACTCTGGGAGATGACTAAAAACCATTACATTGAATTCCCAATCCCTATATTTATGCACACCTGCATTTTTGATTTCCTTCACAAGCTAATTGTACAATATTTTAGAGTCTGATTCTTTTTGTACAGCAAAATAACGTTTTGGTCATGTATACTTATTGTGTATCTAATTTATATTTTAATATATTTAACATCTACTGGTCATCCTGCCATCTAGGGGAGGGGGTGAGGGGGTAAGAGGTGAAAAATTGGAACAAGAGGTTTGGCAATTGTTAATGCTGTAAAGTTACCCATGCATATATCCTGTAAATAAAAGGCTATTAAATAAAAAAAAATAAAAAAAAAAGAAAATGGCAGGATTTTTTTGAAAGCACAGAATTGGAAACAAAGTAGATGACCATCAGTTGGGGGGATAGTCAACCAAATTTTAGCACATGAATGGAATAGAATGTTACCATGCTGTAAGGAATATGATGAATACAGAGAAACATAGATAGGTTTACATAATATGATGTAAAATGAAATGAGCGGAGTCAACAAAACAATATGCACAATGACTCCAGCATTGTACAACCACAGTATAATCAAAAGTGAATGTGACAAAAAAATTTTAAATAAGAATTGCGCCAAAAAAAAAATAAAATGAAGATACCTTCACCCTTTCACTAAAACCTACTTAAATAGCCTAGAGAAAATTCATTATTAAATTTGTAACATGAGAATTTACAAGCCAAAAATGGGAAAGTGCTAGAAATCATATCTGGATTTATTGTTTTGTTATTGTCTAGATTTTAAAAGTGTAGGAAAAATATTTATGATGTTAATTAAAATTAAAAGTATACCTATAGACAGTTTCCCTTAGAAAATCTATTGTTTATTATAACATCCCTGCCTTAACTCTACTTATCTGAGTATAGAATATTGTGGGGGTTTTTATCCTTTTTTAAAATAGCATTTTATTTTTTCCAAATATCTGCAAAGATAGTTTTCAACATTCAGCTTTGCAAAACCTTGTGTTCCAAATTTTTCTCCCTCTTTTCCCACCTTCCCTTTCTCCAAGACAGCAAGCAATCTGGTATAAGTTAAACTTGTGCAATTCTTCTAAATACATTTCCATATTCTTCACTGTGCAAAAGAAAATTCAGAACAAAAGGGAAAAAAACACAAGAAAGTAGGGGGGAAAAACAAACAAACAAACAATAACCAACAAAATGTTGAAAATACTATGCTTTGATCCACATTCAGTCTCTATAATTCTCTCTCTGAATGTGATTGCCATTTTAATTGAATCACTTCTTGTTGAAAAGAGCCAAGTAGGGGCATCTAGGTAGCAAAGTGGGTGGAGCATCAGCCCTGAATCAGGAGGATTTGAGTTTAAATCCCTCTCAGACATTTAATACTTCCTAGCTGTGTCGGACAAGTCACTTAACCCCAATTACTTCAGCAAGAAAGAAAGAAAGAAAGAAAGAAAGAAAGAAAGAAAGAAAGAAAGAAAGAAAAGAGCAAAGTCCATCACAGTTGATCATCACATAATCTTGTTGTTACTGTGTACAATATTCCCTTAGTTCTGCTCACTTCATTCAGCATCATTTCATGTAAATATTTCTAGGTCTTTCTGATATCAACCTGCTCATAATTTCTTACAGTACAATAATATTCCATTATATTCATATACCATAGCTTATGAAATATTCCATTTTAAAGGCTTTTTGATGTATTCATTGATTTTATATTTTTCTATTCCTTTTTTTCTTTTAAAAAATATTGTTATATAAGCTAGTTCTCAGGAAAGGGGAAAAGGAGATATTGGGAAAAGTCATGACAATGTAAAAATCAAAAAAAAATCAAAAAGATTTATTTTTAAAATGAAATTATCTTCAATAGCTATGTTTTTTCCCACCTCTAGTGCTTCTCTCTCTAGGTTTCCAAGTACACAATACTTTCTTCTAGCAATAAGTGTCCTACTAGTACCCTAGACCAGTTTCACTCCAAAGAATTTACCCTCTATTTACCTTATTTCCTAAATCAAAATTTTTAATTCCTTCAATGCAGTTAATCTCAACTAGATTTTGGAGGAAAATGCTATCTTATTAAATTAGTTCACAAATACATGAATGACTATTGACCCTTTAACCAATTCAAATATATTTGTCTTTTCAAAAGATGATTGTGGTAAAAATAATAATAAACCAAAAATGAACCTGGGTTCAAATAATAATAAACCAGTAATGCTGGAAGGGATGAGAGAAAATAGATAAACTAATAAACTGTAGGCAGAATTGTAAAATAACCCAATAATCCTGGAGAGCAACTTGGAACTGTGCCCAAAGAGTTGTAAAACTGCACATATCCTTTGACTCAGCAATACCCACTGCTCATATGATCAAAAAATAAAAGGAAAAGGACCAAACACACACACAAAAAAAATGTTTATAGTAAGTAACTCTTTTTGTGGTGGCAAAAAATTGGAAACTGAGGAAAAGAAATGCTCATCAATTGGGGAATGGCTGCAAGTTGTGGCCTGTGAGTACTATCATGCCATAAGAAATGATGAGGGGTTGGTTTCTTTTTTTCTAAAACTTTTTTCTTTTTTTCTGAATTGATTCAAAATGAAGTGAGAAGAACCATGATATCATTGTGCACAGTAACAGCAATGTTGAAATGATGATCAATTCTGATCCAAATCAAAAAGACTCATAATGAAAATAATATACTATCCACCTACAGAAAGAGAACTGAGTAACTCTGAGTTCAAATTAAGATAAAATTTACTTTTTTTTTTTGCTTTTTTCTCTGCAATGTAGCTAATTTGGAAAGAATTTTTGCATGATTTCACATATGTAAATAATAACATTTTGCTTGCTGTCTCAGTAAAAGAGGAAGAGGAAAAGAGGATTTGGGACTTTAAAAAAAAAGAAAAGAATGTTTAAGATAAATAACATTTTAAATTACATGGAATAATAGAAATAGGAGGGAGAAAGCAACATTTTTTTTAAAATTTCTCTATTATTCTTACAAGTCTCCCTTTTAGTTTCTGGGTGTGTAAAACTTGTTTATTTGATTCTTGTGGTTTTGCTTCCCCCATATCCCACCTTTAATTTATCCACTGACCTGGATTTATTCTGAGTCATCAGAGGATCACAGGCATCCAAACTAAAGTGGAAAAAAAAAAAAAACCTGACATTTAACAGAAGTGAAAGTTTTCATAATTATAATAAAATTATCCTAAATCTTTTCCTTCACATAGTGAGTTTTTCTGTTCTGAGAAACAACCATACCTTTCCCAAATGCAAATGTTACTTATGGGAAAAGATAAGTATTGAGTAGGATCTGACTAGGCAACGTTTCCTTCTCTCCTCATGGGGGAAAAGAGTGAAATCAGGTTTGGCGTTTTCCATAAGTGTTTTTCATAAGTAGTTTCCTGAAATTCGATAGAATAAGCAAAATAGAATCATTTCTGACCTTTAATTTTACTTCTCTTCAAAAAACAAAACTTGTTTATTGTTGGAGTTTTTTTTTAACTCTTAACATTTTTAAAAAATGGGTAGCGGACAAAATAAATGAGTATTTGCAAAATCTGCTGAGCCCCAGCTGTATTTCCCATAAATCTGTCTATAATCATGGTTGCTAATGTATAAGAGAAGTTATTGTCAGCATGTTGAAAGGGGGGGAAAAACAAACACTTGTGCCCCTTTCCAATTAAATACTACCATTGTGAATGTAAGATTTTTGTTAAAATATAGGAAGCGTGTAATGCTGCCCAAACTTATTGTCAATCAAACATGCTATCCTCTCAAAACACATCCTCTTACATTCAGCTTCTTAATATTCCCGTAAAACAAGAATTATGCAATACTTAAGTATAAACATCAATAAATTCCTAATTAAAACAGGATAAGATGATTACAACAGATTTTTTTTAAATGCATGTAGCCATTTTATTTTAGTCCTTTTTATGTGAAAGGACTTTATTTTCTTTGTAAACTAGTCATCATCTCCAGCACAACCTGAAGGAAAACTGAATACGATCTTATTGGTTTCACTTTTTTTCTCTCCACAATAACTCACTTAGTAGTTTCAACCAACACACATTGTGACACCAGGGATTCTGCAAGACTCAGTGGGTTAAGCTAATTTTTAATGAGGGCCCCTGTTATGATGACCATATCCTATTATCAGTTTTAATCACAGTTCTTCCAGGAAATGATAAATTCATCAAAAGGCTATACCTTTGTCATTTAAAAGACACTAGTGTCATCATATAATACAAAAATATAAGGCAATAGAATTCAATAAATTCCAGGATCAAAGATAAAAAATCTTTTTAGGATCACCTAGACTTTGGGGACTTTTGTTAGTACTTTCTATTCTTCCATCTTTTCTTTCTCTTTTTCTCAGCTATTCTTACTCCCTAGTATCTTCCATCTAAAATAGGATTCCATAATGACTTAATGTTAAAAAAAAAATTAACAGTCTCTTGTGATAAAATAACTATACTAGGCATGTAGAACAATTCCAGACTCTGAAAAGATGTTTGAATTTAAGATTTAGAATTGGAAAAGATCTTAGCTATCAATTAGTCTGTGGGGAAAGCACTGCTGAAGGAGTCAGAGAACCTGGGTTCAAATTCTGAGATCCTATTTGTAGAACTTAGTACAAATTACTTCACTCCCATGAGCCCCAAATTCCACGAAGGCAAAATGAGGTTGAGCTACATGGACACTGAGATTCTTTTCAGCTTTAAATCTTTGATCTAAGAAAATAGTCTCAGAGAAGCAAATTTACTTGCTTAAGTTCACACAAGTGAAATAACTATGATTTGAACTCAGATTCCCCAACTCCCAAATACAGTTCTTTTTCCAGTGGTTAGAGATAGTATAGAGTTCAGAGGGAAATGGGGTCTATAAATATAATTAATGATCTGGATTTTCTAGATCAGAGGATGGCTCTCTTCCCTAATGGAATCAGGAAAATTCTATTTTGCAGTGGCTTCAGAATAACAGTTTTATTGCGAATACTCAGTAGAAAATGTTTTGACTTGGAAGGCAATTTAAAGAAAGTTGAGACCCCACAACCATTCCCTTAGAAACAGAACAATGGTCATAGTTTTGACATTTTTACCAATGCTAACCCAAGAAAAAGAACACACAATTACAAAGTCATATCTAAGGATCTCAGCAATTTCATTACTAAACAAAATGATCTTTGATGTCTCTTAGAGTTCTGAAATTATATTCAATAATTTCATGAATCTTCTCTTCCTCACCCAATTAGTAAGTTAGTCAACAAGCCTCTAATAAACTCCTACTAGGTGCCAAGCACTGTCTTAAGTGCTAAAGAGACTAAGGAAAGACAAAAAGAATTAGTTCCTTCTCTCAAAGCGCTCACAATCCAATGAGGGGAAAAATATGCAAACAACTCTATTTTAAAAAAGCTATCTAGAGGATAAATTAGAGATAATCTCAGGAGAAGGAATTAGCACAAGGAGAATAGAAAAAAGGTTTCTTGAAAAAGCTGTAATTATTCTGAGATTTGAAGAAATTCCAGGAAGACAAGAGGTAAAGATGAGGAGGGAGACCATTCTAGGCATAAAGAATAACTAATAAAAACTCCCACAATCTGGAGATGGAGTGTCTTGTTCTAGGAACAGCAAGGAGTCAGTATCACTATAAAATACAAAAATACAATACAAATAATACAAGGCAGAATAATACAATACAATAAGCAACTAATTTATGCCAGGTATTGAGTTAAATGCTGGGAAAACAAATAAGAAGAAAAACAGTCCTTGCTTGCAAGGAGCTTACCCTATAAGAAGGGAAGATAACATACAAAAAGAAGCTAGAAATATTGGGGGATGGGGAGAGAAACTAGCCTGGGAGTATGATGATGGCAAAGTCAAACTCAAGCATCACATCTGTATGACTAAATCACAGAGTATAAGTAAAGAGATAACATGTAAGAAGACTGAAAAAACTGGAGGGGACTATGTTCTAAATGACTTTAGACAGAAGATTTTATATTTATTGAAAAGAGATAATGAGACACTAGACTTTTGGGGGGATCATGGTCTGACTTATGCTTTAGGAAGACCACTGTTGTGGCTAAGTGGAGAGTGCACTGAAATTAAACTTGAGAGAGACCAACTAGAATGCTATTTCAATAGTCCAGGTTTGAGATGAAAAGGGATTATATACCAGAGTGATGACAGTGTCAGAAGAGAGAAGAGGTTCAAGAAGGCCAATCAAGGGAAAGCTTTTTTGTTATTATGTACAACAGAATGGGAATTCTCAGATAAGACTATAACTTCTAAGTAAATTGGGGGTGGAAAACAACCAACCTGCAAACCAAATCATTTGGTCTGCTCCTGTAAAGGTAACCACAGGTGATGATAACCTCCCACTGCTTGAGTTCTTTAAGTCCATAATTTAATGGCCTACCAATGATGTTATAAATATTCAAATGGCCCTTGGCAGAAAAAAGCTTCCCCATCCCTAAAATAAATGATTATACGAACTCTTGGCCCAAATGATTCCACTCAATGATCAGATGAATGAAAATGACCAGAATAGACAAATCACAAAGCTTATTATGCCTTTTTAATAATTGCTTCATATAAAGACTTTACAATAATTCAACATACCCACTATATAATTCTTCACTTTAATTCTGATTCAATACTATTTGGCATTCCATCAGTCATTTTACAGTTACAGCATTATTTTAGTACAAAATGGTAGGCAGAACTCAATGATAAGTAAAGATTGCAAAGAAACAAATTTGGTCTCAATGTCAAAAAAAAAAAAAAAGTTCTAAACCATTAGAGTTGTCCTAAAGTGAAAAGACTCTTGTGAATTTCCCCACATTGGAGGCTTTCAAGCAAAGACTGGATGAATTCTCATCAATTATTGGTAGAGTAGGGATTCCTTTCGAATATAAATAGGACTGAGTCTCTTCTATCTCTCAAATTTTGAGATGTGTTGAAAGTTCATAACACAAGCAATTGTTTAAAGTAAGAAATTGGAGATAAATTTATAAGTAAGAAAAACAGAACTCTCTGCTCAAATAATCAAAGCCCAGAAATCTGTGTAATGATATTGAAAGAGTAGAAATCCAAGGGAATTATTTATCAATGAATATTTTATATCAGAATACTATAACACTATAATTACCAGTGATTTTTGTACAGTAACTGGATATCCCAAAGTTGTGAAATATTCCCTTTGCATTTTCAGTTTCCTACGCTTTGATCATCAAAAAATACCATTATGAAAAGTTTATACATATTTGAATGCACTACATGTGCTACAGCAAAATCAGTCTTTGAGGACCCCATCTGTGAAGTATTTTCATTCTGGAATTTTGTTTTGCATGAATATGTAGATCACAAACTGATTTTTTAAATTACCACCTGTAGCACTTTTTTTTATGATGGTTGCAAAAAAAAATCATCATATTCAAAAAAGCATAAGAGGTTACTCCCATTATTCAGATCAATAAAATATATACCTAAATCTACTCTACCTATACATTCAGATTAATTCTTGGGAAGAAATAAATATTTATGTATCTAATATAATTTTTATGATATGTTTCATGAAAGCAAGGGTGTGCCAGTCTAGTGGCAGTGATAGATTTTAAAGATTAGGTAGGCATATAGAAAATCTCTCTCATTGCAAATACTATGAATGACAACCAAATCAAGATAAATATCAAGAGGATCTGATCTTTTCTAAAGATATGAAATCCATTAGGTGTACAGAAGTGTTTTCTTGCATTAGTAAAGACCAAGAAAAATATAAAACTTGGAAGATAAAGAATAAAGTTATTAAAACTGTGTTAGGAATGCTAGGGCCCAGTTCCTCATTACAAGCAAAATGGAGTCTTTCACATATATTGGGCTCAGGCATATTGGGAAATCTCAAACAACCTATACATCCTATAGTCAATTTTCAGGTGCCCACATTAATAGAAAAAGGGTAGAGAGGTATAAACCAATGTTGTACATAATGCAGAAATCATTTACATTTGGCTTAGCATCTTTTCCTTACTTACCTAAATTTACCTTCCTAATTATGGTTTACCTAGCCTAATATTAAAATCCAACAAAAGAAATGCCTGCTGATTCAGTGAGGTGAAAGTTAGAGAGGGTGAATAGATCAAAGCAATGATGGAATTCCCCAGGATGTGTTGACAATGAAAGGAAGACATGACTAGGATTTTGAATTTATTGTTTTAAAAAATGCACATTTAATCATTGACAACTGCTGATATTAGTAGCTAGAGATTCAACATTAAGGGAGAAAAGGAAGAAGAGAATTCCAGAATTTCAGCAATCCTAAATATGCCTTTTAATCTCAGTGCATGTGAATTTCCTCATTAAAAGAATAGAAATAAAATTATTTGGTGAACTAAGGTACATGTATAATGGTGGAGGGACAGGGAGAAAGCAGGAGATATACTAATAAATATTACTATTTTATTCTAATAAATTTCTATTTTCAAAACAGTAAATCAGAATTATTGGGTTTTTTTTCCAAATAGATGCACTGTGATTTGACATTCAAATATAGAACTGTACTGTTGAAACTCTTGATCCAGTGGAAATGACAGTAAAAATGGTTAGCTGACATTATGACCACCCAGTTTGACAGAGAGTGACAGGGGTAGTAGAGTAGAGGAGGCATTGAGTACAATAAAAATAGCACTTTTCTCATTTTTATAGCATTTTTCTCCCCAAAACCTTGGGATATAGGCAGTTCAAGTAATAATAATAAGAGCTGACATTTGTATAGTGCTTTAAGGTTTGCAAAGCACTTTTTATACATTATCTCAACATGATCTGCCTACTTGCCATTTTCTGTGTCAACTCCTCCTTGACAAAAGATTAAACACTTTCCTGTTAGATCTTCCACATCTAAAAAAGGTTTCTGATCTTTTACATCAAGTTGTATTCCACTTGTCCACTGAACTATAGCTTAAAGCCTATTACCTCAAATAAAGACTCATCATATCCAGCAGAACAATGGAGTAGAAATTCACAACTAGCTCCAACTCAGGTATTTCGTCTTTCTGCAAAAATATTCTTAGACATCTATATTTACATATATTTAACTGCCTCATCAAAATGGGG
The DNA here is from genome assembly GCF_902635505.1 of Sarcophilus harrisii. NCBI lineage: Eukaryota > Metazoa > Chordata > Mammalia > Dasyuromorphia > Dasyuridae > Sarcophilus > Sarcophilus harrisii. The sequence continues at coordinate 419,752,369 of NC_045428.1, read as the reverse complement.
GCTTCACATTTTGAGGGGAAAAGGACCCTTTTCTATTCTTATATCATAATACAAAGTCTGTTATCCAATAAAATGATGCCTAATAATGTACCAAGTTTAATATAATGATTAGAAGGTAGTAGTGGTGGTAGTGGTAGTGGTGGTTGTTGTTCATGCTTCATTTTCAGATAGAACCAATGATATGATTTTGGAGTAAAATAGTGGATGAGTTGTAGTTTCTTGATTTGTACATGAATTAGATTTAAGTGAGACAGAGTTTCACAAAGTCTTCTGCTTCCAAAGTCATTGAAGTCCAGTGAAAAGATAAAAGTCAGGATGACCAGTAATGGCCCAGGAAGGAGTGGATGACCTTAACATCTTTGATATCCAACTAAGCTCTGAGCACTCACTGAATCTGCTTCACCAACCTTGACTGTTAAAACAAATTGTTCTCATGCAATCATTTTACCAGAGGAAGTCTTCACATGCTTGGGGTAGGCATCACCTAATTTGAGGCCTTTTGGTTAACTTCAACCTGGGTTAGCTTGCCTACCAGGTTGTGGCCACTATGCTTACTTCAGCTTCATGGAATCATAGGTCAGAGTAGGAGAGCAGGAAAAGAACAGGGTGGTAGAAGACTAAAGGTGGATTGCAGCCCTGAAAAGTAGATGAGCCAGTCCTCATACCAGAGGTAATAATCTTTCTTAAATACTCCATATACCCCAAATTGGATTAGATAGTGGAAGATGATGTTGGAAGAAGGAGAAAGAAAAACAAAAAGAAGCAGACAGACAGAGGCAGAAACAGAGAGAAAGAGACAGAGACAGAGACAGAGAGACAAAGAGATACAGAGACAGAGCTTTCCATCTACAAATCTGTCATCCCAGTAAAATACATCATACACATTATTTGTACAAAACACTATTTTTTACATTTCATTTCAGATTTCTAATTACAAAATAAAATCTGAAGTCTTTATGCTATAGTTAATGCATAATTACTTTTTTGAGGCTTGGGGATTGGAGAAGTTTATAGAAAAGACCTATTCACTCATGAAAGGCTCTGATATATTTAACATATTGACTTCCAGCTAAAATGAGGAGATGAAGATTTATAGAAGACTTAACTTCTCCCACACATAAATATATAATATATATAATCCCAATATATATAATATAAACTCCCAATAAGTATATTAAAAGAGTCATAGAAAAACCAATGAAAAGATTGAAAAGGAAAAGTGAATTCCTCTATCTAGGCCAGAACTGAATAAAAAAGATGACTAAAAAGTTGTAGAATCAAAATGAGATGTTGAGTTACAAAAACCAACATGAACTCCAATAAATAGGTCTAGTATCTGCTGGTTCTGTGAGATAAATTGTGCCAAAGGAATAAGAAAATGCTTCTAATAATGTTAAAGGCTGGGAAGTTGGACCACACCAAGGAAGTCAATAAAAGCTTCAAAGCAAAAAGGACATAGAGAGAAGAGTGAAGATTTTCACAAGCCAGTCATAAGATCTATTGAAGACTTTAGTTTAAAAAGACCAAGGTCTCCCATTTCCATTTCCAGGTCATCTCCAATTTTCTTGATCTATGTCTTGTCACTGGACCCAGATGCCTCTGAAGGAAAAGTGATCTTGCATAGCCCTCCCTCACTTAAATCCAATTCACTTGCATGTCTTGGCACCCCCTCCCTTATGTCATGATCCTTTTCAAGAATGAAGATCAAACAACAACAATAGTGAGCCACAGTGATTGGAACCTGAAACCAGAATTCTGTCTTAATCTTTCATAAGCAGAAGGAACAGAAATAGCACATACATCAGTGCACAGAGAAACAGGTCCTAACTCTGTACTCCTTGGAGTATAAGGAAATACAGACTAAAAACCCCAAAAGATAGGTATATTTCAATAACTTTTAATTGCTCAGATCTGTTAGAACAAGAAGGCAAAGCAAAAATAAAAAGTTCCCAGAGACATCTAAAATCTAAAATGTAAAACTCATAGAAACATCAGAGCAAAAATCCAAAACTTCTGCACTAAATTAAAAATGCAACAAAAATAAGAAGAAAATATTTCAAGTACCAAAGAACCAATGGCAGGCTTACACAAAACTAAGTAGCAATTACTCTAAAGAGGAGAAAATCTTGGAATACAATCTTGGAATTATAACTAAGAATAATTTACCCTTAAAAATTATTATAATCCCACAATTAGGAAAGATGTCTTTAAAAGAAGAGAACACAAGCATTCCTGAAGAAATGATCAGACTTGAGTAGAAACTTTCAAGGGTAAACACTGCAATCAAGTGAAACCTACAAAAATAAATATATTTGAGGGATTGAATGAACGTACATCACAGTGTTGTGTTTGCCTTCTTATAGAGGGAGAAGAGATGAGTATCCTTTCAGAATCTCCCTATCTCCAATGATCACAGAAGCAATTAAGTAATATAAACACAAAGCTTGGTTCCAATTTTGTTCTATTTTGTAGATTTTAAAAGAATACAAGGAAAAGGATTAAACTGGTAATGAAATGAGGAAAAAGGAATGAACATTTTCATAAAACTGGCATATAGAAAAAGAACAGATAAATGTGGGGAAAAAAAGTTGAGGACTTGGCATCTCATGAACCTCGCTCTTATGTGAAATGGACAAAGGAGTGTTGAACATATATGCATGATATAGAATATATTAAACACAATAGGAAAACAAGTAGGTGTAAGCAAGAGATAAGAGAAATGTTTAAAGAGGCAGTTTTAGGGAGGGAATAGTCACAAGCAAGTTAAACTTCATATTTGAAAGAAGAATCATAAAGGCAATGAAGTGAGAGGGATCAAAAAGAGAAAAAAATGCAAGAACTAGGTATCAAGGACTAAACTTGGTGAAGGAAAAAAGGTTAGAGATATAAGAACAAATCATTTAAATGGAGTAGATTTAGATAACTATGGATTAATATGAATTACCAATATGATTAGCATAGATTACTAATGTGGTAAGATTTATACTCTCCACTTTGTTTCTTTGAAAAGAGAGAAAGAAAAGAGAGGAAAATATGAAAAAGGAAATACAAAATTAATAATTATAAGGATGAGCATGAATAGGATAAATTCATCTATAAAACACAGAAGAATAGCATAATGAATTAGGAAACAGAATCTAACATGTTTACAAAGAATATAGTTGAAACAAAAATTTATAGACAATTAAAATAAGAATCTGGGACAGAACTTAAGCTTCAGGCAAATATTTTTTAAAAGATAATAATTATAATCACAAGCACCACAATAATGACAAAAATGGCATTTAAAAGAGATTAGAGAATTAGGGAAATCACGTTATGCTTAAAAACATCAAAGATAATGAAATAACTAAAATCTTTTATTTAAACATATGTATTACAATACATAAGTGCATATAATACACTGTCACATAATACCTAGTTACTTAAAGGAAAAGCTACTTGAGTACAGGGAGAAATGAACAGCAAATATACCTTTTTCAAAGAAAGCAAAGGAAACACCATAGACCAATATCTATAAGGAATATTAACACAAAAAGCAAATAAAATATTGGTGAATAATAACATATTAAAAGATTATAAACTATTGTTACACTGAACTTATACTTAGGATTAATATTAGGATTATTATTATTAGGATTGTTAATTATTAGGATTAATTATTAGGATATTAGGATTATTATTTATGGTTAAATATTATTAGGATATTTATTATTAGGATTATTGTTTATTAATTATTAGGATTGAATTAAATATTAGGATAAATATAACAAATCGTATTAATAAGAAAAACAATAAACATTATACAATTGTATCAATATATGCAGAGAAAAAGCTTTTGGCAAAATTCAATACGCCTTTATGCTAAAAACAATAAATAAATTTAAGCATAGGAATAAATGCCTCATTACTTAATATAGCAAATAGTATTTTTCAAAACAAAATGGGAATATTATCTATCATGGAGAAATGAAAAAGGTTTCTCCAATGAGATCAAGAGTAAAGTAACAATTACCACTAATATTTTATATAGCTCTAAAAATGCTAACTAGAGCAATAAAATAAAAGTAAGGCAAGGGAATAAACATAGGCAATGTGTACACAGAATGATCATATTTCCAGGTAACATAGTATTTTACTTAGAAAATCCTAAAAATTCAACTTAAATCATTAAATAATTGATAACTTTCATAAAGCAGCAGAGTAAAAAGAAATCCATACAAAAGCATTAGCTTGGGACAGCTAGATAGTATAGTGGATAGAGCACGAGCTTTGGAGTCAGAAGGACCTGAGTTCAAATTTGACCTCAGACACTTAACACTTCATACTCACTTAATCCCAGTTGCTTCAATAAAAAAAAGGGGGGAGGGGAAGCATTAGTTTTTCTGTATATTATCAACAAATCCAAGAAAAAAGAAAAAGAAAATTCATTTAAAATAACTACATAATATGTAAATATTTGGAAGTATACTTGCCACACAAGAATTTCATAAATTTAATTACAAAATAATCTTTATAAATATAAAAACAGACAAATCATTAGAGCCATATTAATGTTCATAACTGATCCTTGTTAATATCATAAAAATGCAATGTCACTTGTATTAATAATGAATCATCATACCATTCTAAATACCAAAGGGTTACTTTAAAAAATAGAGAAAAAAATAACAAAATTTATCTGGAGGAATAAAAGTCAAGAATATCATAGAATTAATGAAAAAATGAAAGTAATAAAATCTATTATTATGAATTCTCAGAATATTTTACAAAAAAATCAAAACTGTTTGGCAATTTTTTAATTGAAGTTTATAAGTGAAACGAATTAAGTATCATGAAACAACCAAAAATAATAATATAGAATATAGAATATTCAATAAGCTCAAAGATTCTGCTAGTGTAGAATTGCCATTTGACAAAAGTTCTGGGAACATTGGAAAACTGTTTGAAAAAAATTAAGATTAAACTGACATCTCACACCACATATCATATAAAGTTCCAAATAAACATATGACTAAAATGAGGAGATATCATAAGAAACTTAGAAAATTTGGAAAAGTTAATACCTTTTACAACTCTGAAAAAAAAAGAATAACTACTGACAAGGTGATGGAAAGAAGGGATTATTAGAGACAAAAATAAACAATTTTGATTACATAAAATTAAAAATGTTTTGTGCCAACAAAACTAATACAGGTAAAATTAGAAGAGAAATAGTTAATTACAAAGGGAAGAACATTACAGAAAATTTCACCAATAAGAGACTGATATCCAAAATATGTGAGGAATTGATGAAAATATCTCAATAAACAAAATTTCAAAGGATTTGAAAAGTTCTCAAAAGAAGGAAGGCAAGCCTACCAAAAAACATAATAAAAATGCTCTAAATCAAAGATAGTAAATTTTTTTAAAAATTAAATGGAGGAAAGGGACATAGTATGATGAGATAGTGGTTGTAAAATGAAAAGAAGGATAGATAGATGGACTGATTGATAGATAGATAGATAAATGGATATTAAAACTGAAGATATACACAAGAAAACAGAAGAAAGTTCAGAAGGAAAAAAAGGCCATAATGTTAGTTACCCTTTTATTTTCTTAAAATAATATTTATTGATATTTTCTGACCTTATATTTCCAAAATTTCTTCCTGTACATCTTTCTCCTACTCCAAAAGAAAAAGAAATGAATTACTTTTTTTCTTTCTTTTTTATTTTTTTGGAAAAGCAATTAGAGTTAAGTGACATGCCCAGGATCACATAGCTAGTAAATGTTAAGTATCTTGTTTGAACTCAAGCCCTCTTGACTCCAGGACCAATATTCTATCTATTGTGCCATCTAACTCACTCAAAAAAGGAATTTCTTAAAACAAACAAGAACATAAATGAATAAGAAAAACTCCCAAAATTGTTCAGTACATTAAAAAAAATCTGATATCATATTCAATGTATCAAAAACAGAAACTTTTAACCCCTGAAAAGGAATGAAGGAGATATCTTTTCATATATCTTTTCTAATACAAAGCTTTTTCATTTTGTAATTTCACAACATTAATTTGAAAAATCATTTTTTGTTATATTTTGTTATTATGACAACTAAATTTTTCCTAATATTATTTCTCCTTTCCTCTCTCTGAAAGTCACCCTATATCACAAAGAATACTTTGAAAGAATCAGAAAAAATAAATTAATCAGTCTAAAAAAGACTGAAAATACATAATACTTCAAACCTATACACTTACTAACTCTGCAAAGGTATGGGGTGAGGTGGAGAAGAGATGTAGAGAAGAATATCTTCTCATCTCTTCTTTAGAGGAAGGGACATCCTTATTCTTTGTTATTCTTTAATATTCACTTTTAATTGTTTCATATCTGTTGTTCCTTCTACCTGCATTGTTGTGGTCATTAGTATGTAGCTTTTGTAACTATATTTATTTCACTCAGTATCTGTTCACATAAGTCTTCTTGTGCTTTCCTGTATATATCATAGTCACTGTTTCTAATAGAATAACAAGACTGAAACGATTTTAAATTTAGTATATACTTTTTAAAAACCTGTACATAATGGTTCACATTTTAATATAATCCTCTTTTTTCTGTCTTTGTATATGGAAATACTCATGTGTGATCATATTTATTAAATTTAACAAATAAAAAATTAAAAATCTTAACATTTATTGGAGGTCAATTTTTTGGCAGCATTTTGTTCTATAAAATCAATTTTTTTGAGTCACCTAATGGAGTAGCGTGAAATAATGTATTTTTATACCTTTCAAGTCATTTATAAAATGCTCTGTTCCTTTTCCATATTTTTAACAAGAATATATTTTTTCAATGTGGAAATTATTTAGAAAAATTTTATAGGAACAAAAATGTAAATATACAGTTTGATAGTTACTGATATATCTATATCTATTTATCCATTTGTTAGTGATAGCATTATTTTTTCTTATTATTCTGCATCTTTTATTTCAAATACCTCATGAACTTATCCCTCAAAAATATCAAAATGTATCATCTTTGAAATTAAAATTGTTAATATATATTTGGTTTGATCTAGCTGTTTTTTACAGTTTTATTCTACTTCTGCTTTATGGAACACAATAGATTATGATGTTGTTATCCAAATGATCTCACTGTCATAGTTTTTTTAAACCAATTTATTATAAAAATTTTACAGGTTTTTTTTTCAAATTTTCCTGTTGGCTCCTAGTTTCATCTTTAAATAGTCTTAGAAAAAACTAACTTAATAGAATCTCACATCAAGATTTTTTACAATTATTTTGCCTTCACTGCTTCTTAGTATTGTATGAACTAATGCTGCTCTTGCTCTTCTCTCACATTCCTTTATATGGTTTTATACATTAATTCAAAATAAAAACAACTTCTTGGCAAAGACTATCAAGTGTTTCCTAGTTGAGATTATTTCTTGACTTGTTAGTTATTCCTATTGTTGTAGTTAATTTAAATCAGTTAAATTTCCTTAGGAGATTGTATGGCCCGTGTCAGTATCTATTCTTATATCAATTTCATTTTTCTGGGGTTTTTTTCCATTGATGGTTTATTTCAGTGGGTCAAGTTCAAGTTCTTTTGGTTTTAGCCACATCTTTTTATTTGTATTCTGTCCAGTCTGGTATTGATTTTGATCTTTGCTTTAACAAGTTTATGAATTGAGTGAATGCTTGATTGACAATCCTTTCTTATAAGGTGAATTTTATTTTTTGTTTGCTTATATTTGGTGTTTACTAAGCCACCTGACTGTTTATTGACTTGTAGAAATAATTCATGACATATATTATTTTTTTACAGACTATATGCTCTTAATCTCTTTTGTTTCTTGAAACTGAGCTAAAATTTCCAACATATGTTTGCCACGATTCTCTGGGTTCAAGTTTACATTGAGGATATCATATTTTAGACTTTATGTGAATTTCATTTGAAAAGTGTCATTGAATTAATCACAGAATGACTTTACATGCTCATCTTCTTTCAACAGATATTAGTTAATATATTGCAACATAATTTTAATGATTTTATGATAAGTGTATTAATATTGATACTTTAAAAAACCTAAAAATAAGTAATAAGGTCACAGATGTTTATCATGTACATTAACTATTGGTATTATTTATTACCAAAATAATCGCAATCGTCCTGAAAATGAAAAATTGTCAGTTACCCAAAGCAGCATACAAAAAATGTGCCACTGCTATCTATACAATATATATAACCAAGCAGAACTATTGGATTGTTATAATTTGCTTTGGAGAATTATAAATGAGATTTAAACATTCTTTTGAAATGCAGAATGTTTTTCTTTGAATTTACCATCATCAAGAACCATGCATGCAAATCACTAACCAAAACAATAATAAATAAATAAAAAATTGCCCTAGAAAATAGCCCTTTCAGGAAGAATTGGAATTATTCAGATGAAACTTCATCTAGATAATGAATATTACAATACACTGAAACCAACTTTGGGAGAAAGAGTCTACTAATTACTTTCTCTAAAGAAGAGTTTGCAACTAAATTCTGCTAATAGAATACACCAGCGAGGTTGTAAAATAATATACCACGTGCAAAACGATTTAGTATCATAGATTGAATTCATGATGTCCACACCTGTTAAATTAGGTATTATGAAAATTCAAGCCCAAGTCTTCTACCCCAAATACGACACTCTTTCCATCTACCCTGCATCCTGATTAGAAAAGGAAGATTCTTTTTGTTGAAACAACTGCATATTAATAACTGGCATTTACTTCGTACTGAATATTCATGAGGAATGTTCATGAGATTCCTTTACTTGTTTTTTCTTCTTTCTTTGCCTTTTACACATATATAATGAGAACCTATTATATGCAAAGCATTATATAAAGCATGAAAAATAGACTAGGTATCTTTAGCAGATGAGAAGGAAAGAAATACACAAATGTTCTAATACAAGGTATAAGTGACCATAGACCTTTCAATGCACTCAACTAATGCCATAGCAGTGAGAATAGGAAGGACTAGAAAGATACAATATGTGCTTTTAACAAAGAATAGATAGGTCTTAGTGATTACTTTGACGTGGCAGACAATGGAGAAGAGATTTCAATTCTAGGTGTCTGGAAGGATAATATTTTATTAATATGAAAAGAAACATGAGGAGAAATTGGTTAAGAAGAAGAAAAGATAAAGTGTTTTAAGTGTGTTGAGTCTAATGTGCTAACATGATCTCCAGAAAATGATCACCATGTACATGGTATATGTCTCTCATCCTCCCCCAGCAGTATGTAAGCTCCTTGAGGAAATGAAGGGGTTTTTTTTGACTTTTTAATCTTCAGTACTTAACATACTATCTTAGGAATGGTATGTTCTAAAATTGTTTATTGAATAAAAAAGGGAAAGAAAAGATATGACCTTAACAGAGTAACAGAAAAGATTTTGTGTGCATTTTTTTTATTTAGTTGGTATAGTGTTTGTAGTGAAGGAAGAGTGATTGGAGATGTCTTCCAAAAAAAAAAAAAAAAAAAAAAAAAGGAATGATTAATGAAGCAAGATCCTAAAAGAAGCTGGAGAAAATGGGCTCAAAAGCGCACAAGTCACTTAGTCTTGGCAAAGAAAAGAGTCACCTATTTTTCTCAGACAAGAGATGAGAAGAAAAAACAAGTAGAATTATTTTTGTTGTTGTTATTCTACACAACATACTATGAATTTCAGAATGTAATACACAACTCCTGTATTTCCTAAAAGTGCTTCAGTCAGGTCGCACACTTTAGTCTGATAATGTCTATTTTCCTGGCATTAATTCAATGTTAACTTTAAAAAGTAATATCACATCATTAGTGTTTTATTCAGAATGGTACTGGTCTTAAATTATTTTCTCCATTAAATTCTGAAATATTTTTCTCTAAATTCAGCCTCACACATTTACTATGTGATTCTGAACAAGTGTAAATGGTGATACTTATAAAATCTTCATTGTGTTATAAGAGTTGCTATGGGCATCAAAATAAATTCATATTTGTAAAATGCTTTGCCCTTAGTCTGACTCCAAGCCAGATCTTCCACTAACTCCATGGCTTGTACTTTCCACCTCCTGTTGTTCAATTTGTCCCCTAGGGAAAGACAAGGAGTCAAGCCATGTGTCTTCTGTCTGTTCCAAAGTAACAACTTCCACAAGGCCCTTCCAAAGCAAGGCATCCTATCAGACCATCTCATACCTCAAAAGTCTCAAGTCCAAACTCCAAATATTTTGGGAAAAAAGAGTGGCACCCTTCATTCAATGATGAATAGTCTTACACCTGGTCATACCCTAAACATAAGGGATTTTTGAATCCCTTAAATCATGATCCAAACCTATTCCTCATTCCTTGTCACTTGATTCCTCCTTCAATTCTTCTACTCCAAAGGTTCAAGCAAACACTACTCACCCCTTCCACTGTACCCTGTGGAATTTTTACATCCCTTCTTCCTAAATTTTTTTTTCTCTTCCACGCTTTTCTTCAACTATTACTGAAACCTAGCTACCCTGAATGCCACATTGGCTAATTTCCCTCACATTATCAGTAGAGATGGAAGAGTTAGAACACTCCTTGCTCCTCCTTGCCTCTTTTAGATTCTCTTTACCTCCATCAATCAGAAACCTCTCCTCCTTTGAGGTACAAGCTATTCCTATCTACCAAATCAAAATTTTGATAGCTATTGTCTACTCCAAATCACTCCCTTTTCTTCCTCAGTGAGTTTGGTTCATAGCTCATAATTTTTCTTTCCTCCCCAACTCTTGCCTTCATGTTAGGGAATGTATAATGTATCATTATACATATTGACACTTCCTCAAACACCTTAGCCATTCAATTTTTCTATCTTCTCATTTTCCAATCACTTTTCTCATAAAAAAGATGAGTATGCCCTTGATATTGTTTATCATACACTTCACTTCAAGAATTCTGAAATATGTGAAAATTTGGAATCCAAAATATTTAAATGAATTTTAATGTCTTCACAAGTAACTGGAAAAATAAAGTGCTATTTTACAAAAGAAAAGAAAATACACTAAAAAAATTCTTTTGCCATTGTTTAACCTACACCAGATTGCTTGCTGTCTTGGGGAGGGATACAGAGAGAGGGAAAATTTTGGTACACAAGATTTTGCAAAGATGAATGTTAAAAGTTATCTCTGCATGTATTTGGAAAAATAAAAGACTATTTTTAAAAAAGAATTCTTAAATTCCTTAATCTTAATCTCCTAGTTTCCTCATTTTGACCTCTTGATGAAGCAATTAAATATTATATTCCTTTCTTGAATCCCTAGTCCCCTTATCTTTTTGCCAAACTGTACCTGCCAAGCTTTGGATCACTATCACATATTCCTATATATGAGCTAATGAATAAAAGTGGAGAAAGCCATGCAACTATTATGACTTAGTTCACAATAAATTTATTTTACACATTCTCAACTAAACCCTCACTTGCTGCAGGGCAATCCTTCTAAACCTGCCTTATCAATTTACTATACTGCTCCCCATAGCAGTTCTTGCAAACCATTTTTATCCCTCATCAAACTTCAAATGCCTCCCTTCCCCCTGCCTACTCACCTGAGAAGCTTGATTCATATTTTGCAGGAGAAAAAATTAAAGCATGAGCTCTCTCTTTTCTCCTCTTTTTCATCTCATCTGCCACTATGTCCTCCTACCTGTTTCATATGATGATGAAGTGGCCTTATTCCTTACCAGGACTAAGTCCTCTAACTATTAGAGCAATATCATTCCATGTTATCTCTTCCAATAGATTGCCCCCTCTGTCATCCTCATTCTTTCACCTATTTGCAATCTTTCCTTGTCTTCTGACTTATTTCCCATTACCTATAGGTATGTCCATGTGTCTCCCATCCTGGAAAAAAAAACTCATGATCTTTTCATACTATATTTCCTATATCTCTTTTGCCCTTTACAGTTAATTTCTGTGATGATGATTCTTTAATATGCCTTTCCTGCCCCCAACTCTGATTCCCTCCATTCTCACATCTCCAACTGCCTTTCAGACATCTTAAATTCAACATGCCCAAAATGGAACTCAATAATTTGCCTGCTAAATGCTTCCTTTCTTATTACCATAAAGGACAATACCATCCTCCCAATCCTCCTGGTTTACAATCAGCTGTCATTCTCTACTCATTATATCTCAACCTCCATATTCAAATTGTTATCAAAATCTGATTTCACCTTTGCAACAGCTCTCAAACATAATCCTTTTTTCTCCTCTAACACTGCCAGGTCTCAGGTGCAAGTCCTCATCACCTCCCACCTGTACTATTGCAATAGGTTGCTGGTAAGTTTGTCTGCTTCAAGTCTCTCCACTCCAATCTTCTCCATTCAGCAAAGTGATTTTCCTAAACCACAAATGTGATCATGCAACTCCCTCTACTCCATAAACTCTATTTGTTTTCTAGTATATCCAGAATCAAATAGAAAATCTTTGGGGTTCCTTTTAAATCTAGTTTCTGCCTACCTTTCTCATCTTGTACCTTTTTCTTGAAAAGCACTCTTCATTCCAGTGACAAGCCTTCTAACTATTCCCTGAACAAGATACTACATCTAGCAGCTCTGAACACTTTCTCTTACTGTCCTCTATTCCTAGAATGCTTTCCCTCCCTATTTCTGCCTACTGACTTCTCGATTTCTTTTAAGTTTCAACTAAAATTTTAGCCTTTACGTGAAGCCTTTCCCAACCCCTAGTACTTCCAGTGTCTTTCCTTGCTTAATAATTTCCTATTCATCCAGTTTATAGCTAAATTGTACTTATTTCTTTGCTTGTTGTCTCCTCCATTAGATTGTGAATTTCTTTCACTCTGCACTATCTTTTGCCTCTTTTTGTATCCTCAGAGCTTAACACTTTTGCTGGCAAATAGTAAATACATAACAAATATTAACTGATTGAGTCCTCCTTAGAATGTGAGCTCCTTGAGAGCAAGCACTGTTTTTGCCTTTCTACCCATAACACCTAGCACACTGCCTAGAACATAGAAAATAATTAATAAATGCTTGTTTGAATGACTAACAAATTTATATGCTGTTTCATTTTGGTCAATGTTCCCACTACTCCTTGGATGTTATATCAGTACTAACATCTGTACAATTACTAGTTTGGATTGTACTCATGAGGAATCTGGAAAATACAAAAGTATCACATGGGTTCTTCAAAACCCTAATATTCTAATTGCTTGCTCATCCTCCCTTATCCAAAGATGGCTTGGCAGATTGATGCATCAGCTGTTCACATTTCACAGCTGTGACAGAGAAATGCAAACATCTGGGAAGCTACTTTTGTAAACAACCCCAAAGAATCTGATCAATGTGAGTCTTTAAGGATAGCATGCTCAATTAATTTCCTGCTTTTCCAACTACGATATGGTAAATTGCCATATAATGAAATTTCGTACAATAGAAGGGAAAAGTCTCTGCCAAACAGCAAAAATTTCAAAGTATGTTTGAATTGCTATTATGATCATGCTGATAATTATGAGATTTAGGGACTTTTCTATTTCAAAATCTTGACCTCTCTCACAGATTTTATCATATCATTGTTATAACCCACCTTTTTTCTCAATAGATCTAATTTAAATAGATACATAGACAAAGCATTTCTTAAGGACTCACTTTGTGTCAAGTACTATGCCAACAGAAAAATCTCTAACCTCAAAAAAACTTACATTGTAGTGAGGAAAGCCCACATAGAAAGAGGTGACCAAAAGGGTATTGGGCTTGAGAAGATAACAAAAGTAACAACTTATAAGGTTTTCACTAATTAATGTTGCCCAGCAGAGAATAGAGCTCAATCATCTGTAACTCTGACAAATCTGTTGTATTTAGATAAATCTAGGAAACATTTTGTCTATCTTAGAAAGTGTCACAATGTTTAGGACACAGATTATCTACAGAAAATTGTTAACTCTAGGATGCCTTGACTGGGTCATCACATGTGGTTATAGACTATTTCCTGTTGCCAATTGGCATGTGGACTTGGAATTAGCTTAAATCAAAGATAATAAGGAAAATAAGGCAGATGCAAGCAAAAATTAATCCAAAAATAAATAAACACAAGTTTTGTGTTATCACACAAAATAGGATTATCCAAGATAATATTTCTCTTTTTCAATGTTTGGAATTGTAAATTAATTAAATTCCATAAAAAAGTTGATCATAAAAAATATGAAAATTTCCAAAATACAAAATGCAGCAAATAGCAAAATAGTTAACAGTTTACACTAAAAATAACTACAATTTTAATCATTGAATGGTTATTTCAGTACACCTTATCAAAAAATTTTACATAGATTATTGGATAATCTATCAATACCAAATTTATTATTTTACATATATTCTCCACCCTCATATCATTTTTTTTTTAGTTTCTCTTCCTTCTTTCAAGGCTCCACTCAAATCATATTCCTGAAGGAATCTTTCTTAGTCTTTTGGATACTAGTGACTTTCTTATACTCTGCATATATCTTCTATGTCTTATGAATCTTTATTTGGTTCTTCCATGAAAATTAGAGCTCCTTAAAATAACTATTGATTAGAAAAATGAAAATTAAGACAACTTTGAGGTACCACTATATACTCTCAGATTGGCTAAAATAACAGGAAAGGATAATGATAAATGTTGGAAGGAATGTGGAAAAACTATGACACTAATACATTGCTGGTGGAGTTTTGAACTGATCCAATCATTCTGGAGAGCAATTTGAAATTACGCCCAAAGGACCTGTGCATAACCTTTGATCCAGAAGTGTCTCTACAAGGTCAAGATCCCAAAAAAAGGGAAAAAGGACCCAAATGTGCAAAAATGTTTGTAGCAGCCCTTTTGTGGTATCAAGGAACTGGAAACTGAATGGATGTCCATCAGTTCAGCAATGGCTAAATAAGTTATGATATATGAATGTAATGGAATAGTATTGTTTTATAAGAAATGATCAGCAGAATGATTTCAGAAAGGCCTAGAAAGACTTACATGAGTTTGTGCTAAAGGAACCAAGAATCAAGTAGAACCAGCTCTCAGGTGCAAGTCCTCATCACCTCCCATCTGTACTATTGCAATAGGTTGCTGTACCTATTGCAGCACACAATGCTGCACATGTTACAGCATTGTACACAGCAGCAACAAGATTATGTGATGATCAACTGAGACTCACTTCCCTCTTTTCAACAAATAGATGATTCAGGCCAATTCAAATAGATTTGTGGTGGAGAGAGCCATCTGCATACAGAAAGAGGACTGTGGGACTGAATATGGATAACAACATAGTATTTTCACCTTATTTGTTGTTGTTTGCTTGTTTTTTTTGTTTTTTTTTCCTCATTTTTCCTTTTTGATTTTATTTTTCCTATGCAACATGGTAAATGTGGAAATATGTTTAGAAAAATTGTACATTTAATCTATGTTATATTGCTTGCTATCTAGGGGAGGAGGGAGGAGGAGACAAGAAGAGAGAAAAGTTTGTAACACAAGGTTTGGCAGGGGTGAATGTTGAAAACTATTTTTGCATTTTGAAAATAAAAAGCTTTTATTATTTTTTTTTAAATTAAAGCTCTTTGAGGGCAATGTTTTTTGAAGGTCGTTTTTTGCATTCCCACAATTTTTTATAGTGCCTAATATATATCCCTTGAAAAATTTCTTAATGACTGAGTGACAGAGATGGTGTGAGGACTTGGCAACTGATCAGAAAGAGATTATAAGGGACTCTTGTGCTCCCACTAGATGCAGAAACAGATATTGTTTGATAACTCCATTGCCTACATTCACTTCTATGCCATGGTTTAAGGGCAGAGAGAAGGACTTTTCTTCAAGAGACAGTGGAATCCCTAAGGGAAAGTATCATTTTTGTTCACAAAGGATCAAGAGACCTGAAGAACTACTATCAAATGCAATCCCAATGAATCAGGGGTTCTTCCTGTGTAAAGACCAGAGTATAGACTATGAGAGCAGTAACTAACCACACCATTCCTCAGATCATACCACTGTAATGTTCTTGTTGGTTTTCTGGAGGTCTCTGGACCAACCTTCATTTCAGTTGAGTAATCACCACAAGAATAGCCAGGTGTTAAAGTTCAAATTCTTTATTATCTCCTTCACCATTTTTTCCTTGCTTAGGACCCAGGCCAGCTTTCTGGAGAGCATTTCGGATCAGCCTTCGTCTCAGTGGGGGAAGTGCAGGCAGCCAGTCACCACGGTGGTATGAGATGAAGTGAATGAATCTGACTCTCATTCCAAGGGCTTGTGCTTCAGCCTCCAGCCACCACAAGGGTGGGCTATGGAATGAATCTGTCTCTCAGTCCCTGCTAGCTGTTATATACTCTATTATAATTATATCATCATAGGTGTGAATCTTGTAGAACTATATTAAGTACTAAGCACATGTACTGAACTAGAGAACAATAGATACTACAACTAGATAGCATGGTGTCTTATTAATTCCACTTAGCACCTTGTAAGAATCCTTGTTTTAAGTACAAGAGTTCTGGCCCATAATATACCACCTTGAAAGCACTGAAAACTTCCAAACTTCCAGAACTAGCTCTGAAAATAGCAATGTGAAAAAGTTTGAAGTCTGAGATAGTGTTCTTCCTGACCCCATATCATAAATAAAGCAAAATTTGAATATAAAGTTCAAAATCAAGAAACAAGATAAGAAAATGAATATTTTTTTAAAAAATACTATTATGATAAGGAAGATCAAGAAACAAACTCAGAAGAAGAAAATGAAATCAAAACAGCAATAAGCATCAAAAAAAGGTGTGAATTGGTCATAAATCAAACAAGATTTCTTGGAGAAGATAAAAAATTACTTTCAAAATCAAATACTACTAGTAGAGGGAAAGCTAGATAAATGAATAAAAGCAAGGAAGAAAATTATGAAAATAGAATTAACAGCTTAATAAAAGAACCACAAAAGTGCTGAAGAAAATAACACCTTAAAAAGCAGAATTGGTAAAATAAGAAAAGTGGTATAAAATCTCACTAAAAAGAATAATTCCTTTAAAATTAGGATTCAGCAAGTGGAAGATAATGACTCAATGAAACATTAAAAAAATAAAAACAAATTCAAAAATTTGTGGGAAAAAGAAGAAAATGTGAAATATCTTGTTGGAAAACAACTGACCTAGAAATTAGATTCAGAAGAGATGATTTGAGAAATATTGAATTACCCAAAAGTAATGATCAAAGAAAGAGACTAGATGTCATATTTCAAGAAATTATTAAAGAAAAATACCTCAATACCCTAGAACTAAATGGGAAAATAGAAATGGTGACCATCTGAAAGAGCTTCCAAAAGGAAAACTCCCAGGAATGTTATAATGAAATTCCAGAGTTACCCAGGTCAAAGAGAAAATATTTCAAACAGCCAGAAAGAAACGATTTGAATATCATGGAGCCACAATCAGTATAACATGAAATACAGCAGTTCCTACAATAAAGAAGCAGAAGATTAGAAATATGATCTTCTGAAAGGCAAAAGATCTGGAATTAAAACAAAGAATTAGGTACTTAGCAAAACTGTGTAAATCTTTCCAGGGGAAAAAAAGGTATTTAATGAAATAGAATAACTTCAACCACTTTTGTTAGGGAGAAAAAACAGCTGAATAGAAAATTTGATTTTTTTAAAATTCAAGACTTAAGAGAAACATAAAAAGGTAAATATGAAAGAGAAATCATAAGGGACTGACTCAATAAGGTTAAACTGTTTACATTCCTATATGTAACATAAAAGAACTTTATCATAATTGAGGAAGTTAGAAGGATTCTACAAAGAAAGAGGACATGGAAATGAGTCAGTTTGGAATGATGTAAAAAAGACTGGTGGAAGAGAAAAAAGAATGAACTGGGAAAGGAGATGAGGATAAGCAAGAATGGAAAAAATTATTTCAAATAAAAGAGATATGCAAAGAAGATCTTTTGCAGTGGGAGAGAACTAGTAAGGGGGAAAGAGAGACAGGGAATGCTATAAAACCACATCTAAATTGATTTACAGAGAAGGAAAAAAAAATCTGTGGTGTGTTCACATATCATGTTCAGTTGGTAATAAGAAAACCAACAAGTAAATAGGAGGAAAGGGGAATAAAAGAAAGAAGGTGATAAAAAGAAGAGCAAAAAAAAAAAGATAATGGTCAGAAGGAAAACATATTTTAGAGAAGGAACAGGATAAAACAACAGGGAAAAAGAAATGGAAGAAAATAGGTTGGAGGGATATTCACAGATAGTAATGATAACTGTGAATGTGAATGGGATGAATCCACCCATGAAATAGAATCAGACAGCAGAATAGATTAAAAACCAGAATGATATTCACAAAAAAAAAATGAAATAGAGTCACATGCAGAGTCTAAAGTAGGTGCAAAAACAGAATCTATTATTATTTCAGCTGAAAGTAAAAAAGAAAAAAAGCAGAGTTAACATTCATGATCTCAGTCAAAATAAAAGCAAAAATAGACCTAATTGCATCTTGCTCAAAGGAACTATAGATAATGAAATAATATCAATACACCATTGCATCAAATGACCCAGAACAAATTCTTAAAGGAAAAATTAAATGCATTACAGGAAGAAATAGTAAAACCATATTGGAGGGAGACTTCAACTTTTTCCTCTCAGAGTCAGATAAATCTAGCCATAAAATAAAGAAGAAAAACATCCAAGAAATAAAATGAATCTTTAAAAAGTTAGATGTGACAGATCTCTGGAAAAAATTGAATGGAAATAGAAAAGATTGTACCTTTTTCAAAGTTGTACATGGTACCTTCACAAAAATTGACCTTGTATTAGGACATTTAAAACCTCACAACTAAATATAGAAAAGCAAAAATATTAAATACACCCTTTTCAAATTACAATGAAATAAAATAACAAAAATGTTATGAACACATAGATTTAAAAATTAAAGAAAAGTGGAGCCAAGATGGTGGAGAGGACACACATTTATTTCTGACCTCTTCCCACAACCCTCAGACTAACTAGCAAATCCAGCCTCTTAATTAGTTCTGAACTGGCAGAACCCACAAACATTGGGAGTGTAACAAATTACCAGTAGAAGATAATTTTGAAGATTTCCAGAAAAGGTCTCTTTAAATAGGAAACAGAGAGAGGTAGGCCAAGCACAAAAAGACTGAGTACAGATGCCTAGTGCAAGCAGCACACAGACCCAGGGTGATGTGGGCTCCACATATCAGACAATCTACAATAAAGAATCTACAGCAGTGTTGGCTACTTTGTTGGCTACTCTTCCCTAATTGCAAGATAGCAGATCAGCAGAGAAGTTATAAAATAACACAAACACAAAAAATAAATAGTGAACCCCAAAACACCAGAATTTCATGAGATGTGGCCACACCAAGCCAGCAACTGAAGTCAGTCACCACTGACTCCATGCAGCTGCTGCCCTGGCTTGTAAAGGAAGCTTGGACAATTTCCCTTGGCCTAAAAGCAGATCTCAACTTTAAAAAAATTAAGTAAAAGAGAAAAAAAACTCTGACCATAGATAGTTTTTATGGTAAAAGAGAAGAACAGATTTCATACCCTGAGGAGACTAAAAGTAGATCATCTCCAGATGAATCCCCAAAGGGTGATATAAATTGGTACCCATCACATAAGGCTCTCCTAGAAGAAATTAAAAAGGATCTTAAAAGAGGGCTAGAAGAAATATGGGGAAAGAAAATGAGAACTTTGCAAGAAGGTTTGGAAAAAGAAACACTGAAATTATCTGAAGAAAATTCATTACAAAATAGACTTTGTGAAATGGAAGAATATAACTCCTTAAAAACTAGATTTGGCAAAATGGGAAAAGAAAATAACTCCCCAAAAAACAGAATTCATGAAATAGGAAAAAAAATTGATAGAACAAAACAACTCATTTAAAAATTCAATTCTGCAAACACAAAAAGAACTAAAAAAAAGTAAATCAAGAAAATTATTCACTAAAAATCAGAAATGAACAAATGTAAATGAATGACTCAATGAGACATCAAGAATCAGTCAAGCAAAACCAAAAAAAAAAAATGAAAAAATAGAAGAAAGCATAAAATACCTACTTGGGAAAACAATAGACCTGGAAAATAGACCTAGGAGACACAATCTAAGGATTATTGGACTTCCTGAAAACCATGATGAAAAAAAAAATCTACACATTATTTTTCAGGAAATCATCAGACTTCCTTGTTATTCTGGAATCAGAAGGTAAAATAGCCATTGAAAGAATTCACTGAACACTTGTGGAAAGGGACCCTAAATAAAAACCCTAAGGCATACCATGGCTAAATCTCAAAACTATTGGACCAAAGAAAAAAATATTGCAAGCAGTCAGAAAGAAATAATCAAATTCTGAGGAGCCATGATAAGGATTATCCAAGACCTGTAGCTTCTACCTTAAAGGATGGAAGGGCCTGAAATCTGATATTCTGAAAGGCAAAGGAATTTGGAATGTGGCCAAGAATAAACTACCCTGCTAAATTGACTATCTTCTTTCAGAAAAGAAGATGGACATTCAATGAAACAGGTAAATTCCATTTATTTCTGATAAAAAGACTAGAGCTGAACAAAAAATTTGACCTCCAAATATAGAATTCAAGAGAAGCATATTTGGTTTCACAAAGAAACTTCTCTCGCCTTATAGGAAAGTGGGAGGAGAAAGGGAAAGGGGAAAGGGTAGGCTAAGAGAAGGGAAAATAGAAATAGTAGGGAAAATGTATAAGAAAAGGACAGGGGTTTTAAAGGGGGAAGACTGCTTGAGGCAAGTGATGCTCATATGTAAAATACGGGGGAGGAGGGAAAAGGGAAAAGAAAAGTATAATTTGGGGAAAATAAAATGGTAGGAAATATAGAACTAGTAATTTTAACTGTAAATGTGAATGAGATGAATTCTCCCATAAAGTGGAAGTAGATAAAAGACTGGATTAAAAGTCAGAATCCTACAATATGTTGTTTACAAGAAACACATTTAAAGCAGAGTGATACATACAGAGTAAAGATAAAAGGCTGGAGAAGAATCTATTATGTTTCATGTGAAGTAAAAAAAAAAAACAGAGGTAGCCATCCTGATCATAGATCAAGCAAAAGCAAAAATTGATCTAATTAAAAGAGATAAGGAAGGAATCTATATCTTGCTAAAAGATACCATAAATAATGAAGCAATATCAATACTAAACATACATGCACCAAGTGGTATAGCATCTAAATTCCAAAAGGATAAATTAAGAGAATTGCAAGAAGAGATAGACAACAAAACCGTAATAGTGGGAGATCTCAATCTTGCTCTCTCAGAACTAGATAAATCGAACCACAAAATAAATAAAAAATAAGTTAGGGAAGTAAATAGAATACTAGAAAAGTTAGGTATGATAGATATTTGGAGAAAATTGAATGGAGAGAGAAAGGAGTACACTTTCTTCTTGGCAGTTCATGGAACCCATACAAAATTTGACCATATATTGGGATATAAAGACCTCAAAATCAAATGTAAAAAGGCAGAAATATTAAATGCATTTTTTTCAGATCATGATGCAATAAAAATTACATTCAATAAAAGGCCAGGGGAAAATAGACCAAAAAGTAATTAGAAACTAAATAATCTCATCCTAAAGAATGAATGGGTGAAATAGTAAATCATAGACACAATTAATAATTTCATCCAAGAGAATGACAATAATGAGACAATATAACAAAATTTGTAGGATGCAGCCAAAATGATAATAAGGGGAAATTTTATGTCTCTGGATACTTACTTGCATAAAATAGATAAAGAGAAGATCAATGAATTAGGCTTGCAACTAAAAACCTAGAAAAAGAACAAATTTAAAAACCCCAAATACCAAACTTGAAATTCTAAAAATAAAAGGAGAGATGAATAAAATTGCAAGTAAAAAATTATTGAATAAATAAAACTAAGTGTTGGTTTTATGAAAAAATGAACAAAATAGATAAACCTTTAGTTAATTCGATTAGAAAAAGGAAAGAGGAAAATCAAATTGTTATACTCCAAAATATAAAAAGAGAACTTTCCACCAATGAAGAGGTAATTAGAGCAATAATTAGGAGTTATTTTGCCCAACTTTATGCCAATAAATTTGATAGCCTAAGTGAAATGGAGGAATACCTATAAAAATATAGATTTCCCAGGTTAACAGAAGAGGAAATCAATTACTTAAAGAGTTCCATTTTAGAAAAAGAAATAGAACAAGCTATTAACCAACTTCCTAAGAAAAATCTCCATGGCCAGATGGATGTACAGGTGAATTCTACCAAACATTTAAAAAACAATTAACTCCAATACTATATAAACTATTTGAAAAAAAAAAAAAAGGAAAGAAGGACTCTTACCAAATTCCTTTTATGACACAGATATGGTACTGATAGCTAAACTAGGTAGGATGAAAACAGAGGAAAAAAAATTATACACCAATTTCCCTAATGAATATTGAAGCAAAAATCTTAAATAAAATATTAGCAAAGAGATTACAGAACGTCATCTCCAGAATAATATACCATGACCAAGTAGGATTTATATGAGGAATGCAGGGCTGGTTCAATATTAGGAAAACTATTAATAATTGACTATATCAATAACCGAACTAACCAAAAACCATATGATTATCTCAATAAATGCAGAAAAAGCATTTGATAAAATCCAACATCCATTCCTATTAAAAACACTAGAGAAGGGGAGCTAGATGGTGCAGTGGATAGAGCACCAGCCCTGATGTCAGGAGGACCTGAGTTCAAATCTGGTCTCAGACACTTAACACTTCCTATCTGTGTGACCATGGGCCCATGACCATTTAACCCCAATTGCCTCAGAAAAAAAAAAAAAAAACACTAGAGAGTATAGGAATAAATGGACTTTTCCTCAAAATAATCAGTAGCGTCTATTCAAAAACCATCAGCAAGCACATGTAATGAGGATAACTAGAACTATTCCCAATAAAATCAAGGGTAAAACATTTTCCCACTATCACCTTTACTATTCAATATTGTATTAGAAATGCTAGCTTTGGTAATAAGAGAAGAAAAAGAGATTAAAGGAATTAGAGTAGATAATGAGGAAACCAAATTATCACTCTTTGCAGATAATATGATTGTATACTTAGAGTACCCTAGAGAATCAACTAAAAAACTATTAGAAATAATCCACAACTTTAGCAAAATTACAGAATACAAAATAAATCCACATAAATCATCATTTTTATATGTCACTAACAAAGTCCAACAGCAAAAGATACAAAGAGGAATTCAATTTAAAATTACTGTCGATAGTACAAAATATTTAGGAATCTATCTGCCAAGGGAAAGTCAGGAACTATATGAACAAAACTATAAAACACTATCCACACAAATAAAGTCAGATTTAAACATTTGGAAAACTATCAAGTGCTCTTGGATAGGTTGAGTGAATATAATAAAGATGACAGTACTACATAAACTAATCTATTTATTTAGTGCTATAGCAATCAAATTCCAAGAAACTGTTTTACTGACCTAGAAAAGTAACAATAAAAAAATATAACAATAAAAATTTATCTGGAAGAAAAAAAGGTCAAGAATTTCAAGGAAATTAATGAGAAAAAATAATACAAATGAAAGTGGTCTAGCTGTACCAGATCTAAAACTATTATAAACCAGCAGTCATCAAAACCATTTGGTACTGGCTAAGAAATAGAGTAGTTGATCAGTGGAATAGGTTAGGTTCACAGGACAAAATAGCCAATGAGCAGTAATCTAGTGTTTGACAAACTTAAAGACTCCAGCTTTGGGGATAAGAATTCACTATTTGACAAAAACTGCTAGGCAAATTGGAAACTAGTATGGCAGAAACTAGGCATTGATCCATACCTAACACCTATACCAAGATGAGATAGCAATGGGTTCATGATCTGGACATAAAGAATGATATTATAAACAAATAGGAAGAACATAGGATAGTTTACCTCTCAGATCTGTGGAAGAGGAACGAATTTGTGACCAAAGAAGAACTGGAGATCATTATTGATCACAAAATAGATAATTTTGATTATAGTTAGTTAAAAAGGTTTTGTACAAACAAAACTAATAAATACAAGATTAGAAGGGAAGCAATAAACTGGGAAAACATTTTTTACATTCAAAGATTCTGTTAAAAGCCTTGTTTCTAAAATATATAGAGAATTGACTCAAATTTATAAGAAGTCAAGCCATTTTCCAATTGATAAATAGTCAAAGGATATGAGCAGACAATTTTCAGATGAAGAAGTGGAAACTATTTCTAGCCACTCAGCTAGATAGTAGAGATACCTCAGCTCAGATTCGAGAGTATTGTATATTATGAATTGCAAGCTTTTACTGTACATGCAAAGTTTGTGCTTTTACAAGAACATGATTGTTTAGTAATAGAAAATATATTTTCCCACCTTCATTCCTTATATGTAAGTATCAAATAAGTATATCATTGGATTGTATTGTGTTAGAATGTTTGATTTATAAAATTGCTGATATCTCCTTTCTTTATTTTTTACAAAAATGTGTGTTTACTTGCAGCAAATAAAGACAAAAGTCCTTTATTAGTATTTCTCCTTCACTGGTGTATGTGTATAAACATCAATTTTTTAAAAAATTAAGTACAAATATAATTTCAAAAACTAAAGTTAGTATTTAATTGATAAATTATTAGCAATATTTATATATACTTTAGAACAATTTTTTTGTTATAGATAAATGGCTAAATTTAAGAGAAGAGACAAGAAACACTGATGACAATGCAGCAGGATCTTTACTATCAGATTGTAGTACACCTAAACTGACAAGGAAAAAAATTATTTTTGCAATATGGATTTACTTCTAATAATGACGATGTGTGGAAAATCTCTGCTTGATTTATTTTAAAAAGTTTTGGTTACAAAGAGCATGAAACCAGTCAAACTAAAATAATATCTTAATATTAAGTATGCAGCATACTGCAGTAAACCAAAGGAATATTTTGAATGACTTTTAAAATCTTTAAATAAGAAAAACAATGTTTTGAGAAATGTATTACTGTCAATGAAAAGTATTTACTTGCATCTTACAAAGTTTATTTGATTGCAAAAACTAAAAAGTTTTATACAGTAGAAGATCTTGTGTTACCTGCTGCTATTAAAATATCAGAAATATTCCTAGGAAGTATGGGGATGAAATTCATAAAATTCTTTCATCAGATGATACTGTTTCCAAAAGAATTTCTGAAATTAGTAATTCCAGCTGTTTATAACCAGGCTTAAAGACAGCCCAGAGTTAGATGAAATAACTAATATTTCTAATGCAACACAGTTGTTACTTTATGTAAAATAGGTTTATGAAGGAAACATACATGAGATATTATTGTTTTGCCTCCCATTGGAAGGGCATAGAAGAGGAAAAGATCTGTATATATCTATCTATATCTGTATCTATGTAGGTATATCTTAAAGTGTATGAATTTTTACATATGAAGATTTATAGTGAAAAGTAAAGCTTAAATACATTATTGAAATTAAAAATAATGTAGTTATAGTTTTGACTGAACAGAAATCATATTTTGTTCATTTTTTTCATAATTTCTTATAACTTTCAAAATTGTTACATGTCAGATATTTTCAAAAAGCTCAGTGATTTAAACAAATCAGTTCAACATATTTAAGTTAAAAGATAAAATTGAAAGAGTTACTAAAAAAGTTGCCATATAGAAAAAATAGGGTAAAAAAGGTTTTTTAGAAATGTTTACAGCTATAGATGATTTTATAATGGAAAACAATCTTCCCACAGACTTAATTGTAAAAGTTATATTTGATCATCTGAAGTGCTTAAAGACAGTTTCAGAAATACTTCCCTTCAAATTTTAATTCTAAAAAACTAAAACTCAGTTGAAATAAACCAGACCCAACTCAAAAAAAAAATAATAATAATAACAATCATCTGATATTAAAAGTTGCAGAAGAATTTGCCAAGGTATCAAGTAACACAAGTTTAAAATTTGAGTTTTCTTTTTAAAAATTCATTAAATGAATTTTGGTTTGGGATTAGGACAGAATTTCTGTCCCAACAATTTCTGAAATAACCCTAAAGCTATTTCTGACATTTTGTACTATGTATTTATAAAGCAGAGTTCTCAAACTGATAATTATAAAATCTGAAAAATGTTGAAGATGCTCTATATTCTACAGTACCAAATATTCCACCAAGATTTAATTCTTTATGTGAAAATAAACAAGCACTTCTATCTCAGTATGAAAATTTGCTTTCATCATTAATAAATGATAAAATTATAAGTATAATAAAAATAGTTTTAAAATAATTTCTTCTTAATTTGTTTAACATTTTTTATTTCCCCAGTTACATGCACAACAATTTTCTACACTTGTTTTCAAAACTTTAAGATCCAGTTTCCCTCCTTTCCTTTCCATTCTCCACATTTAGATGTTATGCAAGTGAAGTTATGCAAAACATGTCCATAAAAGTCATGCACAAAAGTAAAACCCTACTGAAAAACCCTCTAGAAACATAAAGTAAAAAAGTATGCCTTGATCTGTATTCAGACACAATCAGTTCTTTCTCTAATTATACATAGTCTTAGATCATTGTATTGCTGAGAATAGCAAAGTCATTCATAGCAGATCATCCTACAACATAGCTATTACTTTGTACATGGTACATTTCATTTTGTTTGAGTTCATGGAGGATTTTTCAGATTTTTCTGATAGCATCCTACTCATCATTTCCCATAGAACAATAATATTCTATCAAAATCACATACCACAGTCTATTCAGCCATTCTCCAGTTGATGAGCATCCTCTAAATTTCCAATTCTTTATTTTGAGAAAAGAACTGCAATAAATATTTTTGTACATATAAGTCCTTTTCCTTTTTTCTCTTTCTTTTGGAATTTCTATTTAGTAGTGAAATTACTAAATCAAAGAATATGCATAATTTTTTAACCTATTGAGTATAGTTCATATCTTTTGATAATTTATCTATTGGAGAATGGCTCTTATAAAATGAATTTCTTTATAATTTATTATTAGTAAATGTTTTATTTGTATATCTATTTTATATGTTCACAAGCCCAGGGTCACATAAAAATTTCTCAGACAAAAAGGGGTTAGGAATAGAAAAAGTTTAAGAAGCCCTGAACTAGCAAATGACTATAGTTATTTCATGTTTGAAAACCCAAAGGTTTTTGGAGATAAGAACTTACCATTTGATAAAATTTTCTGGGAAAAGTGGAAAGTAGTTTGGCAGAAACTAGATAAAAGAGAAACATTTATATCATATACCAAGATAAGGTCAAAATAGAAAAATGATTTAGACATAACCAAAGTAACTTGGGGATACTAGAAAAATCTGCCAAATCTATGGTAAAGGAAGAGTTTGTGACTGAATGAGAGATACAGAAGATCATGGAAAATAAAATAAATCATTTTGATTACATGATATTGCAAAGCTTTTTTGCCAAAAAAAAAAAATTAAAATAAAAGGGTGAGGAACCTGTAGCAAGTTTCTCTGATAAAAAACTTATTCCTCAAATATATAGAAATCTGAATCAAAATATACAAAAATAAGTCATTCCCTGATTGATAAATCATCAGAGGATGTGAACAAGCAGTTTTCTGAAGAAGAAATCAAATCAATCAATAGTCACATTAAAAAAAAAACTTCTAAATCATGACTGATTAGAGAAATCCAAATTAAAATAACTCTGAGATGTTACCTCATGCCTATCAGATTGGCTTACATAACTGACAAGGAAAATGACAAAGCCTGGAGGGGATGTGGAAAAATTGGGGCACTGAGGTTAGTAGAATTATTATCTGATACAACCATTTTGTAAAACAATGAGGAACCACACCCAAAGAGATACAAAAATGTACAAAACTTTTGACCCAGAAATATCACTACTATATCTGTATCCCAAAGAGATCCAAGGAAAGAGAAGGGGACCTACTTGTACAAAATGTTTTTACCAACTCTTTTTGTGGTAGTAAAGACCTAGAAAACAAGGAAATGTTCATCAATTAAGGAATGGCTAAACAAATTGTGATATATGGTTGTGATGGAATATTACTGTGCTATAATAAATAATAAATAGCATGATTTCAGGAAAAACCCAGAAAGATTTATATAAACTGACATAAAATGAAATGAGCAGAACCAGAAGAACATTATACACAATAACAGCAATATTGTAAGGATGATCAACTATGAAAGACTTAGCAGCTCTAATCAAAACATATGATCCAAGACAATTCCAAAGTATCCCCAATGGATTTCCAGAGGTGAAGCCAAGATGGCTTAGTAAAGTCAGGAAGCTGCTCCAGCTCTTCCAGTTTCCTTTGAAAACCATATGTCTCCAAGTCTCTGAACAGAGTCTGATGGAATGAAAGCCTTCTCCAGCTCAAGACAGATTGAAAAAAACATGAAGAAAGGTCAGTTTCACTGGGGTGAAAATAATATTTAGTTCAACTCAGATAGACTGTGGAAAAATCAGTGAAAGGGTGTAAATCACAACAAATAAGCAACTAAAATCCTCAGTCCTGTCTCAGTAGAGGAGAAAATCAAGGGGGCAGCTTCCAGTTCTAGCTTTGAAGGCGAACTCTGAGAAAGCAGGCAATATCCTAAAAAGAGCAAGCAAAACTACCCCCTGAAAACACAGTGCCCCGTATACCCAGGATCAGAGTTTGCCCTTAAAAGCAAAAAGAGAGAGAAAGAGAGAGAGAGAGAGAATACTAAAGTACCCACAATGAAAGATGCTATCCACCTCCAGAGAGAAAACTGATGAACACTGAATGTAGA
This sequence comes from Sarcophilus harrisii, assembly GCF_902635505.1. NCBI lineage: Eukaryota > Metazoa > Chordata > Mammalia > Dasyuromorphia > Dasyuridae > Sarcophilus > Sarcophilus harrisii. Next base: position 419,723,557 of record NC_045428.1, on the reverse strand, counting down.
TTTAAGCATCTCTTTTTCTTCTTTTTTAAATTTTTTTTGCAAGATGATTAATATGTAAATGTCTTATATGATTCCATATGTATAATATTTAAAGATATAATCAGTTTTATGACATATTTTCTCTTGGAGGTGGGGAGCAGAGCTATGATTACATTGCTGTAGGCAACTCCTATTGAGAAATGCCCTCTACCAATGCAGATCAACAACTACTCTTATTCTTAGATAACTGCTTAGAGCAGTGAGAGGTTAAGTGATATACTAAAAACCCAAAACAAATATATCTTAGAAGTTTGAAAGCAGGTCTTTTTGACTTCAAAATCAATTCACTACACAATGCTAACTATTACTATTGTTACCAATATTACCTCATTATGATTCAATATTACCAATAAATCTATATATAATCTCATCAGTGACATATCAGAGAGTCTATTTCTCCACAGAACCACTGACATTGAGCATTTATCAATTTTTGCCGTTCTGATGAGCATAAGGTAATATGTTGCCTTATTTACTTAAATTGTCTTATTTGCTTTACTCTGATTACTAAGGAATTTCAACATTTTCCACATGGCAACCTAACAATTTTTATTTCTATGTTCAACTTTTTAAAATCCTTTTCCCTCACTGGGATGTGCATATTATGAATACCAAAGGAACTAAAGTTCCTTAAAGATTCTAAATGTCAGATCTTTCCTAATCTATTTTCTTTTAATTTTAGAGATATTGCCTTTTATTATGTAAAAAATTCATTTATATTTTTATGATCAATCCCATAAATTTTATCATCTAATAATTTATTCAATATGGACAGCTAAGGACTCAGTAAATAGAGTATCAGGCCTGAAATCAAGAAGTCAGGAAGTCAGGAAGACATCTTCCTGAATTCAAAATCAGATAGCTGTATGATCCTGGGCAAGTCATTTAACTCTGTTTGCCTCCATTTTCTCATCTGTAAAATGAACTAGAGAAGGAAATGACAAGCCATTTTATTATCTCTGCCAAGAAAGTCCCAAATGGGGTCATGAAGCATCAACCATGACTGAAATGATTGAACAGCAACAATTTTTTCAATTAGTTTGATTGATGAAAAAGTCTCTTCTCTCCACAGTTGAATTAAAAGTTTTCTTCAGTTTTTTTAATGTAGAGGGGGTGGAAGGTAGTGTCTAGACCTGGTTCACAGAGAGGATTGAATAGATATCCCCTAAAATCTACTACTATGGAAGACTTTGATTCCTATCAAGAGTAGAGTAAGAGATTGGGGCTATGAATCTGGCTGTTCTATTCTCATGAGATAGGAGGTACTAGGATAAAATTATATCTAGCTAACTTCTTAAATATTATTAGTCTAGGGCAAATAAAATTTGGATTCAACTCTACTCCTGATTATTATCTCTTAACAGGGAAGGAGTTCTTGAAGCCAATATCCAGAGATGACTTCTTTTCCACTGAATTTCATACAAAGACCACACAGAGTAAATAGTAAATAAATCAGAGAAGTTACACAAACAAAAATAAACCAGATAATACATAGAATGAATGAACCTTTTCAATGGGAGCAAGATATTTCATAGTATCCAAGAGAGTCTCAGGCACAGATAAATTTAAAGTGTCTAATGTATAGGAAGCTGAGAATAAGGACAAAACCAAGGTGCTTACTCCTCCATCTCCTTCCCAGAATCTTCTCTCTCCTGTAAATAAACTCTCCCTGAAGAAAATCTGGAATCATGTGTCTTCTTTCCCTAAACTATAAGCCTGAAGTCCAAGGTGTTTCCCAAGTTCTAATTCCCTCTGCCTTTCATGCAGGAGTGGAGCTTTGACTAATGAATTTTGACCAAGAAGGAGAGCATTATGCAAATAGGCTTGAACCCTACATGCAATTTATTTAAATAAATCTTTTAGTTCTGTAGATCATTGACTTTAGATTTCATTATATGTGATATCATAAGAATCCAAAACCCATAGATTCAAACCCATTTTTCCATACTTGTTTTCCAAGCAGTTTTTATTTAATACCTTGAATAATAAATTCCATTTTAGTAGAATTCTCAAACTCTAAAATTGTATTTATATATACAGTTCTGTTTTGAGACAGCTAAGTGACACAGTGAAGAATACTAGCCCAAAGTCAAGAAGAAACCTAAGTTCAAATCTAATTTTGCACACTTACAATCTGTATGACTTTGGATAAATCACTTAAACACTGTTTGATTCAGTTTCCTCATCTATGAAGTAGGAAAAATAATACCACCTATATCCCAGAATTTTATGAGACCAAAATAAAATAATATATAGAAAGAATTTAGTATAGTGCCTGCTACATAGTATCATCATCATCATTTTATTATTATTACTATTATTATTGTTTCTGATTAACCCATCCTTGACAAGTAAGCTTTCATCTTCAGATAAATATAGGCTTATATTTGCCTTCTCTCTCTCTCCACAGAACCAAATGATATGTCTCATGCTAGTCCTTCATACTTGGTCTTCTAGGTGAGTAGAATATTCCCCACTCTCTCCCTGATTATATCTATGTCTCACAACTTACTCTACAGTTGCTGGGCTGTTTAGTCAAATTATCTGGGACTGTCTCCCAAAATACCTTTAAAAAGTAGGGGAGGGAGGAGAAAGGATACTAATTACCCCAACCTGTTTGCATCCCAGAGAATTTAAAATCTCTACTGCACAAAAATGAAATGGAGTTGAGATAATTATCCAGAAAATACAGTAGGTAAAAAACCTTTATTCATGGTACAGTTGCTCTAAACAATCCTAATTAGTGATTACATACTCAGAGAAATTGTGATTATGCAATTTTGTTTCATTTCATCTCTGTAATTTTTATAATTTGTAATTATTTGTAATTTACTATTTCTTTTTTTATATTCTTCAGTATTACTATATTCTTGTTTGTTTGTTTGTTTGTCTGTTTTATGTTGTCATTTTGTTATTTATCCTCCAAAAAAGCAAACTCCAAAAAACTTGTAACCATTTTCAACTTTAAAAAATTTCATTTTCAATTCTTTCAATTTCATTAAGAACACAAGTTAATATGACTCAACTGTTTAGAATTAACACAATATTTCCATTTGTTCTCCTAATCTCATATCTATTAAGATATTAATTGCCTTTAATCTCCATCATTCTAATCTAGTCTATTTTACACTGAATAATACAACCCACTTCCTTGGCCTTTTCTATAAACTTTCTCCCTCCTTGCACCTGGCTTTACAGTTTCTAGGATGGTAAAATGAAATTGTAGGATTCTGTTCACCCATATTCTATATCAGCATCTGGTAACCACTTCTCATTCTGCTGACTGCTTCAGTGAAAGAATTTGCTATAAGCTGGATCTTGGTGTCTCTCTCCTTCAGATATCCTCTTCTCTTTACTGCTCTTCACCCCTCACCTGACATTGTTGGTAGTAGAGGCTGTTTTCTGTCAGTTTTAAGGCCCTTTTAATCACTTGAGTTCTAGCCACTACTTCATTGATATCCTAATTTCTAATACATTACACAAAATTAGTTTGATATAACTGGCATAATAATAATGGTGCTGATTTACAATATGTGATTTTAGCACAGAGCAAGAGAGAGTAAATAAAAACTACTGTTTTTATACATATATCTATAAATGCTCTCACTGTTGAAGTGTGTCAAAATTTTTATAACATCATCCAATTTTTATCAATGAGATTTCTTTGCTATTTTCCCATTTAGCCATATGTAACATTTCATCCTGAAACAAGAATACTACTTTTCATATGTACCTACTTTAAATCAGCAACCTAAACTCACTTTGAATGATCAAGACTTTCTCCTGGTGCAACAGCACTGTGAACTTTAAAAGCTTTGGAAATTTTATTTACATACTACATTAATAGATGAGTTCTTTCTGTAAATGACAAATCACAGTCCAATCCTCTTCCCTAAAGTCTCACTTGTATTCTTTGTCCAGCTTAATTTTTTTTCCTATTTGTTGCTACCCTTTACTTATGCCCTTAACCAGTTTTCAGTCCAAGCTGTCAACTCCCATTCTATTCCACAATTCTGCACCTTAGACATTAGTTTCTGATGCGGAACTCTGTTAAATGCTATCTGAAATGCTTTGTAAGTCATGACTCAATTGTCCAGTAGAGCAGCATAACATTGTCAGTGCATAGGGCAGAGATGTTCTCCAGGTCAAGTCATAGAGTCTTCTAAAATCCCATGAATAAATCACTATATTGTCTATATTTTCACTTAGTTATTATGAATCAATTCCAGAAAAAAAATGAAAGCAGGATTTTTTTTTAATTTCAGGGGTGCTTGTTGTCATAGAAACTATTTGTGGAGTTTTTTCTAGCCTACCTAGGCAACATTTATTTCAAAAGACATTTCTCAGTACTGGCCATTTGTAGACTTTGGAACTAGGACAAAGAAAGAAAGCATGCCTTCATTTGTCACTCAGATAAACAGAGATGCAAAAACTTTCCATGTTCAAGTAAAAAGCAAAGCTGTACATACTATATAAAAGTGACTGATTAAAATAAGCCAGAATCCATATGAAGAGTAATCTTTCCCCCCCAAAAAAAGAAAAAAGTGCATCTTAATTATTATCTAAGCAAAATAGAATTCACTTTTTTTTTTTTTACTAAGGACTTCTAGATAGTTACACAGTCACAGAATCTGAAAGTAGAAATGAAAGCTAGATTTGATATACCTCAAATTTCTGCCCAATGGAATCATTTCATGAGATATCATCATTCCTAAATGTTTTCATCCCATCTGTATTTGAAGTATTCCAATGATAGTGTTCTCAACAGCAATACATTACATGTTGGGCAAAACTCCAATTTCCTTACACTGAGCCAGAATCTAATCTCGTATAATTCCCATCAATTGACCCATGTATCACATTTTAGAACCTTGCAAAATAAGTGTAATCCTTCTATACAATACCCCTTCAAATATCTTGATAGTCTCTCTGTCTTCTGTTCTCCAAGCTAAAATATCTATTCCGTCCAACCAATCTTCACATGCACTGTTCATCTTCCTCTTACATATGCTCTCATGCAATACCTAGATAAAATACCTTAAACATCATCTCACCAGTGCAGAATAGAATTGGACTGTTCTTCCACTTGTTTTGAATACTATATATCTATTAATATAATTTAAAACATTCAGTTTTTTGGTAAGCATGCTACATTATTGACACACATTGAATTTGCAGTACATTTAAAAACCCCAGGTGTTTTTCACATGGACCACTGTCTGGACAGTTTTCTCATTCTATACTTGTGCATGTTTCTTTGTTTTTTTCTTGGACAGGAAGTAAGTATAAGACTATATGTGATAAAAATGCAAGACCAAGGACTTATGACTTGCTTAAATACTCAATTACCTGTGATCTCACAGAATTGGCTGTTCCCTCCAACAATGAGAATCACTATCATTTATGCCTTTCCATAACTTATGCAGTTCTTATCCATTTTGTCCCATAGGAGTCCAACAAATGTTTAGAGGCTTTTCCTTGTTTTCTATTAAAATTGTTAAAAGCAAGAACTCAGTATGTCCATTTTCGATCCCTTGATTTTGCCATGTGATTTGACCATATTGAATATTTCCTTAATGAATTCTTATATTTCTGTTCTTCAAACTTCCTTTTTGATTATATAACATAACTTACACCGTCCATGCACCCCTCCATTGCCTTATAATGTTCATTTTTATTCAATTTGGAACTTCCTTCAGGTCAGTTAAGCAGCTTGGGAAGAAAATTTAAGAAGGCCAATGGGGCAAGTGATTCAGAATTGAAGAAAAGCAGAACATGAATGGCATTAAAAGAGATAATGTATAGTCAAGACCATGAGGACAGAGTAGGGAAAACCAGAGAGGAATAAAAGAACTGAAGGGTGCAGTGAAAACAAAGAACAAATTTAGATGTGAAACAGGTTGGAGAAAAGAATATAATTAGAAAGGAGAATCACTGAGACTTAATGGAAAATCAGTTTTTACCAGTACCCAACCTCTCCTTACCTGCTGCCAGTATGTGTGCATGCTAAGGCTCAAAAACAAATAAACAAACAAAAACAACAACAACAAAAAGCATACACACTGTGCTTTTAGCTTTTGCTTGAATGGCACAGTTAAGTTTTTTGGGTTCCTGCCCCTCATTGCTCATTTGTTATTAATCAATTCAGAAAAATATTCTTATTTCAATGATCTAGACAATTCCACTCCCTTATTATAGAGAAATCCCCTATTAGTGCTATGTGGTTTCTTTGTTTAAAATTCTATATGCACATCCAAAGCTACTCCAGCATTTGCAAGCCATGGGCTAAGAACAATGAAAGCTTCACATAAGACTTTTCTGTTTTCCCTTTGGCATCTGTTTTCCCTCTCCCTTTGTTAGTAGCTATAAAGTTTTCTTAACTGCAATCCCTGTGTGGCACTATTGCTCTTTATCTGAACCACTTTCTCCCCTTCTGCACTGTATTCACAGTTCCTTATTCCAGAGGTAGCAGTAATTCATGAAGGTGAAATCTAAAGTATAAGCATCTTCATAGACAATTGAGTGAAGCCAGGGTATATGAGAATATATCAACATATAGATTTAGTTCCTCTAATATGGTTATAGGGTAGAAGATTTTTGATGTACTACAATAATGGGAATAGGTAAAAGTCAAGTTTAGGTTTAAGAAAAATTCATATTAATGAAGTAGGATCATAGAAGATTCAAAAAACCCACAATTTTAAAGCTTTAAAGGGACCTTAATACTCAATCATAGAATGTCAAAGCTGGAAGAAACCTCAGAAAATCATACAATTTTTTGTTTCCTTACTGTCTATATTAATTTGTCAGTCAGTAAAATTTTTATTACCAAAGATACAACCTTACATCTTAAAACTTAAAATGTTTAAAAATCATAGATTCTTTTCCCTCTCCTTCCTGTATCCTACTCCCATTTCCAGAACTAACTTCCTTCCTGGCTTCTATATACCATCCCTTTGAGGATCAACAAATTGTTTACTGTAAGAGCTGAGTGGGTCTCACCCTCAATGATATAGCAACTCATTAAAATGCCTCACTTCCTTAGAGAGATTCAAACACTATGTATGTCCTGAAAAACTTAATCTTGTTGGTTCTGAACTCTGCCTTAGAACCCAAGTGTCCTGATTGGTGGCTGTCCCTCATGGCCTGCTATTTGAAACCAGGCTTCAAGAATGTTTCATTTTATATAGCTAATACTCTAAAATTCTCCCCCTATTTCTAGATACTCAAACCAAACATGTCATTGTTACTCTGATGAAGGTATCAATTTACTCATGACATTTTTTACCATTCTAATAACTTTCTAAACAATAGCCCAGCTCTCTCCTACTACTCCCCAATTTATGTAATCTCTTCTTTTAGAATATAATCTCCTTGGGGACAGGGACTGTTTTTGCTTTTTGATTTGTTTTGTTTTGTTTTGAATTCCCCACCACTTAGTACATAGTAAACACTTATTAAGTGTTCATTCATTCATTATTCTCCTTTATAGAGATTTTGTTAAAGACATATTGGCCTATTTGGAATAATCCCACACTCAGTTTGCATCACTACCACCCTTATCCTAGGCTTTTGCACATGCTGTCTGCCAAGTCTGGAATCCACTACTTTCTCACCTCTACCTCTTAAAACCCCTCTCCTGCTTTTAGGTATGACTCAAGTATCATTTTCCATTTCCTTAATTGTTGGTGCTTTCTCCACCCTCCTCAAATTGTCAGGAATTTTTCTATTTACATGCTGGATTCATTCTCTCTTTTCAGCCTTAAAACAACGTTAAAAAAATAGATACTATTCTTATCCTCATTTTATAATAGAGGAAATCAAGGCAGACCAAGATTATTGGCTTGCCAAGGAACATGGAATTAGTAAGTGTAGGCACTAGATTTGACCTCAGGTCTTCTTGATTGCAGGCCTAGCACTCCATCCATTGTACTACCTACCAAGTGGACATGTATGCAGTATGTATGAACAGATGACTCACCTGGAATGAAATGCCAGCATTGGAAAGAATTCTTTACTCTTCATCCAACATTTTAGCATTCCAATTAGAGAATCAGAGTGTACTGAGGGTATTTAAAGATGTGAGTTCCAAAATTACTATAAAATGGAAGAATGAGTTTCCTAATGATGAGTTTCCTTAGGGACATGAGGGAGTAGAATAAAATGAGTGATCCCGTGGGGACATGAAGAGATAGCTATCCTGTTAATCCTTTTGAATGCATGCTTTGAAAGGACTTTTTACTCTGCCCTCCAGTCTTCTAATTAATGGGCCACAGTGTATGGAATATATTGATGAGGTGTGAGTACCAATGATCAATTGGACTGAACATAATTGGATCTGATTGGACTGGACCAGTTTGTGCCAACTGAACTGTATTAAACTGATTTAGACCAGAAAAAAACTGGATTTAACAGGAAAATATTGCGTTTTGTTGTCCTTAGAATATTTTTCAAGCTTTAGTTTACTCTAGACCTCCTGACAGATTTTTTTACAAACCCATGCCATTCTTCTGTAATCAATTCTCTTTCACATTTTTTCTATGTGTCTTTTTTAAAGTCTGAGTTTGTTCGACAGCTCCATATGTGACAAACATCTATTATGTACAGAATTAACCCATGCCAGTAATCAGGGAACTCCCTAAAGGGTTCAAGAATTGTAGGAGTGGAAGAGAATAAAAGGTAATTGCTGCCTAAGACAAAGAGAGATAAGTATGGAAACAGAAAATATTTAATCCTAAAATTAAGTTGTTCTTCATAGGATAGTTTACCTCTCATATCTGTGAAAAGGGAAGGAATCTGTATCCAAAGAAGAACTGGAACTCATAATTGAACACCAAGTATTAAGTTTAAAAGTTTTTGTGCAAACAAAATTAATGCAGACAAGAGCAGAAGGGAAATTATAAACTGGGAAAGGGTTCTGATAAAGGCCTCATTTCTAAAATATATACAGAATTAACTCAAATTTATAAGAATCCAAGCCATTCTCCAATTGATAAATGGTCAAAGGATATGAACAGACAATTTTCAGATGAAGAAATTAAAATTATTTTTAATCATCTGAAAAGGTGCTCTGAATCACTATTGATCAGAGAAATGCAAATTAAGACAATTCTGAGATATCACTACACACCTCTCAGATTAATGACAGGAAAAGACAAGGACAAATGCTGGAGGGGATGTGGGAAAACTGGGACACTAATTCATCGTTGTGAATAGATCCAGCCCACTCGGGAGAGCAATTTGGAACTATGTTCAAAAAGTTACCAAACAGTGCATAACCTTTGACCCAGTAGTGTTTCTTTTGGGTCTATATCCCAAAAAGATCTTAAAGAAAGGAAAGGGATTCACATATGCAAAAATATTTGTGGCAGCCCTTTTCATAGTGGCAAAAAACTGGAAATTGAGTGGATGACCATCAGTTGGAGAATGGTTGAGTAAGTTATAGTATATGAATGTTATGGAATATTATTGTTCTACAAGAAATGATCTGGAGGATGATGTTAGAAAGGCTTGGACAGATTTACATGAACTGATACAAAATGAAATGAACATAATCAGGAGACCATTGTACTTATTAGCAACACCAATATTATACAACGATCAATTCTGATGAGCTTGACTCTTCTCAACAATAAGATGATTGAGGCCAGTTCCAATGATCTTGTGATGAAGAGAGCCATCTACCCTGAGACAGAGTAGGAACTGAACGTGAATCACAACATAACATTCTTACTCTTTTTGTTGTTGTTTGCTTGCATTTTGTTTCTTTATTCATTTACTTTCTCTTTTTTTAACCTGATTTCTCTTGTGCAACAAAAGAATTGTATAAATGTTTAGATTCAACATATATTTTAATATGTTTAACATATATTGGATTGCTTTCCATCTAGGGGAGTGGGAGAGGAGAAAATCTGAAACACAAGGCTATGCAAGGGTCAATGTTGTCAAATTATCCATGCACATATTTTGAAAATAAAAAGCTTTATTAAAAAAAATTAAGTTGTTCTTACCAGAAAGCATGCATCTATATCCAAGGCTATAATGAAAGATAGGAGTTGGAACAGTTACCAAAGTTCAAAGTAAAGAGAATCTAATGAAAATGAAACATCAGAAATGCATGAATTTCAGAAAGGAATATTTTGTTCAAATTCATGCTTCTTCCTTATAGCTTGGGTCTCCCCACTTTATTGCCATATGTGTTCCCCTAAACTGCCCTTGTCTTATTAACTCATTTATGTCCACTAAGTCTCAGTTTCAGGCAACATCTTTATTCTTTTGAAATGCCTTACCTTTTCCTCTTTCAATGGCATTATTTAAAGCTGCATGATCAGAATTTCATTCTTGTCAAGTTCTCATCATTTTCCTATTTAGTATCTGATACCATGAAATCATTATCAGCTTTATTCTGAAGACCTCAAAATTACCACCATTTTCTAATAGAAATTCTAAGATGATAGAAATATGTTTTCTCAAATTTGTTATCACTTCCATTTTATCAAACAGTTCCTTTCTCCTTGTTGGTCAGCACCAGCCCCAGAGTAGCAATCTCCCTATTCTTTTTCTTTACCTTGTGAAATTCAATTTAATTCCATAAATATTTATTAATAATCCATTATGTACAAAGCTCTGTGCTATGTGCGAAAATATATGAAGATGAAAAAACCACAAAGAGCTTACAAATATATTGGAGGTGGAAAATAGTAATGTACACAAATATAGTATATAATACAGGGTAAAATGTGATGGGGTGAAGGAGAGATCTATACAGAATATTCTAGGAAAACTTGAGTACAAAAAGAATTCTTTCTATTGGAGGATGTAGAAAGACTTCATTGAAGAAGTAGTCTGTCATCCAAAGATTTGAAGGAAGAAAACAACTCAACTTTCAGACATACCAAATGGTCCATACAGGAGTGGAAGAATACAGGACAAAATTGGGTAACAGCTTCAAATCTAATATGGCATATGATGGAGAATGTAAAATAAGACTGAAAAGGTAGATGGAAGAAAAATTGGGAAGAATCTTAAATGTTAAGTAATTTTTATTTCATTTTATTGGCAATAGGGAATCAATGGAATAGGGAAGTGACATGTACTTTAGAGAAACAACATGGAAGTTGATTGAAAGATGGATAGGAAAATGAAACAATTAGATGCAGCAAGATATTGGGAGTGCCACAAATTTACACAAGAAGTAATGAGGACTTAAACTGAAGTAGTGCCAGCATGAGTGTAAAAGGAGTGTAAAAAGAATAGATGAGAAAATGATCGATAGATAGAATCAGTAGAACATGAATTGATAGGATTGGGATAAAGATGATGAGAGAGAGGGAAGAGTCAAAGCTAATGTCATGGCTTTAAACCAGCATGACTGGGAAGATAGTGGTTCCATCTACTGAAATGGAAAAGTGGAAAAGAAAAATCAAAAAAAAAGTCAATATTTTATGTTTTGCTCTTAAGCACAAGATGAAAAAAACATGGAAAGTGTCTAAAATATCCCCAAAAGAACAAATCATAAGATTAAAACTTAAGTAGTAAAACCTGATGTCTGCATAACATGTTACAAAGCATTATCAAATACATTATCTTATTTGCTCTTGCAACAACTTTATGGAATAGTGAAGAGGTCATCAATATGCCCATTTATGAAGAAGCTGATATTCAAAATGATTAAATGACTTTTAAAATTGTGTATGTGTATATATATATACAGCAGAGCCAAGACTAGAACTTAATTCCAAGTTCAGTGCTCCTAGCATATGTGATACTGCCACAGTTTAAATGAAGTAAAATTTATTTTGTAAATAATTGAACAAGAATTTAATGTAATTTTAACTATTTTTTATTTCATCAGCAAATCCTCTAACCCTGGAAAGATGTAACTCATCACCTGTTGACCGAACTACATTCCAGAAACTGGAACCAATCACATCCCTAATGGTAGGGAGTCACAAAGTAGAGAAAAGAAATAAGGAATTCTACCTCAGTTGATAACTGCACCAGCATTGTCTGTTTTGCTCTGGTATTGCTCTGCCTTCAGTAACTCACTTTCTATTATCCTCTCCTTTTATCCCAATCAACTGAGGTTGTCCAATTCTCACCTTGCCCAGATACCAATTTCTGAATGCCTGATACATAATGTTAGAGCTGACTCATATACTGACTTAGAAGATATTTCAATCTCCCTGAATCTGCATCCTACTTGTTTTTTTTCCTTTGAATTAAGCTCCCTATCTTAAAGTGTTTTCCTAGACTCAAATTACCACATACCTAGTTTGACAGTCCCATGACCAAACACTTATTCTTAACATCAACCACCCACCCCACCCACCTCCAGTCTACCCACCTCCAATCATCTACCTAGACTCCTGATCTCAGTTGTCTCCAATATAATACATCCTACTGCCGCCTGAGTTTCACTTAGAATAATAGCTGTACTCAAAATAACTGCAATGCAATATTAATAAGCCTGAGTTAATTTTAAAAATCCTCTTAAATTACTATAAATGATAGTTGGTCTTTTCATAGCTCCTTTCTTCAAAAAAAGATTTTGTAAAAAAAAATACTTTGCAAACAAGATCATATTAATCCCCAAATAACCTTATGTATTTCACAATTGGAATGCTGCTAATGTCCTAAACAGGAAGAAATTATTATCAGACTCATGAATTAGAATTCATAAATTCACTATTTGGTGACTTAAATGTGATTTTAAATTGCATTTGCTGATTATGTTCAGGTATTAGTTTGTGAAAATGTTAGCTAAGTCTAGATCCCTGCTGTAAAATTTGAGATATGTGAAAATTCAAATATTTTCAATTATCTTTGATCATTTAAGGCTTTAATCAAAGTAAGCAATGAAATACAAACAGAACTTTAAGGAATTTACTCATTTGTCTTAACTTGTATGGTACCTCTGATTATTTTACTATAAAATATTATAATTTCAGACTGTGAAAAATATGTTTCTAGTGCCACAAGCATTCTACTATCCTTTTATACTCCAGAATGAGTGTATTTCTAATAATTTGTTGTTGTTGTTCAGCCATTCTCTCATATCTAACTCTTCATGACTCTATGTAGGGTTTTGTTGACAAAGATATTAAAGTGGTTTCCCATTTCCTTCTCCAGTAAAACAAAAAGACAGAGCTTAATTTAATTGTCTAAGGTCACACAACTAGTGAATATCTGAGTGTGGATTTGAAGTCAGGTCTTTCTTACTCCAGGCTCAGTGCTCTATCCACTGAACCACTTAACTGCCTTAATAATTATAGTTTTTTTAAAATAAGAGCTATATTTTCATCCATTGAATTCTCTATCAACATACTATGCAGGAACCATAAAAATATAATTAAATAACAAAGCATTTAATTAAAGAAAAATAGCAAAGTAATGTTTAAAGTTAAAATAAACTGATGCTATGGAACTATACAGTTGCCTGGCCCTCTAAAGGTGTTAGAATGACCCAAGTATCTGCTGAATGTAAAGCACCCCCTGATTCTTCCCCTCATGTAATGCATTCTAAGTACCTATGTTTTACCTATGTTTGCAGTCTTTCAATTTGTACTCCCCCCATTAGACATTACTTTCTTTCAACATACAGTTAATCAATAATCTTTATATAAGTGGCATTATCTAGCAAGCACTTTTTAGATTAAACAGAAGGCTTATAAAAACAAAAACATGCCTCCCTATGTAATATAGACTATGTATTCCATTTGATCCCTGAATGTAGCTCCCTCTAAAAAGCAAAAACTCTTTCAATTGAGAATGTCTATCTGACAATCTGTCTGTCTACTTGTCTGTTTCTATTTCTATCTCTTTGTTTCTCTCTGCTTCTATCCCTCTGTCTATCTCCTTATGTCATAGCAAAAAGTCTATATCCTTTTTACATTATAATTTAGAATAGAATAAAGCTTGGGCTTTTAATTGTACTATGACTCTTGAGGAAGACTTCCTCTTGAATCAGATAGTTTGTAGTATCCTAAATGGTTTTGATGTTGTGATACCATGTACAAATAGAGAAGTATTCATCCCCTTTTGGAGTTAATCAGCTATACGTACATATATTATAATAATATGTTCTGATTTCTATACATTCATTTAGCATATGCACAAGTCATATGCTTGTTTGTTACTGATCCCTAATCTGGAAGTCAAAATATGGGTTGTGCAATATTTAAAATAAGGCCATTAGGTATCTTGCACAATACAATATTTTCAGTGATTTATCTGTATAACCACAATAAATCAGACTGAGCATGGACTACTGGAATCCTGGGCTTTGGAATTATTGCTTAAATAGTCAGTTTGCCAACGGGTCACCCAAGATTGAATATAACCAATACCAGCTATAGAAAAAGATTGTTTCTGGAACCCTTCTTATCTAAAAAAGCATTCTACTACTCCTTTTTTGGTACTTCTCTTAGACATATCATTCCTTGAACTTTGTCTGCTTAAAGCGCTATCCATCAAAATTTACCTGTTCTCATTCATTTAGGACCCTGTTAGCTGACTGACTAGATAATATGATAATTTGATTGATCTTTATTTCCTAATGGTTGAGTGTAGTTTGATGTGATACTCCTTGTATATAATATTTTGAAAGTATTTAATGCATTAACGCTAAAGATTGACTAGCAAAGAGAATAAATTATATCATAGAAAACCAAAGAAATATTTAGGCACAGGCAATTTTTCCAATAACCCAGAAATCCCACCATATGAGTATTAATTCTGCCTATAAATTGGACCAGTCCTCTTTCTAGCATTATAGCCAATTTCCTAGCTTGTTTACCGAGAACTGTCACAATATTAAAATGGTGTTCCAATCCTCCAAAGATCTTTTCACCTTAGTCATATGCTTAAGTGCATATGCATGTATGAATCATACCTATATATCATAAGTATTAGCTTCAAAAAAAATGTCAGATGTACAAGACATGAGGAGGATGGGGATTAGATCTTTGATTTCATTAACACAAGAAAGGCTTGAATTAGGAGTCTTACTCTATCAAGGCAGATCATCATCTTTTCTGCAAGTATAGACTTGGAGAGTTATTGAGAGCACTGAAAGATTAAGTGGCTTTCCTACAGTCACACAGCTATCCAATGTTAGAAATAGAACTTGAATACAGGCTTTCCTGGCTCCAAGGCCAGCTCTCTATTCACTGTACCACATTTCATCTTTAACTATCATTATGAAACATGAAAATGGTGATGTTTTAACATATGATAATTCATTTCTAGTGTGGAAACCATTCCTGAAGCAGTTGTCTGGGTTTGTTCAAACTACTGATTTCTTAGAACAATAACCAAAATTAATAAAAAATGATGGGAAAAAATAAAAATGAGGAAAAGATATTCAACTGAAGCAATTTGAAATAAACATATACAAATTTTAATGTGAAAATTTTAGAAATAAGTAAAAACAAATAAACAAAAATATTACTTGTCACTATTTCCTGAAGAAATTTAATCAATAAAATTCAATTTCCAAAATTAAAAGAAGAAAATGACCTGGTAGAGGCAGCTAGGTAGCAAAGTGAATAAAGCTGTAGGTGTAGAGTTAGGAAGTTATGAGTTCAAAATCAACTTCAAACATTTCCCAACTGTCTGACTCTGGGCAAGCCACTACTCATTTTCTGTCTTGGTTTCTTCATCAAACAATACACGTACTTTTTAATGATAAGATGAAAAAATTAGCTGTAGAGTTCTTTATCAACCTTAAAGCCCTATATCAGTGGTAGCTTGAAATAGTATAGTATTTGTTCCATCTGGCACAAATTTGATTTTCTTGAAATGTTAAGAAATGTCAACCATGGATAAAGCTGGTTTAGAATATAAACTCATTGGTACAATCTTATGTTGAAGGATATTGGATCTATCATTCATTATTAGACCTATCATTCCTTATAATAATAAGAAACAATGAAGACAAATACAACTTTAAAGAAAACTTGGTAACAGACTATACTAAACAAAGTCATTCTAAAAGTACTTAAGGATGAAAGTAAAAGAATGATCAAAAAGACAGACACAAAAAGAGAAATTATTTATGAAATGTTTGCAATATTCCAGATGCTTTACTAAGAACTAAAAAATAAAAATATACACAAAAAATTCAAGCCTTACCCTCAAAGATCTTTTATTTGAGAAAGATAACACATAAAAGAGGACTGGAAATCTGGGGAAATTAAATTTCAATTTGATTTAAAGGGAAAGTTCCTAATTGCATCTGTTCAAAAGTATAATAGACCATCTTGGGTGCAATCTTGGAAGATTTCAAACAAATTAAAAATCTTTTCTTTTACAGAAAAGATCTGTTAAGATTTTTATAGCAAGGAAGTGAAATCAAGATGATAGATGAGAGGCAACAACCCAGATAACTCTCCCAATATTCCCCTGTTAATAACATTAAAATAACTCCTTTTATGAAATTTTTGGAGAAGTAGAGGAAACAAAAGATCAGAGCAAGACATTTTGCCAGTATAAAACAACATAAGTCAATAGCAGAGATCTGTAACACGGGATGAAGGGTCCAGAGCATACTCAGCAGTAGCATAAAAGAGGGGAAGCAGCTACAACAGCAACAGCAGCTTTAGGTACACTCAGTCCAAAGATGATACAGGGCTACATAACTGATCAGAAAGAAATTTAACAGTGGAACTATTGATGACATTAGGTGCAGCTGGCACTGCAAAGGTCCTGAGGAACACTTGTAGTTAGTCAATTCCAAAAAAAAAAGAGGAATAATAGTGCTTATACCTGGATGAGGGCAGGAGTCCTTATTGAGTAAAAGGCAAAACAGAGATCAGTAGAGCAATAACACCTCTTTCTAGATGATACCACTGTGGAAGCACAAAAAAAACTTACAGACCCCCAGAATTAATTCTGAAAACAGAAGCATGAAAAAGCCCAAAAAAGCCTGAGACTTGGAACAGTTATCTCCTTAGATCCCAAATTTAACAAATAGTTTAAAATAAAGAAATAAGTCTCAGAATATGAACAAATAATGAAAAAAATTTAGTACTAGAGTGGCAAGGAGTAACAAGACATAAACCTAGAAAAAAACATTTAAAAATATGTACAAGGAAAGCCTCAAAGAAAATTGCTAATTGAATCCAAACTGGAGAAAAATTCCTGGAAAAATTAAAGAAAGACATAAGAATGGTAGTGGAAAAAATGAAGAAAGAAATGAGAATGATATAAAAAAATTGGGGGGAAAGAGTTTTAACAACTTAGTAAAAGAGGAACCAAAATAATGAAGAAAGGAATGCCTTAAAAAAAAAAAACAGAATTTACCTACTGCTAAAAAAAATTCACTGATGAAAATAACCCTTTAAGCCCCTTAAACAGCAGAATTGGAAAAAGACATAGAAAAATTACTTCCTTAAAAAATAAAATTGAGCAAATAGAAACTAATGACTACGTATCAAGAAACAATAAAACAGTGGAAAAATGAAAAAAAATAGTAGAAAATGTGAACTATCTCATTGGGAAAATTTAAGAACTAGATCAAAGGAGAAATAATATAAGAATTATTAAACCAACTAAAAGTCATGATCAAAGAAAGAACTAGAGAATATATTTCAAGAAATTACTAAGGAACCATCTTACTATTCTAGAATCAGAGGATAAAGTAGAAATTGAAAGAATTCACCATTCACCTCCTCAAAGAGATCCCAAAATGAAAACTCCCAGGAATATTATAGCCAAATTCCAGAACTTCCATGTAAAGGAGAAAATACTGCAAAAAGCCAGAAAGAAATCATGCAAATATCATGGAGTCACAGTCAGGATCACAAAAGATTTAGCAGCTTCCACATTAAAGAAGGAAATGAAGTTGAGAATAGCCATGAAACTAGACAAAGAATACATGAAAATGTGTGAAATGACACAATGTTGAGAGCTTTGGGGGAGAATTGACTGTTGTGGTATCTGAAAAAGGTATGACTATTACATCTGCATAAAATAACTTGAACTTTTTTGTTCTTTTAAAAAAGATGACTATAAGATTATCAATAACTACCTACTCATTTTCCCTATTTTCCCATTTCTACCAATGCAAGCATTAAGTTATGCTTAATGATAATGTGAGAAGAGAACAGATCAGTTGTTGTAATCAACAAACTTTTAAGTAACTTCTGTATAGTCACACAATTGACTAAAAGATGTCAAGAATTAAAGATCTTATATAATTATTGCTTATTGCCATTGTTGTTATTTTTTAAAGGAAATATTTTTGGTACAGTGCAACATAGTCTTAAAAGCTCTCCTCCCAAAAAGTATTTCTTGTGTATCTATTAAAATCCCACCAAGTTCCTTGAAAGATGTAACAAGATAATTTTATTCAATGACCTGATAATTAATATCAAATCTCACATAATATAGGCTCACCCCAGGTGTTTACCACCATCATGAAAGATTTCCAGCTACAACATATTACAAATGAGGAACTGTATCGAAGAAACCAATAAAGAGACGTCAGATGTAGATAAGCAACAGCAGAAGAAAAAGAATAAATGAAGCACATGATGAAAGCAAGCATACAAAATAAATGATGATTTTTCCTTAAAAATCATGAGCCCATGGGCCCCATTAGTAATCCAGTTATATCAGGAACAGTAAAGAAAGGCTCCTGGCATGTTGACAGCTAGGTGACACAGTAGTTACAGTATTGGACCTGACAGCAGGAAGACATGAATGCAAATCCAGCCTCAGACACTTATTGGCTACATGACCTTGGACATTGATTTGGCTCTGTTTGGTTCCATTTCATCATTGTAAAATGAAAATGATAACAGCCTCTACCTCACAGGGTCATTGTGAAGCTCAAATGAGATCCTATTTGTAAAATGCTTTGCAGGTAGTAGATGTTGTATAAGTGCTATTTATTATTAATTTGTTGGGTAGATTCCTATGCTTTTGAACATGAATAAGAGTTAACTACAATGAGCATAAATATCAAATGTCTTTTGGGTTACATCATTGAAAGGGGGACCCAAATCAATAAAATCACAGATCCATAGAAGTATATTCATTACCTGCAATATTTAACAGACTTATTAAACAAGAGCAGAAACCTAATATCTAATTTTCTTATTCTCTTTGCTTTATATTAGAACCTTCTCATTTATGGTTATGTAAATCTCTGAATCCCATTTTCTTTCTTAATTGTGTCTTATAAGGGAAATTTTAAAGGATATTTTGCTTAATACATTACTTGATTAAAATCTCTTAAAATTCTTCACCCATAAAGCTCTTGCTAACTAATACAAAACAAATCTGCAAGACCAGATTCACTATTGGACTCATGCCCAGGTGAAGAAGATGAGTCACAGATGCAAATGTAAGGCAGACAAAGGGGAATGTGCTTTGCTTGGTATAAAAAGCTAGGAATGCTTAATTTTTGAACTTAATAAAAGTTTTTTAGTCTTTCTGAAGAATTCATTAAAAACAGCCTCACCGAGTTTCAGGAAAATCTCAATATATTGCAATGTTATTTTTTAAAAAGAGTGTAAAGACCAAAAAAAGTTCTAAGTGCAGCCAAATATTGAATAAATATCTTTGAGAATGACATTCCCATTAAAAGTTTCCAAATGGCAATATCATAGCAAGTGGTGCACCATAAGATAACTTGGCATGACACAAGGCTAACAAATTCGTCTTGATAATTTACTGTAACCTATTCTAAGAAATTATCTCTTAGAAATAATGGAATACACACAGATGCACACACATACATAGTGTGTGTGTGTATGTGTGTGTGTATGTATATATGTATGAGAGAGAGTGAGAGAGAGAGAGAAACAGAGAGTTTCTATGAATATCCCCAATGATATCATGCAAAAATTGCTGATCAGGAGACCAATTCTATTCCAAAATTTTGTGGCATACACAAGACTACCGATGCCATTGCAGTCATTCATTGGGAAAGATGCTGATGAAGGAAGGAAAATTACCAACCAAATCTAGTTGCAGTTAACAAAGGAATAGACATAGGAGCTATTTCACAGTAATATGGTGGATGTAGTTCTAGTTTGGGAGTCAAGAACATATAATTTCAAATTCAGCTTCTAATATCACTACTTAGGAACCATTATGTAACTACTATTACATCACATAACATCTCTTTATCTTAAAAAGGAAATACTCTCTCTAGCAACTACATAACAGGATATCTAGGTGGTGCAGAGCATACTGGCCTTGAAATCAGGAGGATCTAAGTTCAAATCCAACCTCAGACACTTACCAGCTGTGTGACCCTAAGTATATCATTTAGCTCTGTCTTACTCAATTTCCTTATCTGTAAAATGAACTTGAGAAGAAAAGGTCAAATTATTTCAGTATCTTTGCCCAAAAAAACCTCATATGAAGTCATAAAGAATCAGACATGACTAAAAAAATGACTAACAATAACACCTATATTATGAGGTTGTTATGAGGTTCAAATGAAAAAAATATGTGTAAAGAACATTATGAACCTTTAAGCATTATATAAATGTAAAATATTGTTACTATCTCATGTTTCAGTTTATTCATTATTGTAATTGTGGTTACTATTATCTTATTCTTCTCATCTTATTTAATGGGATTAAAATAGAAATGTTCTAGCAGAAGTCACTGTCATGCCATTATTCTTTTAATTTTACTGTTCTGTGGGCTATCATGCAAATGGATAAAAAGACTGCTTTTTGTATACTGCTGATAGAGCTAAGAATTTCTGCTATTTTTTTTTTTTTTGGAATTCAGTGTGGTAATATATAATATGAGTCATTAAGGCTGATTATGTTTTTTGACTCAATAATACTGCTACTAGAATTATGTCCTGATGATATGTTAAAGTTAAAGGGGAGGAATCTAGCCATAGAAAAACATTCATAGCAGCTTTATTTGCCATAGCAAAAGCCTAGTCATGTCAGTAAATCAAGAAGCATTTGCTTTGTGCTTACTAGGAGGAAAAATTAGTCCCTGCCCTCAAGAAGAATATTTTCCAATGTTTGACAATTAGTCAATAACTAAATAAATTGTTATAAAAAACATTTTAGGATATTAATATATCATAAGTAATGCCATAATAAATGCAAAGAATTTGGGAAAAGTTTATTTGAAATGATATACAATGAAACAGAATCAAAAAATAATGTACATATCTTGACTATGTAAATAATCACTATAATTATTACAATATTCATTATTGCATGTATTATATTATATTACATTAATACATTTCACAATTTATAGTATTCATTATTTTAAATATAAATAGTAATACTTTTTTAATACAAGAAAAAAATCAGCAAGTAAAATGGAAAAAAATGCTATTTTTGGTAGGGTTTTAATTGATATGATTTTAAGACATTAAAAGTAATTTAGAATCTATTATTTTATAGATTGTCTCATTTTTATATGACTGGATTTGTTGACAGGTACTAAATTTAGAACTTTTAGATTACTCCAAAAAAAATTAACTGAAAAGGACAAGACCAGAGAAATAGAAAAAAAAAAAAACTGCCAAGAGAAAAAAGTGAAGAAAAAAGGATATGGAAAAAGAGAGGCTTAGAAAAGGAGGTTGGAGTTAATAAGTAAGATACTAGACCTTTAGACCTTATGCTGAAAATACATATTGATGCCTCATAGGCATTTTTAACTTAACACAAGTCTTCTTATTGTTTCTCTGGGACCTTGATTCTATCACCCCCCAACTCTTTCCTTGTTGATGTCATCTTGTTGATTGTGTATCCACTAGCTCCTTATTACCCACAAACATATCCAGATCTCACCCATATTCAAAAAAAATTTTCACTTGACCCTTCCATCCCCTTGTCTTATTATAATACTAGATCTTATTTTTTCCTTTTAGTTAAATTCCTATAAAAAGCAGACTCCATTTATATTGTCTCCCTTTTCTCAGTTCCCACTCACCTCTCAACATTTTGATATTTGATTTTGACTTCACTCAACTCAAACTTCTCTTTCCAAGGTTACCCATTGACTTCTAATTTACAGAGCCAAGTCAGAAAGATTTGAATTCAAATCCAAACTCTGATTCTTACTAACTCTATAAAGATAAAGAAGTCAATTAAAAACCATAAGCCTCAGGTGCCTCATTTTTTAAAAATGAAGATATTGGAGTAGATGTTCTTTGATGTACCTTCCAGCTTCCAATCTATGATTCCTGTGAGCTTGTGATATTACATTAAAGTGTAGATAATATAAAATATTTGGGACCTATCAAGACAAAGTCAGGAACTATATGAATACAATTACAAAACACTTTCCACACAAATAAAATTAAATCTAAACAACTGGAAAAATATCAAATGCTCATGGGTAGGCTGAGCTAATATAATAAAAATGACAATTTTACCTAAATTAATCTTCTTATTCAATGCCATAACAATCAAACTGCCAAGAAATTACTTTATAGAGGTAGAAAAAAATAATAATTCATTTAGAAGAACAAAAGGTCAATAATTTCAAGGGAATTAAAGAAAATAAATGCAAACAAAGGTAGCCTAGCTATACCAGATCTAAAACTGTTATATAGCATTGGTCATCAAAACCATTTGGTACTGGCTATGAAATAACTCTATTTCTTAGTTAGTTAATCAGTGGAACAGATTAGGTTCACAAGACATGGTAGTCAACGACTATAGTAATCTAATGTTTGACAAACTCAAAGACTCCAACTTCTGGAATAAGAACTTACTATTTGGCAAAAATTATTAAGAAAACTGGAAAATAGTATAGCAAAAACATTGTTAGTGGAGTTGTGAACTGATCCAGTCATTCTGGAGAGAAATTTGGAACTATGCCCAAAGGAATATCAAACTGTGCATACCCTTTGATCCAGCAGTGTTACTACTGCATCTGTATCCCAAAGAGATCATAACAAAGGGTAAGGATCCACATGTGCAAAAAGTCTTTGTAGCAACACTTTTTGTAGTGGCAAGGAATTGGAAACTGAATACATGTCCATCGGTTGGAGAATGACTAAATAAGTTGTGGTATATGAATGAATTGGAATATTATTGTTCTATAAAAAATGATAAGCAAATTTCAGAAAGGCCTGGGGAGATTTACATGAACTGATGCTAAGTGAAGTGTGTAGAACCAAAAGAACATTGTACACAGCAATAAGATTATATGATCATCAACTCATCAACTGTGATGGACTTGGCTCTTTTCAACAATGAGGTGATTCAGGCCAATTCCAATAGACTTATGTTGGAGAAAGCCATCTGCATCCAGAAAAAAGACTATGGGGACTAAATGTGGATTAAAACATAACATTTCTAACTTAGGACATATATGCTTTAACATACTTAACATGTATTGGTTACCCTGCCATTGGGGGGAGGAGATGAGGGGAAGGAGGAGAAAAATTGGAACAAAAGGTTTAACAATTGTCAATGCTATAAAATTACCCATGCATATAACTTGTAAATAAAAAGCTATAATAAAAAAATTTAAAAACATAGCATTTTCACTTTTTTCTTATTATTTTCTTGCTTTTTTTTCCTTTTTGATATGATTTTTCTTGTGCACCAAGATAAATGTGGAAATATGTTTAGAAGAACTGCACATGTTTAAACTATATTGGATTACTTGTTGTCTAGGAGAAGGGGTAGAAGGAAGAGAGGAAGAAAAATTTAGGACACAAGGGTTTGCAAGGGTTAATGTTGAAAATTATCTTTACATGCATTTTGAAAATAAAAAGCTATTATTTAAAAATAAAGTGTGCTGCTAAAAAAAATTGACAACATGTAAAATAAAAGTGAATAATCCCAAAACTCATTTTCTGAAAAAAAAATTATCTTTTGGACAATAATGAGAACTTAGGTATTGTTTCTTCATTTTAAAAGTAGAAAGTAAAAGAACTCTAACAAGTAGCTTCCATTCAATGCTAATTTTTTATCCCAACCACAACTGCAATAGAAAAGTTCTTTCACCAGTGTTCCTTTTTACAGACACAGGAACTAAGAAATGGCCCTATAAAATGGAACAAACCTGACCTCTCTCTCTTCAGAGTACCCCAATACAACCTGATGCCCTCCATTAAAAAAAAACCTCCTCTGGTTCAAAATGCAAGAGGATAAAAATTCCTCTGGTGAAAAGCGATATCCTGACAGAGAAAGAGAGCTTCTTGCTTCTTATAGCTTTGAGGGCAGTGAACCCACTGCAAACATGACAAAATGCACAGAAGTCCTTAGTCAGCGAGTCTCTTAGCCAAGAAAGAAAGAATATTGTAGAGACTGTTCAGTGTGCTAGACAGAGTATTGAAATAGGAGTCAGAAGACTTGGCTTCAAGTATCAGCACTGCAGCTAACTAGTGATGAGACCTTTGCCAAGTCATTCCATTCATTGAACAAATATTTTTTCAATACCTACAATGAAGGTCAGAAGAGAAACCATGCCCTAAAAGTGTTAACTATGGAACTCTCACCTTGGAGTTTCACTTTTCTAATTGGTGAGCATCTCACATGGCCCACTATGTCTAAGCTAGTTTTCATTATGCTTCATTTTATTCCTCAGTCATCTCAGCAATCACTTTGCTATCCTGATGATACCCTAAATTCACCCTGTCACCAACTTCCAGTTTTGAAGACATTATAAAAATCAATACTATTGTGGCTACTGGAAATGTGTGTGGGTGTGGGTGTGTGTATTTCCAGTAGCCACAATAGTATCTCTGCATTCAACATCTCTGCAATTTTCCCAGTCAAAATACCATCTCCCTATTATACTGACTCCCTGCCTATTATTCCTCCATATATGTTGTTTTCTCTATTTGAAGTTTTTGTTATCTCTTATTATATTACTACATATTATTATTATATTTTCTCTTGTATTTGTATTCCTGGCAGGTAACAATACCTTAATCAATACTTTTTAATTCATGAGTTTATTGATCCATACTCTGTATAAAAATAAAAGCATAGAAAAGAAAAAAAGACTTAGTAGATAGATAGGACTTGATAGTAGATAGGACTTAGATAAAAAGTCACAAGATGTGAGTACATGCCCTCAAAGAATTCAAAATCTAATGGAGGAGATATATATATATATATATATAAAGATGACAATGTAGCAACATGATGAAGTCATAGACTTGATATGGAAAAATTGCTGAAGAGTTGTGAATTTATGAATTGATTTCATCTTGCAAAATTATGAGTTCGGGGGAACATGAAGTCCAGAAAAGTAACCATGTGAAAAACAATGAGAATTCCTCAGGTGTCATTCTTAAATAAGATCACAAAGGAGTTTTCCAATCTTAGTCCTTTAAATTAGAAAACACATAACCCTAGATCCATCAGTAAATCTCTCAATAGTCCAAACAATTAGTCTTCTGAGACTATAAATTAGAGCAGTTCCATTCCATTTACTCTTCAGGAGCTCCCCATAGAAATGAAATCACAGGTCTAATCCCAAATCTTGCCCCACCAAAAAAAAAGTGAGAAACACTGTGTGAGACACTGGAGATTCAAAGACCAAAAAATGTCTAGTTCCTCATCCTCAAAGAATTTGTATTTTAATGTAGGTTAACAAATTTACTTCAAATGAATTTACTACAAAGTGAAGAGATAAGGATAAATTTACAAAGCATACTTGACATACACTCTACTAAAATCTGAAGAGGGAACTAATTTTTTATCTAAGAAGACAAGATATTTCATCTGAGCCTTGAAAAAAGAAAATTCTGTTCAATGCAGATGAGAAGAGCTAACAAAGAATGGTTATTTTGGGTTGGGTCTAACTCAGAGCAGTCCTCTTATAATTCAGTTCAGTACTGGAACAAAATGAAACATTGATTGTAAACAAAAAAGAAACCTACTTATCCATAGCAGGAAAAGAATATTCAACAAGGATGTGGCATTGAAGATATTCAAGTTGAACTTCCTTCCCTGAATTGACTATCATGGTCTACTAGTTTAGCATTAGAATATACATAGCAGAACAAATGGTAAAGGAATGAAAGAGAATATTATAGCACCTTAAGAAATGATAAAAAAAAAAAACAAATTCAGAGAAATTTGGGAACATTTACATGAACTAGTGCAGAGTGAAGTAGAAGAACAAGAAAAATAATTTCTACAATGACAACATTATATAAACAAAGAATTTTGAAAGATTAACCAATCATGATCCCAGTGGATCAGTAATAAAGAATGCCGCCCACCAAATGACAGAAGAAATAGACTATAATAGACTAAAGATGCAAAATTAGAAATGCATTTTTAGACATGGCAAGTGTGCGGATGTGTTTTGCTTGACTATACATATTTGTTATGAGGCTTTTGTTTTTCTTTTTCTTTTCCATCAGAGGATGAGAGTTTAAAAAAACATTTGTTAATCACACATACACACAAAAAAATTAAAAGTGATATTCAGGTTCTTTGTTTACTCATGGCTCTGGAACTTAGATAATCCCTTTATGTCCTGTTTTCACATCAGTTGTTTTGATAGTAGGTACTTCACATTTTATTTTGTTTTTCCAGTTTCTATTTTACTGAAATACTTCCTCTTGTAGTGTCTAATTTCTGAATTCTGTTTATCTGAACTTTTTTTTTCAGAATCCATTGTCATGCTTAGATTTTCCATTTTCCAGTTTAGGCTATTTATTCCCTTTCTTATAGTTTGCTTCAATTTTTTATATAAAGTTACTTCCAGAATCCTTGGAAACATTCTACATTATTTTTTGGATTCTCTTTAGATATGGTAGTTCATTGTATTTGAGTTTTTTTCCTTTGTTCATTCCCAATCCACCTAAATTTCCTTTTCTTGAAAGATAAAAGATTTTGAATTGATTTTGAAAAGAGACCTCTGTAAGAGTAGTTGATGAAGGTCCTTGGTGAACATCTGCACCATCCACAGTTTCAAGCTTTCTTTGAATTGGTAACCAATGTCATCATCATTGTGAATGGGAAGCCCACAATAAGAAGTCTTCCAAACAGCGTAGGAGTCTAAGAGGAAAGAGATTCAAAATATAAAAGTAACAGAAGTATTGACTCTGATAGACTTGAGTGAAGGGTGAAAAATTTGAGTGATCGTTTACCCTAGCGTCAATTGATTTCAGTCTTTGACCCAACAGTGTGTCCCTCCATGAAAAGAACCCATAACATAACAAGGCCAGAGATGGAAGTAGGCTGAAGGTAGATATTGATACACAGCCTTTGCTGAATTTAACTTTGGTGGTGATATGACTGTAACGATTTCATTTCATTTGACACATTTTATAATGTTTTAGAGCTAGAAGTAAACATCAATAACTTTTGAGGGGGAATTTATTTTATATTTTTAATAATAGCTTTTTAATTTTCAAAATACATGTAAAGATAGTTGTCATCATTCACTCTTGCAAAACCTTATATTCCATATTTTTCTCCCTCCCTACCCACCTGGCCTCTCCCCTAGACAGTAAGTAATCCATTATAAAACATGTTAATATATAGATTAAACATTCTTCTAGACATATTTCCACATTTATTATGCTGTACAAGAAAAATTAGATCAAAAGGGGGAAAAATTAGAGGGAAAAAACAAGCAAGCAAACAACAAAAGGTGAAAATGCTATGTTTTTATCCACATTCAGTCCTCTAGTTTCTCTTTCTGGATGCAAATAGCACTCTCATCACAAATCTTTTGGAATTGGCCTAAATCACCTCATTGTTGAAAAGAGCCAAGTCCACCATAATTGATCATCACATGATCTTCTTATTACAATGTTCTTTTGGTTCTACTCATTTCACTTAGCATCAGGTCATGTTAAGTCTCTCCAGACTTTTCTGAAAACATCCTGCTAATAATTTCTTATAAGACAATAATATTCCATTACATTCATATACCATAATTTATTCAGCCATTCTCCAACTGATGAGCATCCACTCACTCTGTAAATGAATTTTAATAATAAATCAAATACCAAAATTATTTTTTTTATTTTAACCATCTTTAATGGAAAACTTTCTAAAGTTTATTGTACATTTTCCTAACTTTTTCAAAAGGGCACATAGATCCTAACTTAAAATCTCCTTAATGAGTTAGAGTCATCATGAAGATGAATTATTTTGCTACATTATATAACAATAACATCCTTGGGGCCTAATGAAGGATGATAAATTATTTTGTACTACTCTTTTGATGCCCAAATATTGGGATTTTTTATTTCTTGTGTGTGCTTTTTATAATTTTTCTTTAGTTTTCTTTGTTAGCATACTTTCAGCTTTTGTTCCCTCCTTATTGTCCATGTGCATACCTCTAGAAGCCTTCCATATCCTTGTATTTAATTTCTTTTTAAACTATTTTGGACTAGAAAACCTTATAAATGAGCTTAGTTGATAAAGTTCCATTAAACCATTTCAGGATTTGAATTTTTTTTTAATTTAGCTGTCTGTTACATACGCAAACATAAAATCAGTACTAGCCTTGGAATTGTGTTCTAGAAACACAAGACATTAATCTATTTATTTTTTTAGGATCTTTCTTCTTCAGATGAATGCCAAATGATCTCTAAATCCCAAGTGATGTCTAAAGATCATGAGTTTGAACTATAGTGGCAGGAAGTACACTGGGAGTATTAGAAGCAAGTCTCAGATCACACAGCAATTGAAACTTGAATTTACAGAATAAGGCACTGATTCACTCCCTGCTTCTATAAGCTGAGTATGTATTGAAACTGAAGTTTAAACTAAGCACTATTTTTAACCTGATATTGGTAGTTTAAGATTTCCAGAACCCATTATATACATTATCTTCCTTGATCATCACAACAACCATGAGAAAGAGCTCTTATAGATGTTATTATCTTCATTTCACAAATGATAAAATCTAAGATTGAATGGTTAAAGGTCTTGCCTGTGGACACACAGTTTGTTAGCATGAAAGGTAGAATTCAAATCATGGTCTTTCTTGACTCCAGGCTCATCATTTTTTCCACTATACCACACCATCTTTCATTAAAGCCAGCTGTTAATATTGTAAAGAGAAAAGTGATTTGGACACAAAGGGATGAGGAGACATACATTGCAATAATTCCAATAAATTATTCCAATAAATTTGGAATTCCAATAAATATATTACTTAGCATTCAAAAGTTCTAATATTAAAGAATGAAGCCTCCTTGTCAGATGTTGGTGAACAATTATGTTGGCAGCAACCTTGCCCTTAGTTGGATTTGTTCATTTCTAGAGTGAGGATCAGATCTAGTCTAGTCTCCAAGACTTGGGAAGGAAATGACGGTGTTGTCTGGGTTTCCTGAGAAGATTCCCAGATGTGGGCACATCTCCATATGTCTTCCTCAGCATGTTGATAGGTAAGAAGGCAGCCATGTGTTGTATCTGCATTTCCCTCACTCAGGCATCATGTGTGCTCTGGCCATATTTTGGATCTCACCTATTGGTAATAGAATTGAGATGGGAAAAAGAGCCCTGCTGGGAAAAAAAAAAAGCTGAATTTATGAAAGAGAAGGTTATGAAGAGATAGCTCCAGCTGCAATTCAGATAAGGTACTTATTCTGAGACTGCCCAGTCCAACTCAACAAGCATTTGTTAAGCACTTACTTTGTGCAAGGTACTGTGCCAGGCACTAAGGATACAAACTGAAAACCTGTCTCTGCTTTTAGAAACTATTTAGAACTATTCTTGGAAGATAAAACATGTAATCAGATAAATAAGTACAAGAGAATGTTTCGGGAGGAAGAAGAGAGCCCTAAAAACTAAGAGAATCAGGAAAGGCTTCCCTTAGAAGGCAGTCCATGAGCTATGCCTTAAAGGTAGTTGAAAATATTAAGAAGTAGAGGAGGGGAGAGAATGGCAAAAGATGGAAGGAAGGCTGAATTCAAGGAATAGTAAATAGACCAGCCTGTCTATAATATAGAATATACGAAGAAAAATGATATCACATAAACCTGGAAAGGTAAGCTAGAAGCAGATTGGGAAAGGGCTTTAAATACTAAGCGAAGGAACTTTCTTTCTCTCATCTCGACCTATAAGTCATACAAGTTCTAATCTTCAAGAATTCTATACTTGAAATTGGATTGAACAGCTATTTCACTAGTTATAATTGAATGGCTGGATTTAGATGAAGCAGTGGATCAGTAAGTCTGCCACTCAAATCTGTCAAACTTTTCAGAGGCCTTAACTTTATAGAGGAAAAGCAAAACACTGGAGATGTGCTCTTAGAACAAGGGATCTTAATATGGGATCTATGAATATATTTTAGAATATATGTGAACTTGGATGAGGAAGAAAAATATTTTTATTAGCTTCTAACTTAAATTTACCATTTCCTAAAATTACTTAAGAATATTATTGAAAAGGGATCCATAGACTTTTATGAAAGGGATTCATGACACAACACAAAAAGGTTAAGATCCCTGCTTTAAATGACATTATCCTCAGCTAGCAGGGGGAAAAAAAGTCTTTATACTTATATTTTCCACCAAGGATAGATATACAGCTTTGAGACCTTCCACTCCATTGTAGTAGATCAGGACAAACTCTCTTATCCATGTAATGGGGCCAGGTCTTTAGGTTAAGTTAGACTGTCCTGGGCATTTCATAAACATAAGATCCAGATATGATTCTCTCCCAGGGTCAGTCTGAATAGTGATTACTGAAAGGACTCATATTACCAGCAGGTATCATCAGAGTGATGATAGAGAAATAGATAAGATGGTGACATCTTCATTGCCAACAAAGTTGACAATTCAAAAAGCAGGACTGGCATTCATGAGGAAAAGAGGCAAAAACTCCATTCAGAGATAGACACTGGGGATGACTCCAAGAGAAGCTTGTTATTCCAACAGAGGGGCTGAAGCAAATACAGCTTTAATCTAGAATTATTACATTATCTATCCTCTGAGTTCTCCTATTCTGAGTTTATATAGAGGATACAAGTTTATGCCCTAATATTTCAAATAGAATATCCCATCGTTATCTCAAACTCGCCATGTCTAAAACAAAACTCTTTATCTCCTCCCAAGCCCAATCCTCCACAAAATTTCACTTTTTCTTTTGCTGATAGCATTATCCTTTAGTCTCCCAGGATTATAATCTTAGAGCTATTCTCAATTCTTCAGTCTTCCTCTCCCCCATATAATCAGTTCCCAAATTTTACCATTTCTACTTTGATAACATCTCACACATCTATACCCTTTTCACTACTCATACAGTTGTCAGTGTGATTTTTGTTGAGAACAGTTCTGACTATCTCATTCCCATACTCAATAAATTCCAGTAATTACCAATCTATCAAATAGTAAGCTCTTTTTTTTCCTTCATTTTTTTGCAAAACAATTGGAGTTAAGTGATTTCCCCAGGCCCACACAACTAGGAAATGTTCAGTGTCCGAGGCTGGATTTGAACTCAAGTCCTTCCTGACTCCAGGCTCAGTATTCATTTACCCCCTGCCATCTAGTTCCTCCCATAGTGGCTCTTGATAAATGCTTATTGATTAATTTATGGGTAAAACACTGAGTTCTCTCATCAGTTTTTTAAAATCTTCATAAGCTAGATTCAACCTATCTTTCTAGTATCATTAAATATTACTGCCTTTTTCACAATCAAGAGTCCAATCAAATTGGCTTTCTCTCTGTTTCTCATTTCTGGAACTCCAGGTCCCATTTCTTTTCCAAATCTTGTTGACTGAATAATTAATACCTACATGTTTACCAATGAGAAATTGCTCTCCTGGTTTTTGTTCTTCTGCATTACTTTAGCTCCAGACTCCTTAGTGCTTCCCTGAATACTCCACCAGCACCAGTCAATTTCTTTGCCTCATTCCTGCCTTTTTATTCCAAACCTTTCCCTGGTCTTGTCCTGTCTAAATTCCTGGAGCTATCCACAGTCCTGTTTAACTATATCCCCAGTATCTTGCACATAGTAGGGATTTAATTAATGTTTGCTTAATTAGAATGGAACTATAAATGAAGCCCTTTTTGCACTTAAAAATCAACAATACAATGTCATTACAACTCTTTCCCTTCCTCCTCTTTTTTTGCTACTTTTAAACAGAACCATTTTCAATCAAAATTTCCTTTAATGAAAACTGCATCTGGTCTGAGAAACAGCTGCCAGTTTCCAACCTGTTGTAAATTACAAGTGCTAAATTTGAAAAAAACCTTAAAATTAAGGTTTCAGAATGGAAAGGCTGCCAGATACTTCTCCCATTAATAGGAAGGAGCTTTTCTTTCTCAGTTTCTCCAATAGTTTTGAGCAATTCTTTATAGAATGTCCAGCTTTACAAAATGCATCCCTATACCTCTGTGATTTCACACCAACTAACATATTAACATGGCAAGTATCCATTTTCCTTAAATAGTCATATGGAAAATAGTCAGTGCTAATATTTGTAGAGGAACTCTGGCATCCCCCAAAGGAAGATTCTATCTGTCTATTTAATGATATACTATTGAAGCAGAACCACTACATCTCAGAGGTGGAAGGGATTTTCAGGGTATCTAATCCAACTCATACCTAAATAAAAAATCTCTCTAAAAGATACCCAACCAACAGTCACGGGGTCATTAATTTGGAGCAGAAAGGTACCATACAGGTGACCTAGCCCAAGCCTTTCATTTTACAGAGTAGAAAAATGAGGCATTCTTTCCATTATAATTCCTAGCCTCAGCTTTTGGTTGAAGACTTCCAGTGAAGAGGAACCTACTGAGATGATGCCTACCTTTAATTCTTTCTCATGTTGATGGAAAAGTCTATTGTACCAATTCAACCTTCCTAGTCATTATTTCCCAGGTTTGTTGTGACTAAATGAGCCCTCTTAGTGGTTATATTTTAAGGGTTTGTACCATAGCTGCCAAAGCTCACATCATTTTCTCTGGCTGCCTCCGTTTTTCTTTTTTTCTTTTCTTTTTTTCTCCTACACTGCATCCTCCTATTGCTTTTGAATGCTTTCTTTTCTCCTTACACTTTCTCTTTTTCTATCGTTCTTCTCTCTCTTTTTCCTGTTTCTCTTTCAAATGTTTGAATAGGATAGAGGCAGAGTCTATATGCATATGCTTATCTTTTCTTTACACTGATATAGCTGAGATGAGAACATCGACTTGTGACTTCCACAGTATAGGGAACTCCAATGCAAAATCTTCCCATCAATGCAACTTGAAAAATTATCCAAGATGATATAAAGATATCAATATAAAAACAAAGATATGAATATATTGTATAAAGAGAATAGTTACAATATTTTCATTTGATATCTAAATATTTTTGTAAGCCACAATCAGTGTGTTGTAGCTTCAAAAATAGAATGTCAGAAAGGAATAGTCAATTTTCAAAAGGACAATTTCTCTTTCCATTCCAAGTCATGCAATAAAAAATGTCCCCTGAATTTTTCAGCCTGCCCTCTACCTCAGAGAAAACATAGATAATGAAATGCTTAAAATCTTCAGACATAATTTGTGAATATAGTATAAAAGTAGACAAATGGCTAAATGTTTATTTCTAAGGCTTACAGATCGGACCAGGTCAAAAATTTGCCTGCCTCGTTATGGGAAATGCTCATTAAAAGGAAAAGTTGTTTAAATGGAATGGAAACATAAATGAAGCCCTTTCCTAACTTAAAAATCAAAAATACAATGTCATTATAACTCTTTTTCCTTCTCCCTCTTTTTTTTTTTTACTATTTTTAAATAGAACCATTTTCCATCAAAATTTCTTTCCCCCATCCACATACTTCATCCAATTATGTATTCAATGGAAATTCGTATGTTTTGAAAATTGGTTCATCTTCTGTAATCCCCAAAGCATCATAGCATGAGCACTATTGTCTAAATTACTTTGTGATAACAAAGGAAAAAGGAAAATGAAGCCAAAGAATGATAAAAGAATATGAATATCCAACCACTTTAAAAGAAGTCAAGCCTATAAATATTAACTTAATTGTTGACACTATAAATATGAGGTATTTATCCAATGATCAATGAGTGAACATACTCCTGGAAGAACTGAAACACATTGATCTTGAAATTCTTGCTATGAATGAAATTAGATTACAAAGGAACATGTAGCCAAATAGAAGGATAGCCCACAGGTCATCATAAAAAAAGCAAATAAAGGAATGAGCAGACATAGTTTTATTATACATGAAACATATTGTCATGGGACACTTGGTTGTTTCATATTATAATGCTTCTGATAAATATTTGAAAAAAGGTCAAAAATTTTGACTATGGAATTTTGTAACTTTACACACCAACATCTATTGTAAAAGATAAGGAACTACACACTTTTCATGAAGAATTCTGTAATACCTTCCTTCCAATTTGAATCAAGTTTTATTGAGGAGCTTCAAAGGACAATAATAAGAGATATATGATAGAAAAAAAGATGAACAGATCCACCAGTATTCTGACAGTATCAGGAAAAAGCAAAGAAGGCTTCACACATATTGGTTGGACAATTTATGCTGAACATAAGGGAGAACATGAACAAGAGTTGAGGGAATGGGCATAATAGTTGTGAGCCTCCATTGGAAGGAGCATCCAATTTGATTAGAAAACAGATGCAATTGAGTCAAGTTTAATACTTGGTGATTTAGATGCAAAAGCAAGCCTAGAATATAAAATGAAAAGCATGCTAGAATAATATGATTCAGAAGATAAAATTGAAATAAACCAAAGGCTTATAGAATACATAGAAGACTCATGTGTGTGTAATATATATTTCAAGAAGAGCAGTAAGAAACACACATCATGTAAGTACCACATAACATTTCCAAATCTAATCATATATATTCATATAGTCACACTGTCATATTGTTAGAGAAAAGCTCAAAATCAATACCAAATTATAAAAAATAATTTAAAATGAGAATTATATGCAACTAAAACAACTTTGACCTGTTTAAACAAGATGATCCTATGTTAGACACTTTAGGTGTTTTCAATGCCTTTTACATTTTGACCTCCGTAGGACAAAGCCCTCATTTCCTCATGATCATGACTTTCCAATTTCCCATAGATTCTTTGAAACTTTCAATATATTGTATTTG
Source organism: Sarcophilus harrisii (assembly GCF_902635505.1). Taxonomy (NCBI): domain Eukaryota; kingdom Metazoa; phylum Chordata; class Mammalia; order Dasyuromorphia; family Dasyuridae; genus Sarcophilus; species Sarcophilus harrisii. Next base: position 419,688,505 of record NC_045428.1, on the reverse strand, counting down.
TAAATGACATTATACTGATTACATTGAGATTGTCTTTTAAACCTCTTAAAGAAATTCTATAATCATTCAAATGAGTTTAGACTAACTATCCATGCAGAAAAAATCATGTGGATGAAGAATGTTTACTACTTTTTCATGTAGTTCAGTGAATAGCCCTTGAAACTGGTTCATCATTGCCTTAGATATGCAAACTGGATCCAAAATTGAGTAGAAGAAAGAAAATGCATTGGATTTCATTTAGGAAATTTCAGCTACTACAAGATTCTTCCTAAAACTGAATCCTCTCTTTTTAATATCAATGTCCTTCAGCTTATGAAAAATGAAAACACAGAATACCAAAAATCTCCAAATGGTTAGATATAGTTCTCCTGAAGGCCAATGGAGAGATGGATAGTGAAATTGAGTAGGCTTTAATATATTACCAATGAGATCCTCACAGAAGGAAAACTATCAAAGGTGCTATCAAGGTAATGAATGACTGGAAAAGGAGTTAGATTATTTATACCATGAAAGTAAAGATTAATTGGATAGCCCATGTCTTCTACTACCACATACACAATGTCAAAAAAAATCTAAAGAAAGACCCTTGCAGTCAGAATATCAAGAGCAAAGCAGGATGCAAAGTCACAGATAGACTAGGAGTTCCAGAACAATAGGGAATAACCACAATGATTATTATACAGATCCATTAAAGCACATCCTGGAATATTAAAAAGAGTGTGCTAATGGTTCACAGGTACATAAACTCTGAGGAATTCTAAACAACAAGAGGCTGAAAAATACATATATGCATAACCAAATAACACTGTACAGTAATGAATGTCAAAAGTGAGGGACCTAATTTAAAAAAATGGAACGTAAGAGAAATATGCTATAAGGATCTCCAAGCTCTCCATTCTGTTTACTTTTCTTTCTCAGTAGCATTTTTCTCTTCCCTTCAATTATTCAAAGATTTTCAATTCTAGCCTTTTGCATATATCAAAATAGAAAAAAATGGGCTAAATGATAGTACAATTAATTAGATTGTGAGTGACTAGGTAACTAGATCCTAAGAATGTCACTTCACTTCTATAGAATGAATTCTTTCATGTGTTAAAAAAAAAGAGAAGAACAAAGAGGAGGATAAGTAGAAGAAAAACAAGGAGCAGGAGAAGTGTTATGCCACAGTTCTCTTTTATTGTCCTGACTCAGTTTCCCTAATTATCCTGACTCAGTCTCCCTAAATTGTCCTGCCTTGGTATCAGAGTCCTGTTCCTGCTCTCAGCACACTGATTCCTCTCCTACCTTGATCTACTCCCCTGTGTCTGAGCACATGTATATATGTCACTGAGAACTCACATTATTTGCTGGATTCTTGGAGACAATAAACTCATTCAACCTCGGGACCAAACCATGGATCCATTTGGTCCCAGTAAATCTCTCCCTTTCAAATAAAATATTAATAACTCTCTATCCTCTATCTTGCCTCAGTTTCTCCCACATAGAAGAAGAAGGAGGAGGAGAAGGAGGAGGAGGATGAAGAAAAGGAAAAGGAAGAGAAGGAAGAGGAAGAAAAAGAGGAGGAAGAAGAACAAGAAGAAAAAAGAAGAATGTCACTTCACTTCTCTAGAATTTAATTCTTTCCTCTAATAAAAAAGGAAAAGAAGAACAAAGAGAAGGAGGAAGAGGAGGAGAAGAAGAAGAAGAAGAGAAAGAAGAGGAAGAAAGAGGAGAAGAAGAAGGAAAAGAAGAAGGACAAGAGGAAGAGAAAAAAGAAGAAAGAATGTCACTTTACTTCTCTAGAACTTAATTCTTTCTTCCATTAAAAAAGGAAAAGAAGAACAAAAAGGAAGAGGAGGACGAGAAGAAGGACAAAAAGGAGGAAGAAAAAAAGGAGGAGGAAGAGATTGGACTAACTCACTTGTAAGTTCTAATATTCTACAAGTCTACAATCACTTAGAAAATCCAGTATAAATCTCTATGTAGAATAGAAAGAACAAATCACATTTCCTTTTAAAATACATTTGCTAGACTGAAAGATCAGGAAACTACTGATGACATCTTAAAATACTTTGCTGAAATAAGATCATCAATCATAAGATCATATAACTGGAAGGAGTCTCAAAAGTCATCTAATAAAACTATCTTATAGATGAGAATACTGAAGCTCAGGGATGATAAAATCATCTAGGTAGTAAACATCAAAAGTGAGATTTGAACCAAAGTTTTCTGACTCCAAAGTCAGGGAATTTTTCTACAGTATCATGCTATCTTCAGATGTACAGAATCTCATGCTATAAATCACAAATATCAAATCTTCTGCCTACCAAACAATACTGAATAAGGTCAAAAATGTAAAATTGGGAATTGGTTAACAAAATAAATAAAAACACAATAGGATACAAATAATATTAATATGCAATTTTCTAAGTCAAAATTAAGTCCACAGGAATTTTTATATAGTTTAGGGGCCCCTTTTTCTATTTGAGTAGCCAAAATGGAAAAGCACAGAACTAGCTATCTGGGAGACACTGAGCCTTCTGTGGGCTTAGTTGGGGCATAGTTGCAATATGTAAGGCTGTTGAGAGAACAGAGCTTTGCAAACTAAAATACTACATAACTGCAAGATAGATAAATGATAATATCTAGCATTTAAATGGTGCCTTAAGGTTCGCAAAGTGTTTTACAAACATTATCTAATTTTGTCTTCATAGCTTCCCTAAGAGATAAATGTTAGCATTTTCCAGATAAGGAAACTGAGGCAGAGTAGTTGAATGACTTACCTTGTATCAAAATGATGTCTCAAGCAGGAACCCAGGCTTCCTTACTCTAGGTCCAAGTCTACTATACTGCCTAGTGTCTAGATAAATGACTGTTTGAACAATATGTCCAATAAATGTTGATAAATAAATTAATATCAATCCAGAAGGGGCTTCTAATGACTTGCTACTCTAGAGCCATAGAAAAGATTATTTTAACTCAACATGAGAAAAAAACAGCAGACTGGTAATCTTGAAACAATGAGCTACATTAGAAAGTAGTAAATTCACCAGTGGTAAAAAGTGTTCAGTCAGAGATGTCCCATACTGGGTGAAAGGTTAAATTGCTCCAAAGCATATTTCAGCTTGAAGGCTCTATGATTCTAATAAAGATAAGTCAAGATACTTAGACCAAGGGATCAGTGGTATAGTCAATAGACCAAGAATTCAGCATTTAGCATCACTAGTCTCCTGACTATTACTGACAAAATGAAATCTTTTTATCTCTCTGTGCCTGTGTCTACTCCATAAATGAGGATCATCATCATCATCATCTCCCCCAGAGAGGTGAGGAATTAAAAGCAAAAATATATTGAAATTTGAAGCAGTCTTTTAAAAAGCCTCTATTCAAATTAAACCTATTTATAATATTATCATAACAAAAAATGAAGCTTAGTTTTCTAGTATAATTAGTAAATCTCACTGTGGGATTCTCAATTCCTTTAGAAATGGGGTTAAAAAGGAATAACTAACAATATGAGTTAAAATGGCAATTACAAGCCACCAAAAGGAGAATATCTCTGAGGATAAGGATGAATAGGAGAATGTTGTCCAAGGTGTGTCATCCCAGCAGAATACTGCTACTTGAGTCAAACCATAGTTCACTAAAATAAACTTATCCAATAGATTCTATGAAATTTAAGGCAAATCAGTCATCCCAGGATGGGGAACAACAGTTCTAAATAAATTACGTAATACTATGGAAGAAGCAAATTTGAATGTCAGCAAATGACAATTTAAGTGTCAACAAATGATCACTTCTAAGATTCAAAGACTCCAACAGAGAGAGTGTCCTTTTATGTATATCACTTTCCATTACAATTAAAATAGACTTGCATAGCTTTGGGCATAAATGCTCACATTTCATGCACCCCCACTTCCACATTCTGCTGGTACATACTTAGCCTGGCACAAACATTGGATGAACCTTTGACAATTTGGCCTCCCCTAATGAATCAGTAAAAAATGTTTCCAGTAAAAGCCAACTTGTATTTAAAATGCACTCTCCACTTTCTTGTGGCTCTCTGAGGAGCAGTTTATAGAATGGGCCAAAATAAGCATCATCAGTTACCTTAAGAGTAAGTCAACCATATATAGAAAATCATAGAATATTTAACAGCAGGCTCCATTTTGATTAGGACCAATTAACTCAAACATAAAATAGTATTTTATCTTGTGGCATAGTGGAAAGTACACTGGATCTGGAGTCAGAGAAACTGGGTTTTAATTCTGACTCTGACATTTGATACTTATATGCTTAGGCAAATTATTTAACCTGTGTGGGACTCAGTATCCTCATCTATTAAATGCAGAATTTGAACTAGATAAACCCTTAGATTTCCTCTAGCTCTAACTATTTAATACTATATAGCCTATGATTATGCCATCATCTCTTCTTGTAACCAAGGCTGACAATCCATAATTTCAAGGTTCCTGTGGCATTTTAGGTATGCTGAGTTTAACAGGGTCAGTGGCCAATGCCATTAATTTACCCATATTTATTTTTTTTTTCTAATATACAATTATTTCATTACAACTCTTGCAATCGACAAGGCAACAATCATTTATGAAGTGCTCATGATGTGCAAGATCCCTAAGTGCTAAGGATAAAATAAAAGCAAAAAGAAAGATAGCTTTTGTCCTCAAGAAACAGTCTAATGGGGAATGACAACACATAAAAAGTCATTAGAAAACAAAGGCTGGAGAAAAGGGACAGGTATAAATGTACCCATACGGAGGCATGGTATTTAAGTCCAGAAAGTCAGAAGCCAGGAAGGTAACTAAGATTAGCCAACTTGGGCTTTTCCCTAAAAAGAAGATCCTGAACTGGGAGAAGCTCACCAAAGGGAGAGGGGGCTGACATAGCAGTGATGCTCCAGGATGAGAAGACTGCAGGGATGGATTTTGTTCCAAGGCAAGACTACTCATGAGACCTGGTGTTGAAATCTGGAAAATCAAAAGCATGGTCAGAAGCGGAATAAAGGTTGGATAGCCTGGTCCTTCAAAACAGACACCCCTAAAGAAAGTTATCAATAGGAGAAGGAGGCCAGAATATCAAAGAAATGTTTCAAGTTTAGAATGCCAAAGGTATAGATGTATGTTGCTGGGGGAGACTGTCAATAAGGCATGGTGTTGAGTCCAGAAAATCAAAAACTTAACTGAGAAAGGATTCAGTCTGGTACTAGTATTTGAGGACTATTAGAAAGAAGGATAGAATCAAAATCTGTGTGACAGTAATTGTAGACTGTATTTTCTCCTTTTCTATACCAGAAGTGAAAATGCATTCCTTTACACTTGTAGGATCATACAAAGTTATGAAAAACAAAAAGTCTGCTATGAAAATTCCAAATAGATTGCTGATACAGCAACAAAAAAGAACTGGAGTTCTGACCTTATTTTCTTTCTTTCTATCTAGTAATGCTGATCTTAAGAAGATGATCTTTTAGACTTCTTTTAAAGGTGGAGGAATTTAATTGATATTACCTAAAAAGTACTATTTACCATCAGCAGCCTTGAATTCTGTATGCTCTTAAAATAACGTTTTCTATTTATATAAAAACCTAAAGTTTTTGCATATATGTTACATTTCTCTGCATTTCATACACACACAGACACACACTCACACACACACACACACACACACACACATATACACACACAGACACATATAGTTCTTTCCTTTTTTACATATCTTGTGTCAATATGTATTTTTAAGGTTTTGGTACATATTCACTTTCTCAGCTTATATGGTTTGATACATTTATCCATAAATTTTATTCATTATGGCTCAACTGTTGCTGGATAGTTTTATCTTCAATCTCTAACTCAATAATTTTCAAAATTTTCAGAGTTACGACACCTTGTCTTTGGTTTGATTTATTAACATCACTCATAGACCCCTTTCCAAATTCACCTTAAATAAAAGCAAATTACATTTTCATTTTTATGTTTTGGAGAATTGAGATACACCCCCTTGAAATAATTGGAAATACTCTGAAGATACCTCAAAATCAAAACTGAAAATTATTCTTCTGCCTGTAATGCTTTTGTCATATTTGAACTGTCTCAAGGCACAAATGTCCCAGGAACACTTGAAGGGATTTTATTATCCTCTTTTGACTTCTGATTCTCACTCAGAAAAACTGAGAAAATGTATGTCTAGTATCTCCTAGTGTACTGAAAATACTTGCCCCGTTTACAAGCATACAAATTACAATAACACAGAAAAAAATTATAAATAAAGCAGAAAATCTTTCATGAACAGTCATTAATCTAAAAGAAACATATAAATCCTCAGCCACATTCCCTGATAAAATTTCTTTAAAGTAACTCTCCCACTCTTATCCCACCCCCACCCCCAACAAGTCTGATTGATTTGATTTACTAATGACATTTTCAGCTCCATAATACAACTAGCATATTCACTAGTCTCCCTGGCAAAGCAATTAACAATGCCCACTTATCTTTTTATATTATCTTCCTCATCAAAGAGGAAATCCAAATGTTCCAGAATCCCTTTTTTCTTTCTCACCCAGCAGGTTCTTCTTTTCTCCACTGACCAATCCTTCCTAATTACCAACCCATCCTGGCATTTTATCTACCTTGGGTAAGCCACATTTATTTTCCCCACTTATTCAACAGAAGCAGGGGAAAAGGAAAAATATTTCATTACTTAACACAAAAATATCATTATCAGTTACTCAGAATCATGAAGATGAAGGTTCAAATCCCATTTCAAATACTTATTAGAGCCATATCCTTAGCTTCTCTTCACCCATTATTTACTTGTAAAATTAGGAGATTAAATGATATTTAAACTCTAAATCTGTGATGTGACAGTCCTATTATGCTCTGAGCCAATTTCCTCGTTTATCAACAAGTGGAGTAAATTAGATAGCCCAAACTACACTACAGACAAGTAAAATATAAAGTCTTCCTTCAGGACCACTCAGCTCCCAATAACCACAACAGGCAACTCTCTGGGGACAAGGGGACAAAAACCAAGAGAGAAAATGTTCTGGGAATGAAATGAGGAAGACACAGAGAAAGAAAGAGAATGAGCCAGAATTTTTAAAGTTTATACCTCTGAAGAAGAAATAAAGCACTTTAGCAAAAGTCATAAAGATCAGCAAAGAATTATTATGGATTGGTAATAGGAAAACACTGAATTGTATAATTCCTGAGATTCCTCTCCAATGTGACTTTTAAGACTGAATATCAAGGTCTTTTTCAGCTCTACAATTCCAATTCTCTTAATCTTCTGTGATTCAACTTTATTAATCTAAAATTCCTCAAAAGTCCAGTCTTTATTTTTACCATTTTTCCATTATTATTGTGCATTAAAATTTTCTGTTATATGTATAGTCTCTTCTATTTAGCTTTTAGAAAATTCTGAATAAAAAAGAGCATGCCCTGCAAATATACATTTGAATAAACAGTGTGTCTCTAAGTGTTATATTAGAAATTCCATTGGTGCTGCATTAAAATTAAATGTACATCTTATATTTAATATTTTCCTCTTCTAGCTAAAGGCTCCCTTTAAGCTTTTCAAATTCATCCAATTGTATTTTGTTCATTTTCCCTTTTTTATGATCTCCAGGAACTGTTAATAAATTTTTAAGGGATTGCATCAGATTAAATAAAAGAATGGGTGCATTCATTTATGTTTTAATGTGCACAACCCATGCTTTTCTTCTTGGCTAACTAGTGAGCATTTCTTCTAAAGTGGAGGCTGTGAAATGAGACTTGACTGTTTCTATGTAAGAGAGTAAAGATTTGACATATCTGAGGTTAAAAGACAACCAAGAAAAACATGTAGGGCATTCTCACACACTTCTTGTAAATAACGCATGGCTCCTAGAGAAATGCATTAACAATTTTTTATGTGCAATGAATCCTTATCTTTATTGCAATTAATGCCATACAACCTTTCTGATTATCCTTTTATTACCTCCCCATTTTCAGGAGATTTTTTGATTACTTGATTACAATCAACTTTCTTCAATTTATTTTACATTTCTCAAAGTCTGCTAGCCTAAAGACTAATCCTTTTGAGCAGTAACTTTTCATACAAATCCTCAAGTGATTTCAAATCTGATGATATGATTACTAGACCCTAGTCACCAACTTCCATCTTATTTATCATACTTGGTTCATTTCCTAAGACTAAAGGCCTGATTCATTAAAAATTATATGCCCCATTTAAGCAGGTTTTCTGCATACTTTACTCAGGAAAAAATGTTGAATGCATTTTTTTTCACATAAAGTATGTTTTTTTTCTGATTTATCAACCTTTATTCCCATCATATTACAAGATACCTCTCTCTCTCACACCTTAGTGGTACATAATTCCTGAAAAGGGTAAAGTTAGGTGATTCAAGACATCTACTCAAACTCAAAGCAAAAATGACATCTACAAGGGAAAATAATAAAAATAATTTATCATTTTAAAAATACCAAATTAAAAACTTTATTGAAGTTTTATACAGATGCAAATAGGTTTTGTTTTATGGTTTTAAATGGTTGACTCAAACTATTTGAAGATAATCAATAGTTTGAGTGGATTCATATACATTTCTTCTTTTGGAAATTTTCTACGTATATAATCACAGTCTATAATAATCTCATAAAAAATAAATTGAGGTGATTTAACTAAGAAAACACTTAAAGGGGATTTATTTAAGATAGCAAGAGTTTCTTAGCAAAGAATAGTGACTTACTATCTCTTCACATACAAAAATCTATCCACATTTCTAGTTTTCATGGCATGTAGATTTGAATAAATATAGAAGATATCAATAAAGACATAGATATACTACCCTTCTTATTTATAATTGACCTTGGAATTGTTTTCCACTAATATATTATATACATGGGGCATATTTCAGCTATAATGTAAACATGTATATATGTATGTTTATGTGTGTACATATATACATGTATGTATATATATATATATAAATATATACATATATATATATATATATATATATCACCTACAAACCAGGGAGAAGAGGGTGTCCTCTCCCACAAAGAGGTCTTGTGTCCAAATTCAAGTAGACCATGTTAAATCCTCAGTGAAATATGACCCCCAAAGAGACCAGATCATGCTTTTTTTCCCTTCCTCTTTAGCTCATTCATCCTCACACCATGGAAAATGACTCAAATAAATCTTAGATATGGCTCATTACTAAAGTCTTCTCAATAGGGATAAACAGGGTCCATTTAGAAGAACTAGTCAATGTATTAATTGGTAGATATCAGATATAGAACAGTGATTTATTTCCTCCATCACAGAAGAAAATTTTTAGAATACAAAAGACATAAACATTTATGAATTCATATTCCAACCATGAAACTCTTATTGGGACTGCTGAGCAGATATCTCATAGTCACCTTAAATTTTTGCCATTCAACCTGCTTGCTAAGTCTTGATTTCCTGTAAGTCAGTACAAGGTCTTCCCATCCAGTAATAATCAACACCCAGCATCTCAAACATACAAGGTTACTACCAGGGCTAGAAACAGCCACCTCTCAGAATTATTGTTTGGTAACTTGTGCTCCTAGAAAGAAACACAAATAAGAAGCATTCAGGAACTGGATTCTTGCCTCAAGCTCAACTAAGCAACCACATGTTCTCAGTAACAAATTAAGGAATTCATTCTCCCTATCTTTATTAAAAGTCCAAAATAGAGATGATTTTGCTCCTTACAAACAGTCTCCCTTTATGAGAAAGACCAGGAACCATTTCTCCTCATTCATTACCCACAGAGTGAGGCTCTCTTCCTATCTCAGTTACCAAACTTCTTTAGCACAGATCCCCAACAGAGAAAGCAAGGGATTACTTTTGGCATCTGGTCACACATGCCCTTTATTAAAGGGCACAGGTGTATGGACAAATCACAAATGGCCACTTGATTCTGGGTCTCTGACTCATCCATGAGATAGAAGGTTGGGAGAACAAGTACTTTTCATACTGATAAGTGTTAAAGACACTTCAGGCATGTATTTAAAGTTGAATATTCCTTTTAATTCTTCTGTTCAGTATCTCTCAGACTCATTTCTTCCTCTAGAATGTCATGGTCACCATCTTAGTCTAAGGCCTCAAAATCAAATGTTTAAATTGTCATGCATGCTTATGGAAATATGATATAACAGAAAAAGATTTTAGTCATGGATTGTAGTATTATCAGACATGAATTCTTAATCACCTAACTTGAGTTTCATTTTCTTCATCATTAAAATTTCACAGAATGCTTGTGAGAATTAAATAAGTTAATAGATGTAAAAACACTTTGTCCCCCAAATTTTTTTTAAATTAAACATATGTAAACTTTGATTATTACCATAGTAGCCTCCTATCTAACCTCCCTAATGGCAGTCTATACTTAATACTTGGAGATTAGAGATTCCAGTCTCCAGTGCTTAGCTTATAATAGGCAGTTAATAAAAGTTTATTGAAGCAAATTGATTATATAGTACTACCAAATTAATATTCTCAAAACATTAGTTTCATTACATCATTCCCTTCCTCAAGAGTCTATAATGGTTCCTTTTAGAAAGATTACAGTTTAGAGCAAAAAGGGGCCTTAAAGATCATCTAATCCCTACCTTCTTAAACTGTGGGTCATGACCCCATATGGGGTCTTATAACTAAATGTGGGTGTTGTGAAATTATGATTTATTATCAGCAAATGTTTGATTTATAAATCTAATTCATATACTTATAAACCTGGGGTCACTTAAAATTTTTTCAGGCAAAAAGAAGTTACAAGTGGAATATGTTCAAGAAACCCTTAATTCTAATCCAACCTGCTCATTTTAGTGATGAAAAAATGAGGTTTAGTAAGGCAAAATTACTTGTTCATGAACATGTGTATGATAAGTAACTAAGCTGGAATTCAAACCTATATCTTTGATCTCACAATCCAGAATACTTTTGACAATATCACTGAAGACATGTCTGACCATGCATCAATCACATGGTAAAGATAAAATAAAATAGGTGGAAAATATCAATGGAATTCTGATATTCTAAAGATACAAAAAATAAGAGAAAGATATCGACCATGTTGAATACATCCAGCATCAAAAATTGTTAAAACCTGAGTTTTCACAGAATGAGAAGGCATGGAATGGTTTCAATCTACATCAGTAAAGAGAGTACACTCACCAATTATTGGCCAAAGTATTCTAAAGTAATCATTTAAAGCTTTCTTCTGAGAACCTCCCTTACCAAGAAGACATTATTTGTGTTTTCTACTTCAGGACCTTCATTCTGTTCTTTATGACCACAGGTTATAAAAACCAACAAGTGTCCCCAATCAACACAAGATTTATATAACTCCTCTACATATTAAAATAAATAGAAATAATAAGCCATAAGTAGCAAATCATTCAACTGAAATCATAAGAACCAGATGCTATTATTTATTGTACACCAGAATACCACAGACCAATATTGACAGTGCTTTAATGAGTGAAAACCTTAAGTGGCAAGAATTGCTAAGCCCCATTAACAAGTCATGGAAATTCTTCTAAAGACAACTATTTCAAATCAGTAGACATATACTGGCCTTAAAAAATATTCAAAAATTAAGTTCTGGAACAATATATAAGTGGTTCGTATTTTACTATTACTTTTCTTAGTCTCTAAATCCTATTTTCCCCATATCACATTTCCATTCCCATGTTAGTCCCATTATGGACTTGGATCTTTTCAACAATGAGGTGATTCGAGCCAATTTCAATAGACGTGATAGAGAGAGCCATCTGCATTCAGAAAGAGGACTATGGGAACTGAATATGGATCACAACATAGTATTTTCATGTTTTTTTGTTATTTGCTTGCTTTTTTTTTCTCTTTCTTCCTTTTTGATCTGATTTTCCTGTGCAGCATGATAAATATGGAAATTTGTTTAGAAAAATTGCACATTTGATCTATATTGGATTGCTTTCTGTCTAGGGGAAGGGGTGGGAGGGAAAGGAGGAAAATGGAACACAAAGTTTTGCAATGGTGAATGTTGAAAACTGTCTTTGCATGTATTTTGAAAATAAAAAGGTATTACTAAAAAAATGTTTAAATATAGTCCCATTCTATTTTTCCATACTCCTTTAATGATTTCCTTATATACAAATTTCTTGTAGAATTTTTTCCCCAAAACTAATTATTTCTCCAATTTCCCTATTTCCAATTAAAGATGTCACAAAATTTTCTTCAATGGAAACCTGAAAGTCATTTTTGGATTCTCCCTCACTCTTCCTTGTCCTTATTAAATTAATTAATTAATCTTTTTCTTTAACCCCCTATAATTCCTCTCTCATCTCTCCCCTCCTTTCTATTTCCAATGCCAAGAATCTTGTTCTAGTTGTCATTGCACTGAATTGTGCTACTGCAATATCCTCTTATTTGGTTTCTCTATCTTTTCATTTATTTCCTCCTTTTAAGACAATGGTTCTCAATCTGTTTTGTGTGTCACAGATCCTTTTGGCAATATAGTAAAGTTTTCACACCCCCTTCTCAGAGAAATATCTTAAATGCATAAAATAAAACGCATAAGATTACAAAGGAAACCAATTATATTGAAGTACAGTTATCAAAATATTTTCTAAAAAAGTTCACTGGGGCAGCTAGGTGGCCCAGTGGATAGAGCATCAGTCCTGATGTCAAGAGGACCTGAGTTCAAATCTGACCTCAGACACTTAACACTGCCTAGCTGTGGGACCCTGGGCAGGTTACTTAACCCCAGTTGTTTCAGAAAAAATAAATAAATAAAACAATAAACAAATAAAACAAAAATAAAACAATTTCACAGATTCCAAGTTAGGAATACCAAAATATAAGCTATACAACATATAACTGCCATGTTTCATGGTTCCAATTATATCATTACCCTGCCTAAAAGTCTCCATTGACTGCCCATGACCAGATAAATTAAGTCCAAATAAAGGCCATACTTCATTTCTAAAATATATAGTTAATTGACTCAAATTTATATGAATATAAGGCATTCTCCAATTGATAAATGGTCAAAGAATATGAACGGACAATTTTCAGATAAAGAAATTAAAAGCAGTTCTAGTCATATGAAAAAATGGTCTAAATGACTATTGATCAGAGAAATGTGGATTAAGACAACTCTGGAATACTACTACACACCTCTCAAATTGGCTAAGATGACAGGAAAAGATAATGATAAATGTTGGAGAAGATGTGGGAAAACTGGGACACTAATACATTGTTGGTGAAATTGTAAACTGACCCCACCTTTTTGGAAAGCAATATGGAACTATGCCCAAAAGGCTATCAAACTCTGATCCAGCAGTGTCTCTAATGGACCTGTATCCCAAAGAGATCATAAAAAGGGAAAAGGATCCATATGTGCAAAACTGTATGTAGCAGTCCTTTTTGTAATGGCAAGGAACTGGAAAATGAGTGGATGCCCATCAGTTAGAGAATGGCTGAATAAGTTATGGTATGTGAATATTATGGAATATTGTTGTTCTATAGGAAAATATCAACAGGATTGTAATGTCTAGGCTAGCTTTCTGAAGGATCTCTGGACGGGCCTTCATCTTTAGGGGGAGAAGTGATGAAGGCAGGAGAACCACCACGAGGCTGGTCAAAGATGGAGTCTGGAGTCTTCTCTTGTGTCTGTGTCTGAGATTCTCGGTTCCCAGTACTCTCAGCCCTTAAATACCTCAATTTTCATCACTACAGCAACTAAAGAACCATTATCCCATCAATCACACTGAGTGATTGTATAGCTTAATTAATAAGCACCATGCTGTCCTTGATTCAAGTATACCTTTCCAGAGTTCTGGCCCTCTATATCTCCTGCTTTCTTTTGTTTTAGAACACAGGTGGTCATGCTCTCCCTCACTTCTCAAGAAGAGAGATGAGAACACCAAAAGGAAATGGGGAATCAAACCAGATATTGGTAGCAGGTTTCCTCTAGGCTGAAGGGTCTTACTTGAAACAGGTATACATAAATCTATCACCATGGGAAGTATTATACAAGCACGTAGTAATATAACACAGGCTAGTAGTGATGTAACAAACAATATGAATCAACATGAAGAATTATACATGTCTCTAAGCCCTAGAAGGAGGGTCTATAAATAACATTCACACATACACCTCCTTCAGCAGCCAAGAGATAGTCCAAAACCAATCTATTATCCATTACTTCATGTCTCAGGGAATCCAATGATTCCTGAGGGTTTTGAAGTCCTGCATCAGTCTCATCAATAATTTTTTATGTTCATGAGTCAGTTGCCATAACTACCATGCCCTTTCAGTGGTGAGCACAGTCAACGATGGAACCACTCTCCTTCATTTCAAGGATCTGCTCCGTCTCTCTCCAATGGAAAAGGCGAATACAGCTCATTGACACCCATCTGATTCCTTCTCCATCTGTAGAGATGCAAGCAAACCCTCTGCCCCAAGCAGTTAGCCTATCTGGTCCCTTCCATTCACCACTTCTGGGTCTTTCCACATCACCTGAAGATTATCTAAAGATAGTGGAGCTGCTCACATTGGACACTGCCCTTCCGGTGGGTTATAAAACCTGACTGCTGAAGCCAGTGCATCTTTGTCAAAATCAAAACATTAATAGTATAAAGAGCTAAATTTAAAAATTATCTAGGGTTACCTGTGGTTCCCTCTTTCTTTTGTTTTTGGAGGAGCATCTTCATGTCTCTGTTTCTCCTCTCTATTATTGCTTGTCCTTGGGGATTAAAAAGTATGCCAGGGGTATGTAAAATCTTATACTGTGCACAAAAGTGTGCAAAAATGTTTAGAAGTATATGCAGTATTTAACATGTATTGGTCTACCTGTCATGGGGGATAAGGGGGGAAGGAAGGGAAAAATTGGAACAAAAGGTTTTGCAATTGTCAATGCTGAAAAATTACTCATACATATAGCTTCTAAATAAAAAGCTATAATAAATATATATATGCATATCTATTATCTGTTTTTATTGCTTGTGGCACACCCATAATTCCAAATGCTTGTAAAAGGAATTCAGTGACCACTCTGGCTGTCTCTTTTGCTGCTGGTATTGCAAAAATGAATCCTGAAAAGGTGTCTACTACAACATGGATAAAAGACAGAGGACCAAAAGATTTATAATGGGTTGCATCCATTTGCCAAATTTCATTGGGTCTCAAACCATAAGGATTCTTCCCTGGAAGCAGTGTAGGAGTGTGGAAAGGAAGGGAAGCAGTACAGGCTTTTACTATGCTCCTAACTTCCTCTCTTGTTATTCCAAATTGTAAACGTAAAGCTCGAGCAGCCTGCTGATATTTAGAATGAGATTCTTGGGCTACCTGAAATAAAGGAGTACTGGCTAACATGGTTAGCTATCTGATTTTGAATTTTCAACAAAAATTGGATCTGGAAGTTCACTATGTGAGTGGGCATGCAAGATATAAATCTTACCTGGATGCTTTCTCACTTGCTCTTGAAGTTCCTTAAAGAGCTGATATATATATATATAGATATATAGATAGATAGATAGATAGATAGATAGATATTAGAGGCTACAAATTTTATTTGGGCAGTGGCAATTCTTCGTACTACACCTATTGAATAGGCTGAGTCAGATATTATATTTATATCTCCTGGATAATAAGTAAGAGCTAGAATGATTGCATACAATTCATTCTGCTGAGTGGACTGAAAAGGAGTTCTGACTACTCTCTTTATAGTTAAATCATGAGAGTATACAGCACAAATATTATTTTTGGATACACCTGTAAAGTTAATTGGTCCTTTTAAAGGAATCTTAGAAACTTTTTCTTCAAAAATCCATTGCCAATTATGTAATAGTTGGGTTATCTTTAATGGAGACCCGTGTGTAAGATTTGGAGCTGTGGCCAATAAAATTTGCCACTTTGGGATGGTTTCACAGTATACATTAATTTGTGCATTGGTATAAAAGGTGTATAATCTTATCAGGTCCTATCCCAGATAAGTTGTTCTACTCACTTAAAGGTCTTTAATAAAATTCTAGCCACAAGCACTGGGTAAGGAGTAAGGCTTTGTTCTGGTTGTGCTGGGAGCTTCACCCACTCTGTCACACTGTCTCATTGATGAAGGACTGCTGTGGGTGCCTCTCTTATAGCAAAAACTGATATTTCCAAGAATTTTTGAGTGACTCTTTCAACCACATTGGATAAAGCCAGTTTAACTTCTCTCAAAGCCTCCTGAGCTTCCTTTGTAAGCTGGTGTGAATTTAAAGCAGTGTCTCCCCTTAAAATGTCATATAATGTTTGCAATTGATAGTCCAGCCTAATACTGGACACATCTATTGAATATCTCCTATCAATTTCTGAAAGTCATTTAAGGTGCTCAACTTCTCTATTCGTAAAGAAAGTTTTTGTACTGTAAGCACCTTAGGGTATACTTCATATCCTAAATATTGAAAAGGAGCGTGCCTTTGAATTTTTTCTGGAGCTATGTGCAATTTGTAGTTCCTTAATGTTTCTATGGTCTTTTGTAGACATGCTTCTAACATTTGCTCCTCAGGTGCACACCCCAAGATATCATCCATGTAATGTAACAACATAACTTTTCTTACTGGAATAAGAGCAGCAGCAACATACATTTGACACATAGTAGGGCTATTTTTCATTCCCTATGGCAAAATTGTCCATTCATATCTTTTATAAGGCTCAGCTAAGTTAACGCTGGGTACTGAAAAGGCAAATCTTTTCATATCCTCCTTATCTAGAGGGATAGAATAGAAACAATCTTTAATGTCTATAACCCAAAGATGCCATTCTCTAGGCAATTGAGTAGGAGATGGAAGTCCAGAAAGAAGTTCCCATAGTTTCCATCTGTTCATTTACTTTTCTTAAATCAGTCAACATCCTCCATTTTCCAGATTTCTTTTTTATAACAAATACAGGGGAATTCCAAGGACTTAGAGAAGATTGTAAGTGTCCTTGGTTGTAATGAGCTGAGGCTCGAGTTGATGCACTGAGGTCCCAAGCACATGAGGCTAAATAGTAATTGGACTATACTCTATTAATATACATGATTGGATAAAGAATGGCCCCCACCCACTCTCTGTGCAAATCCTGATGTGTTGTATAGGAAATGACGATTTTGGTGGGTGGAGGCAGAGAGAGAGACAAGAAGAGAAGCAGGGAGAGATTGGGCCTGGGTTCCATGCTTGTAGCTGCTGGTCCTGTGGCTGTTGGTCTAGCTAGCTTCTTGACTCAGCTGCACACATTGCTATTGCCCATTCTCTTCTACCTCTGATCTTTCTTCACTGAGAATAAATACAGACGATTTTTTCCTAACCTGAATTCCTGACTCCGGCTGATTTTAAAATACGCGATCTTCACACTTGGTCAAGTTGCTCCTGTACTAATAAGGCCTGAATTTTATCACCAGCTAAGGGACTCTGTTCTATCCACACTGATGTATCAGTTTTCCATTGAATGGGAACAGGTAGGAGTACAGGCAAGGCTTCAACAGCAGCCCTGCCTAAAAAACCAAAGTACTTATTTGTAATCCTAACTGTTATAAAATGTCTCTTCCCCACAGATTGATGAGGATTTTTTCAACTATAAAAGGAGTAAAAACTCCCATTTCACCTTCAAATGTCTATCTGAAAGGGGCAGCACTAACTTCAACTGCTATTGATCCTCCTACACCAGACATATAAGTGTCTGCCTTAATCTTTGGCCAATGACTGGGCCAGCTGGCACCTCTAATGACTGTATGATCTGCACCCGTGTCTACCAACCCTTCCAGTGGTATACCATTTACATAGATAGTGAGAAGAGGATGGTCATCTGTGACAGCTGCAGTCCAGAATATTGCTGGATTCTGTTGTTTGGAGTCAAAATCTGGGCAAAATTGAGGGAGGATGGTCAGGAGATGGGGAATGCCATAAGGGTCCCTGCTGGAGTGTGAAAGTGAAAAGCACTACACCCCTTAAATTCATCAGCACTATACTTAACTTTTCTTGTCCAACTCTCTGTGCTTTTCAGCTGCTTTGTCAGTACCATTTCCCTCCTGCTCTTTCTCCTCACACTTCCTTGTCTAGCTATCCACATTAAAACTTTTCCTTTTTTTTTTTTTAGAATTTGTGGGATTCTTTAAAGCCAATTGTAAGATACTGTACATATGGAATGTTTCCTTAGGAATTAAATCAGGACCCATACCTTTGTAATATTCAATTAGTTGCTCTTCCACTATTTCCCACATATCTATCTAATTTTCCCACATATTTCCCATATATATCTAATTTTTCTTCTTTAGAGAGCCAAGGAGATGTACACTCTAATATATTTAAGAGCCCAGTGATTGGTTTCAAAGTTACCAAGAAACCTTGCTTCTCTATTAACCTAATTATGCATTGTACACACTCCCCTTGGGGCAGGGGAGGCTCTTTTCTTAGTATTTGCCCGATTTCAGCAGAAAATTAAAGTGACTCGTTTAGTCTTTACCAAAGTTTCCTGCTTGTCTATTTTTATACTCACCCTTATTTCCAGGTCACAGGGACTTCTCCACTGAACTCATGATAGGGTCAGTTGAATGGCCGAGTGTAGGTCCTTATGTCCAGAGCCTCAAAATGTAGTGTGCTTCTTTCAGTGTCCCATGTTTAGGGCGCCAAAATATAATGTCTGGACTAGCTTTCTGGAGGATGTCTGGACGGTCCTTGGTCTTTAGGTGGAGAAGTGATGAAGGCAGGAGAAGAGAGCCACCACAAGGCTGGTCAAAGATGGAGTCCGAAGTCTGGCGTCTGGAGACTTTCAATTCCCAGTCTCTCATCCCTTAAATACCTCAATACGATTACATCACTATAGCAACTGAGTATGTGCCAACTGTTAACTAGAGAACCATTATCCCATCAATCACAGCAAGTAGGTGTCAATTATACCTTTCCAGAGTTCCAATCCTTTACACAAAATGATTTCAAAAAGGCCTGAACAGACTTACATGAACTGATGCCAAATGAAGTGAGTAGAACCAAGAGAACATTGTACACAGCAACTGTAAGATTAGGAGATTATCAATTCTGATGGACTTGGCTCTTTTCAATAGTGAGGTGATTCAGACCTGTTCCAACAGATTTGTGATAGAAAAGAGCCATCTGCATCCAGAAAGAGGATTATGGGGACTGAATGTGCATAACAACATAGTATTTTCATCTTTTTGTTGTTATTTGCTTACTTTTTATTTTCTTTCGCATTTTTTTGCTTTTGATTTGATTTTTCTTGTGCAGCATGATAATTGTGGAAATATATATAAGAAAAATTGCAGATGTTTAACATGTATTGGATTACTTGCTGTCTGAGGAAGTGAGTGGGGAGAATGGAGAAAAAAAAATGGAACACAAGGTTTTGCAAGGGTAATATTGAAAACTATGCACATATTTTGAAAATAAAAAGCTTAAAAAATAAAAAAATAAAGGCCATACTGCTTAGCTTATCCATAAAAGTATTCCATGCTCTGGCCCCAAAAAACCTTTACAACCTTTTACAACTTACAATATTCTCACTATTCCTCCTATGCTTTAAGCAAACTAATTTGCACATTTACTTTCTCCTGTGCCTTCGCTATTTCACCACCTGAAAATACTCTCTTTGCCTCCTTCTTTCATTCTTATCATTTTTACCTATCAAAAAAAAAATCATACCCTTCTTTCATAAAATAGATAAAATAACATTCTCTTCTGGAAAGATATTGTTTCCTTCTTTCCATGACACTGCTCTCTTTTGGTCCTCTCCCTATTAGTTTGACTGCTGCTTTTCAGGCTTCTCTCTTGAATCCTCATTCATTCCTTTCCCTTTTAACAGAGGTGGTACTCACTTCTTTTCTTCTTCCTCCACACTTCTGTGATCTGATAATTAACTCCTATAAATTCAAGTCATCTCCATGACAATAACAGATAGATAGATAGATAGACAGACACACAGACAGATAAATAGATAGAGAAATGGAGAGAGATAGAGAGACAAAATATATTTGTATATATCTAGCTTCTAACTTACTCCTAAGCTCTGGTACCTCATTCATATTTATATACCTGTTGCATATTTCCTATCAGCATCACAAACTCAAATGTCCAAAGTGGAACTCATTTCTTTCCCCTACTAAACTTGCCTCTCTTCCAAATTTCCCTATTTATATTTTAAGCTCATAATAAATATTCCTTTCTTAGAGCTATTTCCACAGAAATTCTGTTATGAAGGGATAATAAACCTTTGGCCACATTCTCATGGTGGGGGGGGAGGGTAGAAGATATTTGATTCTTTACTATGTATGAATACACTCAAATATCAATCTTAGCAAGAATTTAATTCAATATTTAAGGCAACTAAGTAGTAGCCTACTAAGTAGGCTTGAAGACTTAAATTCTAAACAGCCTCAAACACTTGCTATGTGACCTTGAGCAAGTTCATCCAAACTCTGCCTCAGTTTTCTTATCTATAAAATAGGGATAATAACAGATTCTATCTCTCAGGATTGTAATGATTAATGAGAAAATAACTGTAAAGTACTTAACACAGTACCTGGCACATAGTGATATATAAATGTTATTTAATATTGTCACTATTGTTGTTGCTTTAAAAAAAAAAGGAAAAATTTATCTTAAGTAGCTTCAATCTCTGAGGATATCAGGGTCCAATTTTAAAAGGAAAGTTAATTTTTTAAAAAGCTCAAATTGTTGCTTTTGAGAGACTTTTTTTTGTTCTTTTTTGTAAAGGAATGATTTTCTCGTAGATCATGATTACAAAACTAATAAATTCCTACACAGTTTCTCACATAGACTCTACATCATTTCATAATCCTTCTTTAATAGAAATTAAGTCATTAGCTATACACCCAGAATTGATAAACAAATTCTTTTGGTCATCCATCATCTCTAAAGATTAAATTTTGAAGGATGCAGAGCCCTGGATATTGGAGAAATAAGTTCTTAGGGCCAGGTGTATTTAAATGATTTAAAGAACTGTTTTTAAAGTAGCTAATCAAACATTTAACTAACTGATGTCTAGACAGAGTAGGATAAAGTCTCATAAAGTTTCTGATCCCTCAGATTTGTTTCATGACTAGCTGAGGTTGATTTCCAGCTGAACCAAGGAATTTCCTTTCTTCTTAAAATTAATCTTCACTTACCCCATCATCAAACACCCCAAAGAGGCTTTAAAAAATCTGAGGGATATAAGAGCATCAAAACTGATATTTTTAATAAACTGAAAAGAAGTAACCCTAATAATCACCTTCCTAGGCCCCTCGATTGGCAATATCAGAGTCATCCTTGATTCTTTTCCTTTTGTTTTATATATATTTCCTAACAGTTGCCAGTTCTTATCAGTTCAATCTGCTCATACCTGCACTCATTCTATTCTGTCAGTTCATTCAAACACTATATAAATCCAGGCCCTCTTCACCTATTGCTTAGACTACATAATAAGCTTCTAATTGGTGTCATTTTTATTAGTCTCTCTCCTCCCCAAATAATCCTCAACCCAGTTGTCACAATCCTTTCTGAAAGGCACAGCTCTGATCATTTCACAATTTAAATAAAATATCTTCATCACTTCCCCAATGGTGTTATACTCAACATTTAAGATCCTCCCTTATATGGGTTCAATCCACATTTCTATATTACTTACCTTCACAAATATTACATAACAGTCAAACTGGACTGCTAACTATTCTCCAAACCTAACATTCTCACTCCCAACTCCATCTAGTAACACCAGTTGTTGTCTGTGTGAAAAACACTCCTTCATCTCTGTCTTTCAGAATCTTAGTTTTACTTCAAAGCCAAATCTTGATGTTATCTTCATAAAGCCTTTACTGGTCTTTCAAGTACTTGGTGCTCTCTATTTCCTCAATTTATCCTGCATTTATCTTGACTGTGTTCATATTGTTCCCCTTCCCAGTAGAATGAGAGTTCCTTAAAGATGAGGACTATCTTGATCTTGCCTTTGTATGCCCAACTCAGTGCCTTAATTATAGTAGGTATTTAAGGTATATTAGTTGAATTAAAATGATTTGAAATGAAATGGACAAAATTGAAGACTTGCCTGATTTTTCAATCAAACACGATATCTTCCTTCTATGGATCTCCAAAGAATTTTCATTAAATTTTTCAATCATAGAATTTCAGAACTGGAAAAGAGGGTAAAAAGTCAAGTTTTCCATTTTACAGATCAGATCTTACAACCTTCCTTGGACTACACAGTGATAGAACCAAGAACCAGTCTAGTGCTGTTATCATTTTTTTTCATTTTTTGCCTGATACTCTAAATACTTATCTAAATGCTTTGCCATCTCCAACTTGATTGCAAGTCAAGTCCTATGAAAACAAAAACTACATATTGTTCATCTTTATATTCCTCACCTCATTTGGGACAATGCTTTGCAAAAAAAATATTTAGTAAACCAATTAGAAAAAAAAACTTTTAAAAATGTGTTCTTTATGTCAACAGTTGTTTTACTTAATATGTTTTTCTTAATCTATTTGCAACCACAAACAATATACATTCATAATAGTATTTCATCATGGAGAAATTATTCATAATCTATGTTCACAATACAGTTTTATCCCACTTCTTTTTATTGATACTATTAAAATTTTCAAAATTTTATTCAATGTAAAACTCATTTGGTAAGTTTTCTAAAAAGTTATTATAGAATAAGAGTTAGTTATATCTAAAATCTTAAGGGTTTCAGGATTTTCATATTATATTAATGAAATGACATTGTGTCAGTGAAGAAATGGATAATAGTATGGTCACAGTTGCCACATCCTGAGTGTAACACCTGAAAAATCTCCTGTTATCAGAGAAAAGTTAGAACCAGGAAGATGAAGGCATCAACATAAGAAGAGTAAACAAGTCAAATCTCATCAGCAGATCTTTCTTTAGCAGGTAGAGTGAAATTGATGAATCCAGAGACAAAGTTTATGTGCATTAACTTGAGAACATCTGTTGAATACAAAATTGGAAGAAAAGAACATAGAAAAATTCTATTCAGTTTTTTGGCAAGCATAACCTAGCACAGCTATCTCAAAATTTAGACCATATCTAATTTGCATCAAATGAAATTTGCAATCATTAAATGTCATTTAATAAAGGGTCCTAATTCCTTTTTCCTTTCTAGTCTTGATATTCCTGTTTCTGCAACTTTTAATCATAAGCTATATTTTTTTTTACATTTTAGATTTAAAAGGGAACTCAGTCTAGCACTTCCTAAAGAATAAATTCCCTTCACAGCATTGAAAATCCAATTTTTAAAAATATTAAATGTATATTTTATACAAAGCACTATCCTAAGCACTGCTAAGGATGTAATTAGGGAACTGCTATGGATGGGGAGTGAAGTTCAAGAGAAAGACAAGGGCTGAAAAAAGAACTAGAATCTATGGGGGAGCTTTAGATTGTATCTTAGACAACTGGGGAATGGCTAAACAAATTTAGTATAGAAACACAAAATGGAATATGACAATATATTAGAATATTATTATTCCATAAAAAATGACAAAGTATAGTTTAGAGAATTTATAAAAATATAGCAACATTGTAAATAAAAACAATTTTGAATTCTGATTAATGCAATGATCATTCACATCTCCCAAAGCCCTCTGAAGAAGTATATTATTCATCAAAAAGTGATGGACACAATGTATAGAAGGAAATATACATTTTAATATGATCATCATGTGGATTAATTTTAGATAACTATGCTAACTTGTTATAAAGTTTATTGGGTTTTTTTTCCTTTCAATTGATGGGGAGGAGAGTCAGGGAATGAAGAGAAAAGGGATTTTAAAAAAGAGGTACATTGAAACCTTTTTAGGACAGAAGAACACAGAAGATAATAAAGAAGCATAAAAAAACAGGACAGTTTTGAAAGTGAGCTTTAGAAGTTTTACACTTTTTAAAAATAGGCAGTATGAATTGCATGGTTTCATAGAGTACTTGTTTAGTGTTTTACTTTGCTTATGGAAATTATCTTTTTCAGTGTTTGAGTTCAAAATACAAAAAAAAATAAAAATTAAATCAATAATAAATAAATGAAAGAAGCATACGATTAGAGATAATAGCCAAAACCAAGCTCATCAAAGTCAAAAGTATAAACAGAGAAGTCCCAGAAGCTTTTAATCTTGGGCCCATGGATACAATTCAGGGAATCTGTGAAGTTGAATGGGGAAAGTATTTTGAAAACTATATTTCAATATAATTCATTTTCATTGTAATCTGTATTTTTCTGTATACATTTAAAAACATTGTTCTGAGTCTATATCCCAAGGAAATCATAAAAAAGGGGAAAGATCCACATGTGCAAAAATATTTCTGGAAAGATTTAACAAACTGATGCTGAGAGAAACAGAACCACAAATGCATTGTACACAATAACAGCAAAAATGTGCGACAATCAAGTATGAAAGACTTGGATCTTCTCAGCAGTTCAGTGATCCAAAGCAATCCCAATAGACTTTAGACAGAAGAATGTAAGAAGAATG
Source organism: Sarcophilus harrisii (assembly GCF_902635505.1). Lineage (NCBI taxonomy): Eukaryota > Metazoa > Chordata > Mammalia > Dasyuromorphia > Dasyuridae > Sarcophilus > Sarcophilus harrisii. The sequence continues at coordinate 419,663,987 of NC_045428.1, read as the reverse complement.
ATAATAAAATATTCACTGTAGCCCAAGATGAACCTTCAATCAAGACAGAGAATAAAGAGAAACTGATTCTGAACAACTAAACAACACTCAAAGACTACCTTTGTTTTTAATTATTTATGTTCTAGGTTCCCATATAACTATAGTGTTTTCCTAACGTATCTAATCTCTTTTAAAACTGATTAGGCTTCATTGACAATATAGAATGTATAACAGAAAGAAACTTTAGCAACAATTTAATCCAATTCACTTATTTTACAAAAAAAGAACCCCAAAATTAAGATAACTTGGCTCAGCTCACACATAAACTGAGTGAGCTACAACAAAAACAAGACTAGAAGCTAGGTGTCCCAAATGTAAATCTTTAAATGGCACAACATGAACTTTTAAGTATTGCCCAATTCTTAAAGGCAATCAGGAAATGAATACATAAGGGAGAACAGATATTAAAGCAAATCTTGTGGAAGTATCATATAAGCATGAGATTCTTTTTCTTTAAAAAAAAAAGTTCATTTTAATAGGAGAGAGGGGAAAAAATGTAAATCTAATCGAACAAAGCATCTGTCCAGGCCTACAAGTCTTAACCACATGTCTAGTAGAGAATAAGGACTATACAGTCATTGCTTTTTTTGTTGCAAAGACCTGGGAAGCTAGTCAGAATGGAAAGCTGAATTACCATAGGAACATAAACTTCTGAATTTTTCCTTTCTTCATACAAACTTTACATGAGAGCTACTAATAACTATCACATTTCTTGGCTAAGAGAAAAATCTTTAGATGTTGATAACTTGGCATTATCCAAGTCTGGAAATGTGACAGCTTTCAGAGCCTTCCTAGTGGGTACATCTCCTTCTATAGAGAAAAGTAAGGAAAGAATTGGTACAAGATGAGAGGCTACATCACATAGGATTCCAAATCCATCCCAATTTCAGCTAGGGTTTTTTAAAAATGTAATTTGTGATCTTTTTCTTAAAATATTAAAAAAAATAGAATGTCATGTGGCCAAACCCAAACACAACTAGCCTCTAAATTGGTCTTACTCCTGCTTCATTCTGGTTCTTCATAGTAATCACACTGTCTTTCACAGGACTAAGTGGAATCATGTTGTTCTGTCCAGATATGATCAATGGCATCCTATTTATCCTGACTAAAAAACAACAAAAACTACAAATGAAAGTAGTTTTCACATAAGTGTATGAAGCTTACATGCTTAAAGAATTTACTAGATAGTGGATAGAGTGCTAGCACTGAAGTCAGAAGGACCTGAGTTCAAATCCAGCCTCAGACACTTAATATTCCCTAGCTATATGATCTAGGGCAAGTCACTTAACCCCAATTGCTTCAGCAAAAATAATAATAATAATTTACCAGATAAAGAACTGAAAATGAAGGAGGTGCCCATCAACTGGGGGATGACGGAACAAAAAACATTATATGAATATAATGGACATTAATTCTATTATGCCATACTAATAGTATTAATTAATGATATTGTGTATAATAATGCTATTGTGCCATAAGAATTATGAAAGGGAAGGTTTCAGTGAAAGCTGGGAAGATTGTCATAAGCTGATGCAAATTGAGGTAAGTAGGAAAAGTGATATAATCACAACAACCCTATAGAAACAAACAACTTGAACTCTGATCAATTTGATGATGTGATTATTTCAGAAAACTGAAAATAAAGAATATGACATCTCCTGTCAGAAAAGTCATGCATTAGAACCCAGAGTGCAAAAAAAAAATGTTTTGGTCATGACCAATGGATGAATTTGTATTGCTTGACTATGCATAGTAGTCACAAGAGTTTTGCTTTTCTTTTTTAATGTTTGGGGTTAGGGAAGTAGGAAACAGATAAAATAGCTTATTATTCATTGAAAAAATTAGAAAGGAATTGTCATAGAATTTTCTCTCTGATTTAGATTAAAATGATAAAGTTGAAATTGGAGAGGAGACACATCTGAAACTATATGAACATTATCCATAAAGCAACCAAGGTAATACACTGGATCTGCTGACAAAGGACCAGGGTTCAAATCCTACTTCTCTTGTTGACAATCAATGTGATTTTGGGGAAATCATTTAACTTCTTTGAGTTTGAGTTTCCCTATCTGTAAAGTGAGAGGATTTCCTTCTAGAACTCTTAGAAAAATAACCATTGATAATTATCAACACATTTAAAATTTTTTAAATAATTTTATGTGGATAATGCATTCAAGAATTATACTAAAAATAGGTTCAGGGTTCAAAGAATTCTGTCAGAAAGCTCTGCATTGGGATTGGGGAGAATATAGCCCTGAACAGGACTTCTCTGCTAATAGAGCTTTTTTTGATATTTTATACTCCTACTCCAAGTATACATAAGTAAGTGAATATTTAGAAAGGCAGAAAACATCTACATCAGATTTCTTAGAATCATAAGGAAAATGAACTTCATTATATCTTCAATTGAGCATAGTTAAAAGCTGTAGATATGATGTGACTATATTATGTAAGATAAATGATTGATATTTTATAAATTAAAAAATAATATAATTATTATAAGGCAGATCAATATATTGGCCTAAATTTTAATATTCCCTCTAGCAAACAACTTGAATGCTGACTAATGTAGTGATTAACTATGATTCAAGAGGATTCATGAGAAAACAAATTGAAAACTCATTCATGCATGTCCATTCAATGTAACTCTTAGCCATATGCCACCATAAATTCACACATGGAGTCCACCCAATAAGAACCCTCTTCATGTTCATCTGAGTGTTGATATATCAATGAAGCATTCAGACTGCCAAGGGGTTGTCTCTCAGTCTCTCTATGTGATTGACTTTTTTTTTCTCAAATAGTTTTCTAATAGCATCCTTTACAGTACTGAAGAATACTTCAGTATCCTACTATCGGTAAAGAATTATTTTTGCATGATTCTTTATTTACATAGTATTACACTCCTTATTTAAATGGTGTCAAAGACTGCTTATACCCATAATGTATCTCTACATTGATCTTTGCTCTTCAGTATTCCTGGTCCTGCAGCTATACTTGATCACCAGAAGAATAATGCTATTTAGTAGAATTGTTTCAGAAAGAAGCTTGAGGCCATCAGAAGACCTATTTAATTTCTCAAATTGAAGGAGGATAAAACCATTATTTTGACTATTTTTCTCAGCAGCTGATGAAAATAGTTTTAGCATAGCAGTTTATGTATGTTTAGACTCATTTCTCTAAAATACAAAAGAGCTCTCCGTATTTGACATTCTTGCACTGGAGAAGCTTTAAATACCTAATATTAAAAAAAAGCTACAAGATTGAGATTCAATTGCTTAATTATTATTAAATTTGATAGAAAGAATTAGAACCCCACACTTCTCTTATAATGAGGAAGCTGAAATGGCAAAAGCTGGAAGTAATTTTAGAGTTGTCATTATGTTATCTATTCAACAATCTCCAGAATATCTCTGGCTATGAATTAATATCTTGCTTAATCATGCCTACTCTTTTAGCAAGATGAGCGTTACCTTGAGCTGAATCCTATCCTGAACAAATGAATTTGCAAACTTGAGGTTAAAAGATTTCTTCTTTGTAGTATTGTTGTATCACTATATATATATTTCTACTATCTTATTAAGTGTTCTCAATTTCAATAATAAAAAACCATTTTGAAAAAAAATTTCACTCAACCTAACTTTGTCATGTTGCATGAAAATTCTGTTTCCAGATCATTTGTTCAGGCAACTGTTAAGATTGTCAAAGCAGTGAATTTATTCCTCTGAGGACTACTTTGATTCATTAAGTTAAGCATTGTTGGGAATAAAAGATTTAAGGATTTTTTTTTTTCATTCACCGTATAACATACTATGCACAGTTCACATAGTGGGATAAAGAATATGACGTTTATAATTGGTGTTTTGGTCCCTTCCAAATATTATACATTAACAACTGAGCACAACTGTGGAATGCCTATCAATTGAGGAATAACCTAACAAGTCATAATATATAAACAGAGTAGAAGATTAATGTGCTACAAGAAATGATAAAGGGGATGGTTTCAGAGAAATCTGGGAAGACTTGCGTGAATTAATAAAGTAAAATGAAAAAGACCAAAAAGAATTTATATAATTATGATATTTCAAAGACAAGTGATTTTGAAAGACTTAGAAACTCTGATCAATGTAACTGACCAACTTTTATTCCAGAGAACTCATGAAACATGTTATTGACTTCCTAATAGGTAAAGAACTTAGAAGGCAGAATGAAACATGAAGGGGGCAGTGGCAAAGGAGGGAGGAAGTGTAGGGAATAGTAACATGGTCAATGCAGACTTCTGTTTTCCTTGATTAATATGTTTATTGGTTTTTTGGTTTATTGGGGTTTTTTTCTTAGTGGAAGAGGAATCGGAAAGAGAAATTTTTGCTAATTGAATGCTCCTCTTTAAAATACATGATGGTTCTACTTACAGGTTGTCCACTTCAATCAAAATATTGAATATGTATGAAGACACTAATTCCTGAACATAACTTTCATACCAACCCAACCAGACACAAACAATCTACAATTGTTATTACATGTTAGTAACCATAATGTAAACGGTTGTTGTTTTGTCCTTAGTTCTCAAAAATGACTATGATATCAGGAAGATGATGTCATAACTTGCAAATTAAATACCAACATGAGTTGTCTACTAATTCAATTCATCAAATGTTTGATACAGTCCTACTGTGCACAAAAAAAAGTGCCATGCCAAACACATAAGGGACATAAAGATTTGTTTTAAGTAATTGTATGATACTTGGAGAAAAATTTTTTTAAAAAATTGGGGACGATAAAAACCTACTTTAATTCCATCTCCAATGCTTGAAATACTTTTATCCCTTCAGGTCCTGCCCATCCCAATAATTCTGAACCTCTGGTTATCATTATTCACACTCCGGTTTTTTTGCCCTCAAATGATCCCTTGCATATTCCTATCTGCCTGTACTAAGCTTTTCCCTGCAAAGTCCCACTTCAAAACTACCAACCCCTTCCAGTGTATTCTCACTCCTTTCATCTTCTTGTACACACTAAGATGCGACTAGCTCCTAATAACACAGCTTCCCTGGATACCTTCAACAGCACTGGTTGTACTTGTTACTCTCCTTTCTCATAGATTAGTGCTCGACTCTTTTTGTCCTTTTCAATTCTTCCCTCATATTGGAATACTACAATATTCATAATGATACTCTCTCTCAAACATCCTAACCTCCTACTTCCTCAACTTACTTATTTGCCATGACCTATTTGGAAAGGGCTGAAACTCTGAATAGGTACACTGGCTAACCGAGCACTAAAGGCTAATTACCTATTGAACAATACTCTATTAGCATATGCTTGGAAAAATAGCCCTTCTCACTATTCTGTGCTGGTTTGATCTTTTGGAATATACAGATAATCGTAGGAGGGATTAGGGGGTGGAGTGAGACAAGCCAGAGTCACTTTGGAGGAGGATGAGGAGAAGGGAGGTTGATGGAGAGCTCGTTGCAGTTTTGTCCATCTCCTTCACTTCTCCCCCTAAAGACCAAGGACTTTTGCTTATCCTGACTCTGGCTGATTTTGAGGTCTCCAGGGAGCTAGCCCAGAACTTACACTATTCTTCTAACCCACCTCAACCACACACATAATATTCACCATCTAATCATCACCCACAAATGTACCACTTCCATATACTTGAACTCTAGAATTTCTTATTCTGATTATTATATGTGGTTGTTCAATCTCTCTCTCTACTTTGCAACTCTTAACCCTGTTTGTCAACTTCATTATGACCTCCAATCACTCAAACATTCAGCTCTTTCCAATAACATCACAAATCCATTGACTATACACTCTCCTTTTCCCATGCTAACACCAGATCATTTCTCCACTATATCCTGTCCTCATGCCTTGCTCCCTTTTCTTATTGCTGGTCTGGCCCTGCCAAGGCCTAGCTGTGGATTACTTCCATTTTTTGTTACTTATTCATGGACTGCTAGATAAAGCTGCAGAAAATCACAAACCCATGTTGACAAGGTGGTCTGCAAATATGCTACATAATTTTAACTGATCTTTCACCACAACAAAAGGCATTTGTGCCTTTTACATTCCCTAATCAATTCATTTACCACAGTGGCTTTTCCAGTCCTTTTCTTGCCTTCTGAAATCTCCTGTGGTTTCCTATTCCTCCTACTCTATCTGAAAGAAAGAAAGACTTTAATGCTAGCACATCCAACTCTTTGTAACCCCATTTGGGGTTTCTTGCCTGATAATGGAGTGGTTTGTCATTTCTTTCTTCAGCAGATAAGAAAATTGAGGCAGAATTAAGTGATTTGCCCAGAGTCCTGCAGCGAGGAAATGCCTGAAGCAAGATTTGAACTCGGGAATATGAGTCTTCCAGACTTCAGATCTGGCACTCTATCCACTGCTCCACCTAGCGGGGCTCCAATACTAGTATCTTTCTACATTTTTCTTCAATTTATCCAATATATATCACTTCTTACTGTAATGCCAGAGAAATTAAGGCAAAATAGAGATTAGAGAGTATTTAATATTTTATTTGAAAGGGAGAGATTTGCTGGGACCAAATAGATGTATGGTTTGGTCCTAGGGCTGAATGAGACTATCGTCTCCAAGAATCCAGCCAACAATGTGAGTTCTCAATGACATCTATACACATGGCTTAGATACAGGGGGTAGACCGAGGTAGGGGTGGAGTTAGGGTGCTGAGAGCAGGAACACGGGACTTACAATCTGGTTGTGACAGGGTGAGGGGAGGCATGGGGGACATCTGATAATTGGGATTACAGAATGGGGAGAAGCATCCAACATTCAGATATCTAAAATAGAAGGTCTTTCTCCTTATCTGGATCATCATGATAAGGAGGGAGGGGTGGTGTTGCAGGATTGAGCAGAACAATTCAGGGACACCAAAGCAGGACAATTTAGGGAAACTGAGTCAGGACAATAAAAGAGAACTCTGGCACAACATTACCTGACTGTATTTCATTGAGATTTCTCTTACTGACATCACCACGCTCCTAGTCAGGTACTTTCTCATTCCCCTCCACTCATTCCTGATTCTTTTTGTGTTTTCTTAACTGCTTCCTCCCCACCCCACCCCCCATACTTCTCTCCATTAGGCTAAGTTTCTTGAGATCAGGGACTATCTATTTGTTTAACAAAATGTTAAAAGCAAAAATATTTAACATAATACCTGTCACATACTAGCTACAAAATAATTATTTGTTTGATTGTTTATATATATATATTTTAGGTACAAATGTTTATAGGTTAAGAGACTTTGAGCTCCTTAAGTGCAAGAACTATATTTTTGACTTTTTTATATCCCTAACTCCAAGCAAAATGACTGGCACATAATAGACACTTAATATATGCTTGTTAATTTGGCTTGAATCTAATTGGCAATTCTTAAATATTGACAAGGAAGATAAATATCTGTAAATCCATAAGCATCTTTAATGACTAAGTGTTATTTGTAGGTTGACAAATAATTTTATTTTTCTCATAAATTTTATAAATTTCTCAATGATCCAACTTGATAAAGAAAACAGTTTTTTTTTAATTTCCTTTAAATTTTATTTTAGTCAAATTCTAATTTCAATGGATCTGTGATTTCATTAATGTGAGAACTTAAATTCTCAGGGTGCCCCCTGACTTTCCCATCCATAATCATACAACTAACCAGTTAGCATTAGGTGGAAGGAGGCACTTTTGAATTTGACTCCCTAACTCTAAACCTAGCATTCTATTATCTATCAATTTCTTGTAAAGTAATAAAGCTAGGGAAAAGACAAACATACAATAGATACAATTTATTATTCTTAGCCCTCCAAAAAAGTGAGTATGACAATTTAAAATATTTCAAAATATAATCAAACATAATTGTGCAAAAATTTAATGAACTACCTTGAAATTGTGTTTCTTTAGTAAAACCTACTCCTTGTCACAGACTTGGTATACCTTTTCAAATTCAACATTGGTTCAAATTTATTATAATTTTGTAATTCTGTAAATACCAACTTTTTTAAGGTTTTATAAATTTATGGTAGTACTTAAGTGTGTTAATATGCACAGAAATATATGCAATGTACTCCACCACAATTTTTAGCTCTATTTACACTTTCTATGGTCTGTCCATCATTCTCTGAGGGTTAAACATGACAGAATAAAATAGAGTGCAAGTCAAGAAAGATCAACCCTAGTGCTCCAAGGTTGTGGCCCATTTCTCTGACTAAGCATTAAATAGTTATGCTCCATCTCCATCCAATTGTCAGTCTGTACAGAAATCAATTACATAAAATGATGCTAAAAACCCCTGGAGTGTAAGAAAAGTCAGACCAACACCCTCCTATCCACTCCAGGTGGGGACAGAATAAACAATATGTGGAATCTGGATTATGGGTTCAGTTAAATTTAATCAATGTCTGAATATTTGTTTAATTCAATCAATGTCTGAATATTTGTTTCCTGAATGTTTGTTAAATATTTGCATGGGGGAATCAGGTTAATTGATGCATAAAAGTGGTCTGACTTCAAAGAGTGACTTTCAGTATAATTAGGAAAGTTGGTTATCAACTGGCAAAGCTCTATCTGCGAGTGAATTATTCCCCCTGAATGAAAGAAAAGAGAAAGAAAAAACCTCCAAAGAAGTTTTTGCATGTGAAAATTGAAGATTTTCTCTGCAATAATGCTGTGGTCAGATATTGGTGATACATAGATGTATTTTAAGTACATGTGGATTATATGTTCACTTTTGCTATTGGGGGGCATAGGGCTATAACGGCCTAGATTTAAAGTTAAAAAGAATCTTGTAATCTATTTGGTCCCACTCCTCTTTCTACAGAGAGAAAACTTTTTAAAAAGAGTTTTTAAGTATATCCCATTTAAAATGAAGATTTTTGTGACAAAATCTTTTTTTGAAATGTTATTAAATTGATCCTTGGCCAAAGGATATAAATATACATATGTATATATGTGTATGTATATATCCATCCATTTGGAGGAGTAATTGTTCTATTCATTAGGAGATGAATTTTAACTTCTTTTCATCTTGCCCAACAACATATTTATTCATAATGTCTCAAAAATTTGTTCTTGTCACAAAAAAGGGAAATTATACCATTATAATAATTGACTGGTGTGTGATAAAGTTAGCCAGACTACCACCAAGGAGTCTGCTCTGTCTTTGTGCATGACTTTTGAATGACTAACCAGTTCTGTGAGATTGACAGCTGTCATCTGTCAATGAATAGGTTATATGTCATTGAAAAAGTCAATAGAAAAACTTGCAGTATTTCAGACTTAGGAAAAACTGCAGGCTACTTAGGGGCACAGATACAGATAACTGAAAAGAAACTTTAAAACAAGAATATTTGCCCTTTCCTTAAAGCTGAAATAAGAAAGTCCCACCCAAACTTTCACTTGAAGGATTTTTAACTATTGTAACCTCAAAAATATTGAGTAAAATCAGAATAGGATCAGTTGTCTTAAACATAGGTAGAGGAGATGGCTGCCTATGTGATATAATGTTTTTCAATATGATAGAAAATCATAGGACTAACTCTCATGAAGATGGGGAGTAGAGAGGGCCAAAAAATACAACAAATGAAAGTTTGGAGTATCAAAGACAATCTTGGTCTACTTCATAACTTCTCTTAGAATTAGAAATTATGAGGTAGCTATTGCTTCTCTTCTCCTTCTTGACTATAAATAGTGAGTCCTTAAATCATATTCCTAGTGCAAAGCTTTCCAAGAGCACTGCAATGGTACAGTCTCTTTTCTCTATCCTAAGACCAAAAAATGATGTTAAACCTATTGTAGGCACTTATATCATCAAGTTGGTGTGAAAACAGCAAGAGTTGTGAAGGTCATCCTTTCACAAGCCAGTTTGTACTGTCAGGAAGACAGACTCCTATGGACTATAGCATCACTCTTGATTCACCAGCTAGGTAAAAAATTAAGGCTTTCATTTATTCAACAAACATTTAATTTATTCAACAAAAATGTGTTAGACACCTACTGTGTGCAGAACACTGTTCTAGGCACTGGCAATTTTTTTTAAAGTTTAAATGAAAGCTTATTATTATTCTAATAATTAATTATGTAATAAGAATATAATTAAACTCAGAGATATAATGATAAGGAAATTTCCTCTAAAGCTGAGGACCTGCTATTGCATGAGATGTTGGATAAGCGCTGAGGAATTACCAATGAATAGAACTATCTCCAGAGCTAAGAAAAATTCACATGAACACACATATGTAGAAACAGAAATACACACAATATATGTATCTTGAGTGTGTGTATATGTATGCGTGTATGTATATGCCCTATATAAAAGATATGATTGTTTTATGGAACTGGATAATAATAATTTATGATAATATAATAATAGAAGTTGTAGGGTGCTTTAAGTTTTACAAAGTATTTTATGCATATCATCTCTTTTGAGCCTCACAATAACCCCACTTGAGGTAGATGTTAGAACCAACTCCATTTTATCAAACAGCAAACTGAAGCTGAGAGGCTAAGTAATTTGACTTGTACCACACAGCAAGGAAGTAAATAAGACTAGAATGGCCCAGTGGATAGAGAACTGACTGTGGAGTCAGGAGAACCAGAGTTCATATCCAATCTCAGATACTTAACACTAGATGTATGACCCTAGGAAAGTCACATAACTCTAATTGCTTCACAGCAAAAAATAAAAGAAAAAAATATATATGAAACCAATTCAAATTCAGGTTTTCCTGAATCTAGGTCCAAAGATCCCGATTCTAAATCTGCTGTGCCTCATATCTAATCCTTTGCCAAATCTTGTGTTTTTTCCTCTACTATGACTCTCACATACATTCTCTTCTCCACATACACAGGCTTATACAACCTCAGACCAGATCCTCATCACCCAGTCCAGCCTTCAAATTAGACTCCCTGCTGCAAATCTTTTCCCATCCCAATCGTGGGATTCTCTTAAAGAGTAAATTGACCAAGTCACACCTCCTTCAACTTAATAAACTCTAGTAGTTCCTTATAATTTCAAGAATTGATACAAAGTCCTTTCTCTGTCATTTAAAACTCTTAATGACCTTATCTCTCTCTATCTTTCCAGTCTTCTTCCAATCCAGTGTCCTTCCTTCTGTGCTGTTTACAATCCAGCTGTTCCCAGCACATGAGACTCCATGTCCATCTCCATGCCTTTGCATTGTCTTTTACTCTTCCCTGGAAAGTTTTTCCTTCTAATCTCTGTCTCTTAAACAGGCCTTTCAAGGTTTTCTCCCTTAGCTGCTAGGACCACATTCTCTAAGGATATACTCTATATTTATCTTATAAATTATGATTTTGGTATATTATCTCATTCCATTAAAACATAAGCTCTTTGAGGTCTTTGAATATCAGCTCCTAGCAGAGTACCTGGCACATGGTCAGTGCTTAATAAATAACTTGATTTATAGATAGACCACATATAAAGTCAACAAATATCTCCATAGCCTAAGCTATCAAAGCAGACCTTAAGGAGAGAGATATAATGCTAACTAGCCTCTTTTTTCTCTCCCGGACCCAGTACAGTCTTTGCACAAAATAGACAATAAATGAATTCTTATTTAATTTAATTAAGTTAAAAGGAATTGGGGAAGAAGAAAAATAAATTAAAAACTCTAAAAGTAGGAAAGAATTATTTGCATGAAACTCATAAAAAAATCAAGATCAGAGTGGACCAAATATAGAGTGTGAATATTGTTGTTTTAAAAGTGATCGTGTTACTAAAAATATACCTACCTCATATGGTTGTCATGAAGAAAACAAATTATAAGCTTCAAAACATATACAAATGTAAGCCCTTATTAGCACAAGAATAATAGATAAGAATAACTTACTCTTCCCAAAATTACTTTGCAATCTATCCATTTCCTCCTAGTAACTATGATGTTAGCGCATATTAGGTTCATACTAATCTATAAGTATTCCTTTAGGGGAGGCTTGACTAAGTTTTACTAAGGTCCTAGCCCATAGTAGGCTAGCTCAATTTTTCCTCAAAAAGTTATTGAAACTATCCTCAAGGCTTAGTTGATTCAAGGTACTAAAGGTCCAAACCATTGACATGACTTCCTGTAGGCTTAAGTACAAAAACAAGCCACCAAAAAGTGAGGAGCTTCTCCCTTCACACTGCTGCAACTACAATGACAAATGCAAAGGAACTTACACAATTCAATCAATGTTGTATCCTAGCTGAACATTTTTCCATGCTATAAATAAGTGAATTTTCTTTTGTTAACTTTTATATGGTCTACTAGTATTTCATTGTCTTCTAGTTTTGAATCTGAACCATTGGATTAGCTAACCTAAGTCAGACCTGGTCTACAGCATTCATGGCAAATAATAAAAGAGAGCCCTGACTGATGGTATGCTGTATACTGGAATTTGCAAATGACTTGGAGTGTGCATCTCAATAATGTAGAACATTTATAACACATTCTGCGTTAACCTACCGACTCTAGTTTCCCAAAAATAGAATTTTTGGAAAATTGCAAACAGATACTTGAGTAAATAAGGCAGTTAAATTGAAAGTGACTCTATCAGCAGCCTCCATTATAACTTGTGACTGGCTGAAAAGTCTTGGGTAAGTTCCCACAACCTGCATAAAGAATTATTACATTTAAGTTTTTCTTCAACAAGTTGGGAGAAAGTCATACTTTATCCTGGGGAAGAATAAGCCAAACTGAACTGAACTAAAGTTTATAGACTGATTAGTTAATGTGCTAATAAGCAATCTCTTTCCCCAAGTTACATTATCCAACTTGATTGAAAGAGCCATGACTGGAACTTGCAAATGAAATTTATATATTTGATGTATAGATATGGAACATATTAGGCCAAATCCCAATCAAAACAAATTATGTTACAACAAATTAGACTAGGCTATTCACCTAAATACCATATAATTATTTCTCATCTGAATTACACACACCAAGATTTTTTAAATCTGCAATTATACCATTGTATGTACTCCTTCTACCAATGAAGATGATGAGCTCTTAATATGTTGGTAGACAGTCTTCATGAGTTGCTGAAACTAAAAAGAAAATCCTCACCCTGTGGCTAAATTTCTAGTGACAAACTTCTTTTAGCTTACCTATTAGAAAAAATGATGCTTTCCCTATATTTATTAGTACCACTTTGAACTATCTTATGCAGGGGCTGACTCATCCTGGACTAGGGAGGGAATAAGAATATCGTTGTTCCATCATTTCAATTGTGTCCAACTCATAATAACACTATTTGATGTTTTTTGGCAAAAATACTGGAGCTGTTAGCCATTTCTTTCTTCAACTCATTTTGTAATGAGGAAAATGAGGCAGAGTTAAGTGACTTGCCCAGGATTACACAGCTAGTGACTATAATGAAGCTATATTTGGACTTAGGTCTTCCTGATCCAGGTCCAGCACCCTATCCACTGTACCACCTGATTGCCAATAAAAACATATGGAACTCAATAATTGGTTAACTGTATTGGTTGAACTACTATACATATGGAGAAGTTGAGGGTAAGAAGGAATGAGACCATTATTTCAAAATTTCACAAACTTCTGAGGGTTGGGACTTTTTTTCTTTATGGAGAAGGGAGGAGTTGACAGGGATAAGGCAGAAATGGTGGGAAGAAATCTGGGAAATTAGTTACTTGGTAATTCTATATTTCCTTCATCTCATAAAGAAACCAAGGACTAGGCTCTCCTTGCTGCATCAAAAGTACTTCATATTTGCTTCGAATATGTTTTGCATTGACTTCTCTATCTATATGTTACTTTTGCCAAATAGAATTGTAATAATAATGGTATTTTTACAATATTTTGCAATTAGCAAAGTTCCTTACATATATTATCTTACTTGATCTTCATTACAATGCTGTGATACAATATTATTCCCACTTTACAGGTAAGGAAACAAGCTCAAAATGTTAGATGACTTACCTATGGTCATATAATTACTAAGTATCAGAAAGGGCACTTGAACCCAAATTTTCCTGATTCTAAGTCTAGTATTATATCTATCCTGCCTAAAATGTAAATTCTTTCAGGATAGGGTCTGTTTCCTTTTAGTTTTGCCATGGAATCCAGGATAAAATCTATTACATAGTGTGCACTTAATAAGTACTTGTTGAATAAAATTGAATTGAATCACTTAGGTTGGTCCTTGGACAACAATCCATTGCCAGGCTCACATTTAAACATTTCCTGATTGATTGGAACTGCAAAACTTATACTGGTATTGACTTCAAGAACCTAGATAACTACTAAGACACAATGTCACTTTAAGGTATTTAATTGAAGCCCATTGGTATATATTAGATTAAAAAGTTAATTTTACGAACAAATAGGGGATCCAAATGCTGTCAGTATCTAGACATACAATAAACATACCTACTTGCTTGCACGAATTATGTAAGTTTGATCACATGTAAATTCAGAATCCTTGGCATAGAAATCACCCAGCAGGGTTTGGAGGAGTAAGGACTGGACTTAAAGGAGAAATAGTTTCAGAATGGAAGCTCTGAAATTAAACATGGATTGATTTCAAAAGAAAGGAATCTAACATTAAGACAATAACACAATTAAACATCATGTGTGCTGGTTTAAGAACCTGGATATGGCAGGAGACACTTTCACCTACACCAAAAAAATAACTCTATCTACTTCCATTACAGTCTCACTACAGGCCCCTTCTTCTTAACATTGTAAGAGGTTAGTAATTTTTTATTCTAATCACATGACTGGTGAGTGAGAATTCTCTACAAAAAGTTTATTTGCAAACACACAAAACCAATTCACATTTTGGTAGCTAAAATAACTTATAAACTGTTGGTAATTCTCTAAGACTACTATTTTATATAGCTCTGTAGCTAACTTATGATAGATAAGATAACAAGGAGTTCAAGGAGTTTGGCTTGGGTTAGCCCAGGCCAAAAGATGAACCATTCATTTCTTACCTCTCTTACTATATTAATTTTAGTTCTTCTGAATATGTCTAATTATTTTCCATGCATTTTCTAGTCATGTCTAGTTATTGTTCCCTGGACCTAGGGATGATGAAGTTCCTGCCAGAATATGTTTTTCCTATAAATTTCATTTCATATTTTTCAGGAGTTTTGCTTTTAAATTATTCTCTTTTTTCCCTTCTTGGTGAATTACTTAATATTTTCTTTGAACAAATATCTATAATGGTAGGAATGAATAATCTGATGTTGATTTTCATAGATATATGTAAATATATACATACTTGAATACATATATAATGTAGCTTTCCTTCTTCTGTAGAAGAAACACACAATTCCAATTGGTAACTTTTATCAGAATGTTGTGTGTTTCCCTGTCATCTCTTTGATTGGCACCAGTTGCTTATGTTTGAATGATTATTGGTTCCTAAAACTTTGTTGACATGGCATTAGTAGTAGATTTGGGAATAAAATATTACCTCACGGGTAGCATTCATAGAAAAGGACAGCAAAGCAAGTGTTTAATTGACATTAGTTCTCAGGAATCACCTCCCTTGGGAGTACCTTGGAGGCTAAATGTGCAAGAGAATTCTGCTCAGTAGTGGTTCAGGAAAGCATATTCATGTCCTTAATACCTTCACATATTATAATAATTTTGAAAGCTTCAACACATGTCTTCTAATGGTGTCACTCTATATAATGAGATATGCAAATGAGAATGTTATAGGGAGTCTTAATTGCATTATATCATTCAGAGTAGTAAATGTTCCCTTAGCTACTGCCCAGGTAGAGTATCAGAAAAAAAGGAAAAGAAGGAAATATTCTTTTGGCTGTTTGACCTAAAAATGAAACAGATTTCTATTACTAATAGGCATATTAATATGCTTCCCAGACATATATAGCAACCAGCAGGTTAACAGAGATGGACCCAAGAGAAGCATCAGTTTTTCCTTATAAATGCTTTATGAATGCTGGTTTCAGTGTTTTGGGGTCCCTAGGCTCTATTTCATATATTGTTTTAAAGCTTATTATAGACCCCTAAGATAAAAAAAAAACTTAGATCAAATATAGTTTGGCAGGTAAAGGGCATAGTTGAAACTGCATAAGTATTCCTGCTAAAGGTAAAATGTGTTCCCTTTAAATGCAGCCAAATTCCTCTCCATTACTGTACTTCTCAGACCTTAAATTATTTCACATTTCTGAGAGATGCTGATATTAAGCATCAGAACCACTTGCCACCCCAAAGAGAGTCCATCTATGTCTCAACTTCTGAGCGAGTGAAAATCTGTGACTCTGTATCAGCTACAAAGGCCGTTACAAGATGCCAATCCATTCTCATCTCTCATGCTCTGCTATGCTCTATTGCTACTGCATGCAAGATCTGAGGCAAAAGCAGCAGACTGATGGAGAAAAAGGAATAATATACCACTCTAATACATTCTTCATTTTAAACTCTATCATCTTTGCCCCCTTATCCACCTTCTCCACAAACCATTATGCTGGGCCAGGGCATTCATTTTCAGTCAGCTTTGTCTTCTGTCACTCACCTCCCCTCCCCCCCCCAATCTGTCTGGGACTTCCTTTCTCTGAAGTCACACAGACTGAAAAGTATGTGAGAGTGAGCACAATATAGCAAGCAGATCTTTGGACTTGGCATCAGGAAGACCAAGGTTTCAGTTTCCCCATCCATAAAAATCAGATAAGCACCTATCTTGCAGAGCTGCTATGAGGAAGAGATGAAATGACAAAATATAAAGCACTTATGTCATATCATTCATAAAAAGTTTGTCAGTACTGCATTTTGACTAATACAAAGCCTTCTTATTTTTTTTTACTCTCTCACAGAATTCACCTATTCTCACAGAGTATACTATTATCACTGTCCTTAATGTCTCCCCAGAAGCTCTATTTGATGCCTTTACTTGGAACACTGTCCTATAAAACTCCAGCACCCCCACCACTTCTCTTTCCTGCTTCCCTTACCCCTGGGCAATTCAATTAATCTCCTTGTACTTTAATTTCTTTAACTGTTTAGGAAAGGGGTTGAGTTCATTGACTTCCAAAGCCCCTTCCAGCTCTAGACTCGATCCCACAATCCTAAGAAATGAAAAAATTCATCCATGGTTAGTTAAAATGTATCAGAAATAGGGACTTGAAGCCAGGTCTTTTGTTTGTTGCTGTTCAGTCATTTCTGTTATGTCCAATTTTCCATGATTTCACTTCTTCATCTCATTTTACAGATGAGTAAACTAACAGAAATGAAATTAATGACTTGCCAGAGATTACACAGTGTCTGAGGTCAGATTTGAACTCAGAAAAATGAATCTTCCCTACCCCTGGCTAAATACTCAACTCATTATGTTATCTAGCTTTTCCACAGCTTACTAACTTGAAAGTTAGCCTTTTACTAACTACACCGTTCTGCCTTTAAATAATTTGTTCCTAAAATAATCTTTGTCAGTCATCGTTGATTGCTGTTCAATTCCTCTACTTAACAACTAATTATAGTTCTTTACTGTTTATCACTGCCAACACAAAACTGGTTGCTAAAGTTAATACATTTATAAGTCACTGTGGATAGCTTTTTTTTTTTAAGATGCAAGAGGATTGTCAACAAAATCACATTAGTCTGGTGTTATTTAATGTAGAGGTAAGGAGCTCAATATATTTTAGTAACAATGACTTCTGAGGACAATACTAAATTATAACACAATACATTAATAAATACTTACAATGATCACCTGAGTTACATAAAGGCTAACTGTGTTCATCTCATATTTTTACTTTGAAGGAAATATATATTTTAGGAAAAATTTTCTCAATAATCAATAAATAAAGTGATCATTTAAAGAGTTAAGCTTCAGAAATTGGGAAAACTCAATGATCCAGGTTTTCTCAATCCTTGACCCTAACCAAAAAATGAATTGTCAATGATTTATTATTTCCTTAATTCGGGTGATCTCTCCAACTTGTAAAGATATAAATAAAATCACTTACACTTCTTTTTTAAAAATTTAACCTCATGCCATTTCACACCTATCAGATTGACTAGTAGGAGAAAAAAGGAAAATGATTAATGTTGGAGGGGATTTGGGAAAATTGGGGCAGCAATACGTTGTTGGAGGAGTTGTGAATTGACCCAACCATTCTGAAAGGCAATTTGGAACTATGCAAAACAGATTATAAAATTGTATGTAATTTTTAATTTAATAATAGCATTCCTAGGCCTGTATCCCAAAAAGAAAAAAATTTTAAAGGACCCATATACGTGAAAATATAACCACTCTTTTTAGGGTGGCAAAGAATTGGATATTAAGAGGCTACCCATCAATTAGGGAATGACTAAACAAATTGTGGCATATGAATGTGATGAAATTCTATTATGCTATGAGAAATGACAAGCAGGTTGCTTTCAGAAAAACCTGGGAAGACTAACATGAACTAATGCAAAGTGAAATGAGGAAAACATAACATGAACTAATGCAAAGTGAAATGAGGAAAACATTGTACACGGTAACAGCAATATTATATGATGATCAATTGTAAATGACTTAGCTAATCTCAAAAATTCAATGATCCAAAACAATTTCAAACAACATGATAAAAATGCTCTCTAGGAACTGATAATATAAATATATATATATATATATATATATATAGATTACTTTAGTATTCTTGGTTTTTTGGTCTATTTTCTTTTGCAACATGGTTAATATAAAAATGCTTTACATACTACACATGTATAATCTATAACAAATTGCTTGCCTTCTCAAGGAATGGAGAGAGCAAAGAGGGAGGGCATTCAGAACTCAATTTTTAAAAAAGAAAATGGTTAAAAATTTTTGTTTACATGTCACTAAGGAAAAATAAAATGAAAACTAAATAAAAAATGTTCACCATAGTACCCCAAACTCCAATTTCCCCCAAAGCCCTATATTCATAGGGGCTCAAATCCTTTAAGGTCTTTGTCCATATTTTCCCAAATGAATGCCATCCGATCTAATGAACATGCTAGAAGCTTTCTTTTGGTTTTATTTTTTTTTAATGTGGATATCAATGAAGTAGGTAGACTGCCTATCTTTTATTCTCTGCTTTTATTATAAAACTAGCTCATTTTTTTTCCAGTTGAGTATATCCCAATAACATCTTTGAAGTGAATTCTTGCACATAAATCATCATTTTTAAATGTGCTACAACCTTATTAACACCCTGCACACATTTTTTCATTGGCCTTGTGTGATCTCCCCCCCATCTCGGTTCCTCAAAGATTAAAGGATTTCACTATTCATAACCACTTAGCTTCTCTGAAAAAATATTGGTGGTAAATGTGGAATATTGTTTGAAGAAGTTCGGAATCACTAAAAATGATATGTAATTTTCTAAATGCAATCCAACTTGGGTTCTTCCTCCTGTTCAATTATGTTATGAGGTATTAGAGTGTGTTAAATTGTTCTCCAGACATGTCCATTAAAAGGGAAGGGTGGAAATAAGCATTTATATAGCACCTACTATATGCCAGGCTTGCAATAAATGTTTTACAAATGTTAGCTCATTTCATCCTTACAACCACCTTCTAGGGTAGGTACTATTATTATCTTCATTTTACAATTGAAGAAACTGAGTCAAACAGAGTATAAGTGATTTAGCATGGGTCACACAATTAGTAAATGTTTGAAGCCAGATTTGTATTCAGATCTTCCTGATTCTGGGGTCATTAAAAGAAAAAGTGTTCACTGCCCATAAGATCTCTATCTACTAGGCTTCCCAGTCCCCCAATAACAGTGCCCATATAAATTAGATTAGATTTTTTTTTCCCCAAAGGCAAGGGAACTGTCCTCAAAAATTGATTGATCTTCCAAAGAGATCATAAAAAGGGAAAAGGACCCACATGTGCAAAAATGTTTGTAGCAACCTTTTCCTCCTACAGGAAACTGAGTGGATGCCTATCAGTTGGGGAATGATTGAATAAGTTACAATATATGAAGTAATAGAATATTATTGCTCTATAAGAAACGATCAGTCAGTTGATTTCAGAAAAGCCTGGATAGACTTACATGAACTGATGTGGAATGAATTGAGTAGAACCAAGGGAACATTGTACACAGCAATGACAAGATCATGTGATGATCAACTGTGATGGACTTGGCGTGATTCTTCAAGGCAATTCCAATAGACTTGTAATGGAAAAGGCCATTTCCATCCATAGAAAGAACTATGGAGGGAGACTTAATGTTAATCAAAACATAGTATTTTCACCTTTTTTGTTGTCATGTAGTTGTTTGTTTCCTTGGTTTTTTTTTTTCCTTGTGTTTTTCCCCCTTTTAATCTGATATTTTTTACAGCATGATAAATATGAAAATACGTTTAACCTATATCAGATTGCTTGCTATTTTGGGAATGGGGGATATGGGAAGAGAGGAAGAAAAATTTGGAATACAAAGTTTTACACAGATGAATGTTGAAAAATAACTTTGCATGCATTTGAAAAAACATAATACTATTAAAATTAAAAATAGAAATATAGCGCATTGTAGAAAGGAAAAATGGGCTTTAGATCCTATAGAAAATTGACAATTCATAGGGGGATGACAAAATTTTATCATTTATTAGTGTATGGGATGTGTGTATGTGTAAATATACAAATATTTTTACAATATAAATACAAATGTATTTATTATGTATGTGTGTTTCCTTCCTTTGTGCTTAAGTGCCCATACTCCAAGGTTCATTTCATGAATATAAGAACTATGTTTTCATCTTATATTACTCAGAACACAATAACCTCAATAAATGTGTTTTGATAACTGACTAACCAGATGCTTTCAAAGTGAAAAGGACCTTGATTCTAAGTAGCAAGATTGTATAGTTCCCATGATGTTTATGACTATTCAAGAAAGTTTCTAGGTGACAAATTCTTTGTCCTTTGATAATAATGAGAGAATGCAGGTTACTCTAACAAGGTCTTCCATAACAGCTCCTTTCAGTCTGATTTTTGATTGTTAATTTCTAAACATGATATTATCTTGTACTTGAATTATAATTTATTTTGATTAGAGATTGATTCTTCTTGAGTAAATATTTATAACCTTGAAAGAATAACGTGAGCAGCTACCCAAATACATAAATTTTTACACAGGGCAAAAGATTTGTCTTCATCACAAAGCTTTATAAATATATGGTTTTTCCAGAAATATTCCCCTTTCTTTTTAGAGCTCTAAAGCTTTATAAATTCCCCCAAAATCATTGTTCATAGTTAGCAGATTTTTGAGATAAGATCCTCTGCTTTGTCTTTTTTTAAATGTTTTTAAACAAATATTTATTTTAAAGGAACTGTGTGTATATTCAGTTGCATATGTGTTTATATATTTCTCCCCCCAACATAAAGGGATCATACTGCATTTATATGACACACATATACAGACACACACACACACACACACAGACACACACACCACACTTTTTTCCCTCCAAAGCATCTTTTTTTTTCTTTAAAAGAGATTGGCAATTTCCATCATCCTCATTTAAAACTAAAAAAATTTTTAATTTATATAACAAGCTTTGGAAATGAAATTGATCTTTCCTTTTTTCTTTTCCTCCTCCCTCACTCCAGAGTTTTGCTTACTTTCACAGGAGTTGATACAATATATAAAAATAAAGAAAAACTAGATGCCACAAACATATTTGTTTCTACAGAGTATCAGAGCTCCACAGATGAGCCATCAGTAGCTTGATGCTTTCAAATGTGATCTGAACATATGAAAGTTATTTTATTAAAACATAGTTCATCATCACTCTCTTCTCTGGGTGCTATTTATTACTATAGTTTGGCCAATTATGAGATATATGACAAAAATGAGTATTAATTCACAGAAATTGAGGACTTATAAGTGACTCCAGGGAAAATGAATGAGGTTTTTCTTTAGAGAAGTGAAGACACAAGATGAAAAAATTTTCAAGAAGTGAAATGTGATTGACATTATTGCTGTACTAGGATGACTTCACATGCCTACTAAAGAAAAAATTTAAATTTCCATCTAAAACTCTCTATTGAATTGCCTTTTTTTGCTATTGTGTTGCATTTGTTTCATGCCTAGGTCTTAAAAATCTTCACTTGCTCTAGCCACTCACTTGAAATCTCTGTTCCTTCTTGCAATCACACTTCTAGAAAGATCCTTCATGATCACCTTCTCCATTTCCATAATACCCACTCATTTCTCCACCTTTTTAAATCTGACTTCCAACTCCAATACTCAATTTAAATTGCTCTCCAAAGTTACTAATAATTTTTGTTAGGTTGCTTGACAAATGGGTTTTTCAGTTATGTATTTTTTTTCTTCCTATGTATTTATTTGAGCTCCATAACAAGAAGATAGGATTGGAAGATAGGAAGTATGTTTTTGATATTAATTATAATGGTCTTTTTTTAATCCTCATCCTACTTGACCTCTATAAAGTTTATCATTGCTGACCCCCTTTTCTTCCTGCTTACTCTTTCCCTTTTGATTTATCTTTGTACATTACTTTGTCCTGTTTTTCCTTCTACCTTTCTGATCCCCTTATGAGACCCATTATCCATCTTCATCTCCCAAATCCTGGTTGTACCCCCATGTTCTCTTATAAACACATTTCTTTTCTCTATTTATGCTACTTCCCTTGATAAATTCAATAGTTCCCTCTTGAGGGGCAGCTAAGTGGAGCAGTGGATAGAGCACCAGCCCTGAAGTCAAGAGGACCTGAGTTCAAATATGACCTCAGACACTTAACACTTTCTAGCTCTGTGACCCTGGGCAAGTTACTTAACCCCAATTGCCTCAGCAAATAAATAAATAAAAATTTTAATTCCCTAGTGGTTCAATTATAATCTCTATAAAAATAATTTCCAAATCTTCATTTCACATCCAGTCTCAATGTCTTTCTAATTCTTCATTACCCTCTCTTAGATATGTGCACCTGGATATCCCATCAGAATCCCCAATGCCATACGTCCAAAATGGAATATATCATTTCCCCTCATAATTTATCTCTCCTCCAAACTTTACTGTTTCTGGTAAGAAAACCACAACTCTTCCAAGTAGCCAGATTCACTACCTTCAAATCATTTTAACTTTTCCTTCTCTTTCATCCTTTTTGTTGCTGTTGTTAACTCATTTTTCACTTGTGTCCAACTCTCTATGTTCCTATTTTTTTTTTTTTTGCAAAAATACTGAAATCATTTTCCATTTCCTTCTACAGCTCATCTTACAGGTGAGGATACTGAGGCAAACAGAGTTAAATAATTTGCCCAGGGTCACACAGCTAGCAATTATCTGAAACCAGATTTGAACTCAGGATCATGAGTTTTCCTCACTTCAGACGCAGCACTCTATCCACTGTACAACCTAGTCTACTTCCTTTGTACCTTATTTAACAAATTGCCGAGGTTTGTTCATTCTATCCCCAGGCCTATTGTATCTTCTCTCCTCTCATCCAGCCATCACACTAGTTCATATCTCATCACTTCTTGATTAATATATCAATTACTAACTTTTGCATAACACTTCAAGGTTTGCAAAATACTTTATATAAGTTGTCTTTTGATCCTTATACCCCTGTGAGGTATGTCCTATTATTGTCCCCATTTATGAATGAGGTAACTGAGGCTGATCAATTTCCCCATATCTCCAATCCATATTCAATACAGCTATAATCTATAATCTTCAAAAGTGTATACCTTTATCTCTTTCCTATTCAGAAGCCTTCAATGAATCCCTATTATGTTTTATGATAAATCATAAATTCCTTAAGCTATCATTTAAGACTTTCTATCAGAGGGATAGGGTAGTTGATGGCACAGTGGATAGTGTATCGAGCCTGGAGTCAGGGAGCCTCATTTTCTGAAGTCAAATCTGGCCTCAGTTACTTATTAGCTGTGTGACCTTGGGCTAATCATTTAACCCTATTTGCTTTATTTTCCTTATCTAAAAAATAAGCTAAAGAAGGAAATGGCAAAGAACTTCACTATCTTTGCCAAGAAAATCTCCAATAAGGTCAAAGAGCCAGACATGACTGAAAAATGACTAAAGAAAAAATTATATGGACTTAATCTATTTCCAGCCTTATTTTATATTATTTCCCTTTATAACATTACATACTGGACAAATTGGACTAATTATACTTCTAACTTCTTGACATTCCATCTTCCATCTCTACATCAGACCAGGGTATCTCCCTCCCAATCTAATATATTTTTTCATCCCTACTTTTCTTTCAAGGTTCAGTATTACCTTCATAAAGCTTTGGGGAGAAGGTGTTCACAAATGTTCACCTCCCATTACTGCTAATATTCTAACCAAATTGCCTTATATTTATGCATAATCAATCTAGATACAATATAGAGAAACTATAATATGGAAAGAATAGTTTTTGAGAAACCCTGAAGATCACAGAAAAAACTTTCAAAAAGAATCAGTAATAAAAACTTTGACTTCAAATATTTATGTGTAAATTCATAAAATCTGGGAAATAAAAAAGATAGACTGGAGACCACACCATAAGAAGATGAATTTAATATCTTGGAGATTTCTAAGATTATAAAATGAGATCAATGAGATCAATGACAGAAATTCAACTCTAATTAGGTATATTCATTAAAGTGCTGAGGAGAAGGAGAAAATAGGTATACTCCCTATACAGATACCAGTGTGGAAATATGGTAGAATACAGTTAAGTAAAGATCTATAAAGAGACAAGTTAGTGAATTTTGTCATTTCCATAGTATATTACAGAACCCTGAGACAGAAGTAACAAATAAATGAGCTCCAAAAGTGGCCTAAAACATAGTATAGAGGCATTATATGATGGTGATGGGAAACCTTAATGTGAAACTTCCAAGAATAAATTCTGAATACACAAAGGGAATCTATTCCAATGAAGACCAAAAATATGGAATTATTTGAAGAGTGTTGATGCACAGAAAACCCACCAACCAAATTAGATTTTTAAAAGATCTGTACAAGAAAAAATGGAGCAAAGTAAGGAAGGTGAATTCAAAAGCATGATACTGAAATAACATTCAGTATAAGCTAAAGCTGGCCAGAAAAGCTAAGGATAGCCATAAAAGGGGAATGCTACAATTTTACCCAGACCTTCAAAAATCATTGATAAGTCATCTTATACTATTCTTATGGAAAAGAAATGAGTTAAACAATGGTACAATTGGATGGATGTAGAACTGGTTGAATGGGAACATTCAGATTTCAATGTCACCTTGGAAGATGTCCAATGGAGTAAGCCAGGTATCTATCCTTGATCGTATTCTTTCAAACGTTTTATTAAGGACTTGTAGAAAGGCTTAAGTGGTTGGTTCATCAAATGTACAAATAACACAAACTTGGAAAGAAAAGCCTAGCACATTGGATTTGGAGCCAGAATCCAAAAATATCTCAAGAAGCTATCAAATTGTTAATTAATACAACAAAACTTATTCAGGATAAATTTAAAGTCTTATTTTAATCCAGGAAGTTGAACTTCATAACTACAAGATATGAATGAAGGTTTGGTTAAATAACAATCTGTCTATAAAACTGAGGATTTTGTGGATATATAGCTAAATATGAATCAACTATATAACATGGAAGCCCAGAAAATGAATTATATCTTGGGCTTTAATAAGAGGTACATAGCACTCAGGAATAGGGAGATAAGAGCCCTCCTATACTTTGCAATAGTCAATTGACATCTGTAGTTTTTTTATCCAATTCTAGGCACCACAATTTTGGAAGGACATTGATAGGTTAAAGAGCATACAGAGAGCAACCAGGATGTGGAGGGGTCCCAGGTGCATTCTATTTGAGAATCAGCTTTAAAAAGTAGGGATATTTAGCTTGGCAAAGAGGAGAGTCCAGGCAAACATGATATCTGTCTTCAAGTACTCAAAAGGCTTTTTCATGGATAAGGGATTGAATTTGTTCTGTTTGATCCCTCCTCCAGAAGGCTGAACAAGGAGCAATGGCAAAAAGTCATTACAAACAAATTGAGTTTTGCTAGAAGGACAAACTTCCTTCCAGTTAGTACAATCCTAAAGCAGAATGGGCTGTCCTAGAAAGTAACCAGTTCATCTTCATTGGATATCTTTAAGCAAAGGTTGGATAACCACTTGTCAGTTATGTTTTAAAAGATATTCTTTTTCTATCATGTATTGAACTGTAAAGCCCCTGATATCTCTGCAATCATAAAACCTTCTGACTCTGACGAAAGAATAGAGGAAGAAAGGTGAAGTATAGCCAATTTCTACTATAAATAAATTCTGTGAATGTGATCTAGCCATTTGATCACTTTGTGGTTTATTTTTTCTATATGTAATTAAGATAATTATATTTACATATAATTAAGATAATGACAATGTTCAACTCCTTTTCTCATAAATATGGTATGGAACATATTGTTTGTTTATAAAACTATATGAACTTGGGATAAAAGAT
Organism: Sarcophilus harrisii; assembly: GCF_902635505.1. Taxonomy (NCBI): domain Eukaryota; kingdom Metazoa; phylum Chordata; class Mammalia; order Dasyuromorphia; family Dasyuridae; genus Sarcophilus; species Sarcophilus harrisii. The sequence continues at coordinate 419,637,515 of NC_045428.1, read as the reverse complement.
AATACAATATATAAATACAGAATTTTGTTAGTGATCTGGGCAGTGACATGGTATAACAGAACAAAACAGGAAATGAATGAGATTTGGAGTCAAGCAGTCTTGAATTCTAATCTTGCCTTTGATACTTATTAATTGTGTGACTTTAGCCAAGGAATTTAACCTCTCTTTGCCTCATGGAACTCCCTAAGACTTATCTAGTCAATCATAAGCAAAGGGTTTTTTCATATTGAATGTCCTTATGTGCTACACACAGAGAATGCTAAGTTCATTCATTATGCTGAGTAACATAAACATATCATTCTAAGGCATCACATTTTTTTATCTGAGTAAGTCTGATACTCTCAGTTCTCCATATAACTTTGCCTAGGTAGACTCTGCCTTCTCTGAATACTTTGAAGCTTCTTAATAATGCCCCTAGATCCATATTTGTAGACAGTTATAAAAAGATACTTTTTGCATTTCAGAAACTCTTTGCTCCACCTCCTCTCTACTCCTTGGATGGCATCTGAGATAGACTCCAAGCAATACTGAATTCTCCTCTAACAGGACAATCTTATGGTGAGATTCTTTCTGTTACAACCCAATTCCTGTGTACAAAAAATTGGGGGAGGGGCAGCTAGTTGGTATAGTTGATAGAGCCCCAGCCCTGAAGTCAGGAGGAACTGAGTTCAAATTTGGCCTCAGATTCTTAATACTTCCTAGCTGTGTGACCCTGGGCAAGTCACTTAACCTCCATTGCCTAAAAAATTAAAAATTAAAAAATTATGTGTGATGAAAAGGAAGGGAAGGATTTTATGTCCACTATTTTTTTTTATTTTTAATACTTCCTGGCAAAGGGAAGAATAATAAACACACTCTCAGTCTTTGGCCTTGACAGAACTACCTATCCAAAGAATTAGATTAAATTATCTGGTCTAGGGATACAAACCTCCAGCATAGTTGACTTTATCAGTGAATGAATGAATGGTTGTGTGGGTGAACTGATGGACTCTTTTGGCATCACATGAATTTAGCCATAAAAAAAGGAAACGTCAGTTATTTGGTTGTTGTTTTTTTTTCCAAACATTGAAGCTTAAAAAGATCTTTTATACTTGTGAACTATGCAAAAGTATTTTAAAGTAGAGAAGAACTCCAAACTTAAGATCTAATTTGAAAGACTTTAATTCATTAGCCTTTGATGATTACTTCAAGTTTATAAGATGAAAAATTGATTCAATCATGCTAAGATCAGAACCTATAGTTGGAAGAAACTTTCAGAGTTCTATCAACCCATGACAATTCTCATTTTATAAGGATGTCACAATTCAAATTAAATATTTTGAATGAATCTCAGGAAAGATTTTGCACATCAAAGAGAAAATATTTTCTCAATATACTTTTTCCCATGTATAATGTAAACATCTTGTAGGCAAGGGTCATTTCTCATTTATTGTGAAGTCCTCAGAGCCTAATATAGTGCCTTGCATAACCTAAGTGCTTCCTAATGAAGCACCCATTTTGGAAGTTTTATCAGTTCTATAAAGCAAAATTACATGGCTTATTTAAAAAGAAAAAAGTCAGCAATGACAATGAGAGGAAATCAGATTTCCAGATTTACCATGTTATTTATGCAAACTGCAAGGGAAAAAAAGAAGAGGAAAAAATTCAAAAACTCCATATAAAAATACTATCTACCACAGACTAACTAAAGGAAGTCATTTGATTCATAGAAAACGTTGTTTGATTCATAGAAAAGAATAAGTCAATATGACCTATTTATAAAACGTAAAATTGTATGCTCATTTTTACACTTATTAAGAGCAAAAGTTTTAAGTTTTAGCAAAAACAAGTTAATTTTTTCAAATAGTGAAATGACAATTACTGCTAAAAAGAACTAGTTAATTTTTTAAATTAAAAATAATTATCAAAAACAATAAAATAAATGTTTAAAGAGTTTGCAAAAATCTTCCCTAAAACTCTTAGCCTTTAACAAGGCAGAACCAAATGGATTTACAAAAACAAAAAAGTAAAGAAAATATTTTGATTTGTTTTCATTTCCAGATCTACCAGAAGTTTCACCACCATTGGTTCTATTTTCCTTCTGTTTTTTTTTCTTTCCTCTTTAATTAATAAATTTTATACATCAGCAATTAAGAACCAACATAAAAGACTTCATCAAAAAATATATGAAATAAAAAGAAGGTGAACTAGAAAGAACCAGGGATTACTGATAGAGAGTCTATAGTGTTGCACTGATATACTTGTAAAAATGAAATAGGCTGCCAGCACATTTGGTGTACTCCTTATATTTTGGGAAGAAGTGGGAAAAAGACATTGACAGGCTGAAACCTACATCAATAGAGAAAATATCCACATTGACAATATCCATTTGATTTCTTCTATAATTCATAAGTAGTGTCTTGTAGTACCGGAATATTATATTGTATTGATATACCATATCAAGACTTATTTTTAATATGGTCATTAATGTACATAACTCAGGATTGTCAATGTTTTTAATTTGTTTCACCTTACAAAGTTTTAAATCACTTAATAATCACAGCAAATAATGTTAACAGCAAAACTGGTCCTTATCTCAAAACTATTTTCATAACATGCTATTAAAAAGACTTCTCTCTATAAAAATATAATTATTTTCAGGTCCATACTATGTAAGGTATAATTCTGGAAACTAGGGATGTACAATTCTGATGAATGTCACTATGAGCTTTTCAACGAGATGATTTAGGCCAGTTCCAATTATCTTGTAATGAAGAAAGCCAGCTACACCCAGAGGACTGTGGGAACTGAGTAGGGATTACAACATAGCATTTTCATTCTTTTTGTTGTTTTGACTTGCATTTTATTTTCTTTCTCATTTTTTCCTTTTTTATCTAATTTTTCTTGTGTAGCAAGATAATTGTATAAATATGTATGCATATTTTAGATTTAACATGTATTTTTACCATGTTTAACATATGTTGGATTGCTTACCATCTAGGAGAGGGGTTGGGGGGAAGGGTGGAAATTGGAACACAAGGTTTTGCAAGAGTTAATGTTGAAAATTTGTCCATGCATATGTTGTTGCTTTTGTTTGTTTGTTTTGGTTTTGGGTTTGGGTTTGAGGGTTTTGTTGTTGCTGTTGTTGTTGTTTGTTGTTGTTGTTGTTGTTTTGCTGAAATTGGGGTTGTCACTTGCCTGGAATCACACAGCTATGAAGTGTCACCTAACTGCCCCCATGAATATGTTTTAAAAATAAAAAGCTTTAAAAAAAAAAAAAGAAAAGAAAAGAAAAAAGAAAGAAACTAGGGACATAAAGACAAGGTAAAAAAAAATAGTTCTTGTCATCAAGTAACTTACATTCTGCTGAAGGGATAAAGCAATTCATTCATTCATTCATTTCAGAGTAAGCACCAAATTTATATAGAACCTAGATACAAAAAGCCACATCATTTTTAAAATTAGAGAATGAAAGGAATTACTTACACAACTGTTGGTAGGAGAGAAAGATTTCTTAAATAAATAAGGAATAAATGTCTTCAAAAAATAAAAAAGATAATTTTAAAATATATTTTTAAAACTTTTACACAAATTAAATCCTGAAACTATGATAAATAATTTTTTTGCTGAGTCAATTGGGGTTAAGTGACTTGCCCAAGGTCACCCAGCTAGGAAATGTTAAGTGTCTGAGTTCAGATTTGAACTCAGGGCTTCCTGATTTCAGTTCTGATCTAGCTGCCCTGTATGATAAATAAATTTGTCAGGTTTTTTTGGGGAGGAGGAGGAGAGAATCTTGGCGCAAATATCTCTGATAAAGGTAAATATATACAGGTGGTTTTTAAAAGGAGAAGTTCAAATTATCAATAACCATATGAAAGAATGCTCCAAATCCCTAATCATAAGAGAAATTCACAACAAAACAGTTCTGAGGTTTCATTTTATGTCTTTCAACTTGACAAAGATAACAAAAAATAAAATGGCATAATTGAAGATAGGCTGTTGGGAGAATTATGAATTAATGCCACCATTTTATAATACAATATAATATATTTTAGAAACATGTAAGAAAAGTCACTAGGTCCTTTGACCCAGTGATAGCATATACCACAAGGAAGTCAAAGAAAGAGGGAAAGGTCTCAAACTTTCAAGAATATTCATAATACTATGCTTTCGTGGTAACAAGAATTGGAAACAAAGTGGGCACCAATCAGTTGGGGAGTGGCTGAAGAAATTGTGGTACATGAACAAAATGAAATAGTATTTCACCATAAGAAACAAAAAAAACTTAAAAATTCAGGGAAATTTGGAAATACTTATGTGAAATGATACAGAGCAAAGTAAGCAGAACCAGAAAAACTATTTAGAACAATGACCACAAAGATGGAAAATAAAACAACACTGGAAAATTTTAGAGCTCTAATCAATGCATTCACCATTCATGACTTCAGAGGGTAGCCAATGAAGCATGCTTTTCTCATCTCAAGAGAAAGGTGGATTGCAAGGTATGGAATAAGGTGTACCTTGTCAAAGTCAATGTGTACCTTTGTATTAAATAACTGTTCCTTTGTTACAAGAATCAGATCAATGAGGAAGGGAAGTCAGTGGAAAATAAAATTACATTTGGAAAGAGCATAAATAACATTTATTTTTTAATCAAAAAAAGAGAGGAAAATAAAATGAAGAAGTTGGTTACACACACACACACACACACACATTCTCCAAAGAAATTATCCATTAAATTCTGTAATATTCTGCCATTACAATAACCTAAGGAAAGTTTGCCTTCCCTAGAATGGGACCAAGAACTCATTGCTGAAACTTCTTCATACAAATGTGTTAACACACTATGGAAATAAAATATTTGCTTAACTAAGGTGCCTCATTTTATCTCAATATTTCAGTGAATCACTCATGTCATCTACATGAGTATTCACTCCATTGGTATAGGTCACAATTTATCTATAGCTTCTAATCCTGTGTGATTCTTGTTTTTGTCCCACTATAAATTTTCTTATGGGGACAAGTTGATGTGCCAGAACCTTCCTTTATATCTCTAAACATCTCATGAGTACCAATAGAGTATGCCATATTTCTTTTTCTGGCTATGTGGCTATCCTACTTCCTTTCCCAACCACACTCTCTTAAATAATATATACTGACTTTATATGAGGAATTAGGTCTATGTTTTTAGACATAAATATTGTGTCAGTTTGCTTTGCTTAACACTACTTCTTTGTTCCAAGAGGGGGTTTCCAAGTGGAAGTATAATGGGAGCCATTAGGTGGAAGGAATAGTATTGGATTGTCCAGTTCTGTTCTTGCCAAGCTTCATACTGCTTGGATAGCCTCAAGTCTACATAAAGGAATCAATGATGATGATGTTTTTCTCAATCAAATCCTTCAAGACTGTCACGTGCCAGTTGTGTAGGCCAGTGGAAGAGCTTGTTAGAAATCCCATCCTTTAGGATAGTCTTTCTTACTATATGAGTGACTGCTTAAGTCCAATTATATATTCCTCTTTCATAGTGGATGGAGTCACTAGAAAAGGAGGCAAAATAAACATTCATCAGGAGCCAAATCTTTATAGTGTAGAAGTCCCTTGGCTATTGAAGGAGGCAGAATTTGCAGGGTCTGATCCAGCTTCTGGCATAGATAAAACTTGATTGTGAAGGGCATTAATGTCTACTGGACCTGGACAATTCTGGATCTGTCATCTCTATTTAACAGTAGAGATCGCATGGGTCCTACCTATCTTGTTAGAACAATCATCTAAATCACTCTTTTCATTATAGTTAATTCTAGATGAAGGGTTTACTATATGACTCCTTCCTTTTGCCATCCATTCAGTACCGACTAGGACTCAATAACAAGTAAGCAACAAGTTTTCAAATGTAGCATATGCAATGGTCACTTTGGGAAACTTCCAGGACCAAAAACTTAACCATTACTTTTCCTGGCCACAACCTGGGTGCCTGCCAAAGATTTCACTCAAACTAGCCTTTTTAAAGAGAGACCTATAAAACCATGAGCCTCTCAGAGTCAAGGGTCAAAAAAAGAGAGATTTATAGATTTGGAATTTTTAGTGCCGTAATCTATTCTAGGCTGAACTCACAAGAGATTATGGTTGAATTATGGTTGACTAAGAAAATGAAAGCCATCAGGATACCCAGATGGGGAATGTTGATTTTTCAAAATATAAACAGTCCAGTAAACTTCTGTACTTTCTTCTTAGATTGCAGAGAAATGAGTGGTTTTAACTTATTCTTAACTCTGCCCTAAATTCTCTGGGTTTTCTCTATCAGCTGTATTCCTCAAAACTTGATTGAGTGGTCAAGGCGACCTAGATTTTCTTAGGGTTTTCCCAACTCCTGTCTCCAACATGGACCACTAAGTCCCCATGTAAGGCCCCAATCATAGCCTTAATCAGCTCAGTCACCATTGTGATATAATGTCCCCAGAAAGGAAAGCTTCTTTTGCATCTTTTCATACCAGAATATAAAAAGAAAAGGAAGAGTTTTGTTTCAGATTAATTTAAACCACAAGAGTGGGGGTGGGAAGCATTGATGAAGTTAATAATCTCATATCATTCACCCTGGGCTTGTACTACTTGGTCTACAACATTAATGTGTAGGTTGGGAATAACCATAATGATAAGCATGATAACTTTTTTCCTACTCCCTATAGGAAGGAAGGAAACAAACTCCTACCATATATTACACTATGCTCAGCATTGTACAAATATTATCTCACAACAACCCTGGGAAGTAGATATTATTATTATCCCCATTTTATAGTTAAAGAAACTGAAGTAAAGAAAAGTTGTGACTTAGTATCTAAGGCCAGATAATCCCCATAAATCTCCAGGTGCCATCTTTCTTCCTCATAGGCCACATAGCATTTTGTGAAGGAAGTTAACAAAATATTCCTGCTTCCTTCACTTCTGAATTTCCATCACTTTCAAATCTTCTTCTCCCCCCCCCAGTCTACAGACCCCATATTTTTTGTTATTAACCACACAGGATGGTTTGGGAAACTCCAAGGGTTTTCATTTTACCATAATCACAATAGAGATTGTCAAAAAAAAGTGCCCACATGTAGTAACTCCCAAAAGCTCATGATACTCCTTCCATCCATGCTCTACTCCCTCTAATCTCCCACAGATAATCCACAGGGAATAAGGACTTTAGGAGATGCCTTAGATTTATTTGTCTGAAGCTAAAAGTCCCCTACTATTCTAGTGCTGAATTTCACAGCACAATTTTACTAACATCTCCAAAGGCTAGACTTCTTATCAGTCTCATGATAGGGATTTCAGGAGCCCTACCTAAAGTTCCCACAAGAAGAGAGTATCATTACCCCCTGCTTACCCAGAAGATAGTAGTGTCTCTATGTGTCCTCCCCCTATTTCTAGGGCATTCATTTATATTTTGACAGCAATGTTTTCTCAGGCCACAGTTGTCCCAATCTCCAGCTCAAATTTCACTAGATGACTAGCCATACCTGTATAATTGTTGATTGGGGAGAACCATAACTAAATTCTAGTGGGACTCTGCCCAAAAGATATTATCAAATCACCTCTATATAAATCCAATTTGTTTAACATTTCCTTTAGGAACTTCATCCCTTACCTTGAAAACTCTGTTATAGATAAGGCTGCAATGGGAATTTATCTTTTGGGGGCTTTGTATATATCACTCTTCCTCTTGGCTACTTAAAAAGGGACAAATAGCAGTCTCCCTGGCAACATGAAATTGGTTTAACTAGTCCTGAAATAGGACTCCCCAAGCCTGTGGAACAATGCTATGGAGAGTTTCTCTGTATTGGTTCCAGTGGACCATGCCCTCAGCAGTCATTGCTCCACTGATTCATCAGATTACTATTTGAAAGTCTCTTGCAACCTCCCCAATTATTTGATGGTGAAAGCCTTCCCACACCCTGCTCCCTCAATGGCAGAAATTGTCCTCTAGAGAGCAGTAATAAAATAAGCCCAAAGCTTTCTTACCACAAGCCTCCAATCCTCACTCCAGCTTTCAAGCTCCATCCTTAACTCTGGTCTCAGAGTCACACAATTAAAGGGGTTGGAACCTGTGCCCATTATTCCCATCTTCAACTTAGAGACCCCTACCGCCATCAGCAGAGCCCCTTTTACTTGTACCATCACAAACTTATTAACTGCCCCTCAGCTTTCATGATACCATTCTGAACTGCCAAGGGCTCTGTCTCTAATTGCTAAATGTGCTGGGCCAATTAACTTTAATCACTATGTTGACAGTCCAGCTTCTGCAGAGCAATCAACCTGCAACCAGAAAATATTGGATCTAATACTTTCTTTACTATCCCTGGAAGTCTCTCCCAACACCTACTGAACTAATTGTTCTGTGCCAGTGGGAGCTTGATTCATAAACCTAGTACTAGAAGAATCATTCCTATGGTGCTGTATCTGGTCATCCAATCATCTCACTCTCAGTATTTGCATCACCCTTCCCCTACTTTAACCATGAGTTCAGCCACCATGGCATCTAATTCCAATTATTAACTATGTCAAATATTAGGAGGCTGGCTTGAGTCAAATCAGTCCTCTGGTAGTTTACATTTGATGTTGAAATAAATTCAGACACTCAGAGGTGTTTCAATAGTTAACTAAATTAGATTTTCTTAACTATAGCAAAGAGATAATATTCAACAAGAATACTAAAGCACTTAGTTTAAATAGACATACCACCCTCACCCCCACACAGAAACTCATTTGGTCATCAGGGTAGAGTATCATGACTTTTGAGAACTTGATATTTCTCTCAGCTCCACACAGATGAGCCTTTTTTTGCCCTTGGATGAATAAGAAGTTGTATCAATATAGCCAAAGGCTACCAGTTTTAGCTTAATACTTAGCTAATCAAGTCCCAAGGACAGGTTTATCACCTCTTAAGGAAAAACTAGGCCAACCTATATTTGCAGTGGGATAGGAATAGGAGGAACCTTTGTATATAGTTGTCCTATTCTCCCCCCCCCCTCCCATTATGCCTGAGAAGTATTAAATAGTTCAGTCTTTACTTAAAGACCTCCAAGAAAGGGGACAGCATGTGCCACTTTTGTATAGTTCTAATTGTTAGGAAGTTTTTCCTGACTGTGCCTAAATTTGCCCTCTTTGTAACTTCCACTGATTCCTCCTGGTACCATAACAAACAAATTTATTCTCTCCTCCACACCTTAGCCCTTCAAATACTTGAAGACAATTAAAATGTTCCTTCTTAGTCTACTGACTAAGCTACATATCCCCAGTTCCTTTGATTGATTCTCATATGTCACCATCTTAATTTCCATTTTCTGGACACTCTGCTTATCGATGTCTTTTTGAAACCTTAGTACCCAGAATTGAACATAATAACTCTAGATGAGACCTTGCAAGGGCAGTGTCCAGTTATCACCTTGCTGCTTCTGAAAGCTGTGCCTCTTGTGATATAGGTCAAGCAAATTTTAGCCTTTTTGGCTGCCACATTGTATATTTGTTTCATATTGAATTTGAAGTTCATGGACCCCACCCCCCAAGTCCTTTGTCTTCCCTATATCATACTTAAGAATTTAACTTTTTGTGTCCAAGTTTGCAAGACTATATTTAGTCCTATTGAATTTTATCTAATTAGAGCCAACCCAAAGCTCTTTCCTAACAAGATCCCTTGAGATTCTAACTCTGTCATCCTCTGTCAGCCATCCTTTCCAGCTTTGTAGAGCATAACATTTGATAACCAAACCATCAAATATTAATCAGTTATCTATTTATATATATATATATATATATATATATATACTTAAATGTTTACACATATATGTGTAACATATATTATATGTGTAACATACACATATATGTACTCTTTAAACTTTTGTCATAAATAGCTAACATCTGTTCTGTGGCTTTATAAATACTATCTTATTTGATCCTCACAACAATCCTCCTTATTATTATTAACTGCATTTTACATTGAAAAAACTGAGTCTAAAAGAAGTTAAATGACTTGTCCAAGATGACACAGTTAGTGTCAAAGGCCATATTTGAACTCAGGTCTTCCTAATTCCAAGTCCAGCTCTCTATCTACTGCTCCACTTGATACTAAAGATAATAGATTCATTCTGTGCTCATTCAGTCTATAAAAGATAGAAAAAATTTAAAATATTTCAAATTCAATTAATTCACAAGATAATTATTATTCTAAACATTTTACAAATTATACCAAATTAAGTCATAAAAACATAGAAAAGTTATCCTTGCCAAAAAAATTCAGGGATTATTTTGCTTCATTGTTAATTTTAAGGAACTAGACTGAATTAACATGGTTATTTTGTACAACTTTCCACTTCTCTACTTTAATCACTCATTTCTAGTTAAATTTGTACAATGTTTTTTACTAAAGGACAGAAATAAACTTATAAAAAAAAGCCAAGAAAGAAAGACAAAAAGAGAGAGAGAGAGAGAGAGAGAGAGAGAGATTAAGGAAACTGAATTTTAACCCCAAAAGGTGCCTTAAAATAACTTTAATCTTTAAGGCGAATATGAATAAAAGACTTTATATTTCATTTTAAGAGAGCTAGAATACCATGTTGATCATGACAAAGCTAAAGAAGTTTGGTTTTTTAAACCATGTCAATGTAATCAATGTAATTTACAAAGAATGAGTTTCCTGTTTATTGACTAAAACTGAAATAATACAGTTATTAATATTAATTAATTACATATATAACATATATAATATAAGTATATATAATTAATAATAACTGAAATATACCTATTAAATATACTAGAATCTACTTATAAACAATTTATCATCACCCCAACTCTAAATTCAATGAGGCAGAAGAGTTGACTATATATTAAATAAATTAATCACAAGCCTAAAAATAAAATTCATCTTCTTTTGAAAGTGATATTTTTTTAATTTACCAATAGCTAAATGCAGAAACTAGTGTTCCCTGAAAGAAGAATGTTACTGTTAGAAAAGTTTGTTATTTATTATAAGAGTAAATATTAGGAATAGGAGCTTCATTTACCTTAATTAAGTTTCCCTTTTTAAGAAAAATAACATCATTTTATCATAAACAACAAAAACAGAAAACAAAATTAAAACAATGGAGTTAATGTAATTTATTAAATTGCAAAACTTTTCGAATGGTCTTTAAGTCATGTCTTCATTGGTAATTTTAAAATTAAATATTATATATAGTATATATATGCATGTGTTTATAAATACTTTTAAAACCCATTATCACTTAAAAACATGAAGACTATGTTATTTATATTATTCTTTCCATGTTGAATAAAACTGTATAAAAAGCAGCTTTCATGAACTTTGATCAAGGTAAAATGTTTTCATTATCAATGCATCTTTTAAAACTGATTATTGAGTTTATACCCTGAAACAAAGAAAAGCATTATTATTATGGCATTATTATATGGCAGATCAAGAAAAGGTAATGATAGACAATTGCTAAATATATCTTACAATGAAAAATTACTCATTTCCATTTAATTTATATCTATCAGAAACAAGACAGTTTTGTTTTATTTTAAATATAGAGCAAATTTACCCATCTTTAGAATCTGCATTGCTACAAACTATCTTTTTTTGTGTGTGTACTCACTGTAAACAACAATAACATCACCAAAAAGTTTAAAATGCAGGGTTTTTCTTTCTTCCCGTCAAGACAGTAAATCATTCGGAGTTAGGAGATCAACTTGCAGAATCATGAATTAAGAGAAAATATCTGTTTGTTCCCCCAATATGACACCTCGCTGTGGGAAGCTTAAATAATGTGTGCAGGAAATTTCAGCTCAAGTAAAGACAGAAATATAATTCAGTATTATCATTGAATCATAGGGGCCCAACCAGAAATAATTATACACAGCCTTCTGCAGCACAAGAGCCCTGAAAAACTGCATATGTTGGCTTCTCAGCAGTCTGACAGCAGGCAGTTTCAAAGTGCACAGGGAGTGGAGAGCTCATGCTAATGAGATTTTGCTCCAGAACCCCCACGAACTCCCATCCTGAAACTTCTAATGGAGAGCCCAGTCCTTGGCTTCCTGCTGAAACTTGATGCCCAGCCTATGAAAGTTACTGCAGTCCTAATATTGGTAATGTGGGAGACACCAGTGTGCCTCAAGTCTGTCTGTTTACATATTTTATTTTATCATTAATATTTTAAAATCCACTAATCTTCAGTGTGGTCATTGGAGGGGGCCCTTTTCCTTTGCCTGGCTTCTAGAATAAGGTGACTTGTGATCTCCTTTTCATCATTCTGGGGTTGTTAATTGCTATTTAAGATAGCCTTCAAGTCCCATTGGGTTCTTCTCCTCACAGCTGAGCCAAGTTTGAACATGGCATGGCAGAGAGATGTCAACATAAGGTCAAATTAGTTTTTTTTTCCTCCTAAAATTATTAGAGAAAAATATGATGATGATCATGATAACAATTAGTTACCTGAAGAAAATCTGCGTAACATTACATAAGAAGGAGTAATTTTAGGCCTGTTTCTTTCTGAAATCCATAAGAAGAATGCAAAGAGTGGGACAGAAAAAAAGTGTAATAACTGATATTTACATAGTACTCAAAAGTGTGGAAAGTACTTTTTAGACATTTTCCTATTTGACTCAGTGTTAACAATAATACTGTGAGTTAGATCCCAAAGTTATTATCATTCTTCTTTGGCAAATGAGTCAATGGAGGCAAAAAGAAGTAATATCATTTGTTCAGGATCACACAGAAAGCGTCATTGGTCTTCCTGACTCCAAATCTAGCACTGTCTCAGATTTAGTCATCATGCTTCAGTTCTCCTTTCTCTCTTCCCCATAGTCCCTTTCTCCCATTATTGAGCTCCACCTAGAGCCTCCATTTTGAAGAATAACTAAGAAGAACCATCCCCCCACTCTCCAGACTTTGCCACCATGTCATCACCATGGGTACCTTCCTCCCACTTTTCAACTTCTCTTCATGTGTTTAATTCATATGTTAAAATGTAAATGTTTTGAAGTAAGGATTGACTTAGTTTTTGCTTGTACTAATATCCCGAGCTTGTATTATTGTGCTTAGAGCATAATAAGGGTTTAATAAATGGTTATTGATTTGATTTGTTGATGCTATTCACTAGATCATACTTTCTAGTGCCTATAGTAATCATGTCTTCCCTGTATAATTGCCTTTCTATATAATTATGGCCTGGGCAATTCACTGTGCCTACTAACTAAAGAAAGAATGACTTCTCTTACACATTGACCAAATAAGTCTGCCCATCAAACAGATCATCTTTTGACGACAGGATCTTTTTGAAGTCTTGTGATTCACCATGGTCCCTCTTCTGTGGAAACAAGAATAGTACAAAGGTTTGTTTGAATTTTAATTAACAAAAAACAATAATTTTCTCTCCCTCTTACCATCTCTTAAATCAAAAAAGAAAAAGAAAACCTTTAAACAAAAATTTCATGGTCAACCAAAACAAATGCCTTTATTGGCCACATCCAAAATAATTGTCTTAGTCTGTATCTTGAATCCATAACCTTTCTGTTGGGAGGTGAGTAGCATGGTTCATCATCAGTCCACTGGAATCATGGTTGGTTGTTTTATTGATCAGTGTACTTAAGTCTTTCAAAGTTGGTTGTCTTTAATTTGTTGGTTATTGTATAAATTCACATCTCTGCAGGTTTTTCTGAAATTGTCCCTTTCATTGTTCTTATAGCATAATGATATTCCATTACATTCAAAAACCATATTTTGTTTAGTTTCCCAATTGATTCTTCTCCATTTTAGTTCCTTACTACTACTATTACCAAAAATATCTGCTATAATTTTTTTGCATATGATTCCTTTTCTTCTTTCATTGATCTTTTTAGGGAAGTAGTGCAAATTCTAAGCAAGACCTCCAATTTTTCTTCTTTGAAGATGTGCTACAATAAAGTTCTTCACATTCCATAGAAGAGAACTATCAACTTTTCTTTCTTCTCCTCCTCTGAATTTCATGACACTTCTGATTTCCATAGCATAGTCAGAAAATCTCAACTTTAGAACTAGAACTAGAAGAATCTGCTGAGATTCTTGGTTCCATAAATCTGCTTTTCAATGATTTTGAATAAATATATTTCAACATAATTGATTTTTATGTTCACATATATTTTATTTTATACTTTTACATCATTCTGAAAAAAGATTCAAATGCTTTGCCAGCCACTAAAAGGATTCCTGATAGATAAAAATTATGTGCCCCTACATTAGAGGCAAATTGAAGGCATCATCTAATGCACATCCCTTATTCTGAGGAAACTGAATCCCAGAGAAATGAAATGACTTGCCTAAGATCATACATGGTAAGAGCAAAAATAGTACTTGAACTCAAGCCCTCTGACTACAAACCCAGCCCTATTTCTACCCTACCTCCAATTTTAATCCCAATTTTAAATAATAAATAGCATTTCCAATAATTCCCTTAGAAAGTTATTCCACAATTTCACCAATTTGATCATTGGAAATTCTTTTTCTGATAGACAAATTTCTCCATGCTTATTTTCTTTGCCCCACTCCCAGTATATTGCCACCTTAGACAAATCTAAACAATTCATCTCCTTCCTTGGTATTTACACTCTTCAAATAATCATACATGATTTTCTTGTCCTTCCTCCCCCTCTGCTACTCATCTTGTTTGGGTAAGCAATACATAATTGGTTCTTTTAATCTTTCCTCATAAGTCAATTTCTCCAGCCCCTTAATCATTTTTGTAGCTGTTCTCTGAATTCTGTCCAATTTGTCAACATCTCTCCAGTACTGAGCAGCCCAGTATTGTATGCAATATCCCAGGTGCAGTCTCATCATTGCTTCATATGGAAAAGGATTAGCACCTCCCTTGTCCACAATGTGATGCCTCTGTGCGTGCAGCTTTAAAGTCACATAAGCTTTTCCTCCATAATTTTCTAGGACTAATTCAGATCCAATTTGTAATTCAGTATGCATTTCAGGCTTCTTCTAGGATAAGAATTTTCCCTATATCCCCTCTCAGATTCACTAAGTTTCCATTTCACTTTACTGGAATGAGCACTATCTGTATTTGCTCTTATTTTCCCAGCATTGTTTTATTTTCTTCATGTGTGCCTGACCTCCCCAGATCTCTTTGTACTCCTGCATTTCTCTAGTCTCACTAAATTATGCAGCAACCTTCCAATTCAGCATCATTTGTGAATGTAATTAATATGACCATTGCTCCTTATAGAGTTTACTAATAAAGAGGTTAAATGAAAAACACACCTAATTCTGATCCAGGCAGCAACCCCTTTAGATTCCTCCCTATAAGTCAGCATATTGTAGTATAATATTTCCTATTATTTATGATCTTTAAATTTTCAGCACATACCACAATGTCCAAGTCAATCAGAATAATATTTGAAATAAGATTTTGTGAGAGTGTATCATAGGCTTTACTTTGCTTTCAGTCATTCATTTTGTAATTTGATCAAAGGGTCATTAAGTTTGGCTGTTATGTTTATTCTTCAAATTTTGAAATTAAAGTTGTTGACTGCTGGGATGGGGGAGGCAGTAGAAATATTATGGTATTCATAGTATCAGAAGATTTATTTCTCTCCCAAAGTACCATAGACTTTTTCAAAAATAATAAACTTTCATTTTAAACTCATATAAGCTTGATATTACTCCTCGTCTCCATATTCAAAGTATATTTCACTACCTCCAAAATTAATGAACATGTCTGCATACTGAAAATATTTATATAATCCAAGTTACTAATTTTTAAAAATCCACAAGCATAAAGTTCTTTATCTTTCCATAACACAATTGTTATTTACAGGCATAATGAATAAAGAATATACTTGCCACCCCATATATTCTTATAATTATCAAGTTTTGTGAATTAGTTTTCCTATTCTACATTGAAAAACTAATTTTAAATCTTTCTTATAAATTCAACAAAAGAACAAGCATTGAGCCCATATTTCTTTTTATTATATGATGGAAAGCCCAAGAATAAAATGTATCAGTCAATAAATATTTATGCTAAAAAAGCACAAAGTATCCAAAATACTTTAAATTTAATGAAGTAGCTATATTTTATAAACTCATTACATTATTTTAAAAATTAACTACTGTTATTACCAAGATATTATGTATATTATTATAAAATATGTATTTTAAGAATACTTTTTACTACAGCCTTTTTGAAAGGCTGAAGGTATGCTTCATAAGCTACCTTTAAAGTTCTTTAAACAAAGAAGTTAGCTACGAAAAATTATGAAGATATCCTAAATGCAAGATATTTTTTAAAAACTGATTTTCCTATATCATTGATATTGCAAGCACACGCTCAGTTAAATACCTTTAGTTAATAAAAGTATATTTGGGATTCTCTACCAATCTCAGGCCAAGAAAGCTGTGTGTGTCATGATAGTGACAAGTTAAGACTCCAGGGAGAGGCCACATAAGTCCCCTACTGGGAAAAAAAAGTACCCCTGACATCATAGACAGAAAGTTGCTTATCAGTCCTCTACCTTGAGGTAAAGAACTGTCCTAAAATCTAACAGCAAATAAGCAGAGATTAAAAAAATAAATAAATAAATAAAGGAGGAGAAATATTTAGGGCAAAAAAAATCAAGTCTTACAGACAGAGAAAATTATAAAAAGAACAAAATTTAAAAGAATGCTGCAGTATTACCAACATTAGCATTAAGATGGATGGAGAGTAATTAGCAATGCATTAGTTGGGAATTATCTACAGAACTTCCTGCCATGTCTTTCAGACAAGTCTGAATACACAATAAAAGACATATTGATCATGTAAGTAAAAAAAAAAAAAAAAAAAAAAAAAGTAGCTCTAAACACATTGTAATCAATGTTTGTTGTGTGTTCTGAAATTCAAGTATCAAATCCCAGTTGGTCCAGTGGTGTTACATTCCTAAGTTTGAAAAATTCTCCTTTGAATTTCAAATAAAACATTTCTCTTATTATTTGGAATATATGTGTATATGCATATGTACATACGCATATGTGTGTATGTATGAAATTACCACCTGACTGTAGAAATAACAATATCCATTTGTTACATAAGCTGTCAGAAGAGAGCAATGAAGGCATCATAATGACCTATCACTCTGAGTATACTGTGTAACTACAGAATTCTCTACTACTTTGGATATATATTGTCTTTAAATGTACTTACCATAAGTCCACCCAGATTTTTCAATGCAAGTGCAACCCAGTCCCTTTTCTCTTATCCCTTCCAAAAGTAGAGGATTAAATCAGACTCTGAATGCTGCTCAATTTCAAAATCACCATTCACTTCCTCAGATTCTCGTGCTGGCAAACTTTGGTTTTATGAGCATAATCAACACAGAGACAGCAACAATTTATTTGATATTCCAGTGATATGGCAAGTATGAGTTATGTGGTTTGCATTTGATTTCTTTGCCTTCTGTGGCTTTCTTGAGAAACCTAGGTACAAATCATATCTCCCTCTCCCCCCCCCCCAACCAAAAAAAAGCTGTTTTTATCATAACAAGTAAAGAGACAATCACCCCATTATTTAATTAAAATAGCATTCTGATACATAACTACAAAGCATCAGTCCAATAAGCAGGCTTACAGACCCCTACAAGAACACTGAAAGCTACATTTTACTAAGAAAATATGCAATATTGGGGGGGAAGAATCAAGACAGACAGAGCAGCACACCATACATAAAATGTCAAACATGTCAAAACATTCATGAATACCAACATCTCCCACCACACCACGACCAATTTTAAAGGTTATTTAGGGCTAACACATCTGCAAGTGCAGATTTTACAGCAGCAGTCTTTATTTTTCTCGTATATATTAAAAATAAGTCACTGGAGTGTCAAATGTTTTCTGATATCATTTCCACATTATATGGTCAGGATTTCCTACTCGAGCATTGCTGAGAGGATGAAAATTGCACAGAATACAGACTTCCCTGTCTTCCATATGTTAATTATGGATGTCTAGTAGCTTATTTTTAAAGGTATCAATTCGGCATTCTATGAAGATAATTAAGCAAAAGACCAAGAAAGTGAATGCAGCCATCCACATTCTTCAACTAATAAAAACTCTCGTAAGTGCCTTATGCCTACAATAACTCAACTTTTCAGCATTCTGTTTCAGAAAGGCATTTGCAGAGCATAAGACAAAGACTTCCAGTCCCTAAGTCACTGATCATGAATTATCTCCAAATAACTGCAGACAAGTACAGTTTTACAGCACAGAAAGCAAAACATGCAGAGGATTCTTATACTATTCGGGCCCTCAGAAAAATGAAGCTTAAATTAAATGTCAAAGATGAACACAGTCTATTGTATAAGCAAACACCTGACCTAAATCCACTATATTTTGTTTGTTGAGTGTATAAATCCTAATAAATTTTGTAAAATAATAAGAGAATGTTGCCAACCTTATGACCCTCCCAAGTTAGACACAGATGAATGTTCAATAGTCTTCTGAAGAAAAATAGCAATTTATTTAACATCTTCTCCTCCCTAAGGCTCAAAACTCTGTTTTTGTTAAAATATAGTAGTTGTTAAGGAAATGTTAATTTTTTAAAATGAGTGCTGTGAATAATATATAGTAGGAAAATAAAGGAAATCCTTTCAGCCAGGTTTTACAAAGTGTGATCAGGTTTGCTATGTGAAAGGAATGTAACTAACATTATCACAGTCAAAGGCAAATAGGTGTATGGAATATGAACCACAGAAACTGGATGAAAAGGAAATGGCCAATTTAAAGAAACTAGAATACTTTTTATGAAGGAAAAAAATACCCATCCCTTGGTTCATACTTTAAATTAGGTTTTTTCAATGATATAATATACCTAAGCAATTATTCCCCTTTTCCCCATTAAGCCAGCAAAATAGGACAAACTAGATAGCTTCTTCATTTCTGCGTTATCCTCAGTGCCTGGCACATAGTAGGCCTCATAGTGATTGATGGATTTGTTAGTGAGTCATGGATCTCCTCTTCTCAAAGAACTGCCTTGACATTAGGGGTTGGTCATCTTTTTTAAGAGAGATTTTTGTCTTTCTGTCATTTTCATCTACTCTTTCTTTTTTATAGCTTTTTATTTACAAAACATATGTGTGGTAGTTTTTCATTACTGACCCTTGAAAAACCTTCTGTTCCATCTTTTCCCCTCCTTCCCCCCACCTCCTCCCCTAGATGGCAGGTAGTCCAATACATGTTAAAAATGTTAAGGTAAGGTATATGTTAAATACAATATATGCATATATATATATATATATATATTTACAGTTATAAGATTTCTTTTTAAGAGACTTCTCTAAGGCCTGGAAGACAGAAAAGCCTAATGAAAAAGCTACCCTTAGCTACCCCTGAAGTCTTGAAAACCCAAGATTCTGGTCTGCTGTGTCACCTGGGAGAAATCATTTAATTTTTTAGGGATCTAGGAAACTTTTAATTGAAGAAAAGACCTACATTTCTAGAGGGAGTTTCCAATATCAATGAAATCACTTGCTCATTCTCTCTAGAATAAGAGGTCTTAATTCTTTTTGTATTCTTGCATCCTTTCATAGTCTAATAAAGTCCATGGCCTCCTTCTCAGAAGAATGTTTTAAAATACAAAATAAAATGTTACAAAGAAAATTAATGATATTCAAATACAGTCATCAAAATATTTTTTAAAGTTCATTGATTCCAAATTAAGAAAAATAGACTCTATCTTCTTTTTTATGTATCTAAAATTATGATATCTTCCAGAACTCTTAACACTCTCAGAAATTTATACAAGAAAAAGACTGCCACAATTTATTATTCCAGAAACTACTTTTGTAGCTTTGTGTTCTATGTACTATATTTTTAGAATTATTTATAAACCATTGACATTGGGGAATAGCAGACAAAGAACTATTCTCAGAGCAAGGAAGACATGTGTTCAAGTCCTGCCTTTGATATATACTAGCTGTGACCCTGGACAAAATCATAATTTCTGGGGACACTGTCCCCAGACAACTACCAAATGCTAAAAATTGTAGAGAAGGTGACAATTGACATTTGTAGAGGAAATTTCTCTGGAACCTGGAATTCCTTACAGCAATGATATCACACAGGTTCAGTTCCAAAAGGGGCAGAGAATGGCAACCCTCTATGAAAAGGAGACTCAAAAGTAATTCAAATAAGATTTTCTTGAAGGAAATTGGTGAGGGTAGCCAATAGAGAATTCTTAGAAGAGAGGGAGAGCTGAGAAATATGATCATTTTCTTCAAGTATTACAGGGACTCAACCCCAGGGGTACAGAAATTTTAAAAAGAGGTTATTATAGGGAAGTGGATGTTGGCTTAAAATAAGGGAACACTTCTTAATAATTAGCCTTGCCTAAAATAAAATGGACCTAAAGGAAAATAGATTTTGAATCCCTCATAACCGGAAGCATCTAAGTAAAGGAGGATGTTCATATGTTGTAGAAAGGGATTCCTCCCCAAATAGAAGTTAAATGAGATGATTGCAAAGATCCATTCCAACTCTGAGATTCTGATGAGAGGAAACACAACAATTACTTTTGACAGAGGAATTATTCCCTTGGTTTGGTATTGCTGCCCATTTTCTTCCATATTCCTAAATAGAAATGGACCATCAGGTCTGCCCATCTAGAATAGCACCAGGTGATAAGTAAATCATCTCTTCACCACTTTCTCAAGAACTTCCCAACTTTTTCCTTCCTCTATTTCCTAAGGGTGTCCTTTATTCTCTTTCCTTTTCCTTGGCTTCAAGGCTCTTCAGTTGCTCCCTTTATCTCTCATATATTCCTATCTAAAACATGCCTGTGATTTCTTCATCGAACGTTTCTTTCCTTCTTTTAAATCTTTCCACATTATTTTCTGGCATTTAAGTTCCCTCCCCCTTTTCCAAGGTCTGTTTTTCCTTTACTTCCAACATTCTGACTAATCACATTAAATTTACTAGTTGATGTCCATGCTATCCTATAGATGTGAAAGAAACATCTTTCCTTTCTTTATCTCCCTTCATCCTTTTCTTTTTATTTTCCCCTTTGATTTCTGTTTATGATCCTTTACATTTTCCTTCCCTCTCTCTTCTTTTACCCGGTTTCCAGGATTTTACTCTTTGCTCTCCTCTCCTTTCCACAGTCTCAGAAAAAAAGCAAGATTGAGGTTACAGAAAGACACTAGAAAGACTGGTGTGCGGGTCCCCTGGGCGTTGCCCTCTCGCAGCCCAGCTGCTAGCCAGCTGGGCTCAGAGGAAATGGCAGTCTATACTCAAACTGATGAGATTTGGTTCAATAAGAAGGACCAAGTGAGGAAATAGAGGAGGGAAAGAAGCAGTCAAATATGTTTGCATCATAAAACTGGAACGAAGATCCAGTCTCTAAGTCCTCTGACCAGTACTGTCAAAGCCTGTAGTATCTGCCACTCTCAAATTACTAACCCAAGATTCTCTCCAGGGCTGAAATAGCAGCCCCATTTTTTTCAGACGGATTTGTGATCTCAAGATTCGGGAGAAATTTTTTTTTTTTTTTTTTTTTTTTTTTTTTTTTTTTTGGTCTCCCAAAAGTGTCACTTGATTTTAATACTCGTGGGATACCACACCCAGCCAACCCTACAGAGTACTCCACATGCCCGTTCTTCGCAGACTCCTGTAGGGGGTTAGGAGGAGTCGCAAACAAATGGTTCCAAAAGCCCAGCACTGCTCTTTACTCAGGGAAACTTCTTCATTTTCCTCTACCTGTGTGTCCAATGCTGAACTGAGCGGTGTAGCTCAAAGGAAGAGTGGGACCCGGTGTGTGACCTCTAGTTTCCCTAAGCATTTGCAGAAGCAAAGGCTTAAGGAGGGAAAGACTGAAATTGCCCCCGGCACGCGCGTGCCTGCTAAACGCGGTACAAAGAATACCCGCACCCAGCGCCCCAGGCTGAGTTAGGGCTAAGTGGCAAGGAGGGTAGGGGGCGGGCTAGGGAGGAGCAGGAGAGGGAGGGGAAGCAGGAGAAGATGATTTTTAATGACTCGAGGGCCCCCTCCTCCAGCCACTCTTTATGCGACACTTCATTGGAGACTTGACGAGACTTCCGCGCGGGCAGAGAGGGTTCATTAAATGTGTTGGGGAAATAATTGATAGTAAGACGGAGACTGACCGTAATCTTTCACGCCGTGTGTGTGTGTGTGTGTGTGTGTGTGTGTGTGTGTGTGTTGTGAACTCGCTTTCTAAAACGCTTAGATCCTTCTCCTAAGTACAAAAACATCGCCATCCATCGGGGACCCTCAGTCAGCCTCCAAGCCCAATCCACTTGTGGGAACTCCCCAGTCTTGCTGTTCTCGATTTTCCGCTTTTCCGGGTACTCCTTTTCCCCTTTGGAGGATAAGGTTCCAGTGGCGGGAATATTTCAAAGACTCGTGGGTACTCCTTACACTCCCTTCCCTAGGACCGGAGATGGACCTCAGAAACAACAAGGCTCTGGTTCCAAGGGAAAGCTCTTTTCCCATCTCTAAGTCTGCTACTGATAGACTCACTGATAACTGCAGGTGATCAGGACGACTTGATCAACAGCGGAGCACAAGTAGATTGTTAAATGCCTGGAGAACCTTGAGCCTGTAAATAGTTGGTGATGAAAGACGAGACCGAAATTGAGAAAAAGAGAGACTGAGAAGATAAGTGAAGTAAATGAAGTCTTTTCGAGTTACGTCCAAATTAATTGATCTTTGGTTCAAGAAGGTCAAACGGGGAAAGAGAGAAACTAATCGTCCCATTCCAAGGACTGACTAAAAGAGCATTTGTCCCCAATCGAGTGGATCAATTCAGGGCTTATCAATCCTGAGGGAGGTAAAAAACAAAAACAAAACAAAACAAAAAAGTAATGATAGTTTAGGTCCTAAACTCCTAACGTTACTTATACAAGAAATGTAAAGTTAAAGTCCAAGTAAAGGTTCTGCTCACCTCTGAAACTGAGGAGATGGGAAGCTATTGGGACCCTGGGGGTGGGCAGTGAGAGCGGCCTCTGGCGTCAGCAAGGTGGAGAGGAGGCCAAAAAATCCTCATTATTGATTGCTTAGAGAAATACCAGTGTCAACATAAGGACACGATAGACCAAAAAAGTGATTTTCAAGAAAGAATGACAAAATCAAGGAGACAGTTGCCCAGTGATTTGGCCGAGACAAACAGACGTGCCGTAAGAAATTGAAAGAAAAGAGAAAGGACTAAGTCACCATCTTAAAAATGGTTATAAATGTAATTAATTCCCTAATTTGGGGCTTTTTGCCCTAGCCTCAACAAATAAAGAGCCTGGAGGGCTCACACACATACACATATACATACATACATAATTTTAACTTTGGGACTTAAAATGAATCCCATAATTGGAATTCAAACTTGGCTGATAATTATGCCATATTGTATCAAGCTTAATCAATAAGTTTAAGTTCTCTTTGTTCAAAAAAATATAGAGACTTCGTAATACACAGTCATTTTATGAGGAAAGTGGGATATTCCATTTCTTGGCCATCTGGGTGAGCTTCCTTTAGCCCCATAAGGGCACTTCGGGTGAAGTGTACATCTCTGCCTCACTAATTAAATCCCTTCAGTCACAGACTTATAAAATCAGTCTTGGTCATACTGAAAGGCTTGAACTGGGGAGAAGTTTCCATGTTTTACTTTAAAACCCAACAAAATCGTTCATTTTCACCATATTTTAGAGAGGCATAACTAGTGCACATAGCATTACCCCCACCTCCTACCTAGTCCCATTACACCCTATTCCTGCCCCCCAAATAAAAAAGCGTTGGAATAGTTGTAGAGAAGAATAAAACTTTTCTTTCCTTCTAGTTTTGATGGTCTCACGGGCTGAGAAATTTTAATCTCTCTGGAAAATCCTTGGTACCCAAAGCCCTGCAGACCAGTCTCTTCTAGGCAGAAGAGAGTGTGTAAGCAACCTCTACCCACGGGGATCTTTCTATTCAGCATATTTCACATAGCGGAAAAGAAATGAGCTCTGGATTAAGAAATGAAAACGGAGAAAGTGATCATAATAAAGAGGGAGTTTACAGAAAGGGAAAGGGAACGTTTAAAAAGACAAGTGCCTCAGAGAATAGCTCTGTGGCACCATCACTGAGGAGAGTTAGGTATGGTGAAAGTGGCATCTATATTTGTAAAATATGTCTATGATCAATAAAAGGTTCAAATGTATCTTCCTCTTAATAAACACACTTTCCCCATCGAAGTGTAACTCTAGTAAGAAACTTTTTTTTAGAAAATATATGCATACATAATTATAAACTCACATAGAAAATGTATGCCTGCGGAGATCCATAGGATCAAGTGCCACACTTAAGTTTTACATGCAAGTGGTATACTTAAATTTTATATGCATTTCCATCGGATAATACTGAGCGTCAAGTCGTGTTTCCTCCACATCTGGCTTTGTATGACACTGGAGTTGCCTAGTCAGAAAAAGCTTGAAAGCCTCTGAAAATCTGTTTAAAAATTAAGAGGAAGAACAATTTTGGACTCTTCCGGTAAAGAGCCAGTCACCAAAAACTAGACAGTATAAGATCTCAAGGTGCAGTTGTCACCAGAACAATGCTATCAGTTACCCGGGCTGAATTTCTCTAGTTAGAAGATGGACTTTCTAAGCATATTCTCAATAAAAGCGAAGGTCATACTAGACTGACTTATAAGGTTAGAGGGAATGGATATATGCCCATTCCCCTCTTCCCCCCGCCCCCAACCAGAGTAAGTCAGAAACGCAGAAAAAAGCAAGGACCCGGGCACAGGATAGTTTCACCAGTGATTTTTTTTTTTTCTTTATCCGGGTACTCCATCAATCTAGTGCTTTCAGAAAAGTTATCCTGAAACATAGACACTGGTTACATTTATGCAAAAATAGAACCGTTTCAGGAAACGTGTCTCCTATAAATCAATTTACTAAAAGATATCCTGAACAATTGCAATTTAGAATTGAGGAAGCACTGGGTAGCAAGGTGTACGAGGGAAGGAGAGTGAAAGAAAGGAAGGGAATAAAATCTCTGGTGCAAAGTTTTTAACTGCCTCTAAGGGAGTTTGAATTGATGCTATTGGACTTTCTCAGAGTTCAGACCATTATTTTTTTTGTTTATTTGTTTTTTGTGGGAGTTAGTTTCCTATGCTTTTGTTAAAAAAAAATTTTTTTTTTAAATAAAAGTGAGGAGATAGGAAAAGATTCTTGATGCGCCAACTTTAGGAAATAGCCATGGGGAAAGGGCGTGAGCTTTCTTTGCACAGCCTGATATTGCACTGAGCATCCAGAGCAGAGCTCAGAGTTTGGGAGAGACAGAAGCTAGAGTTGAAAAAGGACAATAGAAGCTTTAAGTACTTTCTTCCTAAAGGTTCAGTTAAATCCGTAAACCGAGTCTGTTCAATGTGCCTTCAGCTGTTGGAAAAGCCCACGCCTCCTATCTTTCACCCCCAAATTCCCCAGAGATTCAAAGACCCGAGATCCCGTTAGCCTTCGTTGGTTCCCTGTCCTCCTTAGGGAGGAGAGCAATTGAGTTCGTTTTTAATCTGGGTCTCAGGGAAATCAAGACAAGAATTTGAGCTTAAATTCAACTGGCAAGGGGCGGCTTGCACCTGGGAGACAAGATTGTGCTCGGGAAAGAAAACCTGCACATTCGCAAAATACTTTCCTTTTATCCACCCTTCTTTGCTTAGCAGTGGTGGGTCCATTGGTAAAATGTTACAATTCAACACAGATGCTCGGACCATTTCAGTTCAAAGAACGTTGACTAAGTTAGTTTCTGGTTCTTATCGCCCTACTGCTTTGGAAATGGAAGGAAATAGCTAGACTTACCTTTTCAAGAAATCCGGAAAATGGGAAATTTCAGTTTTCTACTTTTTAAAATTATCCATCCATATTCTCATGCTTATTAATATGTGTGCAAAAAACATCAAAAAAGAAATCTTAAACTATCACTCAGATGCGCATTCTTTATTCATTTTTACTTTCATATCCTAACATAGTTTTCCTTTTTTTTTTTTTTAAGGGAAAACAAAGAACAAAAGTAAGAAATGATACCCTGAAAGCTAACTTGGCAACCTACTTTTTCCAACTTAGAATTTCTGAAATAAGAATGCTGCATCCTTTATATTCCAGTAAACAGGTGGTCATTTGGAATTTGCCAGCGATATAATTTATAATCACTAACTTAGATTCTTTGGCTTCACAACTGTGACAAAGCATTGTATCCCCACCATTTAATTAAAAAAACAAGAAATGTAGATGATGATCTGAATAGTTACACAGATTTCTGTATCTGTTGTTTTATTTGGAGAAAGTTACTGCTGGGTAGACTCTACTAGACTATCATAACTTATTTATGCCTCAGTTAGATCATGGCAAATAGGTCTTGTATTATTTATCTCAGAAACTTCTAGGATAAGAACATTATTCTAAGGCTGTCTCTCTTTATCCTTCCATACCCTATCTTTTTTGGGGGAGGAGGGGGCGGCAAAGTGGAATGATGAACAAGGGAAAGAGGAAGACTTTTAAAAATAATCTAAATATTGTATGTATATTAGAAATGACCAAAAAACAAAATTATTTGTAATGCTTTTCATCTCCTCAAAAGCATTTTCTCCTTAACAAATCAGTATGGATTTGTGAAAAGGCTAAGTTGTTAGCTTTTGAAAGGTAATATAGCATGCCATAAATCCATAATGATGTTTAATACTATAAAAGTTGCTTAAACTCTCTGCAAGACAGAAGCTTGACTGAGATTATCAGTTGTAAAGGTCCAACTGCTTTTGTTCTCTGAAATCCTCATCTGTCTCTATTCAGGAAAAACTGAGAAACTCTTCAGCGATTTTGATATTTGTAGACCTCTAATTGGGATGATTCTGAGTTTTTAGAGTTTTTTTTAATCTTTTCTTAGTTCTCCATGTAATCAGTTTAAAGGCCTGCTTACTTAGCATGAGAATTCGTAAAGAGGGTCTAAGGTTTTAAACTTAACTTTAAACTTAAAATATCTCATGATATTCCAATTAACTAGAAAGTTGTGAATTCCAAACCAGTCACCCTTCTATTGTTCCCCACTCGGCCAATTATTTATTGTACGTCAGTATTTTAGTATTTCTCCTGACACAAAAAAGACAAAATTATAGTCGTTTACATGGTTTATTGTTGTAAACATTAAAATTGTCTTTCTCAAAGAAAGAATTTATCAAGAAAAAAAATTCAGCGTCTCTAACTGTCATACACCATAGAAAAAAAGGCAGTGACTTGTATCATGTGCCATACTGGAAATATACAAAGAAAAATACTACAGGATATGGCAATATTAAAAATCTTACTTAAACATAAAATAATATATTAACTGACAATTTTAGACATAAAAAAAACAAAAAAATTCAAAGTGCTCAGTAATTTCCAGGGAGTTATGTATATTATAAGCACTCTGGAAACAGTCAAAAGCTGCTGCATGCAAGTTTTGTTTAGCTTTAGACAACAAAATAATCAAGATATAAACTTTCTTTTATCAACATCAACAGTACATACAACACTTACAAACGAGGAATGTTGGACGGTGTTACAAACACTATGTGTCCCTTTGTCAGGATTTTCAGTTTTGTAATACTTGTGCCCACCTATTTTACAATTGAGAAAATGTTTAAGCTCAGATAACTACCAATCTTTATAAAATCTAACAGACTACATAGTGTCTGAAATACTATTTATATAATATAGACATTACTGAAATAGCAAGTGCCTATAACATTTTCGACCTAGAATCAACATGCTGTCCCTTTTTGTGTAATTTATTCCTTTTTTGCAAACACATTTATCTTTTAGAATTTTTTTAATATTTATTCATAAATAGGCACAAAATAATTTAAAAAGCCAAACTGCATTGGATAAATTTACAAGCCTTTGCCTTCTTTAATTCATGCCACCCACGCAACATTAAGTTTTACTATATATTACAGCTTTCTTTTACAGCAGAAAACTTTGTCTTTAAAAGGGCGATACTTTGTGGGTCACCTTAATACTTTTGTATGTGTATTCAATCTGTCTTAGCTGCAGCACCCGACGTGACTAGACATTTTTCATCTTACAATAGGAGTCCTTCTTCTGAGCAATAAATTCTTTTTTAAAGCCGATAATAAAAAGTTTATACCACTGTATTGTGTGTAGTCCATATTCTAAATCCAGGATGCCCCAGAGCCAAAATGCCCTTTCACGTTCTGCCTGCAGGTTAGGAAATAGCAACAGTTTTGTTTTGGGTGGGGGAGATGTGGGAGCAGGAGGTTTGGGGATGGGTTAGGAAGTTGGGAAGAGGAGGGAAATGGAGCAGAGGCACCCAGAGGTGCTTTTGTGCACGTGGGAATTCCCACCCTCAGACAGTTCACGTTCCTTTCAAGTTCATTTGAAATAAGCTGGATAAAGTCTTAAAAAGGTAATGTGTCCAGGAAAAGTTTGTCGATTATTGCTGGAGGTGGTACCAAGTCTTCCAGTTTCAGGTAGAAAATGCGCTGTAGCCCCTGTGTGCACAGAGTGCGAAGTTCTGGGAGCTTCCCTAATAGTTTGGACAAATAGTTGGGGCGGTTCAAGCCCCCATTATTGAAAGTCACGTGGTCTTTGAGACAATTTACAATCTTGCTCTGTAGTTCTTCCACTCTCTTGGGTTCCTTGAGTCCGTGTCTCTCTGGGGGGGAGGGGAGGAGATGGGGAGAGGAAATGGAGAAAGAAAGAAAAAGAAAGAAAGAAAGAAAGAAAGAAAGAAAGAAAGAAAGAAAGAAAGAAAGAAAGAAAGAAAGAAAGAAAGAAAGAAAGAAAGAGGAAGGAAGGAAGAAAAGAAAAGAAAAGAAAAAAAAGAAAAAGAAAAAGAAAAGAAAAAAATGAATTTAGCAATTTGACAAGATTAGGAAAACCCCCGTAAAAGGGAAAAACCAGTAAGGGCACCCAGAGCAGTTTTGATGATGGGAAAGTGCTAAGAGGACTGACCTGTAACCATCGCCAGGGCAGCAATGCACGAGAAGGCAGAAATGTCAATGTTCATATTCTGCAAGTTGGAGGAGAATTCAACAATGGAATCAATCCATTCCCCAAAGCCACGAACGCATTGCAACCTGTGCAAGACCACCCCATTGCAAAAGATGAGTTTACCCTCCACTGGGTTGGACCTGCAATTAATACCAAAGAGAGAGAAAAGGAAAAAAAAAAAAAAAAAGAAAGAAAGAAAGAAAGAAAAGAAAAGCTAAACAACTAATTACTTGAAGAGCAATAAATGGGGGATTTAAAAGGCACCTAATTATAGAGGAGTTAATAAAATGTAGATCAGTGGACCTTGAAAGGGTTTGATTTCATAACAATCAAGAACGCCCCCTACCCCATCTCCATCCCTTTCTTCTTTTTCTTTTTTTATCTTAAATTCTTTCTTCCTTTTGCTTCTCCCTCGTTCTTTTCTACAATAAATTCCCATTCCTGTCCTTTTACTTTCTTCTTTCATCCTTCCCTACTTTTTCTTTCCCTATTTTTTTTCTTTCTACCTTCTTTTCTTCATCCCTTTTCTGTCTTGCCTTTCTTCCTTTTCTTCCTCATTACCTGTATGCTAACCGCAGGACAAACAGTTCCAAGAAAGCAGATTCAAAAAGTAGATCTTGGTCTGGTTTGGGAAGATCAGTGAAGCCTGGGATCTTTTCTGCCCATCCTCTGATGATCTCCATGGAGCCGGTCAAGAGATCATAGAACTGCTGAATATGCTGAGTGTCATCTCCACTCATCTGATAGTCAGGGTTAGCCTGGAACTGGAATTTCATTTTAAAAAGCACTTAATGAGGTTTTCTAAAATATATAACCCGTGAAATTGCTAACCCCGTTTCTAGTAGGGGAGCCAGGTTTTTATAACAATTAAACCTCTCTCTGACCAGTAAGGAAATTAGATGTTCCAGGGCAATTAATTCAATTAGGGATGGTGCTATGAGGTCGCTGCTTTAAATATGTAAATTGCCATTTCTATACAGACTAAATACAGTGCCATCCAGCATGGGGAAATGTTGACTCTTATCTCCACAAAACAATTGACACGTTAGTATTCATGCCAATCTGGGAGTTAGCCTTAAGAACAGTTACCATTTGCAGATCTTTTAATAATTAAAAAAAAAAAATTCAGAAGCCTATATGCTTCACCATATACTTCTTCCAATTACAGTAAGTATATGTCTCACAGCTGGAATAAAATAGATGATTCTGGCTACTTATCCCTCCCACCTCCCTCACTCTTCTTTTCCCTTCCCTCCTCCCTCCAATCCCGTGCTCTTCACGATCCCTTTAGTATTTCACAACCGATGTAAGGATTATTTTTTATGGTCATCCACAACGCATTTGGGATGGTAATGGAAGCAGACGCAAATTTAATATAACTTAGCTAGAAAAATATTGGCCAAAGTGTGTTAGGAATGGGAGGGAAGAGAATATTTTACACAACTGAGACTTTTTGCAAACTTTTTGAAAAGAATGTTTCAGTACAGCGCGGCAAATTAGAGCAAGATTGTGTGTGTGTGTGTGTGTGTGTATTGGAAAGCATCCTTGTTTACTAGGAGAATAAGGATGTGAAAAGATTCGGTCAGAATTATTTCTTCTTTGTGAATCCTTATCTCTATCTTGCTGTCTTTCCTTGATTTCTGATGTTTCTATGTAGTCTTTGACTTGGCCTGTACATACATTTCTGCTTTTCCAACTTCTTTCCTATATATATTTGCAGCTGTTTTTCTTCTCTGTGGGGATGGAGTGTGTGTGAACAGTCCTATCAGTCTTTATATTAATATTATCTCCAGCTTACCCTGGAATAGTCCAGGCTGGTCATAGCCGGGTTGGAGTCGACATGGGCTCTCACCAGGGCACTGATCAGACTCACCGGGGGAGAGGGGGGAGAGGGCTCCTGGGGACTCTTCGGTTTCGACGGTAAACGACCTCTCCGACCTTTTAAACTGTCTGTACGAACCACTGAAAAGGAAAAGGACCTTCAAATTCTCTAACCTTCCCTCCCGCCACTGTTCAGTCCCCAACTACCCAGCATGGCCCCATCACCTCCACTTCTACCCACCCCCAAGAGAGGCAAATTCAAGAGGGGAATCGGGCATCAAGTTTAGACACCCGGAACTTGTAAAGCATTTATAAGGGAAAAGCAAAAAAGTATGGGTTCATATTATTTTTTCCTTCAAAGAAGTCATAACAATTATATCAAGGAAATTCTGACGGTTCCCTGAGAGAGATCAGCAGTCGAGTTAGGATACAAAGCCCTTTGGGGGTTATAAGGCTTGTGGGGAGGTGGAAGTTAAGTGGGAGGAAAGGGACTTGGGAAAGAGAATGAGAAAAATAAAGAGAGGTAGAAGGAGACAGGCCTTCAGGGAGGAGAGGCAGGAGAACACATCCTGAGTCCTACCTTCTTTAACCATCCCAACAGCAAGGCACTTTTGAAATCGGCAATACTGACAGCGATTTCGGCGCCGCTTATCAACCGGGCAGTTTTTGTTAGCTAAACAAACGTATTTCGCATTTTTCTGGACCGTACGCTGCAGAGAGAGAGAGAGAGAGAGAGAGAGAGAGAGAGAGAGAGAGAGAATTATAGACCGAGAACTAATTTCCTTTTTTTTTTAAATCCAGCAGCTCAAAGAATCAGAAAAGCATCTCTGAACTCTGAACTGTTGGGACATTCTCCCTCCCCCTTTCCCCCTCTTTCTTTTCTTTTCTTTCTTTCCCTTTTTTTTTCCCAAGGCATTTAACACAGAAGAAAATTGATAGCGTTAACATTTGAGCTAACCTTGCAGCTCCTTGCTGTGTTTTATATGCCAAGAGAAAGAGAAGGAGACGCTCAGTAAATACAAATCCGTGGGCATTCATATTATTTACATTCCTTAGAGACCTTCTCTATTTAAAATGATAAGATTATTCAATCAGGATGGTGAAATAAAGAGATCACTTAATTTTACCACAGGGAATTCTGTTCCACTTGGTTAGCTTAGACACGGTTCTCTGTCCTAACCAATTTCAATCTGAAGGGGGAAGGCAGCCCCTAGCACATGCAAATGTCCCTCTTGCAACTTCTTTCTGCCCAAGGAACTGTAAGTCATTTCAGGATCAGGCCTGGTTTTGCAAGCAACCCTAGCTCTCTTTCCTTGAGTAATGCCCCTGCTAGTATCAGCTTCTGAAAAGCAACTCTCCATCGCCCCCATCCCGAACCCCAGCACCCCAAGGAAATTCTTGTGGAGATCCTGGGGGCAGTTTCCTGCCTAGTTTAGCCGTTGGAGGCCAGGAGGCTGGTTTTCCGATCTTCCTTCACACAGAGCAAAGCTAAAAGACTGAAGTTTTAACCAAACTCTTTGGGAAGCCTATCCATCCCAACTCACCTTAAAGAAACCTTTGCAGCCCTCACAGGTGCGCACGCCGTAGTGCTGGCAGGCTGCGTTGTCACCACACACAGCGCACAGTCCTTCGTTGGACGGTGATCCCCGGGAAGGAGGAGAGGGCACCTGTGTGTCCAGCAGCTGCGAGGCATGGCCGATCTGCAACCCCGGGAAACCCATGGCCGCCTGCTTGCGTATGGGATTGGGCACAGCGAAGGTCTGCCCGTCCACCACGTGGTGGGTCCCAGCCGGCTCGGGGTTCATGGGCACATGGAGAGGCCCGTCAAAGCGCATCTGGCAGCTGGACACTGGGGTGCCAGGGGGAGATTGCTTAAAGGAAAAGAGAGAAAGGCGAGACACTGGCGTTTTCCTCTGCTCGATCATGTGGGTGGTGGCAACGTAGTTCTGGTGAAAGTTATGAAGGGAGCCTGGGTCATCCCACATTGGGCTGTGCTGCACCTGGAAGCCGGGAGTAGAGGGCGTCGGGGGCGACGAGGGCTTGTAATAAACGGAGCCTGAGTGCGGCATCATCTCCTCGGACTGTGGGGGCAGGTGGTTGTGTTGCTGGTAGCTGTGCATCTGAATGTCTTCCACTTTAATGGAGGACTGCTGTCCGGAGAGGGGCATTTGATACAAGCAAGGTGGCTTGACGTCGTAGCCTGTGCTGTAGTTGTCCATAAAGGTACTGAAGCTGGGGAGAGAAGTGGTGGCAGTGATTTCAGTGTTGGTGAGGTCCATGCTAAACTTGACAAACTCTGGAGTTAAGAAATCGGAGCTGTATTCTCCCGAAGAGTGGTAACTGTAGCTCTGGGAAGCTGGGCTGGCTCCTTGAGGCGATGACCCATACTGAGCCTGAACACAGGGCATGGCTGGAAATGAAACAGGGTGATAGACACTCAGCCTGGTCAAGTGAACACTTTCTCTCCTGCTTTTGTACACCTTTTGCACACCTGGATCAACCACAGGGAGGTTCCGTATTAAATAAGCTGTACTCAGCACTGAAATTTAGGAAAAGAAAACGAGAGTAAAAGGGGAAAAGACAATCGATGTTGCAGGCGCTGACCTTCAAAAAAGGGAGGGGAAGAAGGATATCTAAAAGAAGAAATACAGATAGGTAGGATGGAAAGGATCAAGAAATGCCCTTATTTCCATTGTGTCTCCTTTTCAATCCCATCCACCCACCCAATAACCACTTATTTAATATGTGTTCAGGTTGTTTGTTCTGGAGCAACCTGAGGAAATTGGGATCTGCCAGGTGACAAGTTATTCTGAAAGCAACATTCGGGTAATAGCACTGGCTTGGTGACTGCAATGACTGCTTTTGGGGATTGAGGGATCTTGAAGTGTTAGAAAGAAAAGAATGTGAAAATTGAAAATCAATCAAATTCACTAACCTTCAGCCGAGTTACAGGCGTTTTGGAGGAAATTAAAGGTGGACAGTGTCGTAATTCAATGGAGGACAAAGTTTTCAAGATATTAAAAAATAAGTGAGTAGTCCAGTATGTCCAGCCTGCTCCCTGAAATACAGATGTGATA
Source organism: Sarcophilus harrisii (assembly GCF_902635505.1). Taxonomy (NCBI): domain Eukaryota; kingdom Metazoa; phylum Chordata; class Mammalia; order Dasyuromorphia; family Dasyuridae; genus Sarcophilus; species Sarcophilus harrisii. The sequence continues at coordinate 419,603,619 of NC_045428.1, read as the reverse complement.
TGTTCAGATTACTGTGGAGGGATTTATTGGACACAAGCAACTACACCAATCTGTATACATAGTATGGCCTTTGGATAAATAAAACATACCACATATAAATATGAAAGAGATATAATTAAAATTAAAGAAAAATTTTCCTCTATAACAATCTGGCATATTGTTAGGTACACCAAGGTTGGTTTTTTTTTTCTTTTATGAAGAAGAAAAAAAACTTATAGAAAGTTGTCACTTAACACTTATAATGTCATGAATTGACACCACCACCATCACCCCTTGTTCTAGCTAAAGAGAATGGGCTGTCTCTATCACAATTTTATTTAAACATTGTGTAAAAGATCAGTTTTGTAAAAAGTGACCTTGCAACCCTCAAGTAAGATGTTTTCAATAGACAAGTTTAAATGTAATAATAAGTTAAGCAAAGAAAAAAGAATATAAAAATATAAAAAAATATAAAAATATAAAAAAACTCAGGCCTACATTGTGGGAATGCAATTGGAAAGGGGCTAACCCCCTTACATACAGAAAAATGACTAATATTCTACTTTGAAGATACAGGGTACTTCCTTTTCACATTTCTAAGAAACTTCTTGTGCATATTTTGACATGTACATTTAAGTGAGAAAAACCTATTTTTACAGAAAGAATGCAGGCAAAGAGCAAAACAATAAAGACAGTACATTCATTTGGAATTAGTTAAACATATGGCAAGATGACCCTTTACTACTACCAGCCTGAGTTACTTCCCTCTTTAATAAAACAAGACATAACAGTCCTGGTAACTTTCAGATGTTCCCATTTTTAGGGCATCTGAGAATACAAGTATATCAATGAAAAAAATAAAAAAACTAGATATCCATTCCTATTCACTTATAGCTATCTTGCTTCTGACTTCATATTTTGCAACCAGAAGGCCAAAAGAATAGATTGGGGGGGGGGGGTGTGGAATTACCTCCACCACCCCCACCAACACCAGATTTGCAAATTCACTCAGAATTTATCTTAATCTATCTCTTCTTCCATTCTTCTCTTCCACTCCCTTTTATCCTTCTATTTTTCCTCCCCTATCTCTCACTCATGAATCACATATGTCAGAACACAGAAATTTAGGGAAATTAAATAAGAGGATACTGTAACAACAGCACCCATACTGAAACAGCAGTCTTCTAAGCACCAGCACGTTTGCTAACCATGGTGATACAGTTCCCAAGCAACACATAAACTGAAGTTTTCCTCCTGTCACTTTTCCTTGAGCGTTCAAACCTCAAATACATACACACGACCTTTGTGTCCAAACGACCAATTCACATCTGCTCTAAGGAAAAACGATTTGGAGGAAGACTGAGCAGAAATTTCAAAGTCGAAGTTGGGAAGACAGCAGCTCCTAGAACTGTAAAAAGTATTCCTTCCGCATTTCCCAATTAGCAGACTAAGAAGCCGCTACCGAGAATGTACTGTCCCTAGCACCAGTCATGTAGTTAGGAGAAACGCCTTCTGGAGCAATTCACAAACTTCCCCTTTCATCACCCTTCCGGACCCCCTTTCCCTTCTTCACTCCTTTTTCCAGAACACGCAATTTACAGATCTCATACTGTAGGGGGAGGGGGAAGAGAGGGAGAGGGAAAAAGAGAGAGAGAGAGGGAAGAAAGGAAGGAGAGACAGAGAGAGAGAGAGAGAGAGAGAGAGAGAGAGAGAGAGAGAGAGAGAGAGACTTACTTAATGGTTCTCCACGTCTCTTTTCATTCATTCAACTGTCTTGAAGTGCAGTTTCCTTTGGGAGGTGGGGTGACGGGGGAATAGGGGAGGGGGTGGGTTAGATCGGTGAAGAAAAAAAAAAAAAAAAAAAAAAAAAAAAAGATCGGTCCAGAGAAGTTGCTAGTTACAAGCGCTGCTGGGGAAGTGCAGTACTCTTGTAGCAGAGTGAGAGCAGCCGGACAGACTGGCCCTTCCCTCCAATGTGCCTTTGTTTATGTGGGCTCCGTATTCCACAGCCAACATGCACCTAGTCTCCAAGCGTCAGCACACGTCAGTGCAGGCTGCCCAATCCCAGCTCCTTTGGGCTGTTTCTCCCCATACAGTTGGCCAGCTCTCGCTTTGGTAAATTTCCGACCTGACGTCACAAGCAGGGCAGATTTTAAGGTGGGAACCGTTCTGGGTTCACCTTGTTAGTCTAGTTGTTTTTTTTTTTTTTTTCCTTTCCATTTCTTCCTTTTCTTTTTCTTTTTTTCCGAAATAGGTGAAACCTATCTACCCTTTGTCCTAAAATCAGTAAAGCTCACTTCGCCCCGCCTTTTCCAAAACTCTCCAGTTTGGGCAGTCCAGATGTGTAAGAGTACCAACAAAAGCGAAGATGGGATGGGATGAGGGTGGAGTTAAGAAAGGGAGTGAAAGGATGGCTGAGAGGGGTTGTATATGCCAGGTAACCCGTACCTGTAGGAGCACAGTATTTATTGGGTGATATCTACTTTCATTGTTCTAACATCCCGCCGCCGTGTCCCCTTCCGCACGCTCCATACTTCTACATGCATCCCCTGTGCACAGAAGTCTATTCCACTAGGCTGCTAAGTCGGGGTTTCCCTTTCTCGGTGCTTTCCTTTCCCCTCCCATATTTTTCACTTGGGAGAATAAAAAAGTCGTTTTATTTTGTGTGATGCCCTCTTTCCTCATGCTCACGTGTTGGGGGGAAGAACGTAGTGACTCTGGTATGGAAAGGGGGTTGGGACGAGGGAGACAGGATGGGTACTGGACCAAATCTGCTCTTATAAAACCATAATCTATTTGAGAAATATAGCTCCCCTCTCCTGACAATGCAAGAGTTTCATGCAACAGGTGTGCTTTCCCCAAAGAAAGGTGGGATTTCCACCTCAGGTAAATTCTTTTAAACTTCAGAACTGTATTCTCCCCTAGTATTTTTAAAAACTATATTTCTCTAGAACATAGAACCCCAAGTAAACACTGTATTATTCCTTAACTTGGTAGTTTGGAAAATGACACCCCCTTCTCAAAAAAGAAAAACGAAAAGAAATGGAGTAAGAAAAGAAAAAGAAAAAGGAGTAACACACGCTATTTTCCTTAGAAAATCTTGGTGTAATGAACCTGAATTCGGAAAATATTGAAGTCTGTGGATATTGGGTTCGGTGAGTTACCAGAAAGCTGTCACCGGCTGAGCTCTGCTTTGCATGCTAATTGGTTGGACTGGGGCTAAGGACAGAGACAGCACCTTGCATCAGAGAGGGAGCGAATCACGCAGAATGCTTTCTAGTAAAGGAAATGCTGGAGTTTCCAAGAGAAGAGATGCACAGCGGTTCGAGTCCCAAAGACCAGAAAGGCTTACTTGTTGAAGAAGTCCACTTGTCCCAAAATGGAAAGGGACACCCTAGCCTAAGCCATTTTGCATAGGATCTGAATCATTTGCTAGTAAGATTTTGGAGTATCTATAATTTCTATTCACTCTTCCTCCTGAACTACGGCTTTTAGCTCCCATTCTTTTCTCAAACAGCAAGATTTCGGGCTTCCTAGTGACTCATATGTACCCTCCACCTTTCTATGTGTTACTGGTATTTTCGATATTAGAAAAATTAACCCAGCATCGCGGTTCCTCAGCCCTAAACTGCACCTCAGCCTTCATTCACCTTTTCACCTCTCCCTCCCCGCCTTCTCCAGGGCTGTGAGCTTCCAGTCCCAAGCCCCTCGTGCTGCCTGGGAAAGCCGCTGACGCTGCTACCCTGACGCCCAGGGGAAACCTATGTGACCACCTTAAGCTTTTCCAGATGCGGTGGCGGCTGCTGCTGCCGTTGCCGCTGCCGCTACCGCCGCCGCCACCACTGCACCTCGGTGCCCTAGCTGGCGCGAGAAAAAATAAGGCGGGGAGGAATGAGGCAGAGCAAGGGGAAGCAGAAGCCGCTGTAGTGAGGGGGAGGGGGAAAGGGGTAGAACAGGGAAGAATAGCTCATTAGCATGAGCTCAGCAGCGTCAGCCACCCCGTGGGCTGGAGAGATTCAAAGCTAACGAAAGGGAAAAAGTGAGAGTTTGGAAGGGAGGGAGATGGGAGGGGGAAGGGGTGGCCATGACGCAGGGGCGCAGTCATTGACGCACCGAGCCGGGTGCGGCCAAAAATAGCAGCCGCTGCACAGCCTGCGGCGTGCTCCCCAGCTCCCTTTCCCCTGGTGTAAGGGGGCAGGGCGGGGTGAGGAGGGGAACTCTCATTGATCCCGGCTGTGGGCAGGGCTAGCACCAGCTATTTTAAGGCCGTCGGAAACTCTAGCGCAGCAACGTCTGAGACTTGGTGGCAAGTTATTTTTTTTTTTTTCATCTAGCCCTAGGAAAGCGAGAACTGGGAGTATTTTAAGGTTGCAGACACACACCACTCAGACACGCATATCCAATCGGACAGCTTAGTTCCCTTCCATTTACCATTGCAAAACACACTCCGGGATGACTTAAGAACCTGAGAGATAGCCTCCTCTATTCCAAGCCAGTTAAAGTCTTCGGTTAGGGAAGTGAATTTCATAGTCTGAAAGTTTCACGGAGTCTCTTATGTCACTGTCCAATAATCCTGTTTTTGGCTTCTTGATGACTGAGCCTTTGGTCCAATTAAGCAAATTTTCACAGTATCCTTTATGATAATAACGATTTTTAAAAGGAGATAGGAAGCAATTTTCTTCTATTCCTAATTGAATTGTAGTTACTATCTTCAAATCTCTGGATTTTCCTGTAGGTCGAGATACTTATTAAGAACACAATCTAAGAAAGCTGGAGTAAAGTTAACAAAAGTTTATTAAATAAACTCATTACTGGTCAGGTTGGTTAGCCTGACAGTACTTGTCGGGACTCTATATTGCTCATACAGGCCAGTAAATGCTGAAGCTGGAGATGAAACAACAAACTTAAATCTTTTCCCCAGTACAAATGAGTATTGAACTGATAGAAGTCCAATTAGAACAATCTCTGTAATAGACTGATCCTGTCAGTAGGGGGCCTGATGCCACAAACTTTTTTTTTTTTTAAAGCTTTAAAAGCTCCATAAAATTTAAGATTTATAGCAGGCCAAATATATATTTCTGTGCTGCTCAAAAACTGAAATTCATAAACACGTAGACTATGAGTCCTCCTCTATTTTTATAGAGAAACCAGAATCTGATACACCTGGAATTGGATTTACAATTCATTTCCTCATTCTGCTCATGTTTAGTTCACTGAGTATTTGGTAAATGCTAGCTGGTAATAAACTCATTTTATCACCAAGCAGTTCAGATTGGCATATAGTTTGGAAAAATGAAAGCATGTTTTAAAATCCTATGATTACATGTTTAAATAAATTACAGTTTAGAAGAGGATTCCTGTGGGTGTATTTGCTGGTACATAGAATGCTTTTGTGTGTAGAGGTTTAATTACACATATATAATGGAGTCAAAATGCAGGATTGAACAACCTTTTAGAAAATGTTAAAATGATGCTTTAGGCTAAATGGAACTGAACTTCTGAATTTAAATGATTGCAGCCTTACATGACTGTTGAATACAAACATCACAAAGTATTGTGACTCAATTAAAAAATTACAATTTTGAGATTTTGAGTCCAGCATCAGACTTAGCTTTAAAATGACACGTGAAAATGAGAAATTGATCAAAACATTTTCAACATCTATCTACTAAGTCAAAGAATTTTGGAATAAAATAAATAAATGAAAATGTATTGTCCATATACTTGAGCCAACTAGAGACTTCTTTTGAAATTGAGTGGGAAAACATTACAAAATTACCATAACCTTTTCAAGAATATTTTTCAGAAAAATATAGGAGGATGTCTTTCCTGTATTATCTTATATTCTTCACCACATGTTAAAACAGGACATATGCCATGTAAATAAAAATTATAAAATTTTATTTTTAAAAAGGAGTTGCTTTAGATCATATATACACTTATAGATAATATATATATATACACACACATTTAGACATTGAATTTAATACAGATCTTTCTTTATTCTAGAAAGCAAACCTGAATTAAATCCTAAAAGATTTTCTTTTTCAGTTATGCTAAAGGAGTCTTTGGGGATTTCTATGAGATCCCCAAATATAAGGAGGAACTACTACACTAAACACCTTAAGAAAACAGACTTAGGGTGGGGGGATTGAAAAACGCAACTTCTGTCCCATGAATAAATGAAATGAATGTAAAACATGTTTCCCAGTTGTCAATTTCAAACATATATATTCTAGAGTGGATATTGACAACTAGGTACAAATAGCTACTCCAGAGTAAACTTTATTTTGGAAGCAAGGCAAAAAGAACTTTCAAACTTTGAACAGACTTGTGGGGATGGGGAGAGAGGTATTGTATTTACTCTTTTAAGATTTTCTATTATTTCAATTGAAGACAAGATAAAATAAAGTTGTATGTTTTGTTCCTTTCCTATACAAATCAGCTGCTTAGATGATTTTTATTTATATTTTTAAAGTTTAACACACTTTCTAAGCCCATTTCTACATTAAATTTATCCTTTAAAAGAAAGCTTTCTTATTTTGATTTACAACATATATATATGTAAATATATAGAGAATCTGTGCTGAGGAAAGTAATATCCATTTTGAAAACTATAAATGTAAAATTGAAATGTAATGAAAAAAAATCTTTTAATCCCATTTAAAAATGCTGTCTGCTAAAATAAATTATGCCTGTTGAGTCATACATACGTATATACATATAGCAAGTATGGACAAAATAAAATTTAATTGAACAGTTTAACATTTTTAAATTTAGGAAATCACTTAACACTAAGAATAGTGACCTTGGTTTCTGATTTCTTTGTTAATATACAGTAAATAACTGCCTCATTAAAACAGGGCAAGATTTTTGTGGAGATGTTTTGTTTTGTTTTGTTTTTCCTAAGCTATATAATACTCTTGCAAATGAGCTCCTATATGCCAAAAATATTTCAGGATGACCTGGAATTCTGGAAGTAACTAATGATGTTTACAATTCTGTCTGTACTACACAGCATTCCTACAGAAAGGTGAAATAAATACATTTTGCAACAGTGTTTGTATGTCTAAATTTATGTTTCATTTCTGATCTAATCTAACATGATAAAATAATCACTTTTTGAGTCTCCTAATACCTATTGAGGAGGAAAAATCTTCAATTTAATATAAAAACGTGACAAAGTACTGTTATTAAGAAAAGGGCACATAAATATATAGATATGTATATCTATGACAAGGATATATATATATATATATATATATATATATATATATATATACATACACATATATATGTATCTATGTAGATAGATATATACTTCTCTTCATCATGATTCTATGATTAAGCCTAAAATTTCCACGCTACAAAAGTAACTTATAGCAAAGACCCTTATAGTGATAAGTAATAAATCTAATTACCATATCCTTTGAATAGATGTAATATAAATTTCATTGCTCACTTAAAAGTTCTAAAGTTAACAGCATAAACTTGAAGTTGAGTAATTAAGTAATCCTTATATAGACACTTATTAAAGTATTTATACATATTATCTTAAATCTACATCTATCATTTTGCCAATTAAAATTAGGACTTTAATTGCAATTAAGTAATTTAATTGCCAATTGAACAGCAAAATTGCTAAGTGACTAATTTTAATGCCTATTTTAATTACCAATCATGACTGGGGAGGGAGCTAATCAAGTTACATCAAGCAGTACCAGAGTAATGATGTGGGGAAAAAAAAATGTAGAACAAACATTCAAGGCTACATGCTTTTAAAAAGAACTCTAAATTAAATAAATGCAAACACACATCTTATAAAGATAGTGAAATACTATATTTCAATTTCTAAATACAGGAACATCAAAAGAAAATACATATTTAATTGAACAAGTCACTGTCAATCTTAAGTTAAAATATTTTAAAGCAAGGTAGAATTTTTATGTGATTTTTATATGGTAATCACACCAATAAGATAAACAGAAAATTGCAAATAGCAGAGCAGCTTGCTGCTTGACAGATGAAATATCTATAGATTAACAGTGGTTCTTATTCTTTAAAAAAATAAAGTCAGATGCTGTAAAAACAATGAGGAACAAGCTTTTTAGTTATTCACACAATGATAGGATTTCAGGTTCAGAAAAAAAAAAAAAAAAGGAAAGATTAGTATAACTATCATTCTACTGCCAATCCCAGGGACATCTTTTCCAACCTCATGAAAATTAAAATACTTTCAAAAGAGGCTTGATACTTATGTGAACAGTATGCTACCCATTAGAGATCATAAGAGAAGCATGAATCAAATTTATGCTCTAGACAATGTGTGTATGTATATAGATAAAACATTATATATAAGACATATAGAAAGACAGACATCTACTAAGGTGGAACAAAAGAGGTAAGCAGCTGTGCCTGCAGTGCAATTAAAATAATGAATTACAGGGTGGGAAATCCAAGTTGTGCTAAAATTCTTTCAGATCTTCCTGGATTCCAGATAAAGTAAATCTCCCAGATCTTTATAAAAAATTGTAAAAGTTTATATATTTTTTTAAAGCCTGCAAGTCAGGAAAAAAAGGGGGGGGAGGGCAACATACAAATATCAAATATAGCTAATAAATTTATTGGCTGTCATAACTCAATGTTCAAAAAGCCCCAATTTCCAAACTGATTTTCAGAAACCAATATGAGAGGAATTGTACTATAGGGAGCAGGGTAGCTATTAGAGATAGAATGTAATTCCCTCCCAGCTTAAATGACAGAGAATAACTCCCTTCTTTTCTTCTGTTGGGATCAAATAGACAAATATTTTATTTAAAATAGGAATTATGATCATCGTTTTTTTTTTTTTAAATAAAAACAAGAAACTTGTCACCTAAATGTGATTAGCACTGAGTGAGTAGTGGATGTAGTATGTACAGGGTATATTCTATGTGTCTATATATATATATATATATATATATATAGTCAGCTCATCTTGGTAGAAAGCTTTACAACTTCTACCAAAGACCTGAAATTATTCATGAAATTTATGCAATGTTGTATGTAACTAGAGAAAAAGCAAACAGGTTTGCAGCTGGGTTTGGGTTGTTATTTACTGATAGACCTGAATTTTGAAGTGAAGCACACAGCAGGAAGGAATCCTCTGCCTGCATTTTGAATGGAATAGTACATTAATAAACACTAGGCTTAACAAAGGATTTCAATATATTTTTATGACAATAACAGCTTTAGAAGAAGTTATATGTAACTGATTAAAGCAAAATAATTTTAATATTTGCCACCTGCCTAGAAATCAGAGAAATGGAATCATTATTGACATTATCATTGAAAAAAAGATTATTTTGTTATGCTCATTACTCAAATAAGTTAAAACAAAAATTAATGCCATCATCTTGGGACAATTGAAAGAGAATTTTAGCCCTTTAATTTCTCTTTTTCAAAAGTTGCACTGATTGCGATTTATTTCACTTTTTATTCATTTTAATTTTGCTTTCACAAGCTTCCAAAGTTTTTATATTCCAAATTTGAAAATTAATTGGAGTTATGGTATATTAAATTATTGGGCTATATGAAAACAGATAAAAACAACTTAAAAACTTTCCATGTTAAATAGCAACATTTTCTGAAACAATCCATATGCATTTATTTTTAGAATGGTCACTTTTGGTACCATGTTTTAGAATCAAAATTTTAATTACAACTCATTAAGTTTAAATGTTTATATAAGACAAAATTTAAGAAAAAAATTAAATTGTGGATTTCTAACCAATGAACTCTTTTCTAGCACAAACAAAAAATACTGCTACATGAAAAAGTATAAATTATGTGTAGCTTTTTTTAAACTATTAAACCCCTATTTTCTTCAGGTAAGGTCTGCCCTCACTGTTAAAGGAAAAATGAGGGACAATCCTTTTTATTATATCTTTTGAACTTAGAAGTGGTAAATTCAACTATTGTACTAGGTCTTCTGAATATTTACAAAAAATTCCAATAAATAATTACAGAATCATTCCATTAGGGTCTGGAAAAGTGATCTCAATAAGCTGTCATTGATCCTGGAAAAATGGTTTGAAGTTACAGATATTTCATGAGGGCATATGTTTTTTAAATAAGTGTACAACCGGAATATACATATTTCAGTAGTGAATACTTTTAAGAATTTTAATTTCTGCAAACATTGAAATGTTATCATGCATAATGAAGTCCTTTAAAAAAAAAAAAAAAGCCAAACGACAGTAAAAACTACATAATTGGAGAATGACTTTACCCAGAACATTTTTATTAGTGTAGCTTTAACTTTGAGTTCAAATTATGTTGTTTCTAAGGACTCATGGTCATTTCTTTCCCTCTGGTTATATTACAAATCTTTCTCTGTACAACTATATTAAAGTTACTGGTAATCTAAGTTCCTATTTATCAGTATACCTTTATCCAGTATTTGGTGATTTCACTGTAAGTTTCTGAGTTAACAGTTTTAGTGAAGTTTGCATCATCCCTGAGGTATTGTGAGTGTGGTGCTGGAAGAGGGGTCCCCAGGACATATTTCACAGTCAGAATGATCTGACAGCTGTCAAGATCTTCAGATTTAAATAGGTGTTTCAATATTTTCAGTCAATTTACAGACAAAAACTAAAATCCTATAGTCCTGTTGTACTAGGTCAAGGGATATAAATCGTACCAAGCGATTCATCTTGCCACTAAGAGAGTCATTACATTTTTCCTAGAATATATTTGATTGATACTCTTGGAGGTGAAAGGCTAAAGGGACCATATGGCAACATGTTGCATTCCGTATGTTATCTGCCCATCCGTGCTTAAGCTGCCATTAGCAACATCTGCACCCAACGGAAATCCAGCTGTGCATAAGACTACTGATGGAATTGTACTGGGGGTGGGAGGGAGAGAAGAGAGAGTACCTTGCATAACGCCATTAACTCTAGACATGTAGTCTGCCTACCAGGACGGATGGAAGCTTTCACAATTAGAGAAGACGAGACAAACGCTTTATTAAAGTTTAATTTTGAACTCCCAATTAGCGAAACTGCTTTACAAATCGATTGCAATTTCCTAGAAGGCACAGCAAGTCCCCTGCCTGCCTGCCATGTGTGCAGGCACCAAAAAAGCTCCCCCTCCTGCCGGCTCAACAGGATTGTTCAGAGCCGGTCTCCGCATCCGGAGAGTCCCTAAAGTCCTTGCAAGCCCCTCCTCCTGCAGGGGGGCTCAGACAACCTTAACAAGGGATGGAAATCGGTTGCATCCTCCACTTGCCGGTGGGGGGAGAGGGGGACGCTAAATTAGAAGAAGGGAAGGAGTGGTCGGGGAAGGGAGGGAGAAGAGGGAGGGCAGCAGCAGCAGCAGGAGAATCTGCATTAATCTTTTACTCTCTGGAGGAGATTCGATTCAGTCTCGGAAGACAAGTTTCGTTCTCTCGGCACACTAGTGGCGGATGGCGGATTCAAATGGGAGGGGGGGAGGGGAGAGGAGAAACCAGGATAGGAGGGTGGGAAATAGGGGCAGCCCTCACCATCTACCCAGTTACTCTTCCCCACTCCTCCCTCTACTCCCCTCCTCCCCCCCAAAATACATTACCTGCCAGGGCCTCCCACCCGCCCCGAAGCTCCGCCGTCTCCACCTCCTCCTCCGCCACCGCCGCCGCCGCGCTCCCTTTCGCAGCCGCATCCCCAGATGTGCGCCAGATGTGCGGGTCACGCTCCCTGGTTCGCACAAAGAGGTCGCCCCCATCCGGAAAAGGAAGTAGGCCGGGATTCCCCTTCTCTCTTCGCTGTAAGGGGAGTGAGCGGAGGAAGGAATGGGGAAAGTGAGGGGAAAGTGGAGGTTATTACGGGAGGGATGAGATAGGATGGGGCTCTAGAAGAGAAGCGGGACTTATTTTGAAAACAAATCAAAAGAAAACAAAGGCAAGAAAAGGCCAAGACAGCGGCCGCTCACTTCTCGCCCGTTACTTTTGGAAGAGGGGTGGAGGATCTTGCGGGGGGGGAGTAAAGAGGGGGTGCCTGCTCCTCCTACTTTCCCTCCCCGGGTCCCCGCGGGAGGCGGCGGCGGCAGCTGCACACGCACACACACACACACGCACACACACACACACACAAACAAGTCCCATTGTAGTTGTCGCTGTCGCCGCCGCCGCCGCCGCCGCCCAGCGCGCAGCCCTGCAGCAGCTCCGGCCTCGCCAGCCAAGAGCGTCAGCGCCCCGTCAGCGGCGCGAGGCTCCGTGACGTGCGCGCGGCGGCGGCGGCGGCGGCGGCGACTATAAATAGCCAGGTCCCAGAGCGCGCCGACAGTTTTTTTTTTTTCCATTGACGCCGAGAGAGTAGAAGAAGAGGTAGAGGGGGGCGGGGAAGGTGAAAGGAAACAATAAAATTGCTACCTCGCTCCACTCCCTCCTTCCCTCCCATTCTGCCCCAGGGCTTCCCCTCCTCTACTCCCACTCCTTAAGAAAGGAGCTAACCACCCCGACTTCATTCCATTCCGGGGCCAAGCAAACACTAGGAACTCCGCCCTCCGGGATGCTAGAGGGAGTCTGACCGGAAGGGGCCTAAAGAAGGGAGCGAGGCTCCAGAACCTTTCCTGTGTTCCCATCCCAAATAGTTTATTTATTTATTTTAGTTTTCCAAAATTTATTTACCTTTAAGTATTGATTTCAGTTAAAGTGTGAGAATAATTTAGTTGTCAATTTAAATTTGCCTGATAAGAGTTTTTCTTTTAAATTTGTATGTATATTTACGTGTTTATACATATATATGTGTGTATAACATATACATATATGTACACACATACATGTATGTGTGTATATTTTTATTTTATTTTTATTTTTTAAATAACTTTTTATTGACAGAGCCCATGCCAGGGTAATTTTTTACATTATCCCTTGCACTCACTTCTGTTCCGATTTTTCTCCTTCCTCCCTCCACCCCCTCTCCCAGATGGCAAGCAGTCCTATACATGTTAAATAGATTACAATAGATCTTGGATACAATATATGTGTGCAGAACCAAACGGTTCTCTTGTTGCTTAGGGAGAATTGGATTCAGAAGGTATAAATAACCCGAGAAGAAGAACAAAAATGTAAGCAGTTTACATTCATTTCCTAGTGTTCTTTCTTTGGGTGTAGCTGCTTCTGTCCATCCTTGATCAATTGAAACTGAGTTAGATCTTCTCTTTGTTGAAGAAATCCACTTCCATCAGAATACATCCTCATACAGTATCGTTGTTAAGGTATATAATGATCTCTTGGTTCTGCTCATTTCACTCAGCATCAGTTCATGCAAGTCTCACCAATCCTCTCTATATTCATCCTGCTGGTTGTTTCTTACAGAACAATAATATTCCATAACATTCATATGCCACAATTTACTCAACTATTCTCCAATTGATGGGTATCCATTCATTTTCCAGCTTCTAACCACTACAAACAGGGCTGCCACAAACACCAAACAGTTTACTTTTGCAAGGTTTCGGATGTTTCTGCCAAACATCAGATTTTTTAGAGAATTTGTTATTAAATTCCATTCTAAAATATGTACACACTAAAATTCTGGATTTTTTTTTCCATTTAGCATATTTTAAAGTTTTTGAAGTATCTCTCAATTAGAAGTTGGAGAGGGTACAAAAGGACATTACAAAAAGGACATTGCATCCAAAGAAGTGGATGGGGAAGAGTGGAAGAAGTCAGGGATTATTTAATCCTAGAATTCTTAATCAGGGGTGTGTGGTAGATTTGGGGAGCTATATCATGATTTTTACTGTTTTCTGACTGAAATTTGACATTTTCTTCAATTAATTTAAAAAAGTTAATTCTGAGACCCAGTCCATAGGCTTTTGCCAGCCTGGTAAAGGGAGCTTTAGTGCAGGTGGAAGGCTCTAGTAGGTACAAAAGGTTATTTAAAAAGGTAAAAACCACCAAAGTCCCAGTTTCAGATCAGTATGTTTATTTAATTTTCAGCTGTGTGACTTGATTTAGATTAGTCTTAAAACAGAACAGCAAAAGATCCTTCTGAGAAGAGTGAAAAAACCACTGTTGCTTGGAGTCAGTGATTGTGAGTTCACAATTCCAAATATACCATGTAGTATCCATATGACATTGGACAAATTACAACTTTAATGGGCTTCATTTTCTTCATCTGTAAAAAGAATGCCTTAGACAAGTTGTCCCCGAGATCCCCAGCAGCTTTAAATCTGTAATTTTACAGCTCATAACTTATTTCCCAAACCTTAAGCCTTATCTCTTATTCATTTCAGGACAGTCCTGACCTCATCTCTATTGTCCACAACAATTTGGTTAAAATTTACTGACACTTCCTTCAGAAATTCTGTTCCATCTTTCCCACACTAGTCCTTCTTGTCATGACACCTAATTTCACAATTATTCTAGAAATTATCTATGTAAGCTAAAGAGCATCCCTGCCTTCCTGACCTTCTTTGGTCCCCCTTCAAAAATAAACATTCATAGAACCATACATCAGAGTTGAGAAGGGATATTAGAAGATATCTGGTACAATAAATACTTGAACAAGAGTTTACTTTTAAACATCTCTGACAAATGGTCAGAGACATTTTGAAATGCCTAATTGGTAAGATTTCAAAGATTATAAAGAAATATCTGAGAAGCCTATAGAAGAATAAGGTGGGCTAAATGGGTTAAAAATAGTCATTCCTTATATTTCAATCTTTTTGGGGAAAAAACTGTACCTTTCATCTATAAAGGCTAGTCAAATTAATGTTTGATCAAACATCAAACAGGTGAAAGGGTAAAATTCTCTGATAATTCATTTTTGTTTCACAGATTCTGCAGAATGATTAATTCAACCAAATAATTTACAAATTTCCAATGAGAGAACTGTGATCTTAAAGCCCATCTATAGGACCATAGATAAACACTTTCACAAGTTACATATATATATATATATATATATATATATATATTTGTTGTTGTTGTTGTTGTTGTTAATGAGGCAATTGGGCTTAAGTGACTTGCCCAGAGTCACACAGCCAGACAGTGTTAAGTGTCCCAGGCCAAATTTGAACTCACATCCTCCTGACTTCAGGGGTGGTGCTCTATCCACTACATCAACTAGCTGTCCTAATAAAATATTTTTAAAAGATGCAAATGATTATAGTTAATAATGTTTTAAAGCTGACTATTTTCCCTTTTGTTTTCATTTCTTCCTATCTTAAGCTTTGGAAATAATAGAGTCTTAATTGTCTAAGTTATTCCAAGTCATTTTTATTAGTCTTCTGATTATCAATATCTCGAAGTGATGAGTCAATGCTAACCTTTGCCTAATTCTGACACTATCTCCAGAAATGTGTAAATGTGATACAGAAAGAAATTTGGGGCCCAAAAGGTTTTGCCTTAGACAGTCACAAAAGCTAATGAATATACTTTCTTTTTCAAGTTCATCACAGACTTTTTTTTTCCTGGTAGCATAGTTATAAGTCTTAGACTTGTTGAGTATCAAGGGACTGAATTTCCAGGAAAAATAATGTCTTACTGATGCATAGTGGTGGAGTTGTGAACAGATCCAGCCATTCTGGAGAGCAATTTGGAACTATACTCAAAAAGTTATCAAACTGTGCATACCCTTTGATCCAGAAATATTACTACTGGCCTTATATCCCAAAGAGATATTAAAAAAGGGAAAAGGACTTGTATGTGCAAAAATGTTTGTGGCAGTCCTTTTCATAATGGCTAGAAACTGGAGATTGAATGGATGCCCAGCAATTGGAGAATGGCTGAGTAAATTATGGTATATGAATGTTATGGAATATTATTGTTCTGTAAGAAATGACCAGCATGATGAATACAGAGAAGCTTGGAGAGACTTACATGAACTGATGCTAAATGAAATGAGCAGAACCAGGAGATCATTATACGCTTCAACAACAATTCTATATGAGGATCAGTTCTGATGGAAGTGGCCATCTTAGGCAATGAGAGAATCCAAAGCAGTTCCAAACGATCAGTGATGAACAGAACCAGCTACACCCAGTGTAAGAACACTGGGAAATGAGTGTGGACCACAGCATAGCATTTGCACTCTTTCTGTTGTTTGCTTGCATTTTTGTTTTTCTTCCCAGGTTATTTTTACCTTCTTTCTAAATCCGATTTTTTTTGTGCAACAAGATAACTGTACAAATATGTATACATATATTGTATTTTGTGATAATCCTGCTAGCACCCCAGATACCCCAGAATCAGCCGGAGTCAAGATAAGCAAAAGTTCTTAGTCTTTATTCTTGGTCTTTAGGGGTAGAAGTGAAGGGGTGGAAGCAGGATTTCCACAACGGCCTTCTTCCTTGGCCACTGCCAAAGTGAGACTGGCTTGTCTTACTCTACCCCTAGTCCCTCCTACAATTCTCTGTATACACCAATTATCGAGCCATCACAGGACAGTGGGAAGGGCCATTCCCAAAGCACATGCCCATAGAGTATTGTTCAACCAGTAGTTAGCCTCAAGTGCTTGAAGGGACCTCAGAGTTTCAAGAGTTTCAGCCCTCTACAGTATTTAACATATACTTTAACATGTTTAACATGTATGGGACTGCCTGCCATCTACGGAAGAGGGTGGAGGGAAGGAGGGGAAAAGTTGGAACAGAAGTGTTTGCAAGGGTCAGTGTTGGAAAATTACCCATGCATATGTTTTGCCAATAAAAAGCTATAATAATAATAAAAAAAAAATTTTAAGTAAAAAAAAATGTCTTTTTCATTGCATAACTGCCAAATCTAGATGGCATTTACTTAGTCCTCATTCTTTTTGATTTCTCTTCAGCCTCAATGGTTGACACTCAGTAGGCCCTTAAATGCTCATTGAGTGTTTTGGGACTCATCATATACCATCTTTCTTCTCTCTAGCTTATCTACACTGCTAGTTCTGATGAGAAAGAGAGAGGGAAGGAGGAAGGAAAAAAAGGAGAGGAAAGAACAGAGAAAGAAATAGAGTTGTTTGCATATTATCTCCCTCATTAAGTCAGCAACTTCTTGAGATAAGGGAATGTTTTTTACCTTTCTTTGTATTCCTAGTGCTTAGTAGTACCTGGCATAGTAGATACATAATAAATGTTTAATGATTTACTGACCACTATGCACGAGGTACTAAATTAGCCATTAGGAATACTAGGGCAAAACAAAATATGTATCAAGATATAAAAATACAAAGTAACTTGAAGATAAAGTTTAGGATACAAAGTAACTTAACAGAAGAAGAATAGCACAGGAGATGAATCTAGAAGATAAAGATTCTGAGAGGGAAAGGTGAGAAGGAAATATATTCCATCCTTGGGGATGGCCTGTGCAAAGTCTTTGAAAGGGGAAATGGAATGACAAGTTTAGGAAAGGACAAATAACCTAGTTTGTATGGAATGATGATTTTGTGAATAGAAGGCTGCAGAGAAGGCAAGAAGGATGGACTAAGTAAAATACATTATAATGATTTGGCAGTTATGCAATGAAGAAGTATCTATATGAAAGACAATTATTGCCATGTTAAGAGGATCTTAAATGCCACACTAAGATATCCACACTTAATCCTAAAAACTAATTTAGAAAATTGTGAATAATTATGGTAATTCAAAATTATCCTGAAATTAGGAAAAATATTCAGATTTTAAGTTTCCTCTAACAGTTCCTTAGGTTGTAGGTGGCACAATGGATAGAGTCTGATTTGAGTTCAAATCCCAACTCAGATAATTTATTCACTACATAATCTTAGGCAAGTCGCTTAACCTGTTTGCTTCCATTTCTTCAAGTATAAAATGGGAATAACAATAGCATCTACCTCTCAGAGTTGTTTTGTTACTCACAAGAGATAATAATTGTAAAGCACTTTGCATAAGCACATAGGAAGCACTCTATAAATGCTTATTCTTATTATATTTCATAATATATCTTGACTAGATTCACATACATGCCTGATAAGTAAAAAAACTGAGCAAACCTTTTCAAAAAAAAATTACAAGTTTTGCCTTTGCAAATTACAGAGTGGAGAAATATAGTTTCTTCTTCACTGATAGTGGAGGGAATAAGCCGATTTCCAAATACTTGGGATTTGAAGCCATTGAAAGATTTGGGACAATGAAGTATTATGATTAGAAAGTTGTGTAAAGAATATGTTGGAGAGTGAAATGGAGACAGCAAAAGCAATTGAGAAGTTATAACTTAGTGAAGAGTTTACTGGTTAGTCCAGTTACAAATATTTTAACCATAGAAAAGACCCAGTGAGTGGAGAGAAGTGGGCGGATGCAAGAACAGAAACATAATCATGAGTTAGCAGTTGACCAAATATGGAAGATGATACAGTGAGAACAGTCAAATATGACTGAGATTGGGAACCTGGATAGTAAGAGGATGTTGGTAGCCTTGAAAGAAAGTCTAAATGAGAGACAAGTTCTTAGAGGTAGATAAAGTTTCATTTTGAACATGGAACAGGATCATAGGATCATAGATCAAAGATATCATCCAACCACCCATGCCTCTTCACTTTACAAGCTCAAAAAGCTGAAGTGATTTAACCAAGTGCACACCGCTACTAAATGGCAGAATCACATTGTGAGAATATTGGTAATCCTAAATGATCATTCTTTTTACTACATCATGCTAAATAGCAAACAGGATATACAGACAGAGATGTACTTTAAACAATTAGAGATGTGGAAATAGCATTCAGGAGAAACTGGGGAGTAGATGATCAGTAGATGGAAACAGAAATTCCTAGGAATCCAAAGGGAAGAGTATATAGAAAGAATCTGGTCAAACTCCAAAAGTTGCATGATGGTCAAGTTAGATGAAAACCAAAATAAACAGATTAATTTACTATGAAAATATATAGTAGTTGGAAACTAGGTCCCTAAGGGCTGAAAATTAGTGGAGGAAAGGAAGTAGAGAGAGTGAGTGCAAGCAACTTTTTCCAGGAATTGGGCTATAAAAGAAAAAAGATATAGAAGGAATCAGATACTCATTAAGAGCTTACAAAAATCTCATTTCATTCATACAACAATCTAGTGAGGTAAGATATTACTAGAGTTAAGGAAATTGAGGCAAATGGAGGTTAAATGACTTGCATAGGATCACATAGCTATTAAGTGTCTGAGATAGTCCAAGAACTCAGGTTTTCCTGACTATAGGGCCACTATTCCAACTAGCTTTCATAGAAAGAGAAGGTAGGTGCATAATTTCATTTCATGTTAAGTTTATTTCTTCTTCTGAATTTACATCGAAGTATTTTCTCCTATCCATCCATTTTCCTGAAATATTGTTCTTTCATATCTGGTATATCTGAAAAAGACCTATGTCCCCTCTCCAAAAAAAACAAAACAAAACAACTTTCATGTATCTCTGTCACATTTCTCCTTTTTCAAACTGCCAGTTTCATTCTAATTTATTTTTCATTGTTTCCAAATTAAAACATTTTATCTCTGCATCCACTGATTAGTTTAGATAACCAATACAAGCTCTACTTCAGGAGTAAATTTTTCTTATTGCAATGAAGAATCTAGTTTCAGATTAGCTTTAAAATATACCCTGAAGTAACAGGGTCCTTGAAGTAAATGCAAAGACACTTATGCTGAAATTGAGACTACAAATATATGAAATCTATGATTTTAAATTCCCTCTGTTATTTTAGGGCATCTTACAGTTTCTAAATACAGTAAATATTTTAGGATGTGGACATTTTCCAATACCTCCAGAAGTTTCTGTCTACCTAAGGTTAAATCCTTTGAAAAGACCACACTACAGTTACTGTATTGAAGGAATTATTAGAGAAACTGCTGTGTACTCTTGACTTATTACTCAGTTAATCCTGATCTATATTTAGATAGTGATGCCAGCCCAGTTGAGGCTTCAAAGGAATGAGCACAAATATTTGCCATCTCCTGTACAGTACTTTTTTGGTGATTGAAAATTCATATTGGAAAATATCATTGAAGTTATAGTATAAACAAAGCTCAGTAACCTTCCAATGTATAAACTTGCCAGGAAAAAGGTCCTAGGATTCTCAGAATTCTAAAAGGAAGGTTATTTAGGAAAGATACAACCCAGGTGAGGATCTATAACTTTCTGCATGAAAAAGCTAAGAGAGTGAGATGGAAGAGAATAATTACAGCTCATATTTATATAGCATTTGTTTTCTTCCCAACAAGCCATGAGCTCAATGAAGCTAGTATTATTATATTTATTTTGCAAACAAGAAAAAAGAAGCTTTCAGAAATTAAATGGCATAACCATGGTTATACCTCAATGAAAAAAGCCAGAATACTTGAACTTGAAACCATGTCTGTCAGACTCCAAGTTCAGTATTCTTTCCACTATACCATTTTTGTTGTTTTTCTGTCATTTTCGGTCAAATCCTCATCACTTCATTTGGAGTTTTCCAAGCAAAGATACTGGAATGGTTTGCCATTTCCTTTTCCAACTCATTTTATAGGTGAGAAAACTGAGGTAAACAAGGTTAAGTGATTTGCCCAGGATTACACAGTTAGTAAATAGCTGAGGCAATATTTGAATTCAGGAATCCTCTGGACCTGCCCCTGTTACACCATGCTGTCTAAATGTTTACATCAAGGATTGCCTCAATGCTAATTTAATCCATACTTCAAGGACTTAATACAGCAAGGATCAATGATTTCAATAGTGCTTGTTCTTCTTTTACCAAAATATATCGCAGGACCTCTTTCTTATAGAATCATAAAATCTCAACATTAGCAAGGACTGAGGAGGTCATCTAATCCAACACCTTCAGCAAGAATTCTATTTACAAGAAGACTCTTTAATTTATGAATAGTTATGATCCAAAACCAAAAGTACTCATCACCCAGTAACTAGCAATAAGCAGCTCTGAATTTAGCTAGGCTGGTTTTGAGATAACTGATCCACTCTAATCATGGACCTATTACTGAAAACTTTTCAATTTTAGTAAAATCTGAATGAACTTGCACTCCATGAGAAGAATCTTCAAAAACTCAGAGCTACCTCAAAGAACCTCTGATTTGAAGTTTAAAGGATTTAGGAAATAATTTTATAAAAGTTAAGTGATTTGCCATAGTCCACACAAATAGTTAGTGAAATAGCTGAGAGTTGAAGCCAGGTCCTCTGAGAAGAAATACAATGTTCTTTCCAATGTACTACAAAAGGATCAAATGGGTATAGGGTCATAAACCCTACCAGTGAGCAAAATGTTGAAGAATCCTATTTAAAAGAAGGGATCAATTGCTCAGAGTTTTAGTCTTCAGCTTTTCCTTATTTCTTATTTTCTGGTTTACAAGATAGAATTGTCCAAGTTTTCTTTAGTTAGTGGTGAATTTCTTGAACAGCAAGCAGTTGATCAACATTTCTGTGAGTGATTAACAAGTTGAGAGCAATGTAAATGAAAGATACATTATATATGATAGAGGATTTTCTGTTGATTTTGCAGTTTCCTTATGGCAAGTGATGTCTCATGTGACTACTCCAGTAGATAGCTAAGAAGAAATAATGGTACCTGCATTAATTTGTGAAGCTTATTTTTCTTCTTCTGATCAACATAAAAATTCTATTTATTAAGTGCTTCTAAAGTCTAGCTACTGAGGATACAAAGATTCAAAGAGAGAAGCATCATTCTCAATGGAAAATTAAGGGGAAAAAAGACTTTATAAAGAAGATAGCACCTGAGCTGGATCCTGCAGAAAGAGAAGTATTTTCACAGGCTGAGTTGTAAAGGATGTCCATGCGTGGAGAATGGCAAGTGCTGTGATATGGTCAAGTGAAATGAGAATGATACAGAAGAATAGCAAGTAATCCAGTTTGACTGAAGCATAAATGGGAGCCTTATAACAAGGTTAAGAAGATTGGAGAATACTGCTGCTATTTAGTTGAATTTTTAATTCTACCCTCAAATATCTTCTAATTCCATATCATTCTTATCGTGCATATAACCCACAGATCTTTACCCTATGTTCTGAACTCTAACCGTGTATCA
Organism: Sarcophilus harrisii; assembly: GCF_902635505.1. Lineage (NCBI taxonomy): Eukaryota > Metazoa > Chordata > Mammalia > Dasyuromorphia > Dasyuridae > Sarcophilus > Sarcophilus harrisii. The sequence goes on along the minus strand of NC_045428.1, from coordinate 419,581,666 downwards.
CCAGTTTTCTATTTTAATTCTGGGGGCCATCTCAAACTCAACATGTAAATCTTTTCCTCCTATCCTCAGACTATGAGGACTGAATGTGGATCACAACATAATGTTTTCACCTTTTTTGTTGTTTGCTTACTTTTTTTCCTTTCTCATTTTTTTCCTTTTTGATCTGATTTTTCTTGTGCAGCATGATAAATGTGGAAATATGTTTAAAAGAAATGTACATGTTTAATCTGTATTGGATTGCTTGCTGTCTAAGGGAAGGGGCGGGGGGAAAGAAAGGGAGAAAAATTTGGAACATAAGGTTTGACAAGGGTGAATGTTGAACACTATCTTTGCATACATTTTGAAAATAAAAGGTTCTTATTTTTAAAAAGAAATATATAATACATTCCACACCAATAGTTTCAAAACTGAAAAAAACCTCCTCTTCTAAATTCTTCATTTTGTGTTGAAAGCACATCACTGTTCTAGATGCCAAAATTCATAATCTCAGTGTTATCCTCTATTTACTTAGATCCTACACAGAAAAATAAGACTGGAGAGTATGAGTCAAATTGGCAAATAGGGAGTAAAGATAACAGTATTAGCAAACTCTAGGTAATATCTGAGGCAGATAAAAGTAATAACCAGAATACACAAAATTGTTCTCAGGAGCCCTAGAAGGAATAATTGGAGGGGCCTGGGCCGAGGAGGACAGGCTTCATACTTAGGTAACAGGACAGCCAATCAAGGTTTCTTAGGGGAGGCACTAAAAAGATGAAGTGGCATCAGATCTAATTTTAACAGGGAAGGGGAAGAGAAGAAAGAGAAAATTATTTGTTTTAAAAAAAAAAAGAAGCACCAAGGATAAAACCTATTTCATAATTTTGCTTGGGGTTAATCCTTTGTTTACCTACAAAAGCACATCATGTGTCCTGCTCTGAGTATCTACATGCAATACATAACCAGTTCAGGTGAGCTTCCTAATGACTGGAAATACTTTGTCTTATGAGAACTCTCATAGAATAGCATTTTAAATATTTTCAATTTTCTGAATATAGTCATATATATTCATTATTAAAAATTTTCTGTCTTTCTTTTCTTTAAAAAAAAAAAAAACCTCCAGAAGGAATTTGTGACCAGAAAAGAACTAGAGATCATTATTGATCACAAAGTAGAAAATTTTGATTATATCGTTAAAAAGTTTTTGTACAAACAAAACTAATGCAGACAAGAATAGAAGGGAAGCAATAAAATGGGAAAACATTTTTACAATCAAAGGTCCTGGTAAAGGCATCATTTCCAAAATAAATAGAGAATTGACTCTAATTTATAAGAAATCAAGCCATTCTCCAGTTGTTAAATGGTCAAAGGATATGAACAGTTTGCAGATGAAGAAATTAAAACTATTTCTAGCCATATGAAGAGATGCTCCAAATCATTATTGATCAGAGAAATGCAAATTAAGACAACTCCAAGATACCGCTACATACCTCTCAGATTGGCTAGGATGACAAGAAAAAGATAATGATGAATGTTGGAGGGGATGTGGAAAAACTGGGACACTGATACATTGTTGGTGGAGTTGTGAAAACATCCAGCCATTCTGGAGACTGATTTGGAACTATGCTCAAAGGGTTATCAAACTGTGCATACCCTTTGATCCAGCAGTGTTACTACTGGGGTTATATCCCAAAGAGATCTTAAAGAAGGGAAAGGGACCTATATGTGCAAAAATGTTTGTGGCAACCTTTTGTGTGGTGACTAAAAACTGGATATTGAATGGATGCCCATCAATTGGAGAATGGGTGAATAAATTGTAGTATATGAATGTTATGGAATGTTATTGTTCTATAAGAAATGATCAGCAAGAAGATTTCAAAAAGGCCTGGAGAGACTTACATGAACTGATGCTGAGTGAAATGAGCAGAACCAGGAGATCATTATATACTTCAACAACAATACTATATGATGAACAATTCTGATAGACATGGCTCTCTTAAACAATGAGATGAACCAAATCAGTTCCAATTGTTTGGTAATGAAGAGAACCAGCTACACCCAGTGAAAGAACTATGGGAAATGAGGGTGGACCATAACATAGCATTTCCACTGCTTCTATTATTGTCAGCTTCCATTTTTGTTTTCCTTCTCAGGTTATTTTTACCTTTTTTCTAAACCCAATTTTTCTTATGCAGCAAGATAACTGTATAAATATGTATACATATATTGCATTTAACATATACTTTAACATATTTAACAGTATTAGTCTACCTGCCATTTAGGGGAGGAGGTGGAGGGAAGGAGGGGAAAAGTTGGAAGAGAAGGTTTTGCAAGGGTCAATGCTGAAAAATTACCCATGCATATGTCTTGTAAATAAAAAGCTATAATAAAATTTTAAAAACCTCCAACTTTTTAATATTCCTTTTAAATAGCTTGTTTCTAAAGAATTTCTTTTTGATTTTATTCCAGGATTAAACATTTTATTCTTCCTCCCAACAGAACTACTTCATATTTATTTTGGGTATAGTTATATATGTACATATTGTCTCTTCCAGTAGATTGTAAGTTCCTTAAGGACAGAAACAGTTTCATTTCTGTCGTCATATCCCTAGCATCTAACACAATGCTTTGGCACATTTTAAGTGTTTTAATAAATGATAATTGAATGATTGATAAATTATGATTCAAGGCTTGAATAAAATAACATAAGGCTTTATTTCAAATATTTATTAAATTTATAAACTCTCAGAAAAAAAAGACACCTAGATATATTAGGAAATAGTTATTCCAGTAAAGCTCCAAATATGACTAGGCCCAGCTTTCTAAGACAACAAAAGTGGGACTCCATAACTATTTGGAGATGCAGTCCTAAGCTCAGATGACTTTTCTTCTTTCATATTACTGATCTGTCATGATCAATGACTAAGTTATTCCATAGGCTATATTTTCAGATCTAAAAGTCCTAAACATATTACAGAGCAGTTCCTCACTGAAGTCACCACAAGTGACATTGGTGTTATAATGATCATTCTTAAACCCTTATTGACACTCCAATATGCTCAGGTTCAGTATTTAGCTTCCATTACTTTCATTTGAAAAATTCTCACCCAAAGCTGCCCACACTTACCAACAACTGTGTTTTGATCCCAGCAGGAGTAACAGATTTCATTTCTCGTGAATTGCAGAACTACAACCAGAGCTCTATTATTAGATGAAGGATAATCATGCTGAGTTTGGGAGAGAAGAAGAATTCAGTATTATAATAATAAAAGCTAATAAAAGGATTTCAGGTGGTAATACAACTGTGTTTTACCCTAAATCTTTAATTCTTATATAAGAGTTCTCAAATTATGAAGATGTTCTACTTCCACCAAAATTTCAGTGGATTTAGAATTTGGAATCATGTCACTTGAATATGACACTTCTTCACATTAATTTTTCCAATGGAAATATGATTAAGTCCAAAAAATCAATCAATCAACAGGTATACATAAAGCACTTGTTACTGGGGATACAAATACAAAGAAGTAAAACAATTTCTGCTCTCAATTAGCTTATATTCCAATGGGAGAGATCACAAATATACAAATAAGTATATAGAATAGATATTAAGATAGTAAGTACAAAAAATAAGAGAAGTTAAATATATCTTGGAAGGAAAGACTAGAGGTTTAAAGGAATCAAAGAAGGCTTCAAGTGCTAAAGCTGAGTCTTGAAAGAAAAAAAAAGAAACGATGCTAAGTAGCACTTTGTAGTAATAGTAATTTGCACAGTCTTTACATAGATTATCTTATTCCCAAAACAGTGCTAGGTGGCAGGTGCTATTATTATCCCCACTTTTACAAATGAAGAAACAGGCAGACAAGGGTTAAGTGACTTGTCCAAGATTATACAGCTAGTAATTGTCTGAGACCAGGTCCAATGCTCTATCCACTGTGCCACCTGGATGCCTACTGCATTCTCTGAGACAAAGATGAGGAAGATACTTTTCAGGTATAAGGAATAGCCAATAAAAAGGAATAAAAATGGAAAACATAGTATCATTGACAAGGAACGAAGAGTAGACTAGTTTAGCTCTATTTCAGAATGTTGGAATGAATGAATATAAGACTAGAAAGAGAGGTTGGGTCCAAGTAAAAGACTTTAAAATCTTAACCAAGGAGTTTATATTTTATCCTAGAAGCAAAAGGAAGCTGAGTTTATTGAAAAAAGGAACAACATGATCAGATCTACATTTAAGGGAAATCATTTTGATAACAGTATAAAAGGACAGACTGCAGTGGGAAGAGACTTCAGGCAGGGGAATTAATAAGGAGACTATTACAATAATCTAAACAAGATGTGAGAAAGGACTTAACCACCTGTGAATAGAAAAAAGGAATCAGATGCAAGAGATGTGAAAGTATAAATGGCAAGAGGCAGCTGATTAAATATATGGAATGAGAATGAGGAATAAAAAATAAGTGAGATAATGAAATTGAGAGACTACAAGAGTGATGCTCCCTTCAACAGAAATGGGGATGTTTGGAAGAGTGGGTTTGAGGGAAAAGATAATGACTTTTACACATGTTGAATTTGAGATGCCTCCAGTATATCTAGTTCAAAATGTATAATAGATAATTGGCAGTGAAGGATCCCAGCTAATAAACATACATATACAGTATACTTAAATATAATTAAATTTGTGGGATAGAGAATGTAAAGAGAGTAGGAAAAAAAAAAGTCCCAGCACATAGTCTTGTTGAGCACTCATAATTTAGGGTATGATATGGATGGTGAACCAAGAAAAATTGAGGAGTGATAAGATAGGTGAAAAAAAAAAGAAACAGTAGAAGTAGCACCAGAAAAGTCTAGAGAGGAGAAGACGTCAGAAGAGTGTGATCAGCATCTTAAATGCAGCAGAAAAATAGGGGAAGAAAGATACATAATCAGAAGGACATTGACTATTATCAATAAAGCTTTTTCAAAAAGTAGCCTTTTTGCAAACTCTCCATCCCATCAGTTCAAATTATGATGTGAAGTTATCTTGAAATAAGAAATCATTAAAAGAATGAAATTTATTAACTTAAAGAGTTTTTTTTTCCCATGTCCATTGCTATTTCTTCATAATACAAAGTAAAGGAGAAATTAGACAGTTATTTGGTTTTATTTAGTTCTCATTGTTTACCAGCTCAAATAACTAAGGCACTGGAATTTGGAATATATATTTTAAAAGAGAAGTTAACAAAGCAGCTCTTATGTCTCCCAATTAAGTATAAGGTGAAATTTTCCAATTCCTTCTTTGAAAGGACTTCAGTGTGAAAGCTGCACTATCAAATTATGCATTGAAAATTTAAACTATGAGGAATATTTGGCAGAATAATTTCTTGTCATTAAGAGCCTTTCTTGGATGGTCTTTTAAAAGAAGTTTCATGCTCTTTTCTCCAAGGGTCTTGGAAATGATGAAATTAAAATGAGATTACAGTCACCAAAATTAATGGGGGGGAAGGGAGAAGAGGGCACCTGTTTATTACACAGATATATCTGTTCTCCCTACTTCTTTTCAGTCATAGCTATTTAATTTCCTGAAACAAAAAACAAACAGATTTCTTACTAATGTCAGTACTGCAAAACTAGTATAGGAACAGAAGAGCCAGCTGTACTCTATTTTGTCTCATGCATCATCAACAAAATTGGCAGCTCAGTTCTGATTTCCGAGCCTTTACGGTGAATGATGATATACAAGCTGTGCTTGATTTTCCGATACCAGCCTGATCTTGCTGTGCTGACAGAAAAAAAATCTATTTTTGATTTGTAAATTGAGCAAATTTGATGTGAAAGTTATTCATCTAAAATAAATGCAGAGCACAGAGATAACATTTTTAGACTTACTTTTCTGACCCTTAAACCAAATTATATCATCAATATCATCATCATCATCTTACAATAGAGGAAGGTTGGAGCTAGTCAATTGAGTAAACCTGCGTAGTATTGTGTTAGTGATCTGTATATTACAGTCTTTTATTCTCACTTAAAGTTTATGATTTCTAATATAACACATGGATTGTTATGTGGGTAATACAAGTGATTAGCAGTTAATTATTTCACTGCCTGAGGCCTAAATGTAATGCTACTGAAAACTATATACGGTGGGTATGACTATCTCTGTGGGCAACAAGTAAGCTTCTCTGTAAATTGGGAAAAATAGAAGAATATATAAATGTGAGGACAAAGAAGTTGTTTATAACAACTGGAGGACTGCTATGGCTTCTGCAGGTCAGCCAAGCAAAACCTGGAAGAGGAAGAGTTTGTTTTTTGACACTTTCTTCTATTTTCCATTGTAACTAGACTTCCATCCCTAGGGAAGCATCATCATCATAAAGTTGCCCTTGACTACTTAGGATTTCCCTTTGCATCTCTCCATTTAGATTATTACTCCCCATGTTCAGGATCTGTCTCTTCCCCCTACCTCTATCAACCTGTATCTATCATTTTCTTCCTAAATATTGCTAAAAAAAAAAAAAGTGATTTTCTAATTTCTGATAAATAAATTTACCCTTAATCTCATCCCATTCTATCTTATCTTCTCCAACTCCCATTTACTCCCATTACTCCCATTATCATTCCTACTGTCATTAATCTTCAATCTCTCCCTCTGGATAGTTCCTTTCCACCTCCCCATCATTATAAAAAAAAAAAAGAAAGAAAGAAAAAAGAAAGAAAGAAAGAAACGAAAACCCATTTGATGTTATCATCCAATCTACTATTGTATATATTTCTTCCTCTTTTCAGCTAAACTGGTACCTATACCAAGGGCTGCTTCTTTCACTCTCTTTTAAACCCTTTTCATTTGACTTCTGACTCCATTATTCATCTATATCTGCTCTCTTCAAATTACCAATGATTTTTTAATTGCCAAATTTTTAGGACTTTGTCTTAATCATCCTTCTTGACCTCTTTGTTTGAGGTCTTTGGCACTGTTGATCATCTTCTTTTCAATATATTATAACTTATCTGAGTTTTCATGACTCTACTCTTTCTATATTTGTTCTTTTTTCCTCTTTAAAAAAAAGCTTAATAGCATTTTTTCCAATGACATGTAAAGATAGTTTTTGAAATTTATCTTTGTAACATTTTAAGCTCAAAAATTTTCTTTCTCCCTCCCTTCTCTTCCACCTCTTCAATAAAGCAAATAATCTAATGTAGGTTATGCATTTACAGTCATACTAAAGATATTTCCATATTAGTCATGTTGTGCAAGAAGACTCAGAACAAAAGGGAAAAAAACACAAGAAAGAAAAAAAAACACCAAAAAAGTAAAAATAATATGCTTTGATTTACATTCAAATTCCAAAATATTCTATTTTGAGTTCCTTTGAATTGTCGGATCATTGTATTGCTGAGAAGAGCTAAGTCTATCATAGTTGATCATCACACAGTGTTGCTTTTATTATGTACCACTCATTTCATTCAGTATCAGTTCATGTAAATCTTTCCAGGTTTTTCTGAAATCCACCAGCTCAATATTTCTTATTACAACAATCATATTCTTTGTAGATTCATATACCACAACTTGTTCAGACATCCCTCAACTGATGGCTATCCCCTTAATTGCTAATTCTTTGCACCACAAACATATTTTTGTACATATAGATCCTTTTTCTTATGATCTTTCTGGAATATAGACTTAGTAGTGGTATTGCAGAATCAAATTGTATGCAGCGTTTTATAACCCTTGCAGTATTTTCTTAGGCTTCTTTGCTGGATCTTCATCCATGCTATGTCACTAACCACAGGTTTTTCCCAAGGCTCCCCACTTTCTCTTTATACTATCTCAGTTGATCATTTCATCAGCTCTCATGGATTCAATTATCTTTTCTATATTGATGATTATATCCTGCCCATCTCTCTCCTGAATTCTAGTCACACATCCCCAGCTGCCTATTGATTATTTTGAACTGGATGTCCCAAAGGCACCTCAAACTCAATATGTCCAAAACAAATCATTATCTTTTCCCAAAACCCCATCTCTCTTTCAAACTTCCCTATTACTGTCAAGATGTGATCATCTTCCAAGTCACCCGATTCATAATCACCGGTGTCACAATTTTAGAGACTCCTCACTTTCATCTCTTATATCCTAACAGTTGCCAAATGTTGTCTCTAGTTCCACATCTCTGTATATTCCCTTCTTTTCATTCATGTACTCAATATCCTAGATCAGGGTCTTAATAGCTTTCTAATGGACTTCCTTTCTCAGATCTCTTCCACTTTCTCCAGTTCCTCTAATTCAGCTGCCACAGTGATTCTGCTAAAGTATCGATCTAATTATGTCACCTTCCTCCTTCCACCTCATCATTCCACAAACTCCAGAAGAATCCCCTTCCCACCTTTTCAGTTTTCTTACATAATACTTGCCTCTATTCATTCTGGTCCATACTGGCCCTTACTGTTCCTCTCACAAGTTTTATCTGCAATTTCCATCCTTCTTGTGAAGAATGCTCTTCCTTCTCACTTTCACCTCTTAGAATCTCTGGCTTCCTCAAAGATCTAGTTCAAACATTATCTTCAGCAAGAGACTATTCTTAGTCTCTCCACTTCACCCCCCTTCCCATTGTTAATACCTTCATTCTAAAATTAATTTCCATCTACTTTCTATGTGAATATGTATCTCTTTTATTTACATGCTTTTTTATTTTTACATTTTACAAATAAGCTCCTTGAGCTCAGGAACCGTTTTTTTGATTTTCCTTAATATTTATAGGGCTTAGAATGAATCTGGGTGACTTGGAAGATGGTCACATCTTGACAGTAATAGGAAATAGCATTTACATACAGTAAAACTCTTAATAAATACTTGTTAATTGATTGTTGTTTTAGGTATTAACCTTTCCTAAGGTACCATCTTAGCATTTAAAAAAAAAATAAATTTTAAAAAGACCCTAGGAAACTTAGTGGCAATCTTACCTACATTCAGTGGTAGAGAGTTAACATCTTTATTTGTCTTGGGCTATAATGGCTAGCTGGATTCCTGCTGACTGAGCTCACCAGTAGTGCTGAGGTTCTCATGGACACATTAAAGGACAGCCATTGCTTTTAATGAGATATTCTTTCCTGTTAGGGACTGAGGGAGTGAGGTGGAGCTGGCAGGGGAAGGAGGGGAAAAAAGAGGCCTTCTCCTGACTTTTCATTGATGAGAAACTGGTTCAGTACATTGTTAATCAAACAATTAGTGATAATATATTAAAAAGCTGCTATGTCAGACATTGTTGGGTACTGGAGATACAAATAGCAAAATGAAACCATCCTTTTTCTCAAGTACTTTTTTATTCTACTAGAGGGATATAACATACTGATAAGTGATGTAAAAAAAATCAATGCTTGGGAGAAAATCACTAATAATTTGAAGATCAGGAAAGGCCTCTTTCTTTAATCAGGTAACAAGCTTTTTATTAAGCTTCTGCTTCTGTGTGCCACACACTGGGTATGTACTGTGGATTAAAACACAAAGATTAAAGCAATCCCTGTGTACAAAGATGATACATTTTAATGGGGGGGGGGGAAAGCAGCAAGAAACTAATAAAACTTAAAGTGAATTAAGAGAAACAAAAAGTTAGAAAGGAATTTGGGAGAAAAGGTAGTAGTATTTGGGGGATCAGGAAAGCCTTCATAATTTCTAAGAAATCAATCTAGATATGAGGAAAGGTATGGATGAAGTATTCACTATGCTCCCAAAACTGTTAAAACATGCATACTTTTTGACTAAGCAATACCACTGCTAACTCTGTCCCTCAAAGAAATAAAAGAAAAAGGAAAAGTGTCCAAATAAACAAAAATAATTATGGCAGTTTTTTTTTGTGATAGCAAAGAATTGGAAACTAAGGGGATTCTCATCAATTGGGCAATGACTGAACAAATTGTGCTATATAAATGCAGTGAAATACTACTGTGCTATAAGAAATGATGAGGAAGTGATAGTTTCAGAAAAATCTAGGAAGACTTGTCTGAACTGATGCAGAATGAAATAAGCAAAGCTAGGAGAATAATTTATACAATAACAAAAATATTGTAAAAGCAATCAGCTTTAAAATACTTAGGAACCCTGATCAACATAATGACCAACCATAATTCTAAAGGGCTTTCAATGAAATATATATATTATCTACTCCCACATAAAGAAGTGCTAGGTTATAGTACAGATTGAAGTGTATGTTCTTTTCCTTCTCTTTCTTATTCTTTCTTTTTTTTGGACAAGGCTAAAATAGGGATTTGTTTTATATGATTATAAATATTTGTAATTTGCATTGTATTATACATTACACATTATTTGTACATATTTGTAATGGACTTGGTTTTCCTTGCTTTCTCAATGGGTATGAGAAGAAGAGGAGAAGGAGAGAATTTGGAACTAAAAATAAAATTGAATTTTTAAAACTACTTTTAAATTAAAAGAAGGTATAGGGGGACTGCTAGGTAGCGTAGTGGATAGAGCACCAGCCCTGAAATCAGGAGGACCTGAGTTCAAATTTGCCCTCAGACACCTAGCTGTGTGACCCTGGGCAAGTCACTTAACTCCAACTGCCTCAGCAGAAAAAAAGAAAAAGAACATTTTGAGGGACCACTGAATTGATTTTTCACCTTCACTTCAACAAAGCACTGAATGAACAGCTCTCTCAGTCCACATCTTCTAGTAAGTCAGGCCAGGAGTTGAGCCCCTCCTTCTGTTAGTGATTTTTTCCAAGGAGTGTGTAGCTTCAGAAATCTCCTCCTGGTACTGGTGAGTCATCTTCTTTTTTGAGTCTCATTGCCTCTAGAATTCATGAGGTTTCTGCTAAGTCGTAGAGAATACATCTCAGGATGGATGTTTTGGTCACCTGGATTCAAGCAAAGAAACAGAAAGCAAAAAAGGCATTGAGAGTCTTGAAATTCTGATTCATGTGGATGAACACATGAGTTCTAGTTGCAAATTTTGAGCATTCACCATTTCTACAGGATTCCAAGTCACACATTCATGAAAGTAGAAGAAAAAAGAGCAACAAAGCAATTACTCTTTTTAAAGTTTATAATGTGGAGGTGGTTGTTGTTGTTTATCCTTCATTCTCAAAGAGGACCCTAACATCAGAGAAGTGATGCCATAACATGCAAATGAATTGGATTTAAGTGAGGGAGACCTGTACAAGGTCACTTGCCTCACTTTCCCCTCCAGAGCCACGTAGACTCAGTGGAAAGATATAGATCAAAACGATTGGAGATAGCCCTGGAATGAAATGGAAGACCTTGGCCTTTATAAGCTAAGGTCTTTGAAGACCAATCTGATGCCCCCTTGAATTGGCTTTCCTCATGGACGTTGCAAAAGGACATATGGAAACCAAACAAATATTTGATTTTGTATATCTTTATCAAGAGGCCCACAGAGAAGGGCCATGGTAAATATGTCACCATAAGAGTCACTGGAAGGAAACTAGATACCTGATCCATAGAGAAAATGGGATTCCCCTTGTTATATCCATTTAGGTATGAGGGATTGCCTGTGAAAAGACGTAGAGATGAAATATAGATGTCCAAGGAACATGGACATGTATTTTGTCTAGATTTTGTTTGGATAGTTGATTGAATGAGAGAGAATAATGTATAATCCTGAAAGCATAAATTGGACCCAGATCATAGAAGGTTTTAAATGCCAAAGAGAATCTTGTATTTTATAAAGGAAAAAGGAAGCTTATGAAATTTCTTGGGCAGAAGAGTGATGTGTTCAAAAGAATATCAATTTGGCAGTGTGAATATTGGATTAAAGAGGTGAGAACAACTACAGTGAGAACAATTCAGAGGCTATTGCAATAATCCATTAGTGTTAGTGATTATGTGAGTTGAGAAACCTAACATGGGTTCGCTGGTAAGTTTAACAACTGATTTGGGGGGAGAGTGAGCATGGGGGAATTATATGTCATTTATAAATTTAATCTGCATTAACAGTTTCTCTGCTAATTTCTTAATCTAGACAATCAACAAAACAGTAGATTAGGGCCTGACTGGCAGTGTTTATCAATTTCCAAGGGATAAATGCTCAAATTGAAAATTTAGCAATCTTCTCTCCACAGAAGATTGGAGTTGGACAAGAAATATTAAGAAATAGAATCACTTAATTGGACCAAAGGCATTTGATCAGATGTGAAGGAGGGAGAAAGAATAAACAATAGAGGATGGTTCTTAGGTTGTAATCTTAATAACTAGAAAAATGAATGTACCCTCCACAGAAACCAGAATGGAAGAGTATCATAAAAAAATTAGGAGATATTATGCCAAAGGAGAAAGTGATCAAAGTGCTAAATTCTGTAAAAGTCAGGAAGAACAAGTCCTAACAAAAAAAAAAAAAAAAAAAAAAAAAAAAAAACAACCACTGGGTCCAACAATAAAGAGATCACAGGTTATTCTGAACAAACTAGATTCAGATGAACAGAGGAAAAAGCAGATTGCGAAGAACTCTAAACTGAGAATACAGAAGCAATGTGTAGACAATTTTTTGTACAAATTTGATTTCAAAAATTAAAGTGGCTTGAAGATATAGCAGAATCAAGACAAGGTTTTTAAGAATAGAAAAGTATAGACATGTTTGTAGGTAGCAAAAAAGGATTTAGTGGATAAGGAAAGGTTAAAAATTGGGGGAGGGGGAGGAAACAATGAAATATAGTTGATCTAAGTACGTAGTGAACTAAAACCTTTCCCATTACTGGGATCCCACCCATGAGAGCAGTATAAATTTCAGTTGTGTCTGACTCTTCATAATCCCATTTGGGGTTTCCTGGAAAAGATAATGGAGTGGTTTGCCATTTCCTTCTCTAGCTCATTTTACAGATGAGTAAACTGAGGCAAAAAGGTTAAGTGACTTCCTCAGGGTCACATTGCTACTAAATATATGAGGTCATATTTGAACTCAGAAAGATGAGTCTTGTTAACTCCAGGCCTGGTACTTAATTGCCTTTATAATTTCTTGTTGTTGTTGTTTGTCCAATGGCATTTGAAGCCTGTCTTACTTGCACATAAATTGAATTCATTGAGGCAGAGCTGCCCTACTATGAGTCAAAGAGACTCAATGGATAATCTTTTAGGAAGCTGTGAAGAGGAAAGTGAATGTCTCAACTTTCCACAGCCTGGGTATGTTACTTCTGTTTAAGGACAGAGTAAATAGTACTATTCTAGTTTCTTGAAGGAAAGAAAATGAGAGAGAAAAAGGAAATCTTTAAATGGGTAAGTTCCTGGAGGAAATAAAAATGGATGAAATCAAGCACAAGTAAGAAGGTTGTCATTGGCAAGGAAAAGGGTCATCTCATCTCTGGAACCTGGAGCAAAAAAGGATTTTAAAAGGATAGGGATGGTGCTGAGGATATTTGAAATGTAGAATTGGAGGAGAAGGAATTATGGACAGATGGCCACATTTTTTTTTTCAGTGAAGTATGAGGTGAGGTCCTCTGTTGAAAGGCAGATGATAGTGCAGGTGGTTTGACAAGAATTTTGAAACAGTTGCTATGGGGAGTGATAGTTAATTGGAGCCAACCAGGTTTTTTCTGAGGCAGCTAGGTGGCTTAATAGATATAGCAATAGAGATAAAATCAAGAATTGGTGGTTGTGTTTTGTCTGACTCTTTATGACCCCATTTGAGGTTTTCTTAGAAAAGATATTGGGCTGTTTTTCCATCTCCTTCAGTTCATTTTACAGATGAGGAAACAAACAGGGTTAAGTAACTTGCCCAGGGTCACATAATAAGTGTCTGAGGCTAGATTAGTTGTTAATCTGTTCTTCACTTTTGAAGAGGATCTTGATGTTAGGGAAGTCCCTGAATGTACTGAAGAAGGAAAGAGCAGACCACGGTTGTGTCTTTGCCAAGAAAATCCCATGGTTAGTATTGCCATGCTATAGTCCACAGGGTCACAAAGACCAAGTTTAGAGTCTGAAAAGTAATGAACTAAACCAAGACAAAGAGGCAAGAGGTTCAAGGGTCAAGAACAATGTAAAGTTGATCTGATTAATTAAGAATTGGAGGTTTTAAAGCAAGAAAAGTAAGGACAGAGCCTGGGAAATCAGGGAGAGCTGGAATGACTAAACATTAGAGTAAGTAAAGAGAATAGGTGTCAGAACAGGGAAAGCTCAAATAGAAGTGCTCCAAGATTTAACAATAAATTTTTTAAAGTTTTAAATTAACAAGTATTTATTATCTTTCACTTCCTCATTCTCTATTCTGCCCTCAAGTGAACTAAAAAGAAAAGTAATATGCATAAGTTAACAATTACACTTAACAAGTATTTATTAAGTATCTACTATGTGTAAGGCAGCTTATTAGGCTCTGGAATGTGAAATGAAAACAATCCAGATACTCCTTTCTGAAAGCTTACAATTGAAAATAAGGATAAGAAAATTCTGTACAACCAACCTCTTGGTAAGTATGTTTGTGAGGGAAAATTCTTATTGAAGTATGATGTGGAGCTTTTGAGGTACTTCCTACATCAAAGATTCTGTGATTTGGTAATGTGCACAAGTAATGGTACTAGATGGAAAGAAGAGATTCCAATTCCTATGGGAAAATGTGAAAAACACAAAAATAAATCACTTTTAGTTGAGTGATCAGAGAAAACTTCACGGAGGAGACAGCTCCTGTTTTGGGTTTAAAGGAAGAAATAGATTTCAAAAATCACTAATGGAGAGAGAGTCCATTTCAAGCTGACATGAATGTTTAAAGGCTAACACTTTTAGGGGATTAAGGGCACTGTCTTATACTTCTTTCCATCTTCTTTCTTTCCTTGTGTGCATCATTCATCCATTGTTCAATAACCATTTATTAAACAATGGGATTGAATGACATCCTGTTAAAAATGTATTTGTGTCATTATCAATTTATAATTTATTCCATAGCTGTGAGTTTTTTCTGATCACAACTATAGAGTTCATCTTTGTTTTATGAGCAGTAAAATGTCACCTTTAGTCACCAAAAAAACAAACAAACAAATAAGCAAAAACCTTTTCCCTATGAGGAAAAAGCAGTGGGGGAAAAAAAGACATTTAAAAAGTGTTTTGGAATTGAATGGAAATAGGGTAATTTGGTTGCTAGTGATACATAATATAGCATGTAATTGAATTAAACCTTTACCTTTTGGAGTGGTCATAGATTGAAGGCCAAGAACACAATCTCTATGAAAGCAAGGTCCATGGTTCATTAATATCCCATGTAATTGGACTCTAACAAGTGATAAATAGCAAACCAGCTTGCCAATACTTAACTTACTACCAAGAAGTAAATTAGGTATTTTCATTTACTAATGAAGTGCACAAAATTATATTCCAGTATCTTAAAAAGTTAATTTTTTTAAAGTAGACAACAGGTTTAGTTCAAGAGAGCAATAGAAGAATTAAGAAAATCTGATATATTAATAATAAAAGAACTGGATTAGGAATCAGAAAACCGGGTTCCAGTCCCTATTATTCCATTGACCTTAAGTGTGACCTCAAACAAGTCACATGACCTCGGCCTCAATTTTTCAATCTATGGGTTTAGTAGGTTAGATTAGCTAATATTAAAACCCATTTCTCTGAGTCTTAGTTTCCCTACCTATAAAATCAGAGAATCAGGCTTGATGGTCTCCAAAGTCCTTTCTAGTTCTAAAATCCTATGACTTTTAAAAATTCCAATAACAAAAACAACATACACTATAGTCAGATCCACTCTCTAATCTAAAACAAAACAAAACACACACACACACACACACACGCACACGCACACACACAAAAAAAAAAAAAAAAAAAAAACTAGCTACCTTAAAACTTCTGTGTAGTTATATAGAGCAGTGAGTAGATGGGGCAGTGGATAGCTTACTGGTCCTGGAGTTATACAGGACTTGAGTTCAAATTCAGTCTCACTTAACTGTATGATCCTGGTAAATCACTTAACCCCAATTGCCTCAAAGAAAAGGGGGGCAGGGAGTGTGAGACTGAAGTGGAAGTAACAGTCTATAAACCTAAATCATCATCTTCAAGATGAGGGAAGGTTAAGCTACATCATTAAACTCTAAATCCATTGGATCATATGATCTTATGACCAATTCAGATTCACAGAAACAAAAGCCCAATCGGTGTCCGGACTGTCTTTAGTGAGAGGAACAGCAAATGAAATTAAAATAGTCAGTTTCTTTTCTTTTAGAGAAAAATATCTGTGATGTCTTTTGGTATAGAGAGCTCTTTGAGAAGAAATTCCCTCTACATAAGTAAAGGAATATCTCCTCCAGTTTCAGAGAGTTATCAGGGGCCACCCAGAGATTGGGTGAATCACAAAGCTGGCATGAATCAGAAGCAGGACGTGAATTCAGTCTGGACAGACTTTAAGGTCAGCTTTCTCTCCACTGCACCAGATAATCTGTCAGTAGTTTCCTTTAAACCAATGCTAATTTGCATAACTTACCTAAATGCATCTAAATTAATTTTAAAGATTTAACTTGAGGTTATAAATAAATAATATACATATATGTATGTAGATGGATAGCTATATATATACCTACCCACACATATATAAAACATATGTTAATTCTGTTCTAAGAATCTGCCAAACTTTCTTGTTGAAACTTGCCAATTGAAGTCACATGACCATATGATAGTTCTTTTATCTGGGAGAAGTCCAGGCTTCTAGCATCTAGGAGAGAAATAATATATACCAAAAAAATCATGTAAAACTGAGGACTAATACTTCTCTGACATGAGATTTAGTCTTCTTGTGGGAAGATTCTCTCTTGAAAATATTAAACCCTAAAGATTCCTTTTTGTCTTACTCAATTGACATTCCAAGTATTACTTAGTTCTCCTTTGATTTCCATCTAAAAGCATTCTGTAATGATGATTGTCCTGGGCCATTTTAGTTCATACTCTAGCTCTCTGCATGTGACTGTCACTCAGTCATAGTAGCAAATGATCTTGCAGAGATGAGCTCTGTCCAGTTTTGGCCAAATTAGTTCAGGATGGGTGTTTAGGACTACTCTGAGATATCACTACACACCTCTCAGATTGGCTAAGATGACAGGAAAAGACAGTGACAAATGTTGGAGGGGAAGTGGGAAAACTGGGACACTGATACATTGTTGGTGGAACTGTGAATAGATCCAACCATTCTGGAGAGCAATTTGGAGCTATTCTCAAAAAGTTATCAAACTGTGCATACCCTTTGATCCAGCAGTGCTTCTACTGGGCTTATATCCCAAAGAGATCTTAAAGAAGGAAGGGACCCACATGTGCAAATATGTTTGTGGCAGCCCTCTTTGTATTGGCTAGAAACTAGGAACTGAGTGGATGCTCATCAGCTGGAGAATGGCTGAATAAATTATGGGATATGAATGTTATGGAATATTATTGTACTGTAAGAAACGACCAACAAGATGATTTCAAAGAGGCTTGGGGAGACTTAAATGAACTGATGCTAAATAAAATGAACAGAACCCCTGAGGAGATCATTATACATGGCAACAACAAGACTATACGAAGATCAATTCTGATGGACGTGACTCTCTTCAACAGTAAGATGATCCCAGACCAACTCCAATTGTTAAGTGATAGAGAGCCATCTACATCCAGAGAGAGGACTGTGGACAGTAACATGAAATTTTCACTCTTTCTGTTGTTGTTTGCTTGCATTTTGTTTTCTTTCTCAGGTTTTTTTTCCTTTTTCATCCAGTTTTTCTTGTTCAACAAGATAACTGTATATGTATATATATATATATATATATATATATATATATATATGATTTGTTTATATTTTAACATATTTAACATGATAGACTACTGTCTTAGAGGAGGTGAGGAGGAGGGGAAAACGCAGAACAGAAGGTTTTGCAAGGGTCAGTATTGAAAACTTACACATGCATGTTTTATAAATAAAAAATTTTAATTAAAAAAATAGTTCAAAAAAGAAAAAAAATAGATATGTGTTTAGCTAGTTATACCCATAAATATAATCAAGATACTTCTGAAGGAAGATTTAAAATAGCTGAGTCTTCATCCAAGACAAGAATTTCTTTTTTTTTAATAGCTTTTTATTTACAAATTTATACATAGGTAATTTTTCAGCATTGACAGTTGCAAATCCTTTTGTTCCAACTTTTTCCCTCCTTCCCCTCATCCCTTCCCCCACATGGCAGGTTGACCAATACATGTTAAATATGTTAAAGTTAAGTTAAATATAATATATATATATATATACACACATGTCCAAACAGTTATTTTGCTATATAAAAAGAGTCGGACTTTGAAATAGTGTACAATTAGCCTGTGAAGGAAATCAAAAATGCAGGTGGACAAAAATAGAGGGATTGAGAATTCTATGTAGTAGTTCATAGTCATCTCCCAGAGTTCTTTCCCTGGGCGTAGCTGGTTCAGTTCATTACTGCTCTATTGGAACTGATTCCGTTCATCTCATTGCTGAGGATGGCCAGGTCCATCAGAATTGATCATCATATAGTATTGTTGCTGAAGTAAATAATGATCTTCTGGTCCTGCTCATTTCACTCAGCATCAGTTCATGTAAGTCTCTACAGGCCTTTCTGAAATCATCCTGTTGGTCATTTCTTACAGAACAATAACATTCCATAACATTCATATACCACAATTTATTCAGCCATTCTCCAATTGGTGTGCATCCACTTAATTTCCAGTTTCTGGCCACTTCAAAGAGACCTGCCACAAACATTCGTGCACATACAGATTCCTTTCCCTTCTTTAGTATCTCTTTGGGATATAAGCCCAGTAGTAACACTGCTGGATCAAAGGGTATGCACAATGTGATACCTTTTTGATCATAGTTCCAAACTGCTCTCCAGAATGGCTGGATGTGTTCACAATTCCACCAACAATGTATCTGTGTCCCAGTTTTCCCACATCCCTTCCAACATTCCGCATTATCTTTCCCTGTCATTCTAGCCAATCTGACAGGTATGTAGTGGTATCTCAGAGTTGCAAGACAAGAATTTCTTGACAATATAAAGGAAACTTCAATGACTGCCTCAACACAACTTTTAATATTGACAATGCCAACTTAAATTTCTAAAAGCCTTAAGATTTATAATGCACTTTCCTTGTAACAAACTAATGAAGAATGTAATGCAAGTATGATTATGTTCATTTTACAGACATAGAAAGGTTGAAAGAATGACTTTCCCAGTACCAAACAATGTGTTAAGAAGACTATAGAACTCCCAATCTGACACTTTCCAAAACATTAAGCTGTTAAAACATTTAAGAGGAAACTTCCCCCATTTTCCCTATTTTAATTCTTACCTTGTTATTCTGTATATAGCTCATTTTAATATATTTATTTGTTTGTCTCCCTCATTAGATTGGATTTTTTGATAATAATAGCCTTTTATTGTCAAAATACATAAAAAGATAGTTTTCAACATTCACCTCTGCAAAACTTTGTGTTCCAAATTATTCTCCCTCACATTCCCTCCCCTAGTCAGCAAGTAATCCAGTATAGGTTAAACATGTGCAATTCTTCTAAACATATTTCTACATCATGCTACACAAGAAAAATCAGATCAAAAAGGAAAAAAAGTCAGAAAGTAAAAAAAAAAAAAGCAAGCAAACAACAAAAAAAGTGAAAATACTATGTTGTATCCAAATTCAGTCCCCCTACTCCTCTTTCTGGATGCAGATGGCTCTCTCCATCACAAGTCTATTAGCCTAAATCACCTCATCGTTGAAAAGAGCCAAGTATACACAGATGACTTTAACATAATCTTGTTTTTGCTGTTTACAATGTTCTCTTGATTCTATTCACTTCACTTAGCATTAGTTCATGTAAGTCTTTCAAGACCTTTCAGAAATCATCCTGCTTTTTAATAGAACAATATATTTCATCACATTCACATACCATAACTTATTCGGCCATTCCTCAACTGATGGGCTTCAATTGTTTCCAGTTCCTTGCCACTACAAAAAGGGCTACTACAAACATTTTTGCACAGGGGGGTCTTTTTTCCATTTTTTTATGATCTCTTTGGGATACAGACCTAGTAGAGACACTGTTGGATGAAAGGACATGTACAGGTTGATAGCCCTTTTGTCATTCATTAGATTGTAAGCAACTTGAGGACAAAGGCTATCTTTTGCCTTTCAGTATTCCCTATGTTTAGCACAATACCTACATAGTAGACACTTAATAAATGTTGATTGATTGATAAGCCTATGTGAAAAGTTCTGAAGAAAGTATATCATCAATATAGACTTTAATCCAATTGGAATTCAAGGCCAGAGTCAAAAGCTGGAAGAAGCACCAAGTTACCAAAGGTCAAGTAGGAAACTTAATGAACTGTGTTTCCACCATCTATTTTCTCTCTCTCTCTCATATATATATATATATATATATATATATATATATATATATATAATACATATACACACATGTATAAATATGTATATATGAAAATATGACAGCATTTCAAAACTGACACCAATAGACAAGATGGACAATAGCAACATTGGTGATATCATGCTTCTCTTTAAATCTGGACAAATTTTGGAGACTTATTTTTTGGATAAACTTCTGTATTATATTATATGAAATGATGAGTGAGCTGGTACATTGTAGGCAGACAATCTGGACTATTGCCTTACTCTAAATTTACTTTGCCCATGGAGATCTAATCATATCTTTATTTTTTATTTTTTTAATGGAAGCTTTTTATTTTCAAAACATATGCAAGGATAATTTTTCAACATTGACCTTTGCAAAATTTTGTGTTCCAATCTTCCCCACCTTCCTCCCACCCCTTCCCCTAGATGGGAAGTAATCCAATATATGTCAAACATAGTAAAAATATATAATCATATTTTTTAAAAGGCATTTTGTAATTTGGGGGAACTTTTCTTGATTTTGCAATGGTATCATAATTTTTTTTTTATTCCTGTTGAAAATCAGCCAGCAGGGCACATGTCTGAATGTAAGATATCGTTTGCGTAATCATACTAAGGTCTTCTATGTGTACATGGTTAATTGTTAATGGGTAAATAAGAAAAGCCTATCTTAGGCACCAGAAATCAAATAATTTTGAGTGAGAAATCAGCAGATCAAAGGGGAATCTCAGCAATCTGGGAGGCCAAGGGCACTTAGAGGAAAAGAAATGTAGACACTAAAAACCAGGAACTACATATTTAGCAGATAAGCAGAGGAATTATGGACCTAGAGCAGAAACAAACTGGGATTAAAATATATGGGCAAAAGAAGCAAAGAACTAAAAGTGGTCTGGACAGAGAATTTTAGACTAAGAAAGCTAGACTCTATCGTAAGCATAATATTTCTAAATATTTAATTATACCCAGCTGTATCTGATCTATTTTTGCTGCCTTTGATAGTTTTGGTGCACCTGAGAAGACTGGGAAGTCTGTTGCTCATTGTGGGGACTATGAGGGATGGTATAATCAGACCCTTTCCATATCAATCCCCCAAAATGATGGAGAATGGGATGAGATTTCAAAAGTACTTGAAATTATTGGCTGATGTTTTGAGTCATACCAAAAGAATTTGTAAAATAGACCTCCAAATAAAAGAACAAATCAAGTAGCAACTTATGCTGCTAAGTGTAGACTAAGTTCTAAGAGATGTTAGAGAGGAATTATCCAATGAACCCAATGCAATTTTATAGGGGAAGTATAATTGGGGGGGGGGGCGGGAGGGTTGTTACATCATAACTTGGATTTCTGATTAAATACAGTGATTAACCTCTATCTAGGACTGGGCAGTCCACTTGAACAAAAGGCTTACTTTAAGAACAAAAGTCCCCTTGAGGCTGAGATGCTATCCAGTGCCCTGCTTGCCTCAGGGAGCATTATAATTCTATCAGTGCTTCTGGCTAAAGCCCATCTGGATATCCCAGTTGGACAGGAAGAGAGGAAGTAGCCACCAGGAAAAAAATAACAAAAAACAAAAACCAAAAAACATCAGTCTCATAATAGTGTCAGGGGACAATCTTAACAGGAGAGACTCCTGTTCTCTCATACGTTTTCCTTTTCTTTCTGTTCTGCCCCTGGACACGTGGGTAGATTCTCTCTCTCTTTCTCTCTCTCTCTCTCTATCTCTCTCTCTCTCTCTCTCTGGCTGAGGCAGTTGGGGTTAAGTGACTTGCTCAGGGTCACACAGCTAGGTTAAGTGTTAATTGTCTGAGATCAAATTTGAACTCAGATCCTCTGACTTCAGGGCTGGTGCTCTATCCACTGAATCACCTAGCTGCCCTACATGGGTAGATTCTCAACGAGAGAGAATCCCTATTCTCTGTGTGTATTCATATTTTCTCTGCAGATTTGTTCACCATAAAGGAATATGACCAGGAGTAAACCATACATCCCTGGGAATGGAGATTTGTTATATTTAAGGAATTTTTCTCCCTATCCACACATTCACATACATTTTACTAATTCAAATCCAGACAGGATCAGATTATATGTAAATTAAATAGGCAGTTTGTAGATTCAGAAAATTATAGATTTTACTTGGAAGGGACTTCAGAGACCGTAGTACAACCCCTTAATTTTATTGAGGAATAAAATTAGATCCAAGGAAATACAATGACTAGATCCCAAGACAGATTTAGGTGACAACTTCGCTTTGCTAGTTCCTGTTAAAACTAGGAGTAGTTATTTATGGTTGATTTGAAATAAAGACCATTGAAAAGGCTCCCTTTCCCATATAACTTCCCACCCACTTCTAAGTGGCATTTGAAGATTTCACTATTAGCATAGGTGTCTATGAGTAATAAGTTCTCCTTGCGTACCCAGCAGGTAATGCATTAAACCTGGAAGAGAATGACTAACACTTGTGTGAATTATTTTATCAGATCACTTTGAAAACTGAGATAATACTGATTTTCACAGGCTGAAGAAAGGGGGAGGAGTAATTTTATCCCTCACCCAGGAGAAGGGCTGTGACAAGAATGGTGAAGGAAGGTTCTAAAAGCAAACATCATCATTTTACCTCCTAGGTAAGATGAAATTGAAGTAAAGAACATGTTTGGCTAGCTCTTAGGTGAATAACCCTTATATATGTATAAATGTATATGTGTGTATATACACAACAATACACATATATCATTCAAAACCAGATGAAATAAAAGTGTTAAAAAAATGTTATTGATATTGTTCATTTTTGCACCATCTAAATTTCCCTGAGCCCTCTCCTAAACAGTCATTCTATATACTAAAGAATTAAAGTGAATGTTTTTGATATCTCATTAATTGATGAACACAGAAAATAATATTAGATTTGGAGTCAGACAATATAGGTTTAAATACTGACTTTGACAATTAATTACTCCCTACATGATATTGATCTAATCATTCATATTACTAGGCCTGTTTCCTCATTTGTAAAATGAGAGAGTTGAATTTGATCTTGAAGACCCCTTTCTGCTCTAAATCAATAATTTTATGAAAAGCAAATTGTAAAAATTGTTTTCAGCATCTATTCTGAAATATACTAAACTCAGTTGATTGGGTTGTTGAAAAAAAATTAGCACTTCCTGGGATAAAAGGATTCGGGAGGAGAAATTACAAAACCCTACAGCAATTAGAATGGCAAGCTTTTAATAGTCTCAATAATATATGTATTATACTTCAGTTGATATTTTGATACATAATTTCCTGAGATCAGAGTAAAATATGTAAGAAGATTGTAATCAGGTGTACTTTGATCAAATACAAAGTGTCTTGTTTAATGGTCTGTCCTTATTAGAATGATATCTTGATTTCCAAGTCAGCTCTCTCTGAAATTCACAAGTGGAATTGGCCTATAAAAAGCTATATCATTTAATTGTCTGGAAATTTCCCTTTTCATAATTTATTTTCATAAATCTGTATAACCATATAGGTTTTTTTTTTAATTTCAAGACACAAATGATGTCCACTATTATTACCATTTGCTATTTTTGTATTAAACTAAAATACATTCCAAGCTTTCCCTGGAACCAAGACTCATTAACTACATTACTAAGTAATTTTTATGTAAATAATTCTTTCCAAAATTCCAAAAATCATTTTTTATTTTTTCTACCTTGAAGAGACCCTGAAGTTCAGATATGAAGACTATTTAGCCTCATTTCTTAGACTTGTTATATAATAAATAATATGATATAGATTTATATAAAGGGAAAAGATTTTAGGAAGAAGCCACATTGGATGTCCTCCTGAAGTCATTGAGTACTTTAGTAACATTCTCTTAAAGGCTTCTCTGACTTACAATTCCAAATGCCATTTTGGTAGAGTGTATTGAGAAGACAGCATGGAATAATAGAAAACAGTTTGTGTTTGTTGTTAGGAACATTTGAGTTTAAGTCTTGCCTCTGACATATACTAGCTATGTATGACAGTGTGTTTAGTGACTTAATTTAATGTATACTAGATACTTGTTTATCACTCTAAGTTACCAAAAGAATTGTAGATCTGCATCACAGAAAGGAATTTTCACTACAGCAGTTCCTCATTGGACTTACTAGGAATTTTTATACCAGTTCTCTTGATAGAAGGCACAACCTCAAAGAGCAGTCTAGCTTTAGGAAACTTCCCAGTACATATAACTTTGAAGAGTTAGTTGGGTATTCATATCCCATAAAGATGAAAGACAAACTTAGGGTTCAGCATCAAATCTGGGTTCTTTTTTCCCATTTTTCTCAGAGACAGGCAGTATTGTATCAGGGATATACTCCCTGTTATGGAGATACATTTATAATATTACTGTGTGCCCAGTACTCTGCTAAATGTTAGGAGAAAGCAGTTTTGAAAGAAACATAAGGGACAGCTAGATGGCACAATAGATAAGAGCATTGGTCTTGGAGTCAGGACGACCTGAGTTCAGACACTTAACTCTTTCTAGCTGTGTAACCCTGGGCAAGTCACTTAATTTTAATTGCCTAGAGAGAAGGAAGGGAGGGAGGGAAAGAGGGAAGGAGGGAAGGAAGGAGGAAATGAGGGAAGGAGGGAGGGAAGGAAGGAAGGAAGGAAGGAAGGAAGGAAGGAAGGAAGGAAGGAAGGAAGGAAGGAAGGAAGGAAGGAAGGAAGGAAGGAAGGAAGGAGAGGGAGGGAGGGAGGGAGGAAAGGAAGGAAGGAGGGAAAGAAGGAAGGAGGGAAAGAGGGAAGGAGGGAAGGAAGGAAGGAAGGAAGGAGGGAAGGAAGGAGGAAATGAGGGAAAGAGGGAAGGAGGGAAGGAAGGAGGGAAGGAAGGAAGGAAGGAAGGAAGGAAGGAAGGAAGGAAGGAAGGAAGGAAGGAAAGAAGGAAGGAAAGAAGGAAGGAAGGAAGGAAGGAAGGAAGGAAGGAAGAAGGAAGGAAGGAAGGAAAAGGAAGGAAGGAGGGAAGGAGGGAAGGAAGGAGGGAGGGAAGGAAGGAGGGAAGGAGGGAGGGAAGGAAGGAAGGAAGGAGGAAGGAAGGAAGGAGGGAAGGAGGAAGGAAGGAGGAAGGAGGGAAGGAAGGAAGGAGGGAAGGAGGGAAGGAAGGAAGGAGGAAGGAAGGAAGGAGGGAAGGAAGGAAGGGAGGGAAGGAAGGAAGGAGGGAAGGAAGGAAGGAGGGAAGGAAAGAAGGAAGAAAAAGAGCTTATGCAGAAGGAGATCAAATTTAGCTAGGGAGATAGGATTTAGACAAATGAAATACCTGGAGAGAAACTTAAAATAAGAAAATGCTGACAGGTTGAATAGAATGGCAGATGGACTTGTCAGATTGGACTGAGGAAGACCTGTGCATAAATTCTACCTCTGTTACAAACACTGGTGGCATGAACACACAAGTAACAACCTTTCAATGTCCCAGGCAACTCTCTTGCACAAACTGCAAACCAGTTGCTGAGCAACATTAGTTTAAGAAGTTTCCACACTGTGGTGAGTTCCCCCACATTGATGAAATCACAAGTTTCAACCATATGGCACAAAGAATATAAGTGCAATAGAAGATTCTTTGAAACAGGTATTAAATACAACTATATGTTTCTGTCACCACTCTGCTTTAGGTATGTGGCTGATGTAGCCAATGTGTCCTCCAGCCATAAAATCATGATAGGTGACCAGAACCCTTTAACTATCAAAGGGTTTATGGCCCTCGGGAAGAGTTTAAAACATGTCCTTTTTCCTTGCTTTAATGAAGTATTAAAAAATGAAAACCATCCTTGGGCCTCAGTTCTTGTCAAATGATGGGTAGGCCTTAATGGCCTCTGAGATCTCTTCCAGTACTAGGTCTATGAGTCTATATTTGAGGTAACTTAATTCAACAGCCAGAAAACAGGAGGAGAAACATATACTCCGGACCAGCAGAAATGATGCCCTTCATGTAATTACAGTAAAGATAAAAGCCAATATTAATCATTCTAAATTGCATTTCAGATTTTTATTTCACCTTAAAACTAATTTGTTGTTCATTCTTCATTCTCAAAGAGGATCAATGACATCAGCAGGGTGATGTCTTGACTTGAAAGTGAATTGGATTTAAGTAAGCAGAGCTATGCAAATCATCAGCTTCACTCTCTCCTCCAGAGTTATCAAGGTCTAGTGGCAAGATATAAGCCAGAAGACTAACCATAGCCTCAGATGCAGTGGATGACTTTTTAAGCTGAGGTCTTTTCCCCAGGCTTCAGTATGTTTGAAGTAATAATAGCCATTCAGTAGTTAAAGACTAGGTAAGAATTGAGGCAAAAGATTGCTTAGTTTGCCTTCACAAAAGAATCAATCTGGAGGGCAAGACCTTCAGATTTTCTCAAGCTCGTTTAATAGTTTGTGACAAAATACAGGACTAACTAGGAATTTTTGCACTTGGACCAAGTTCTACAGTCAGGGCCTCTACTCACAGCTAGATTTTGGAAGAAGTTTCCCTGTGACTGTGAGAAAAGAGACACCAAGAACAAGGCTACTATTGGGGAAGGGAATACCCAGCATAGGTAGCAGGGCATGGGAGGATCCCTTCCTAACACACTATTTGATTAACTTCCTATTTTAATTAATTGTTCCTTACAACTAAGTGCTAATCTCTTTCTGGGCTATGAGAATGCTGCAAATTCTGTCAATGACCTTTAAATTCAGTATTCTCTAATTTGACACCCCAGAACAAAGCCCTAATCATACTTCCCCAGTTACAGTTTTAACAAAAATAAATAAAAGCTAAACATGGACAACTTGTTGGGTGAGAGTAGCCAAGTCTACTGTTCCCAACACCACCTTGACCTAAGACCCTGATGGAGACAGCTTAGGTCCTTAAACCCATCAGCTTGGGAATATCAGTGTTTCTATCCCAGTTTTTAGCCACCATCTTAGAAAACATTCTTATGAAATTGCAGTCTTGCTATTGCTCCTACAGGTGCAACAATCACATCTATTGAAAAGAAAATTTTTGTCTCCAAAGTCTTTAGCATTATCAAACAGAAACTAATATGATTGTTTTGCAAAACTTCACATTTGCTTTCTCAATGGAAAGGTTGGGGAGGTGGGGAGAGAATGTGGAACTCAAAGTTTTTTCTTCCCTAATAATTTTTTTAGGGTTTTATTTTTATTTTTTAAAGCATTTTATTTTTAAAATATATACATGAATAATTTTTGACATTCACCCTTACAAAACCCTGTGTTCTAATTTTTCCCCTCCCTTCCTCACATCCTCTTCCCCAGTCAGCAAGTGATTTACTATAGGTTAAACATGTGTGATTCTTCTATACATATTTCCACAATTATCATGCTGCACAAGAAAAATCAGATCAAAAAGGGAAAAAAATGAGAAAGAAAACAAAAGGCAAGCAAACAAAAACAAAAAGTGTTGTGGTCCACATCCAGGTCCCACAGTCCTCTATCTGGGTGCAGATGGCTCTCTCCATCACAAGACCATTGGAACTAGTCTGAATCATCACATTGTTGATGAGAGCCATGTCTTATCAGAATTGGACATCATATAGTCTTGCTGTTGCCGTTTATGATGATCTGTTTCTGCTTTCATTTCCTTAGCATCAGTTCATGTAATTCTCTCCAAGCCTCTCTGAAATCATCCTGCTGATCGTTTCTTATAGAACAATAATATGGAACTCAAAAGTTTCGTTTTGTTTTGTTTTATTATAGCTTTTTATTTACAAGACATATGCATGGGTAATTTTTCAGCATTGACCCTTGAAAAACCTTCTGTTCCAACTTTTCCCCTCCTTCCCCCCACTACTTCCCCCAGATGGCAGGTAGATCAATATATGGTAAATAGATTAAAGTATATGTTAACTACAATATATGTATACATGTCCATACTGTTATTTTGCTTCACAAAAAGAATCGGACTTTGAAATAGTGTGCAATTAGCCTGAGAAGGAAATAAAAAATGCAATCGGATTAAAACAGAGGGATTGGAAATGCTATGTAGTGGTTCACACTCATTTTCCAGAGTCCTTTCGCTGGGTGTAGCTGGTTCTATTCATTATTGAACAAATGGAAATGATTGGAACTCAAAGTTTTAATAACAAATATTAAAAGTTATTTTACATATAACTGGGAAAAATAAAATACCAAATAAATACTTGTCCAAAAACTAATATGATTTTAACAGAGAAAATGATAAAGAAGAGGCTTTACTGTCTGTTCTGCTGCTGTACACTGAGATCTTGCCATCTGACTTGAGGCCAAAACCTTCCATGTGTATAGTCTCTACCATTAGAATATAGGCTCCTTGAGAGCAGAAATTGCTAAAGTTTTCTGTTTGCATCCCCATTCTTTAGCATCTTAAGTGATAATAAATGTTTCATTCGTTCATTTATTCAGGAGTCAGTACTTACTATTGACAACATAGATTCAGGCTTCTTAAAGGTTATGCTACCAGACCAGCAAGAAAATATTCAAGGACTATAGTGGATAAGATTACTTTCGATCTTAGAAGAAATCCATCAAAGTTCAAAGTTTGCTTTCAATCCAGGAAACAACACTCAGTCACAACTAGGACTACAGAAGATTTTTTGATTAGTTGACAGCAGATTGCATTGTAGTGAGTCTAATTTCACAACAAAACAAAACTTTTCATCTAGGAACCTAACTATATACAGTAGCAGAAAGATATCTGACAATCAATAGTTTTCAAAGAAGACTTCTTTCCAGAAATTCTCACTTAGAGACTTCTTTATCATGAAATCTAGGAAAAGAAGTTGGGGGAGAATTGTTACCAGTAGGAAGAGCACTCATTTCTAATGGCCTATGGCTTTTTCTGTTGCTTTAGAGATAGGGATAGGGCTTAGGAATAGCCAGATTTAATTCTCTAATTTCCAGTAGGTCTTTGGATAGATTTTAGGGGATCTTTGAATTTGGATGTCAAAATATCTCTTTTTAATAATTTTTTTTGGCAGCTACACAGCTCAGTGGAAAGAGCACTAGCCCTGAATTTAGGAGGACCTGAGTTCAGTTCTGGCCTCAGACACTTAACACTTTCTACTTATGTACCCTGGGCAAATCACTTAACCCCAATTGCCTCAAAAAAAATTTTTTTTTAATATTTTCTTTGTAACCCTATGTATTTTGTTTTATGCATTTAAAAACATTACTCTGAAAAGGGACCTATAGGCTTCAACAGACTGCCAAAGGCCTCCATGATTAAGGGAGGTTAATGTTAAGAATCTCTGCTCTAACTCGATCCCTGTCTTATATCTGAAGTGTAGATGTTCCTGGGTGAAATTCAAACAAAGTAGAATCAGAAACACAACTACCAAAAATTGTTTTACTCTTTAATTTCCACTGTAGTCATAAGCACCGATAATCATACATTCTCCTAAATCAAAAACTAAATTAGACCTTCCATGAAAATAAAGTTGAACTTAGATTCTGGGAAGATGACATCAAGAGATCCAATCCAAAAAAATGGACTTTAGAACAATGCTAAACATAACTTAATTGTACATTCCAGAAAAATATCTGAAAGACTATTTGGATTGTGAGACGCTGGAAGAGTGGATTCTGTTAATAGGACAGACTTTCTACAACATATGTTAAGAGAAATTTTGGAAGTGCTTAAAAATACAAGCTTGGAAAACTCATTCCTGTAAAAGGGAATTAAAAAAAAAGTTGGTGTGGGGAGAGGAGTTGAAAAGAGAGTTAATATTAAAATTAGTGGAGAATTCAGAAAGAGGGATTTACAATGGAGTGACATTATTGTTTTCGTTAATGTCAGCATGGAAACCCAAACACAAAGAGGTGAGTTGAGTCCCTGGAGAGCCTGACTGGGAAAGCTGAATGTTAAGTTTGCACTGTGGTATATGGCAATTAAAAATCGTCAATTATTTGCATGATGACAAAGTGTTTCCTTGAACTAGTGCACCACTTCCAGACATCTAGACTAGAGTAACACGGTGGAGGTATGCTTGAAACAATAATGGGCTCTATATATGGCAACATGAAGAGGTTTTTACATGCTGTTCCCAGAAACCATTATCTGGAATTTGGAAATCATTCGTAGATGGCGTAGGCTGGGATTTGCACAGAACTGATTTATTATTGACTTCGTATAAAGCAAAAGAATAAATTGCTTCATTTGAAAAATAAAACATATTCTGCTTTTGTTGTTAAGCAGTGTTCCAGAAGGTGTAACATTTGGCTGCTAATAGAAGATTTTACTTTAATATACAATTCATAGCTTCACCCTGAAAACCTTAAAAAAAATTTTTTTTTAATACTTTTAGCTACACAAACTCAGATAGGTGATGTCAATACTTCTCTCTAGGTGTTAGAAGTCAACTACTAATTATTCATGATAATAGAGGAGAAGAAATATATTTTGTTTTTGGCACACTTATGCTATATAATTACATGTGAATGTGTTTATCATACATCCTAAGATTTCATAACACTGAAATCATAAAATATATTAATAAACAAAAAAATGAAATTAATTCAACAAACATATCAAGTCCCTATACATTGTTCTAATTCTTTGGGAAGATACTAAGATAAAGAAGAAAACAGAACACTGGAATTTTTGGAAAGTTGTTCAGTTTCCCTACTTCCTCATCCTGTTCTTTCCATATCAAAAACTGCCTTTACACTCTCCTCTCACCCAGCCTCCTCCTTCTCTTTCCCCCACCCTGTCAGGGTTCAAGATCTCATAAACAGCATAGGTCATTGTGTCTAGGAGGATGCAAAAGAGGAGAGAGAGAAATCCAAACCATCAAGCCAGGATGAACAATTCCTAAACTTTCTTCCAAGTTAACAACTTCCTTTAGGGTAAGAGTAATTAAGTATTTGAGATTTTAAAATCCTTTTCTTCACTACTTGCCATTTAGGGGAGGGCTTGGAGGAAGGGGAAGAAAATTGGAACACAAGGTTTTGCAAGGGCTAATGTTGAAGAATTGTCCGTGCATGTGTTTTGAAAAACAAAAAGCTTTAATAAAGAAAAAAAAAGAGTTAAAGTAAAAAAAAATAAAACAAAATAAAATCCTTTTCGTTTTAAAGGGACTTGGGGATTACAGGAATATTCAGAATTGAGGTTAAGTATTCAGTAATCAATTGAAAGTATATCTTAAAAGAGAAAGTCATGTATACATATATTGTATTTAACTTATACTTCAACATATTTAACATGTATTGGTCAACCTGCCATCTGGGGGAAGAGGTGAGGGGAAGGAGGGGAAAAGTTGGAACAAAAAGTGTTGCAATTGTCAATGCTAAAAAATTACCCATGCATATATCTTGTAAATAAAAAGCTATAATAAAAAAAATTTTTAAAAAGAGAAAGTCTTCCCTCCACTTTTGCAGAAATGGGTGATTCATTAGAATGTGAATTATGACATATATTGTCAGATTTATGGGTTGTTGTTTTTTTGCTGTTTAAATTTTGTTGGTTTTTTTCTTTTAAAAATATTGTTATGGGATGACTTTATGAGAAAAGAGAAGAATACACAAAAAATTTAGGTGACTTGTAACAAAAGATCAAAATATGTTTTAAAAAAAGAGCAATAAAGTAATGATTTGACTTCCCTACATTTCTTTCCAGAGGTTGGTGGTCCTTGGGAATGGAATATTTCATGTATTACTAGGTTTTGCAGTTGTTTTTGTTACCGCTGAATTGATTTGTTTTGCTGATTTGTTTTCTTTTTCCTCCTTAGGGAAAAAAAAAATTCTGTTATACAGGATGGTCCTATGAGAACAAGGAGAAGTAATGTCAAAACAAAAGATATCATTAAAATTATTCTTTTTTTAAAGTAACTATTAGAAGTTTACTTATTTTTGATCCATTCTATTGCATTGATGATTTCCTAAGAATTGTTTGATAGTACATTATTATGTACGATACATGTATTATTATGATGATGATCATGAGAATTATTTCAACCATGACTCTCTGCTACAGCATCTCCTAACCAATAGATTAGGTCTATAAATCTAAAGTTGGAATCTGGAAAAGCTGAATTCAAATTCTGTACCTCATTTACTAGCTAAGTAACCCTGGGAAAAACACTAAACAGCTCTCAATTAATTTCTTTCTCTGCTCAAGAAGGGTAAATAGCTTTGGTACCCATGCTTTCCTGCATGGTCTAAAGAATCAGAATCAAACCTAATTATTGTGCATGTATACTAGAATAAAAATATACCTTATATTTTTCTTTGTTTTTAAACATTTAACAAAAAAGGTAACTTAACAATAGCATGAAAAGTATATTCAGCAAGGATATTGCATTGGTTCTTGTGGATATAGCTCTCTTTGTCTTATATGAAGCATGAAGAATGTATGTTGATTCACATAGCATCAAGAGTTCGTTTTTCTTACTGCTGTAGAACAGTACACTTTTAATCCAGAAAAGCAAGAAAAACCTTTAAGATCCATCCCAGTGATAGCTGAGATGAATCCTCATCTTAACAGTCTTACCACATCTGGATATGAAATTGATGGAATCAATGCTAAGTACAGAGTATTTTTACTGGAATATTTCTGTTTTTGTATTGCCTAAATTTCACCCTTTGTTTTACCCTCCCTATTCCTCCTGGCACTCTATCTACAGCACCACCTAGCTGCTCTGACTAGCAATGTACTCTGGGGTAAAACACTTAATTCTCTTTACAATATGTTCTTTTCTAAGTACTTGACCATCTTTTCCCATCTATTTATGATTTAAGAACAAAATTTTACTTGTCTGAAATTCATGTCCATCTGGGTAACATATAGTTTATTGCTAGGGTACAATAAATGCTAAAGGTTAATTACTTCTGTAATGAGGGATTGGACACTGAACCCAGTCCTTATGAGTATGAGAAGAATGCTACTGATGCAGTTTCCCATATAGAAGAGACTGGGAAGCCTTCTAGAAAAATCAGTATGATTGTAATTGAAGTGTCTTGGAGAGACTTTGGAGCATGTGTACATATTCTGTAACTAGTCTCAATCTGCTAACACAGCAGTGAAATCCTGAGGAGCAAGTGAAAACCTTTAAGATCCATCTTACAGTCATACCCCATCTGGATGTGAACTTGATGGAATCAAAGCTAAGTAGAGAGAGTATGATAAGTCCTAACGCACTCTTCCCAGAGTGGAATCTGTGTAAAATGTGCCCCCTGATTGTTTAGGGAAAACATTTTTACTGTTCCTGTTATCTCTTCAAAGTAAATTTCCCTCTGTAAAGGTTAATTTATATTAACTGGTTAAATGGAATTGGGACACTAGTCACTGGTGACTAATAATGGAAAAGGGGTACATACTCAGAATGGGGGCTTGAGGCTATAGCAGGAGAGAAAAGATACTTCCTTAGGGTACTTCTAGAGAGCTGAGGTAGAAATATAATTGGTCTGGCTAAACTGGTTCTCCTTTTGCTGAACCAGAAATAGTGTTATTTATCTATCTATCTCTATTAAGAGATAGCCTTAGAACATTATTGTGGATGAAAAATTCATTACTCAGAGGTCAACAAGCTTCTTAAAATTTAGCTAGGTTGATCTCTGGACAACAGTGAAGTTCATAGTTGGTTCTTGAATAGAATAAATCTAGCAGTTTTGCAAATGCAACACCTTGACCCTCAGGGTGGTTATTAATAATAATTAACTACAGTGATGAGTTATTTCTAATAATTAGGACCCTGAGGAGCAAAGTGATGTAATTTAAAGAGCTTTAAGTTTTACTGCATATCATGTAAACCAATTCAGCCCGTTCTTCCCTTTCTCATCCAGGAGAGCACAAATATCATACTTTTCCAGATGCCAAGAGAAGACCCTCTAGAACTCCTCTCATGAACTCTCTCCATGTACCTGTTCTCTTTGTAAATGCTGATCACTTAGCATGCTGGTTGCTGATTTTATCCATGATTTCTGAAGGGTGAGAAAGAAATTCAATTTAACACCTTAAAAACAAACAATCAAAAACAATTTCTATCAAGGTAGGAAGCACTGGAATAAAAAAGGATGAAGAAATGACATGACATAGGTTTAAATCTAGATTGTCTTCTATATTTGCAATTATGGACAAGTTACCTCAGGTCTCTAGGCTTCAGTTACTAATCTCCACAATTAAGGACATGAATTAGATTAGAAGTTCTTAATTTTTTTGTGTGTTTGGCAATTTGTTGAAGTCTATCAGCCCCTTTTTAGATACTATTTTGTAACGCATGAAATAAAACAAACTGGATCACAAATGATACCATTTGCATTGAAATATAGTTCTCTATATTTATATGAAGGTGTGCATATGTATACACACACATATACACACATACCACAGTACATGGGTCAAGAACCCCTTGCCTAGATAATTCCTAAGGCCATTTTTCTGAATCCAACGATTCTATGTCTGTTATGAGCCAGAACTTGAAACAAGGTGTTAACTCGCCGGAACTGATAGAAACAATACTTAAGTTTACACCTTTGAGAATTCACACATTTAGCTCACACATTAGAGTTCACAAGTCTGGGAGATTCACAAAGTTATATCTCCCACAATCCCACTCTCGGAGGAGGAGTCATCCTTTGAATTTACACCTCTAAAAGAGCATAAAAGGAGCTGAGTCAGTGGAGGAGTCAGTTGAGGAGATTGGAATTCAGTCAGGAGATTAAGAGCCAGGATTCAGAGGGAGCTGGAGGCTGAAGCTGGCAGAGACAAAAGACTGGCAGCAGGAACTCTCGGAACCAAAGAAAGCTTACTGGGCTACTTTGAAGGAGACAATAAAGGATTTGAACTTTTGATGGCTGGCCGTGTTTGGGGTGATTATTGCTCTGAACTGAAACTAAGGCTGCCTCCATAACCTCCCCAAGAAATGTGCTCCCAGAGAACCATCATATTTTAAAAAAAAGAACACTATGTATGTCCATGCCATCAAGGAGTTTACAATCTAGTAGGACATGTGGTAAAGACAAGCAAATAGCTCCCTCCCAAAAAAAAAATCTAAAACAATTTGAGGAAAAATAAATTATTTCCAGCTGATGTTTGCACAACCACAATATATGCCCACCCCTAGGACTAGTGTCATTTATTCAGGTTCCATGACCTGAGGCAATAGCAATAGATGCTGGGATCTGGTAAAGATGTTGATATTCAGGTAGGATTTCCTGCCCAAAAAGTACTCCTTGTGTACTTGTGTCCTTGTGTCTGAAATTGTACCATTAAAGAATCATTTCTTTGGGATAAGGAAATATTATCATTCCTAGAAATGGTACTACATTAAACTGTTTTAAGCTTTTAAAGTACTTTTTGTTGTTCAGTCACATTTGACTCTTTATAATCTTACTTGGGGTTTTCTTAGCAAATACTAGAATAGTCTGCCATTTCCTTCCCCAGCTCATTTTACAGATGAGACAACAGGATTAAAAGTGACTTGCCCAGGGTCACACACAATAAGTATCTGTAGCCAGATTTGAACTCACAAAAATGAGTCTTCTTTTTATGACACAGAAATGGTGCTGATAACCTAAAACAGGAAGGGCCAAAACAGAGGGAAAAAAAATTACAGACCAATTTCCCTAATGAATATTGATGCAAAAATCTTTTTTTTTTTATTTGAAAAAAAAGAATAAGAAAAACAGAAAAATACAAAACAAAAGAAAACACTGTCATGTGCCCAGCAGAACATTAGAGAGGATTCAAAATACATAACTACAAATTACCAAATCAAGAAAGTTTACATATTAGTAGAAGAAATTATATTCATTTTTTTCTTTCTTTACTTCCTTGTAAATTGTTCTTTGGTTCTCTGCTGTGCATCTTATTTATTTTATTCTTTTCCCCCCTTTCATCCCTCTCCCCCTCCCCTGCAAGCTATAATTAAGAAAAAACATATTTATTTATATGTAGATTAGATATATACATAAAACATACACATACACACGTCTTTCCTATCCCTGCTGACTTTTGGCTTAAATTCTGCTCCATAACTTGCCTTGCTATTACTTAATCTCCCCTGTAGGCAGGGAGCCAGTTCACATTAATCTTTGGGGTAAGAGTTCTTTTTACTATAGTGTCCTCCTCTGAAGATGAACCTGTCTTCCTTATTCCCATATTATGTTTCAATGGTAAGGTTCTTCTTTGCCAATTCATCTTTTTTTAAAAAAAATAATAGGTATTAATGTAACTACCTCTAATCATGGGTGGGGAAGGGAAGGTTCCCTTCAGCTCTCCCCTCAATCCAGGAATACCAAACCAAGAGCTCCCCCCTCCTGCAAGTACTCACAACCAGCAATATCCCTGCTCTGCTACTTCTGTACTCAATGGGTGCTGCTTCCTTTCCCCCCTGGGCCCAGTCTCTGTAGCACAGGTACACTTAATAAGCACTTAATAAGCTGAGATTCCCTCAGTCTTCCTAGACTCAGATCCTGACTCCACAGTCCGGGAGGTGAAAGTCTCTGTGGTTTCTGCTGAGGCTCCAGCCACTCTCTACTTGTCTGCATTTCACACAGGTTAATATGGTCCTGGGGACATTCTTCAGATCTTCAAAGCCTATATCAGGAGGACCTCTGTTCTCCCCCAAGATTTCTTGATTTTTCACCGTCTATGTTGGCCCTGAGGCACAAATTTTTTCTCTTGGTGGGGGAAATCTGGAGAGCTTGAAATTTACTAATCTACTCCAGCATCTTCCCAGAATACTCTCCATGCAAAAATCTTAAATAAAATATTAGCAAAAAGGTTATAGCAATTTATCTCTAGGATGATACACTCTGATCAATTATGATTTATACCAGGAATGCATGGCTGATTCAATATCAAGAAAACTATGAGCATAATTGACTATATCAATAATCAAACTGACAAATTATGATTATCTCAATTGATTCAGAAAAAGCACTAGACAAAAATACAATGGCCATTCCTATTTAAAACACTAAATGGGAATATATGGAGTTTTCCTTAAAATGATAGAGTATCTATCTAAAATCATCAGCAAGCATCATATGTAATAGGTATAAACTAGAAGCATTCCCAATAAGATCAGGGGTGAATCAAGGTTGCCTATTATCATCACTATTATTAAGTATTATACTAGAAATTTAACTTTAGCAATAAGAGAAGAAAAATAAATGGAATAAAGGAATAAAGAGTAGGCAACAAGAAAACAAAATTATCACTCTGCAGATGATATGATGGTATACTAAAAAATCAACTAAAAACCATTAGAAACAATAACTTTAGCAAAGTTCCAGGATATAAAATAAACCTACATAAATCATCAGTATTTCAATATGTTACCAATAAAGTTCAGCTGCAAGAGACAGAAAGAGAAATCCCATTTAAAATAACTATTAGATATTACAAAATATTTGGGAATCTATCTGCCAAGACAAAGTCAGAAACTATATGAACAAAGTTACAAAATACTTTTCACACAAATCAAGTCAGATCTAAACAACTGGGAGAATATCAAATGCTGATGAATAAGCTGAGCTAATATAATAAAAATGACAATTCTACCTAAATTAACCTATGTATTCAGTATCATACTAATCAAATTACCAAGAAATTACTTTATAGAGTTGGGGGAAAAAATAACAAAATTCATCTGAAAGAACAAAAAGTCAAGAATTTCAAGGGAATTAATGAAAAAAAAATGCAAAGGTGGTCTAGCTGCAATACACATAAAACTATTTTATAAAACAATGGTCATCAAAACTATTTTGTGCTAAGAAATAGATTAGTGGATCAATGGAAGAGATTAGCTTCACAAGACATAATAACTTGTCAATGACTATAAGTAATCTGGTGTTTAATAAATGCAAAGACTCCAGCTTCTGGAATAAGAACTCACTATTGGACAAAAATTGCTGGGAAAACTGGAAAATAGTATGGCAGAAACTAGTCATTAGCCAACATCTAACACCTGATACCAAGATAAGGTTGAAATGGGTTCATGATTTAGACATAAAAGAAGGAATTTATGGCCAAAGAAGAACTAGAGAACATTGTGAAATGCAAAATTTTGATTATACTAAATTTAAAAAGTTTTGTAAAAACAAAACCAAAACATACAAGATTAGAAGGGAAGTTGGGCAAAAATGTTTATATCCAGTGTTTTTGATAAAGGCCTCATTCTTAAAACAGAGAATTGAATCAAAATTTTAAGAATACAAAACATTCTTCAGTTGACAAATGATCAAAAAATATGAACAAATAATTTTCAGATAGAGAAATTAAAGCCATTTTTAGTCATATAAAAAATGCTCTAAATTACTATTGATTAGAATAATGCAAATTAAGACAACCCTAAGGGACCACTACACATTTCTCAGATTGGCTAAGTTGACAAGAAAAAAATAATGATGAATGTTAGAGGAGTGTGTCAAAATTGGAACACTAATACATTGTGGGTGGATTTGTGAAATGATTCAGTCATTCTGCAGAACAATTTGAAACTATACCTAAAAAGCTATCAAACTGTGCATGCCTTTGGAACCCACAGTGTCTCTACTAGATCTGTATCCCAAAGAGGTCATAGAAAAAGGAAAAGGATGCACATGTGTAAAAATGTTTGTAGCAGCACTTTATGTAGTGGCAAGAATTGGAATTTGAATGTATGCCCATCAGTTGGGGAATGGCTGAATAAGTAATAATATATGAATGTAATGGAATATTATTGTTTTATAAGAAATGATGAGCAGGTCAATTTCAGAAAAGCCTGGACTTACATGAACTGATGCTAAGTAAAGTGAATAGAATCAAGAGAACCCTGTACATAGCAACAAGATTATGTGATGATCAACTGTAATGGATTTGGTTCTTTTCAACAATGAGGTGATTCAAGGCAATTCCAATAGACTTGTGATGCAGAGAGCATCAGCATCCAGAGAGAAAACTATGGACACTTAATGTGAATCTAAGTATAGTATTTTCACTTTTTTTGTTGTTTGCTTAATTTTTTTCTTTCATGTTTTGACCAGATTTTTCTTTTGCTATATGATAAATATGGAAATATGTTTAGAAGAATTTCACATGTTTAGTCTATATTGGATTGCTTGCTGTCTAGGGGAAGGGATTTTGCAAAGGTGAATGCTGGAAACTATCTTTGCATGTAGTTGGAAAAATAAAAAGCTATTAAAAAAAATTTTTTAAAAGAAAGAAAATGAGTCTTCCTAATTCCAGACCTGGTATTCACTCCATTTTACCAACTAGCTTTCCCCTTTAAAGTATTACTCTCAAATACATTTTATCAGATTAGCCTAATCAAGCCTTGTGGGAATTAGGAGAGACTTAGGATAAATAAGTATTTGGGGGGTGTTGGGTAAAATGATGGGGAGAACCTTAGTAAGGAAGCAAGACAGATGTATCTGGAACTTGAAGGGTTGCCTTGGAGATAGCAAGTATGCAAGAAATAACATAAAGATACTTGAATTCCTGGGCTGGGGAGAGGCACAAAAGTTTCTAGGAAGAGGTCAATAGGTCAGAAACAAAATTTTCCTCATTCACAATTTTGCCTGAAGCTGGACCGAAATAAAGTATTATACAGATGCACATTTAAACAATTCTATGCAGTTATGAGACTGGCTCACTTTTTTTTTTAATAGCCTTTTATTTACAGGTTATATGTATGGGTAACTTTACAGCATTAACAATTGCCAAACCTCTTGTTTCAATTTTTCCTCTCCTTCCCCCTCCCCCCTCCCCCAGATGGCACGATGACCAGTAGATGTTAAATATATTAAAATATAAATTAGATACACAATAAGTATACATGACCAAACCGTTATTTTGATGTACAAAAAGAATCAGACTGAAATATTGTACAATTAGCTTGTGAAGGAAATCAAAAATGAAGGTGGGCATAAATATAGGGATTGGGAATTCAATGTAATGGTTTTTAGTCATCACCCAGAGTTCTTTTTCTGGGCATAGCTGGTTCAGTTCATTACTGCTCCATTGGAAATGATTTGGTTGATCTCATTGCTGAGGATGGCCAGCTCCATCAGAACTGGTCATCATATAATATTGTTGTTGAAGTATATAATGATCTCCTGGTGCTGCTCATTTCACTCAGCATCAGTTCGTGTAAGTCTCTCCAGGCCTTTCTGAAATCATCCTGTTGGTCATTTCTTACAGAACAATAATATTCCATAATATTCATATACCACAATTTATTCAGCCATTCTCCAACTGATGGGCATCCACTCAGTTTCCAGTTTCTAGGACTGGCTCACTTTTTAGCCTAGAGCAACATGCTAGTCCTTGGGTTCCTCCCCTACTCTCCTCCCATTCTCTTACTTCATCCTTTTGTGTTTTGTGGAGTTCACACAGGATAAAAAAAAAAAAAATTCATAGTTCAAACACAATAATCCAGTTAGGTAAATTTTGTTAGCTCTTTGATCTAATATAAATTTGTGTTTATTTCTAGTCAATTCCTGGCCTCTAGGTTTGAGGGGAAAAAAATCAGGAAGCAGGAAAAATTTGTACAAGCAGAATGTATATTATAATGTCTATTACTGAACAGGAATAAGGATAGAAAATTGGATAAAGAACAGACTTTGGGGGAATTGGGGAAAAGGCTTAATTTAGTCCCTGAAGATCACATTCATATATCACAACTTGATCAGGTGTTCTCCAACTAATGGACATCCCCTCAATTTTTAATTCTTTGCCACCATGAAAAGAGATTCTATCAATATTTTTGTACATGTGGAATCTGAGCAGTTAAAATTAAGAAGAATGAAACTGAGTTGCATGAGGTATAACATTCAGGATGGCGTCAAAAGTAACTAATTTAAAATATTCCATCCTGGAATGAAATCATTTGTGAATTTTTCAATTGAAATTTGGATTTGGGCTGGTTTATATCATAATAAATTAATTCACAGAATTATCAAATGCTATAATTGGAAGTTACCTCAGATGTCATTTAATTATCAACTCGTGCCCAAGTTATAGGGAAGCCTGCTTTCTTCCCTAACAGACTTCCAGTGATGTTGGAGCCCTAGTTTACAAAATAGGATGATGTCATGGAATGGATCAGTTCAAGAACCTGATTCTGAATTCCTCTAATTATTTTTCCTACTCCTCTCTCTTGCCATTCCAAAACATCCTCCATATTGTTGCCAAATTGATAATCCTTAAAACTACAATTTGACCATGTTATTCTCCTGATCAAGAAACTCTAGTGGCTTCTTCTTGTTCACAGAACAAAATAAACTCTTCTGTTTTGTAATTAAAGCCCTTCACAATCTGGCTCAAACTTATCTTTCCAGATTTCATCTTGTTCCCTATCATGTATTTTATCCAAGTCAAATAGGTATACTTGTTGTTTCCAGGACATGACCTTCCATGCCTTTGCATAAACTGCAAACCCTGCCCAAACCTCTAGTTCTGAAATGTGCTCCTCTCTACCCCACTTCCTTAAAAACTCAATTGAAGTACTGCCTCCTACAGGAAGTCTATTCTGATACCAAGAATTGTTAGTGCCCATCCATCAGAAATTACTTTCTATGAAATATCTAAATATATACTAATTACTATGTGTGTGACCTTTGCTAAATTCTTCAGCTGGGCTTCATTCATTCAGCAAGAATTGAGTAAATGTTTTCTATGTGCCAATCACTGTGCTCCAAACTGGTAATACAAATTTTAAAAAAATAAGTGGTAACTGATCTCAAGAGGAATAGATTACGTTCTAGTGGGGGGAGAAGGAGAAAAATAAAATGTATATAGAAGATTAAATAATAGCTAATATTCATACAATATTTCAATATTTATAAAATATATAGACATATATATACATGTTTTTGTATTTATATATTATACATATAATCTCATTTGATCTTTGCCATATTTCTGTGGATAAGTACTATAATTATCCCCTTTTTCAGATAAGAGAACTGAAACAGAGGCTGTGACTTATCCAAAGTCACACAGTAGAATTCAAATGAAGTTACTTCTGACTGCAAATCAAATGCTCTATTTACCAACACCTATATATCTCAAATACACAGAACTTTCTGCTTGAAACAATTAGAAGGCTATTGCAATAGTTTGAATGAAAGGTGATAAAGGTCTGAACTAGAAGAATGACTAGTGTGTTTGAGGAAGAACCGAGAGGGAAATATTTGGAATATATTGTGGGGGGCAGAATCCAAATATGGCCACTGATGGGAAGTGAGGGATAAAGGAAAAGGAAGGGTTGAGAAGACCCCAAATCTCAGTGACAGAAAGAACATTGATGACCTCCAATGAAATAAGAAAGCATGAAAAGATAGGAGGGTTTTGGGGGGAAAGAAATGGGAACTGTTTGAATGTGTTGAGTTTTAGATCAGTCAGTCAATCAATTAGCATTCATTTAGCCTCTGCTAAATTGTATTATACTAAGTATAAAAAAGATAAAATTCATCTATATGCCTATAGAACATTTAAGTGAATTGTGGTGTCACATAAACCATCAGGATGTAGGACTAGAGTTCAGAAGAGAGATCAAAGTTGAATACAAATTAGAGAGTCACCTGGATGAAGGTTGAGAAGGGAGTGACCAGACAGGAAGGAGAAAAACTGGGAGAAGTATCATGGACACATAGGGAAGAGTGAGGAGCTAACAAGGAAAAGGGTGTTAACCGAATCAAATGCTTCATAGTCTAATCAATTATTGCTCAGTGGTGTCTGACTCTGTGTTCCCAATTGGGATTTTTTTTGACAAAGATACCAAAGTGGTTTCCTTCTCTTATTTTACTGGTGAAAATACTAAGGTAAACAGGGTTAAGGGCCTTGTTCAGAGTTAAGCAGTCAGTAAGTGTCTGAAGCCAAACTTGAACTTCGGTCTTCTGACTTCACCACCTAGTTGCTCAATCCATTGTTAGAACCATATAATTGATGAGATGCTCTTCTATGGAAGATACCTTCCTATTGATTATTTTGTCCTGCAGAACAACTCAAAATAATGAATAAACTTGAACCTTCTTCCACATGACAGCCCCTCAAACATGGTAATGATGGGGATGAACTCTGAAATTGTGTCCCTTTAATCTGTAAAAGAAGGGTGACTCGGGGTCTCAAGCTCTCCCCTGGGAAAAGCATATCTTTTCCAGACAATGGCCTCTTCCCCAAGTGGTCTCATTCAGTTGGAGATCTCAGCCTGATAGCCCTATTGAGTGGCTCTAAACTCCAAGATAAGTAATCTCTTTTCAACTGGACAGCTAAGCCCCAATCATTGACAACATTGAAGGAATCTCATTCAATTTTGAACGCAAGCCCAAGTCTCAGATTGCTAATAAAAGATAATTCTGAAGCCCAAATCTTTGCAGAAGTCCGAAGCAGGAATTTGCTTTGCCCAAGGAAGCTCTCTTCTTGGCAAGGCTGCCTGCCAGGACTTTTGCCCACTGTGAAGATATTCTCTTCTTAGTGTTAACCTTTGTTATTTCCCTAACAGGACCTTTTACCCACCAAGAAGTCTGTTTTCCTAGCAAAGCTGACTTCTCAGTATCAATAAAAATCCCTTTTGCCACACAGACTTTTCAGGTTTTAGAATTCTTTCAAATTGGACTTGTCCTCATCAGAGGAGATTCCCCACCCCAATTCTCACACTTCTTCACTATCACTAACCTCATCAGTAAGAACACTTCAAAACAGCACATGGTTAGTTCTTTTTGAGACCAAAATCTTATAAACTCTATTTAAAAAGCTTATCAATTATTCAAAGCAGACAGTCAAGTTTGGAAAATTCCCCATTTATGAATTACTCAGGTTTTTAACTTTTCCTACTTTATTCTATGGCTTCCTGCCTCCTGGCTATTTTACTTAATAGTATCATTGAATTTGGAGGGAATGGAGAAAGAATCTTAGAGATCATTCTGTTCAACATTCTCAATTTAGAGAAGAGGGAACAGAAGCCCAGGTAGTCATCTCTACCAAGAACTAGAAAATAAACAAGTATTTTACTGCTTGTTAGCTATTCTTAGAGACAGAATACAGAATCTTTGTATTAATGGGACCTTGAAAATAGGAAATGAACATATAAAAATGATTTCATTAAAGATCTGTATGGTGGGTTGGAATGGAAGAAGTGAGGAGGGGGAAAAGCAGTTACCAAGTGGAATAATAAGACTCCCAGTGGAGGTATTGCTCCCCAAAGCCCAAGGGTGATTAGACTGCTGGGAAACTGGAACTCACTCGGAATGTCACAAATTGCCCCAAGGGTCTACCTCAATAACTTTAGTTCCAACCCTTTAAGTCAATTTTCTAATACCTAGGAGGGGTAACACATTAACAACTCAACAGGAATTAGTTTATTATGTTAATTAGCCATCAGGTTTCTGGGTGAGGGGCTTTAATGAAATGGAATATAGAGTAGTTTTATTTGGGGGAGAAAGATGGTTTGGAAATGGTGTTTATAAGAGCTCTAAGGCTGGTCCCTTGTCATAGTCTAGAAAAAGTAAGGCCAAAGAAAGTGGGCACCAGAGTTGGATTCTTTGGGCTCTAGGATACCAACAGCCGTATTGTGTAGTAGTTTTATTTTGGCGAGAAAGATGATTTGGAAATGGTGTTTAGGAGTGTTCTAAAGCTGGTTGCTTATTATAGT
Source organism: Sarcophilus harrisii (assembly GCF_902635505.1). NCBI lineage: Eukaryota > Metazoa > Chordata > Mammalia > Dasyuromorphia > Dasyuridae > Sarcophilus > Sarcophilus harrisii. The sequence goes on along the minus strand of NC_045428.1, from coordinate 419,536,760 downwards.
CTAGAAAAAATAAGGCCAGGGAAGATGGGCACCAGAGTTGGATTTTTTGAGCTGCAGGATGATACCAATAACCTAGAGTGAAAGGGCATTGTAAAAAGCCTGGAGCAAGACACATTTCTTCTACTCCATTCTCCTTTCCTACTGCCCTTCCAACTAGGGGAGGAAAGGTTTGGGCAAAATTAAGTTGGTGGATTTTCTGCACTTTTATTTTGTCCATGTTATCTTGGGCTTTCCTTATCACAAAAAGTTAAGAGTATTAATCTAACACTGTTATATTAATTATATAATAATATATATTATATATAATATAATATATTAATATGTATACGTGGCACAATCAACATATCTCGAAAACCAAGATTTGTAGTTAGTACAATAATGTAACATTTTTGTTGCAGAGATAGGCTACAGGATTTTTAATCAGTTGCAATAAAATAAACTTTGGGCCTAAACCTGTAGAAGCATGTTCTTCCACCCTAAGAACATATTTTAATCAACCCTAAGACTCAGGGCCAGTTCAAGGACTTTGCTAGTAAAGTACAAAGGCAACATATATTGGGGAAGGAAGTAGAAAAAAACTTGGGATAATTTTGTCCAATCCTCTTTCCCTTTACTTTTGGGTCTAGAGAATTGTCCCAGGCTGTTAAGTTTCGGTTAGTAAAACAGAAGCAGAACTTTCAACCTTATGTCAGGGAATCCAAATCTAGCTTTAATATATTAAACGGATTGTGGATAGCTTAGAGGTGGGAAACTGTGGTTGGTTTGGGGGAAAGCTGGCAAGCACTAAGTATTGTTGACTGAAGAGGGAGAGGCCAAAGAAAACAGGCTCAAGAATAGGGTTCTTGATGGTACCAACTGTACCGATGATAGTTATTGTTTATTAAGCATTTATCTCGTGCCAGGCATTGTGTGAAGGGCATCGGGATCCTCTGCTTCATAGCCCTGGCCCAGGCTGAGGCCCAGGTTTAATAGAAGAGATGCCAGGGGGTAAATTTATCTGGTAAAGGCGTTTATCAGCAAAGAATGGTTTGCCAGGGCTTGCTATCAGTGCATTAATTATTTGCCTAAGGGGTGAAGGGGAGGGAGAAAGGGTGTAACCCTGAAAAGGATTTTAATAATTAAAAAAACGAGTTAAGTCTCAACTTTTCCCCTACGACTTACTTCCCTGTTGTGTTTTCTTTAACTTTATATTTTTATTATATCTTGGGAACCGCAAAAGCCGGAGGGAGGCCTGACCCCGGAAACCATCTTTTTGAGTGACAGGTTCTGCAGCGTCCTGGATTGGAACCTGGGATCCGGGACCCGCGGCCTGACCCCGGAAACCATCTTTTTGGGTGACAGGTTCTGCAGCATCCTGAATCGGAACCTGGGATCCGGGACCCGAGGCCTGACCCCGGAAACCATCTTTTTGAGTGACAGGTTCTGCAGCGTCCTGGACTGGAACCTGGGATCCGGGACCCGAGGCCTGACCCCGGAAACCATCTTTTTGGGTGACAGGTTCTGCAGCGTCCTGGATTGGAACCTGGGATCCAGGACCCGGGACCCGCGGCCTGACCCCGGAAACCATCTTTTTGGGTGACAGGTTCTGCAGCGTCATGGACTGGAACCTGGGATCCGGGACCCGAGGCCTGACCCCGGAAACCATCTTTTTGGGTGACAGGTTCTGCAGCGTCCTGGACCCGCGGCCTGTGAGTCTTGGAGCAGCAAAGCCTCCCCAGGCTTCTCCCCTGTGTATTTTCAATACATATTGACACCCCCCATTCCACACACACACACCTAGTAGAAAATGAACCGGAATCATGCAAGCTGAGAGGATCCAGCAGCAAAGGGCGCACTTTCCCACCCAGCCCCAAGGCCGCACGAAGCCGGAAACTAGGACGCGGCCTTCGCCAGGATACACCGGGACGCCGGCGGCCGCTCCGTATCCGGAGCCAGTCTAGGCGGGCGGCGCGCGCGGCTCCGCGTCGGCGCGCGCCCGCTAGTACTAGTGGGGGAGGGGAGCTATCATCCTTCAGGGTACGAGAGGCTGCACTGCCCATAATTTTATCCGATCGCGCGAAGCACTTCCTTGTCTGAGAACGAATGAATACCCAGAGCGGAGGCGCTTTTGGTAGCTGGGGGATGTAGCTCAGTGGTAGAGCGCGCGCTTCGCATGTGTGAGGTCCCGGGTTCAATCCCCGGCATCTCCAAAAGGCTAGATTCTTTTCTTTCTTGCTTTTTTTTTTTTTTTTTTCTTACTATTATTAATAGCTCTTTCCGGCACAATCGGAAATACTGAAAGTGACTTCTTTCCGCCCTAAATAAAAGATTTCGTGACCACAGAAAAAGTCAAACAGAAAAAAAGTACAAACAGAAAAAGTTCGGCCCCTGTAAAACAGAAAGTAAAAAAAAAGGTAACTGTTGGTTTATCAATTACAAAATGTCCATTTTTAAGTGTAGGATTACAGGCGGCACCATTAATGCTTTCAAAAATCAGGCTGCTTAATAATAAAAATTTAAAAGTACCCTTTGCCTTGATCTGGAATCGAACGAAGTGTTGGCGTGGGCGGCAAGAATTGTACCCCTAACCCACGAGTGCCCCACAAGTCAGAAGTTTTCAAAGATCTTGTAGATGAGGAATAAATACAATACCATTTTTGCCCTACAATTTATTTTCATTGATTACTGATGATATTGTTAATTTTATCCGGATTGGAAATCTAAATTAAATTGAATATATTATTTTTTCTTAAAGTAAAATATTAGAAATCTATTGAGAACTCTCATTTAAGTTCACATTTCTTCTGACTTACAATAGTGAAGCAGTAAATATTTAATAAAACAGGCACATTGAGAACTGTCACTTCTAGATTAAAAACTACAGAATCCTCAAATAGTTAAAATAATTTAATTTTAAAACTAGCCTTTTCCTTTGTCAGTTCAATAAAACCAATATATAAACACACCTAAGTACAAATCACTAAAATATGGCCCTAAGGAGAAGACTAGTATTAAAAACGAAAGACCCTGTCCTCAAAATACTGTCTAGCAGAGGACCTAAGCCCATACAATATAGTTAGAAGAAAATTTCAAAATTTAAAGTTTGGCTTTAGAAAATAATTCTAACAGTTTTGAAAATCTACACTAAATATCCATAGGACTATAAGAGAGTAAGAAAACTGTGGCATTTGGAAGTTCATTATAATTTGCAAGAGGCAAATACATTTTTAAAAATTACTGATATTTTGTTTTTCTATTACAAACATTTACAGATTGTCCAGCTCTGAGAGAGATCTCTTGTAATAAAGTAAATAACTAAGCAAAACTACCATTTCAATGACCTCATCTGAAAATGTATTCCACATCTGTAGCAAACTCTATTTTTTTTAATTAACAGAAGCCCATTTTCTTTCCTTTCCACTCTCTCCCTTCAAAAAAATTAAACTATTTCCTATTAGACTGTAATCTCCACAGAAAGTATGCATATTTTACATTTTCTTTCCCTCCTTCCTCTTCCTCTCTCCTCTCTGCATCCTTTCCCCTTTCTCCTTCCCTCCTCCTCCTTTCCTCATTTTCTCTTTCTTTCCCTTCTCTCCTTCATTTTCCATCTCACTCTCTTTTCCTCCTGTCCCTCTCCCGCCTTCTACACTCCTCTCTTTTTTAAGGTTCAACACAGACTTTGAAAACAGCAGGTCTTAAAAATGTTTGTTTCTTTTGGATTGTTGCCAAATTGTCTTTGAATTTGAACTGACTCGGCTTTCCATGACTAGTTTTAGAGCAAGAAGAGTTGGTTTAAAGATCATCCCTCTGTGAGATACTACCTATATAATGTTGGACAAACAAGTCAGTTAACCTCTTCAGGTCTGTTTTCTCATCTACAAAACGATGCCTTTAAATCCATTTAAACTCTGAGGTCCACCTGCAGGTCTATGATCTTATGATCTTATCATTAAATCAGAGTTGAAACTATCTTTTCTCTACTGAAAGGAAATGCAGTATTGAACAAATACAAAGAGTATATATTAAACTTTTACAATAAGCCAGGCCCTGTGCTAAATTCTAGAGATACAGAGAAAGGGGAAATCGAATAAATGTTTATCTAGTGCCTACTATGTACCAGGCACTATACTAAGCCTTTTACAAATATTAACTCATTTGATCAATTAACAAAAAAAGGCAAACAGCATCTGCCTGCAAAGAGCTCATGTTGTGATGGGGTAGACAATAACAACAAAAAACAATTAACTACAAAAAAGTTGTATCAAGGGAAATGGAAGGTAGTAATTTCAGATTGGGGATAGGAGAGAGGAAGCAGGCTAAGACCTCATTAAAACTGGGATTTCAGCTGAGTGTTGAAGGAAGTTTCCTTAGTTAAGGGAACTGGGAAGGAAAGGTGAAGAAGGGTTTTCCAGTATGAAGAACAGTCAGTGACAAATAGAGAGATAAGAGATTGAGTGCTATTTTGAAGGATTAATAAGTAGTCCAAGAAAAGTATAGAGAGGAAAGTTCCATGTCTTGGGAATCAGAAGCCTTATCTCTATCACTTAGCACCTGAGTGAACTATAATCTCTCTACACTCTCCTTTCCTCATCTATAAAATAAGGGAAGCTGACCTTTCCCCTCTGATTCTAACTCTATGATCCTAAGAATGAAAAGATAGGTCACCTATCTCTGAAAAATGAGTTTTTTTTTTTAATATTTGTAATCACCATATAGTAATTTGCTCATGTGGGCTAAAACTATTAACTTATTAATACAAAATAAAATGTGATGCACAGAGAATTGCACAAGTAGTATAAACAGAAGGGTTGCCCTTTGGAGGAAGACGGAAGGAAAGCTTGATTTCTTCCTGTGGAATCAGAGAAGCCTTCCCCAAGTTGGTAGCATTTGAGCTAGACTTTGAGAGATTAGCTAGCTTGATAGTGATCTAATGGTAAGACCTTCCAAGTATTAAGAATGAATACACACAAACATCAGGATTTTTATAATGCTTTCTTTTTTTCTTTTTCTTTTCTTAATATGGTTGTGGTCTGAGTTATATGGATAATTGCAGTGAAGTAGATATGTATGGGGAAGTTAAAGTGTTGTTTTTTTAACCCTGAACATAATGGCTGATTTCACATTAATTTGATTAAAAGTCACACAATCTTCTCCTGCTTTCCTCTTTTTATGCCATATGATCCTTTTTGGAGGGAGAGAATTCCAAGACCCAGTCAGTTGTAACATCTCCTAAAGATCCTCTTCTCTCTTCTGACATTGCCACCATACCAGCCCCTCTTTTCTTTACTCCTTGCTTTTTGAAACAGCCAGTTATTTGCCCTCCTGGCTAAAACTTCTTCCCCAAAGTAATCCATCTTGCAGGCAGTAGTCAAACTGATCTTCTCAAAAATCAAGGCTGGCCATGTCACCTACTTGGCTTATAAACTCTTGTGACTCCCTAAGATCCCCAGGATCAAATATAAAATCTTCCTAAAATGACTCCTTTCAGTCTTTTTATATCTTATTCTACTCTGTAATTCAGTGACATTCGCCTCTATGCTGTTCTCTAAGTCCATCTCCAAACTTTATGCTTCTTCCCTGGCTATCCTTCATGTCTGGATTTTTTCCCTTCCTCATCTCTGCTTTCTGGTTTCCTTGACTTCCTTCAAGTCCCAACTAAAGGCCTACCTTCTGAATAAAATAATTTCCTAGTCTTCTTTAATTTTCCTGAGAAGCCTCTGAAATTACCACCAATTTATCTTATATGTATTGATTGTGTGAGATAGAAACACACAGAGAGATACGTACAGAAAGAGATACAGAGAGAACAGAAGAGAAGATAGAGGGAGAGAGGAAGAGGTGGGGGAGAGAGAGAGAGAGAGAGAGAGAGAGAGAGAGAGAGAGAGAGAGAGAGAGAGAGAAGGAGGGAGGGAAGAAAGGATAAACGTGGATGCAATGTTAAAATAAAAACCCCTGTGAACTGTTAAAATGGAAGAAACCCCAGGTCCAAAAAGGGGACTTGAGAGGGGCCAGAGTCTGATCACAATTTAAAAGATTTTAATTGGATTTATCTCTGAAAAAATTTGCAAGCTGGAGCAGTAATCCATTTTCTCATCTTCTTAAAGGGGAATGGGAAAAGAGTGAGGTATTTCTACATATTTGAATTATTTAGAACTTTTTGAGATATTATGGTTAAGTCAGGGGTAAGAAAGAAACATAATAAATTGGGAAGTCAGGGAGAAAGTGGTGGTCTAAGAAGAAGATTTCTGTAAATACAATAAATCAGAAAGCAGGAAGATTGATGATCTTTAGATATCTCAGAAAGTAAGATGTTTGTTTTTTCCTCTGAACTGGTCAAGACTAGTTCCAGCAGTTGCAGGCATATCCCACGTTCCACTAAAGTTAACTTCGAAAAGGATCACTGGTATGACAAGCAGCCCTGGGCAGCAGAAGTTCTCCTCATTAACTAGTGCTATTCCACTGTCTGGTTCCCCTGTAAAAAAGGGAAGCTCTTTTTAATTTAATCCTGTAGTATATAAGTAGAGAGAAAAACTGAGAAAGAGAATATACAGGGTGTTTCATATCTATATTTATAGTTATATTTTACATAGTTGTTTACATATTGTCACCATTAAATTATGAGCTCCTTGAGAGCAGGTACTGTTTTTTGCCCCCTCACCCTTTTTGTATCCTAGTACTTAACACAGTTCCTAGTACTCAGAAGATGTTTGGTAAACGTTAATTGACAATATGAATGAAAATGTTTGGTAGAAGTAGAAAAGCCGTTTGTTTCAGTTAACAAACATATTTGAATGTGATCCACCCCAATCTCCTAACTCCTAGTTTTATTGATAGAAGAAAGGGAAAAAAATATTGAAATCACTAAATCTGTAGATAATACCAAAGCCCTTGTTCATAGTGAAATACAGGCAGATGGAAATAAAGTGAAGGAAGGTCTTACAAGGCTGTATGAGTGGGCCGAAAAGCAGCAGATGTATTTCAATGAGGGAGTAAAGTTATGTATTTAGGAAGAAATAATACAAACTATATTTGAAAGATGAGGGGTTTTGAAGTATTGCTTATAATTCAGGAAATGAATACATAGGTAGATTTTTTTTAATGACCCAGTATTAGATGATGGCCAAAAAGAAAAAAAAAATCCAGCAAATAATAACTCACATTTTTATAGAACATTACAATTTATCTAGCACTTTCTCCCCTCCCCCCATATAACAATCCTAGGAAGTCAGAAATGTATTATTATTCCCATTTTACAAATGAAAATAAATCTAGGGGGTAGCTTACCCAATGTCACACAGTTTGCAAGTGGCAGAGTTTGGTTCTCTCTCTCAAGTTTTTTCTGACTCCAAGACCAGTCTTTTTTTTTTCTTTTTGCAAAGGCAATTAGGGTTAAGGACTTGCCCAGGATCACAAAGCTAGGAAATATTAACTTACAGGGATTTGAACTCAGGTCCTCCGGACTTAAGGGCTGGTGCTTTATCCACTTCAGTAGCTGACCCTGACCATTCTGCTTCCAACAAAATGGGCACCTCTTGGAAACCTTGTAAGAAGGTATTTACAGTATTTATTTTTCCTACATCTGGATCAATGAAACTAGAGACAGCTGTATTTTTGTGAAATTTAAAAAGTCAGACTGGAGATTAAGCCACCAGGAAGTCTGGGAGCTGAGTCTGTGCCAGGTTTTACAGCCACCTAATCCATGATTGAGGTTTTGAGATTGGAAGGTGAGACCTTCAGGCTCATATCCAGCAATCTGTGACTTGGAAAACAATCAAGTAGAGTCTATACTGCATTAGGATTCGTATTAAATCTGAGTTCATTATCTCTAGGGACTGAGATGATAGGGGAATGATATTCTCTGATATTAGGGGAAAATATTACAATTGCGATCTTCTTGCTAAATAATTGAAATAAATAGCCTTTTGTAAAAGTTAATCAGTGTTAATTGGTTAAATGGAACTGGGGTACTAATTATTGGTAGCTAATATTCAGGGGTCCAGGAGATTTAAGACAATAGTAATTGAAAAAGATATCCCCAACCCTTTGAAGTATTCCTAAAACTCTGAAATAAAGATGTGACCATAAATATTCTGCAGGAGTAAAAACAGAGAATTTTATACATAATACATGCATGCTTACATACACAAAGTCACTAAATACAAAGACTTTTGAAAGGAAGATCACTAGCATTAGGAATGGGGATTAGGAAAGATTTCATGTAAAATTTGTTTTTTACTTATGTCCTTATGCATCATGTGGGCAGAGAAAATTCAGAACAAAAGGGAAAAGCCTCTTAGAGAGATTAAAAAAAGAAGAAAAGGGAAAAGTGAACATAGCATGTGTTGATTTACATATAGTCTCCATAATTCTTTCTCTGGATAAGGATGACATTTTCCATCCAAAGTTTGTTGGGATTGCCTTGCCACCCCAAATGTTCATGGGAATTATTTGTGTCCGACCTGTGGCAGAGCATTCTCATATTGATCTGATCAGCCACAGTCAGAAACACTGTAACACTAACACAGTTATATCATTTTGGTCTTCTTTGAGAAGCAGTGTAGAGGGCCCGTAACTCTGAAAAGGTGTACTTAAATCTAGGTCAGCATGGTACCTTATAGTTAAATACCTGTTCAAGGTGAGATAATGATTCTCTATGGTGATGTAATGGTTGCACTTGCTCAGTGTGTTGTAGTGATGTAATTGTACTCAAGTATTTAAGGGCTGGGACAACTGGGATGGCTCTCTCAGCCACAGATACAAGAGAAGATACCAGACTCCAGACTCCATCTTTGACCAGCCACATGGCAGCTCTCCTGCTTCCTTCACTCCACTAAGAACAAGAACTCCGGCTGATCCCGAGGTCCTCCAGAGAGCTTGTCTGAACATTACAAAGGAGAACCAACCAAATGAACCACTGAGAAGAACCAAATCTCTCATTGTTGATCATCCCATAAACTTGGTGTTGCTGGGTACCATGTTTTCCTGGTTCTGCTTGTTTCGCTCACCATCAGTTCATGTAAATCTTTCCAGGCCTTTTTAAAATCAGCTTGTCCATCGTTTTTATAGAACAATAATATTCACAGAAATTTTTTTGAGGAGGTTTTAATATGGAATGGTAAAGAGATATAGGATAATAGATCAATGAGATGGTAGCATCTAGTGAAGATTTTTTTTTTTTTTTAATGAGGGCGTCAACTGGACCAGAACTGGCCTCTAACCTATGAGTATCAAGAACTGCACAATGCAGGCTAGAGATAGGAGATTCAGGAAACAGATGTTTAGCAAATTTCAGATTGAGGAAAATGTTTCGGAAACAGAAGCCCCGTCTCCTAAGAAGGAGGGCTTAACACTGCTGAGATGGGACTACTTTATATACATGAAAGGGGTTGGCCCACTAGATCTTGAGATTATTCTCATGGTTAGAATTTCTTGGGACAATATAGGTGTTCTAGGATCCTGTAAGAACAGTCATATTCTCAAATCTTAGGGGTCATGGCCATTTTGCAATGTACAGAACCAGAGTTCTGTGATAGGAATAGGAGTACAGTACCTGTCAGTAACAAGGAACATTGTGGGCATGTGATGACTGGCCCTAGTAAATAAGGAAAGCTAAATTCCTTAATAACATTTTCATATAGGGTGAGATTATTCCAGGGTGCAAAGGATTATTGTAGAGAAGAAACCAGTTGAGAGATGGATTATGATTGATGGTGCAAGCTGTTGGAGAAACAGAAGCATTTCAAATCAAGTGCACATATACAAGCCTAGTCATGCTTAGGAAAAGGATTATCTCTTACTCAGAAACTAAGAGAAAGAAGAAGAAAGTGAAAGATTATCAAGGCACTTTGAGATGAAGAGAATAGGAAAATAGATCTTATGAATGGCCTCAATTTTTCAGTAAAGTAAGAGCAAGATCCTTATCTATGAGAGTGAGAAGGAAGAAAAAGGGTCAGGAAACAAGAGAAAATTTTTCTTAATAGCATTTTGGTGGGTTTTTTTTCCAATTACATGTAAAGATAATTTTCAATATTCATCTTGTAAGATTTTGAGCTCCAATCTGTCTCCCCCTTCCCAAGACATCAAGCATTTGGATATGGATTATACATGTACAATCACGTTAAACATATTTCCACAGTAATCATGTTGTGAAAGACTATTTAGAACAAAAGGCAAAAACCACGAGAAAGAAAAAAAAAATAAAACAAAAGTGAAAATAGTATGCTTCAATGTGGGTTCAGACTCCAAGATTTTTTCTCTGGATGTGGTCAGCATTTTCCATCATGAATCTAGTGCAATTGTCTTGCATCACTCTATTTCTGAGAACTGAATCTATCATAATTTATCATCACACAGAGTTGTTACTGTGTAGTTGTTAATGTGTACATTGTTCTCCTGGTTTTGCTCACTTCACTCAGCATTAATTTATATAAGCCTTTTGAGGTTTTTCTGAAATCAGCCTGCTCATCATTAAACAATAGTATTTTAATTAAACTGTAATTAAACAATTAAACAATACTATTCCATTACATTCATGGTCAGCTATTCCCTGATTTTACTCTCAAAAGGTACTATGGGTTTTATAACCCTTTGACATAGTTCCAATTGCTCTCCATAGTGATTGGATCAGTTCATAACTCCACCAATAATGTATTAATATTCCAATTTTGCTTCATCTCCTCTAACATTTCTTATTTTCCTTTAATGTCATCTGGCCAATTTGTTTTAATTGTTGTTTGTATTTCTCTAATCAATAGTGATTTAGAGTATTTTTTCTTATGACTATAACTTTTGTTGTTATATATATATATATATATATATATATACATATATATACATATACATACATATACATATACATACATATACATACATATACATATACATACATATACATACATATATATACATATATATATATATATATATAAAACAATTGGGGTTAAATGACTTGCCCAGGGTCACGCAGCTAAAAAGTATTAAGTGTCTGAGGTCAAACTTGAATTCAAGTCTTCTTGACTTCAAGACCAATGCTCTATCTACTGTACCATCTCGCTGCCCCTATGTATTTTTATAAATTTGATTCAGAATTTTTAGAAATGAGACTGGAAAAAATTGTTTCCCAGTTTTCTGCTAAGAAGAGAAAATTTTGGAGTAACTTCTATTGAAGCAAGACAAAGATTCCATTTGGGAAGGGGAAAGGACTGCCTTGCTGCACTGAGAGCCCAGTTTAAGTTAGGTAAATGAATTTGTAATGGACCCAGTAAGCTCAAATGTGAAATTTCCTCCATCTTTGTTAAGAAGCTCCATAGTAATCTAGGCTAGAGGTCTGGCAAGACAAGAGTAGTAATAGGACGAGAGGCAAGGGATTCAAGAGAACAATGAAGTGGTGAAAGGGTTAACTATTAGGTTGTAGTTAGAGAAGAGAACAGGAATGAAAAAGTACTGAGGGAAATGGAAAGGGATGAAGAACAATACAGGAGGGGTGAAACAGGGAGAAGTATTATGATAAGAGGTTGAAGTCAGATAAAGGAATGTCAGAGTTGATAGTTTGAAAACTAGAACAATTGTGAGTAATGGTAAGACCTATGTGATTATCCCTGTGTGACAGAGGTAGAGTAAAGGAGTCCTAAGGAGAATGAAGAAATGAGAAATTATTAGAATTTGAGAGAGCAATAAATATTATTAAAATCTGCTAAGATAAGGGAAGGAGATAAGGAGAAGAGGAAGTTGATGAACCATGTGCTGAACTCCCTGAGAAAGAAGGGAGAAAGACCTGGGGCTCAGTATATTACAGTTACTATTGATCAGGTAAAAAAATTTAATTGAGTGGACTTCAATAGAATAAAATTACTGAGGAAAGGAAAAGGAATTTTAGAGATTGCCATTTAGAGAGAGAGAGTAGAAGAATGGGTGAGGTTTGAATGGGAGTTAGTGGATTTGAATTGAGGGAATGGGGATGAGAGAGCATGAAGAACTGATAAAGGATGGTTTTTACTAATTGATTATTATAGGGTTGGAGAGAAGCAGGAGAAGCCATTGGAGAAGCAGATGGGAAAAGATGCTCGAAGGCTCTAATGAAGAATTGTAGGGAAAGCAAGACTGGAATTGGGCCTAGTTAAATCCTGTTACTCAGTGGTATATTCAATTTTGTCACTTTTCAATTCACTACTAATTTCTTCTTCTTCTTTTTTTTTTTTTTTTTGGCAATTGGGATTAAGTGACTTGTCCTGGGTCACACAGCCAGGAAATGTTAAGTGTCTGAGGACAGATTTGAACTCAAGTCCTCCTGAGTTCTGGGCTGGTGCTCTATCCACTGTGCCACCTAACTGCCCCACTACTAATTTCTTAATTGCCAAATCCATTGAGTTTTTTTTTCAATTCTTATTATTTTCCTCTTTGTAGCAATGGACACTGTTGGCTCCTAGACATTCTCAAAAACCTGAGTTTTTATGGCACTGTTTTTTCCTGACTTTCCTTCTTACTTGTTTGGAAACTTCTTACTCTTTTTTTATTGAACTATCACTTTAGCCTCTATGAGTGGTACACTCTAAACTCTCTCCTAGTCTCTCTTTTCTTCTTTTTCTAAACAACATTCTCTATTTCAATGATCTATTTAGGATCCATGATTTAGGATCCACTATAGAATGATAGTATGATATATAGAATGATAGGATCACTAGTGTAGGTGAATATATATATATATATATATAAAACACCCATCTATTTATCATTCGCCTCAGTCCCTTTTTTCCCTCCCTTTCTCTTCCTCCTTTCTTTTTCCATTCTTATGTCACCAACTAGCAATTAGACATCTCCATTTGGATGTTCTGTTAGCAGCTCAGACTTAATATGATGTCTGAAGCAGAATTCAGTATTTTTGCCCAAAGGCTCTCTTCTAATGTTGTATTATCAGTGAGGAATCCAGTTTTCTTCAAGTCACCCAGGTTTGAAATCTTAGTCACCTTCGACTCTTACTTCTCCATAAACTCCCATATCTGATCAATTCTACCTTTATAACACCACTCACATTTGTCCATTTCTTTCTCCCTCTCTCCCTTCCTCTTCTCCTCCCTTCCTCCCTCCCTCCTCCCTCCTCTCCTCCTTCCCCTTCCCTTCCTCCCTCCCTCCCCCTGTTCCTCCTTCCCTTCTTCCTTCCCTCCTTTCTTTCCTTCCTCTCTCCCTCCCTCCCTCCCTTCCTTCTTTCTTTCCTTCCTTCCATCCTTCCTTTCCTCCCTCTCTCCCTCTCTCCTTCCTTCCTTCCTTCCTTCTCTTTCTTTCCTCTCAGTATCTTTTTTCTCTTTCCATCTCTCCTCTTTTTTTTCTTCTTCTTCTTCCGTCCTTTTTTTCTTATTTTCACAAAGGATTTCCTGATCTGGCCCAGGCTGGAAGTATAGCAAATGCTCATAGGTCCAATCTCTCTGCTGATTAGCATGGGACCTTTTAGACCTGCTCTGTTTTTTTGTTTATACCTCCTTAGATTGGTGGTATCCAACCTGGCCCTTCTAACTCCCCATTCCTAAGAGTTCACCATATTGGTGACAGACTTATTATGGATACTCGATAGATCATTACAACTCAGAACTGGAGCTCAGAAGTGGTTCACCTGTCTCAGCTTACTCGGCAACTTGAATTATAGTTTCTAGCCACAACAGACTTGTTCCCTTCTTTACATTCATAAGGCCACTCCCTTAGCTTTGTTCCTAATCACATTTTGCCTGAACTATTACAATTCTAATGTAGTTACAATAGTAACAGCTAGGTGGTGCAATAGAAAAACATTGGGCTTAGAATCAGGAAAATTCATCTTTATGAGTTCAAATCCTGTTTCAGATAATGGGGATAACCATTTTCTCATCTATAAAATGATCTGGAGAAGGAAATATACCAAGTACTGAAATATACCAAGTAACTGCAGTATCTTTGTCAAAAAAAAACCCCCAAATGTAGCCACATATGACTAAAAGTATTGCAATTACTTGATTTCCCAGTCTTCCTTCTTCATTCAAAGCTCTTCTTCCTCAAGCTATCAAATTGATATTCCTAAAGCTCAGGTCTGAAAAGAATATCTTCTCACCTCTAGATTAAAATACAAATTCCCCTGTTTAGTATTTAAAATCTTTCATAGGACCCATACACTATAGATTGTTATATCAGTCTGTCCATCTCCCTGGTTTTGTCATACTCCAATCTCTTTTGTCCTTCTTGCTCTCTCAGTGACTCAATATCTGGTTGAAGTCTTTCTTTGTACTTCATCTCCAGTTGTTATCTTTGTTAACTTCAGTATTCTTGATTACTAGGTGTTTTTGTTTTTGTTGTTTTTAACATTTTAGTCTCCCAAACATCAGCTTCCTAAACTTCTATAACCTGTGGCTCTATTTTACCTTAACCATCCACAGGGATGGCTATATCTTAGACTTCACCTTCTTCCAAACTCTTCCACTTGGAAGATTTTGAATTCTTAAATTCCCTTAATCATCCCAATCTCTTCCCCTTTTATCTTATCTAACATTTCATTCCTTCTCATAATCACCTATAGTAGCAGCCTTTCCTTTTCTCTCAATCCATTACACCCATTCTGGTCTCATTTCCTTCTGTCCAGTTTTATCTAGATAGTCAACCATTTTAATGATGCATTGTTTTATAATCTTCAATTCCTTAGCTCTATTTTTCTTCTGCTGGTCATGTCTTGATAATGCTCAATCTTGAGTTTTCTCCACCATCTGATTTTTCTGCTTATATTGTTAAGTTACTATTCATTAATATTACCATTACCTCAGTTGAAGTTGTAATGCCAGAGAAACTGAGGCAAGATAGAACTCAGAGAACAATTTGATTATAAATTTATTGGAGAATAAATCAATTGATTGAGACTCTGGTCTAAATGTATCCAGCAGTGAATATCAGATACAACTCTTTTATAGGATAACAAGAACAATAACATAATGGAGGAGGTACCTGGATGGGGATGACCTAATGGGGGAGGCACCTAGGATGACACATGGAGCTGGAGGTACTGGACAGGGTCCTAATATTCTAATGATGTCTAAAATGGATAGACCTTTATCCCTTCAAATATTAAGAAGGAATGATTATAGCCTAAATATATAAGACTTTTATCTCATCAAACATTAAGAGGGAAAGGTTATAACCTGAGGCAGAGTAACTGAATAGAACAATTAGGGAAACTGGGTCAAGACATTAAAAGGGAACTATGGCACAACAAAGTCACTATCACCTTTTATCTGGACTTTTGTAATAGCCTCTATGCTTCCATTCTTTTCAGTGCTGGACCTAGAGTTTGAAAGATGTGAATTCAAAACTGATCTCATACACTAGTTATTTAATGTTGAGCAAATCATTTTTGCTCTGTTTGCCTCAGTTTCCTCAACTGAAAAATGGGTGTAATAATAGAACCTGCTTTCCAGGGTTGTTGTGGAAATCAAATAAGATGTTATTTGTAAAGCATTTAGCATAATACCTGGCACATAATTGGCCATTTATAAATGCTAGCTGTTGTTGCTGTTCATTTCTGCTTATTCCCAACACATATCATTTTACTGGCTATTCATGAACATTTTCTTTGACATTCTTGGAACTCTCTCCCTCTTCTGCTCTGACTGCTGACTTCTCTGATTTCCTTTAAGTCCTAGCTAAAATCCAATTTTCTACAAGAAGCTTTTCCCAAGTCTTCTTAATTGCAGTATTTTTCTTCTATTAATTATTTCCTATTTATTTTGTATGTAGCTTATTTTGTTTATATTTATTTGCATTTGTCTCCTTGTATAAAGTCCCCAAGGGCAGTCTTGTGTCACTTTTCTTATTTCTAGTATTTAGCATAGTGCCTGTCACATAATAGATGCTTAATAAATATTGAATAATTGATATATATTCTACTACTCAGTTACTTAGCCACCAAAATAATCCTACCAATTCAAACACCTGATCATGCTACTATGATGTTCAAAAAATTTGGGCACCTCCTCTAGAAGAACATGGCATAAAATACAATCTGCTCCTATTTGCCTATAGAGAAACTCCTGACTTGGAAAGTTGTGAAGACTTGAATTTGAAGCCTCCCTCTGTTTCCTCATATGTAAAATGAAATGTAAAATTTGGCCTCTTACAACCCCTTCTAACTTTAAATCTATGATCCTATTTTCAATCTGGCTTCACTGTATTCTGCTTTGCACATTACACTTCTGTTAAACCAGGCAACCTACTCTTCCCTGAACCCAGCAAATTATCCATTCCCTTCTTTCATGAATTTGTTCAGAACATCTCTGATTCTGGTAATATCCTTTAGGACTGCTTTTTAGAAATCTTTGTCTTATAAGTTCTGGCCAAATGCAATTGTCTATCTGACATCCTCCCTGACAAACCAAGATGAAAGTATTCTCTCCTTCCTTATATTTTCCTAGAGCTACAGTTCTGAAAATGTGATCCAGGAATTCCTGCAATTCCTAAAACCTTTTCAGAGAGAATATAAGTTCAAAAATATTTTTATAATAATATGAAAACATATAAATTTCTTATATAGCAAGTATCAGTGAATATGGCCCACATAAACTAAAGGTCTTTGGGGAGGAGATCCACAATAATTTTTAAGAGTATAAGATGATTCTGGGACCAAAAAATTGAGAACAATCTTAAAACTCTTTGTATGTGTTTTTCCTATTTATCCTCATCTCATTCTGTCTATCAATGCATTTGTTAAATCTCCATGTTTGAAATCAAGGACTATGTTTTATTACATGGTTAAGTATGTAAGTGCCTAAGAAATTATTATTGAAATATTTAATGTATGGATTAGAAAAAAAAATTAGGAAAAAATACTTTTCATTATAGAAGGAACAAATTCAGAAAGGATATAAGATTTTTATGCATTCACCCAACAAGCATTTATTAAGCACCTACTTTGTGCCAAGTTCTAAACTGTTCTGATATTCTTTTGCAGGGGGAAGTAGGGAAAGAACATTATGCGCGCAAAAAGATTTAATGAAAAAATTTACCTAATAATTTCTAAGGGAAGGCACTAGCATCTGAAAGCTTATTACAGGAGGTCATAGTACTTGGGGTATTTCAAAGGAATGGAGGGATTTTATGAGACTGAGCTGAAGAAGAAAAATGTTGCAGATGTGAGGGGCAGCCTGTACAAAGAGCTTGAATGACAAATTCAAGAAACGCCAAGCAGATCAGTTTGGTTGGGATAGCAAGGCACACAAGTCAGACACAAATAATCCATGTGAACATTTGGGATGGCTTCTCTTCTGGACTAATTCAATTCTGCTTTGCTCATAGAACACAGCACCTTCTCTGAGGAGAGCACATCATATTGGACAGGGTTTCTGATTCTAAGTTTTTAAGAGATACCTTGAGAATCTCCTTCTATTACTCTTTTCTGACCACCTTGTGTAAGTACTTACCCTGTGTGTGTTCTCCATATTTGATTTTTTTTGGTGAGCTTACATTTGGTATTTGAACAACTTGGCCAGCCCAACAGAGTTGTGCTCTCTGAAACACAATTTTCCAGAATATATAGCAACAGGAAGTTATGCCCTAGGAGTTCAAAGATGCCTCCCCTGTCTGTCTTTACAAAGGTAAAAGGAATAGATTGTCCCGTGACGATCATAGGGGTGTCTCTTTCTTAGTCATTGTTGGCAAGATTCTTGCTATAATCCTCCTTAATAGCTGACAGTAAGTCTAGAAAATGGTCATCTGCCTGAGAGCCAGTGTGGTTTCAAAAAGGGCCAAGGAACAATTGTGATAACTGCTTGATAACTCCAGGAAAAATACCAGGAGCAGAACAGAGATCTGTATATAACATTTGTAGATCTGACAAGTTCTTTGATATTGTCAGTCATGAGGACTTGTAGAAGAGCACTCAAAAGCTTGCAAAATATGCTATTTAAAAAATGTGAAGCAAGTACTTTAGGTCTCATATTCCAATTTTACAGATGAGAAAACTAAGTCTGAGTTGTTAAGTGAATCAGAATTCAAATACACATCTTTCCTGACTCCCTCTCCAAAGTCCTTTCTCTTATTCAAGAAAAAATGTGAAATCTTTGAGAGATACAATATCACAGTTCATCTATGAATCTCCTTGTTAATGCATTAACTTTTTTAGAAAGGGAAAGTATCTGATTTTTTGTTAATTCCCTAGAACACTCTGTACAATGTTTTATATAAGCTAGATGTTTGATAAATATAAATAAATAAATTCTACCATGTTTTATATTATAGATGCTGCCATAGGCAATGATTACTAGCTTTGTGTGGTTACGGACAAAAAAAAAAAAAAACTAAATAATGATCAATAGTTCTTTCTACATTGACATACAGAAGCCCTGGTCTTTGATTTGCAGTTTTGCTTATGAAATACAGTGCCTATTGATGTTTGTACTGATAAACACTTATCATAATGTGAAGAAATTTCTCATTGCTTTACTACTTCTGCAATCATAATTGTGAGCTGTTTATACATTGTCAATGCTATTGAGCTAAATTCTGGTCTATCCTTGTAGCATACTGGATGGCATTCACTGGAGGATGATCATCAGGGCATCTTAGTGCCAGGTCATCCTCCTGACTTCATTGACTTCTGTGTCATTTTGGAAAGAGACCATTTAATGTCACATTCATAGCACAGGAAAAAAAAATCCAGTATTATCTTATAGAAGCATGAAATAAATGGGCACCAAAGCAATGTAGGTTGTTTTTTGTTTTGTTTTGTGTGATCATATTGATTTAATACTAGGAGTTTATTTCTATCCTGGGTTACAAAGAAATCCTGGGGAAATAGTGTTACCAGACATGTTAGACTGCCCTTTACTGATTCTGATAGAAAGCATTATTTATTCCACTTCAAAATTACAAGTAAAACCTTAAAACCTAGTTTCCTGAGGGTTAAAATTAAGATATGAAAATAGAGAATTTAGATGTGATTTGGAGGTATATACAAGATACTGAATGAATGAATAAATCAACAAGAAAGCATTTATTAATTACTTAAAATGGGCAAAGCTCTGGTGAAAAGCTAGACCATGTTGCTCTCAAGAAGTTCATATTCTAATAGAGTTAACATATCAGTTGATCAGGTGATAGACATTTATTAAGCACTTATTCTGTGTTTAACACTAGAGATACTTAAAAAGGTAATATATATATAAATAATAAAGATAATTTGGGAGTAAAAAGCATCTCCATAGCTAGTGATGCTTTTTAAAGCCAAATTACCTTGACTTGAGTTTTGAGGGGAACTAGAGATCCTAAGAGGCAAAGATAAGGAGACAGTGCATTCTAGTGCAAAACAAAAGGATGGGAGAGAGGTGTCATGTATGCGAAATAGCAAGAAAAATCATTCTGTTGTTTATTCCTTTCTTGTATTCCCACTCTCTCCAAGCTCATTACCATTTCAAGCTTCTAAACTCTCATTCTTCCACTGATGGATTATTACAACTTCCTAGTTAGCCTCCCTGTCACCACTGTCACCTTACTCTAAACCATCCTATATATTACTGCCAGTTTAATTTTCCTAAAATAGCATTTTAAATTTATTGCTCCTTTCCTCAAAAACACTTTGATAGCTTCCTATTTCCAACACATCTCAATTCCTTGGCTTGATTCAATGTCCCTGGTAATCTGTCAGTATACATACTATCCTTTGGTTGTTCTGAGTTTCTTATTTTCCCACAAACATTAATGTTCCTTCTCTTTCTTTCTTTCCTCCCTTTTTTTCCTCCCTCCCTTCCTTCCTCCCTCCCTTCCTCCCTCCTTCCCTCCCTCCCTCCCTTCCTTCCTTCCTTCTTTCCTTCCTTCCCTCCTTCCTTCCTTGTTGGGGTTAAGTGACGTGCACAGGGTTACACAGCTGGTAAGTGTCTGAGGTCAAATTTGAATTCAAATTTTCCTAACTCCAGGGTCAGTAACTGTGCCACCTAATAGCCCCTCATTTCCTTTCAAAATGGTTCTGAAAACCAGAAGTATATTACCTACTTCCTGTTGCCTATTCAAATGAAATCCTTATCCAGTTTAGAACACTAATATATACTTTTTATATTGTTCAATAATTGTGCTGTGGCATATTTTAGTTTTGCTTTCACTTCCAGTCTGTAAGTTCCTTTAAGTCAGGGATCATCTATATCTCCCATAATGGTTAGTAAACAATCCTCCCTCTTATAGATGGCAACTTGGTATAGATAATTCACAGGATCATTGAACAAAAGTAGCTCTGGGGTTATAAGTATCAAAGAATCTTGTGTGATCATACATGTACAAAGGAGATGACTTATTTGAGGAGAACCTTTAAGATTTTGTTTTGCTATAACAAATGCAATGTTTATTTTTAATTAACACAATAAATATATAGGAATTGTATACTTTATATGTGTCAGTCATGTGACTAAAAACCAGGTCTTCTATATAGGATTGTTTGTGAATGTCTTCCTATTTGGTATGTTTGTTTTTGAGGATATACTTGATATATGTTTACAAAATTTTACAGATATTATTAAATCTTATCACCGGAACAATCCTAGAAGATATGCTATTAATTATCCCCATTTTGGGATACAGAAACTGAGGCATATAGAGTTTAAATGATTAGCCCTGGGTCAAAAAGCAAATAAACTAGTGAAACCAGATTTAAATTCAGACTTCCTGGCTCCAAGTCCAGGATTTTACCTATAAGACTACCTATTTGATAACAATGTTACCCATGATTTTTCCTCCTTTGACATCTTATCCTGTTTAAACTATGTTACAAATTATTCTTTCTTTTGTAATTCCTGCAGCAGGGTATATATTTGGTCAGGCCCAGTCACTTCTTCCTAGTTCATTTTTCTCAAGTGTCATCTCCATTTCCTCATATAGGCAACCAGTACTCAGTTGGCATTTACAACTTCATTGCCTGAGAATTAGTCATTATGGAAATATTGGTGAAAGTGTCTTTTTTTCTTTTCAATCTAAGAGGCACTAGATAAATATTGTTGATAGATGGATGCATGGAAGGATTGGTAGAGTAATGTTGGGGATATGGGTGTGGGGTAACATATCAATAGTCAGAGAGATTTTTATAAGCAATAATTCTGTAGAAAACCAAGTACTGAGATGTGGAAACAATTCAAGGATCTCTCTTTCTTAACCTTGTACTCTGAAATGAGAGTACTGAACTTTTATTCAAGTTTTGATGAATGTCTTGATCAAAAAATTGATTTAAAAAAAATCTATATTAAAGTGCTAGTAAATTTTCCTGGCACAATTTTCCTCTGAGCATAATCTAAGGAAGAAGAAACAAAGAGATAAGAATCAAAGCCATAACTCGAGCAGAATGACCGAGATTTTTTCTCTGAATGCTAAAATTAACAGGGTACCAACACTGCAAGTGTACCCCTTTAGCAAGTTAGGGAAAAAAATCAGTAAAATAAGAAGTTTCTTTGTCTCTAGCAGCTGCACTCCAAGGGAGCTCTTCCACAAACTAATCTATCACCATCCTATTTCCCTCTGTGCCATGATCTGCCCAGAACTGGATGAGAAAGACAATCTTATCCCATCTAAATTAGGAATTAATTTCTTGCCACTTTCTTGGTCCATTTTGTAACACTTGCCCCTGTGACAAATATTGCTAATCCTCACTTAAGTACATTGCTCTTTTCAAACTTCTCTATAGATAGAACTCCTATAAGTTGTTTGTGAATTACTTAATTTTAGAGATGTTCTAGGATCAAGCTCCATATAATTAACTCTTTTTTATAATGGCTTTTTATTTTTTTAAATATATGCAAGAATAGTTTCCAACAATCACCTTTGCAAAACTTTGCATTCCAATTTTTTTTTCTTTCCCCTCTTCCCTCCTCTCCTAGATAGCAACCAATTCAACATAGGTTAAACATATGCAATTCTTCAAGACATATTTCTGTATTTCTCATGCTGTGGAAGAGAAATCAGATGAAAAGGGGGAAAAAAAAACTAGAGGAAAAAAAGTAAGCAAGCAAACAACAACATGAAAAGTGAAAATACTATTTTGTGATCCAGATTCAGTCTCCATAGTTCTCTCTCTGGATGTGGATGACTTTTACATCACAAGTATATTGGAATTGCCTTGAATTGCCTCATTGTTGAAAAGAATGAAGTCCATCACATAATCTTGTTGTTGTGTACAGTGTTCTCTTGGTTCTGCTCACTTCACTTACCATCATTTCATACAAGTCTTTCCAGGCTTTTCTGAAATCAGCCTGCTTATCATTTCTCCTATATAATTAATTCTTGCAATTCAAACTTGATTAAACTATATTTTATTTCTTTGAATTCATATATGAATTCCAAAAATGAAACTTTCAAGGAAGATCTTGTTAACTGAGTATCAATTTAAAGAAGCTTAACAAAGACAAAACAAATATGAAGAAACTACTCAACAATTATTTAAAATTAAAAAAAATACCCAGGAAAAGCAAAAAACAAACAAACAAATAAACAAAAACCAAAACCATTTTTTTCCTTTCCCTATTCCTTTGCTATTTTTTTTTTTTTTTTTTTTTTTTGCTTCTTTGGAGATTGAGTATCTTAACTGTGACTGGAGTCAGGAAAACTCATCTTCATGAGTTCAGATATAGCCTCAGACACATATTAGCTGTGTGACCCTGGACAAGTCATTTAACTTTGCTTCAATTTCTTTCTCAGTAAATGGGGCTGGAGGTAGAAAAGGCAAAACACTGCAATGTTTCAAGAAAACCTCAGAGTCATAAAGCATCAAAGTGAAAAGTCAGGAAACTCTGAGTTCATGTGTGGCCTCAGACTCTTATCAGCTATGTAACTCTGGGTAAGTCCCTTAACCTCAATTTCTTTTCTCAACTGTAAAATGGTTATAATAATAGCATCTACCTTCCAGGCTTGTTTTTAGGATCAAATGAGATAATATTTGTAGACCACTTAGCAGAGTATATAGCCTATAGTAAGAACTTAATAAATGCATGCTTCTTCTTACTAATAATATTTATTATTCCCACTCTATATTCAGAAAGAGACTTTTTGCTTGACAGTGCAAATAAGGCCAGAGTATCAGATACTCTAGTTTCAAGTTTAGCTGAACATTAAAAACATTTTTTTTTTCTTTTGTTTCGGATCCACAATGTCATTAGTATAAAAACCTCTTGGATGGAAACTTTTTCCACCAGTGCATAAATGCTATTGTACTATGCATAAATTTCCTTGTAACTTACGGTAGAAGAGAGTTTTCTGGAGGCATTAAGAAGATAAATGATTTACCCATGATCACAGACAGTTATGTGTCAGAGATAGGACATGAACTACAGTCTTCCTAATTATAAGGCTAGATCTCTAACTACCATGTTATACTGACTCTCAGCTGAGCAAAAAGAAATATTAACTGTTTTTAAAAATCTAGCTCTATATTCATGATGATATTATATCTAAATTATTTACTTAAATTCTATCTGATATTAATTATATATGTATACACATACATACTATATAATTTTTATAATATATAGTTTTATGTATATTTACATATATAATTTTTGTTTTATTTGCTTTCAAGATTATTTTGAGCTCCTGTTTTAAAGCGCAAATTGGTGACCTCTCCTTCATTCATATTAGTCTTACTCTGATGAATATGCTGTTTATTCTAACAGAATATTATAGTGGTAAAACAAATGTTCCAGTTGGTTAGTTTTCAAAGAGATTCTCACAAATCAAATTGTTTTACATTTAATGCAATTGTTTTCACAAGATTCATTCTAATTCTAAATAGCAAATTAAAGCAATTGGAAATTGTCTTGGAAATTATATTAAAAGAAGGAATTAAAGGACCAGTCTAGTTCTCTTTGAGTTTATTCTTGAAAAACAAACACCACCAAAAAAGGTTACCATGTTTCATCCATGATAGTAGACTTCAATTTCCAGGTCTCTGTGTGCTAGAATAACTGGGAAAGATAGCCTGAGTAAGATTCTTCCTACATGAATAAGCCTAAAAGGGATTTATTTCAACAGAAAAGGAGAAAAATTTCCAAAATGTTGGATAGATAAGGATCAGCATCTATCTGATCCCTACATGCTATATTATAGAATGATTACTTATTAATTATGTCATTTAAAAAGTACTTGAATTGGCAGCTTTTAGGAGATTGTATCATGCTCAGCAGAGTTAAATTCATGCATACCTTCAGGTCTATTTTACTACCTTAACAAAAAATTTCTTCCCTGAAAATTATTTCCCTCTGGGTCCTATAATCTTGGCACAGACACATTTTGAGGTAATGTGGGAATAGTTCAGAAACTGTTCCCAGGGACTCAAATTACAATGATTCTGGCCATATCTTCTATTCATTTTCTTTTCCCTTGCCCTCCTAAGCAATGGGCAAGAGACAGCCCAACACAGAAAATATCTGGAAGGGGTACAAATACATACAATATGTACACTCCAAATAGTGCAAAGCAGTCCATAGCCCATAAAACATGGCAGGACATATCAGATGTAATAAAGATCTAAACAAAACTTTCTCTCTCAAACAATAGGCAGTTGGATGAAGAAACTTCATTCCTGTCTTAAGTGTGATATAGTAGTAAATATTATGCAAGCTGCTTTTCTTTTTCCAGAGAAAAGATAGCAGAGCAGAGGGAGTGCAGGAAATGACCACTGATGTTGGAAGCTTTCCCAGCATTCTAACCTTGCTGGAGCTTGGGAGAAAGCTGGGGCCAGCTGACTAACTGAATTAGCTTTTTCTTCTAAGTCTCTACTAAACTGGGGGTATTTAGGAGAGTTAAAAACTAGGAATAGAGCTGTCACATCATTCCCCAATGGCCTATTCAGTTAAAGAGAGGTCTGACAATTTTCAGATGACAAAATTAAAGTCATCTATAGTCATATGAAAAAATGATCTGAATCATTATTGATTAGATGGATGCAAATTAAATACCACCTTATACCTCTCAGCTTGGTTAAGATGACAGAAAAATATAATGATAATTATTGGAAGAGATGTGGGAAAACTGGGACATTAAGATATTGCTGATGGAGTTGTAAAATGATCCAACCACTATGGAGAGTAGTTTGGAATTATGCCCAAAGGGCTACCAAACTGTGCAAACCCTTTGACCCAGTAGTGCCACTTTTGGGTCTCTATCCCAAAGAAATCATAAAGGAGGGAAAAGGACCCACTTGTGCAAAAATGTTTGTAGCAGTTCTTTTTGGGGTAGCAAAGATTGAAAATATGAGTAAATGCCCATTAACTGAGGGAACAGCTGAACAAGTTGGGATATAAAAAGATAATGGAATATTGTTGTTCCGTAAAAAAAAAATTATGAGCAAGCTGAATTTAGAAAGTCTGGAAAGATTTACCTGAACTGATGCTGAGCAAAACAAGCAGAACCAGGAATACATTATATGTAGTAATAGCAAGGCCGTGCGATGATCAAGTAGTTCTTCTCAGTAGTGCAGTGATCCAAGGCAATCCCCATAAACTTTGTATAGAAAATTCCATCTGCATCCAGAAAAAGAATTTGGAGTTTGAATATAAATCAGTACATGCTTTGTTTATTTCTTTCTTCTGTTTTTTTTTCTTGTGGTTTTTTCCTTTTGTTCTGATTTTTCTCTCCCAACATGATTCATAAAGAAATATGTATTTAAAAAAGTTAATATACTAAAGCCAGAAAAGAAACAATTAATAAACACAGAGAGAGAGAAAGAGAGAGAGTGTGTGTGTGTTTGGGAAAGAAGAGTAAGCAGAGATCATAATACAAAGTTTTTGTCTTTGGTCTAAAAGTAGTCAAATGACCATCTTTTAAAATAATTTGTTAGCTATACACCTCTCAGATTGGCTAAGATGACAGGAAAAGATAATGACAAATGTTGGAGGGGATGTGGGAAAACTGGGACACTGATACATTGTTGGTGGAACTGTGAATGATCCAACCATTCTGGAGAACAGTTTGGAACTATGCCCTAAAAGTTATCAAACTGTGCATACCCTTTGATCCAGCAGTGTTAATACTGGGTTTATATCCCAAAGAGATCTTAAAGGAGGGAAAGAGACCCACATATACAAAAATGTTTGTGGCAGCCCTTTTTGTAGTAGCAAGAAACTGGAAACTGAGTGGATGCCCATCAGTTGGAGAATGGCTGAATAAATTGTGGTATATGAATGTTATGGAATATTATTGTTCTGTAAGAAATGACCAGCAGGATGATTTTAGAGAGGCCTGGAGAGACTTACATGAACTGATGGCTGAGTGAAATGAGCAGGACCAGGAGATCATTATGCATGGCAACAAGAAGATTATACAATGATCAATTCTGATGGACATGGCTCTTTTCAATAATAAGATGATTCAAACCAAGACCAATTGTTCAGTAATGAAGAGAGCCATCTACACCCAGAGAGAGGACTGTGGGAACTGAGTGTGGTTTACAACATGGCATTCTCACTTTTTGTTGTTTGCTTGCATTTTATTTTGCTTCTCTCTCTCTCTTTTTTTTTTTACTGATTTTTTCTTGTGCAGCATGATAATTGTATAAATATGTATGCATATGTTGGATTTAACATATATTTCTACCATGTTTAACAAAAAAACACAAATAAATAAATAACCTGTTGGCCTTATTAATAAAATTATTAAATTACCCCAAAATATGATATCATTTGATGTTTACATTAATCTTGAGAGGAAGGTACTATTATTATCCAATTTTTTCATAGATGGAAAAATAGCTAAGTAATTCAGTGACTTGCTCAGGGTCATACAGCTATTAAGTGAGTGAGCCTAAACTCAGATTGCAGGTAGGCCCAGTACTTTGTCCATTGTCTCACCCAGCTGCCTCTGGCTCAGATGTTGGATACCATGACACCTCAAATCCATTGGGATGCTTTTAATATATTTTCTTCTAAGGGAGTGACTCAACATCCCCTCCCTTGTCCCTCCAACTTGTACTCCTACTCATTGATTTGAGTTCCTCAGAGAATGTTTATTTCCAAATTTCAAGGGACTCTGTGTCTGTACTTCCACATGTCCCCACCAATGGGCTTATTTTTGTTATTCTATAAACACAATTAGCTCAAAACATAGGCATTTACCAAGATGATATGGTAAGAACATTAACCACAAACATCCTCTTCACAAAACTGTATACTATGCCACAAAGAAACACGGCATCTATAGAAAGATGGGACAAAATTTGAATACACTGGTAGTGAGGTAAAGATGGAGAGAACATCACCTGGGTAATGAAGCCTTAATGTCTTTTTTTTTCTCCTGGTGTTCACATTGTTCCCTGGCTATAGTTTCTCTGATGGACAGTTCACTTATCTAGGGTCCTTGAGGCTGCTTTCTGTTGTGAAACTTACCTCCTGACTTCCAAGGCTAATTCTCCCTTGAATCCATGGCTCTGGTTCCAGGAGTTATGCTTCTTGAAGCTGCTTCTTTCTCTCTCTAACTGTTCTCTGTTGAATGTGATATCTTGTACTGAATCGAATGGCTCTGCAGCAGTAAGCAATGACCTATGGGGTGGAGGAAATAAAATTCTTTTCCCTGTCTTTGCCTCTGCTAGAGGTTCAGGGGTCATAAGCTACACAACTGCTTTCTACAAACTGCATTAGGGAAGCATCTTATTATACTCCACAAAAGGATAAATAACTCTTATGGACTTGTCTTTAAACTTTAAAAAAAATGATACATTAATATTTCAGAACCTGTTATTTGTTCCTACTTTTTTGTGATGAAGTTCACTAGGAATAGGGGGAAAGGGACTCCTCCCATTCATTACTAATGAATTTATTTAATTCTGTTTATTATTTAATTATTATTTAAAGACACTCCTCTATATAATCCATCAGGAAGAATCTGTAAGTACCTATTATGTGTCAGATACTGATAAAAAGAAAAAAAAGAAATAGTCTTAACCCTTAAGGAGATTATATTTTATCAAAATGTAGTTCACTATGGAAACTTACATGAACTGATCTAAGTGAAGTGAGTAGAACCAAGAGAACATTGTACATAACAACAACAAGATTATGTGATAATCAACTCTGACAGACATGGCTCTTTTCAACAATGTGATGATTCAGACCAATTCCAATAGGCTTGTGATAGACAGAGCCATCTGCATCCAGAGAGAGGGCTGTGTGGACTGAATGTAGATCACAACATAGTATTTTCACCTTTTGTTGTTGTTGTTTGCTTGCTTTTTTCTTTCTTTTTCATTTTTCCTTTTTGATATGATTTTTCTTGTGCAGCATAATAAATGTGGAAATATGTATAGAAGAATTATACATATTTAACCTATATTGATTACTGTTTAGGGGAGGGGGAAAGGGAGGGAAAAAAATTTAGAACACAAGGTTTTAAGGGTGAATGTTAAAAGTTATTTTTGCATGTATTTTGAAAATAAAAAGCCATTATTAAAAATATATTGGCTATTTCTTCCCAGTTCTGTTTTCATTGTACTCAGTATAAAACCATTCACATTCCCTCTTATTGGCAAAGAATTCTATTTCCACTATCCTTCCGGGTGAAATGCTCTTGGAAAACAGAACAGAATGACTGAGCTAGTTAAGATGTGTCAGTGCCTCTGTTTAAGTCACAACATATTATTAATAGCTAGTTTTTAAGATCTGCAAAGCATTTTACATATGTTAGCCCATTTGGTTCTTTCTACAACCCTTTGATGTTGGTGCTATTTTTATCTCATTTTACAGATGAGGAAATTGAAACTGAGAGATTAAGTGACCCAGCTACATTCACATAACTACTAAATATCTGAGGCAGATTTTGAATCCAAATCTATTCTGACTACAAGTTTAGTGCTTTATTCACTTCATCATCTAGCTCCCTCACATACCACACTACTCTATCCTTGCTGATGTCTTCTTGGTTCTTTTATTCATTAATTTGTAGCAATGTTGAAATTTCTATCAATTTTTTTCCTGGTGATCTGTCCCAATCCCTTTGTTCCTCAATCCTTAGTAGTGCTTCCAGGTCTCAGTCCCTGCCAGGATTTTGTTCCTGAAGACAAATTGACTATTGAAGCCCAAGCAAACTTCCACAGTCTGAAAGCTGAGGTCTTTATAGCACTGGAAAAAGGAAGGGAGGAATGGGTTTTCTTAAAAATGTTCACATATATATTTTTAATTTTTTTTTAACATTTTTGTTTTGAATTCCAAATTTTATCCTCTCTTCTCTCTCTCCTCCTTTAGGTGGTAAGTGATCAGATATAGATTATACATGTGCAACCATGTGAAAACATTTCTACATTAGTTATTTTGTACAAGAAGAATGGAATATAAGGGGGAGAAGAAAGAAAGAACGTGAAAAATAGCATGCTTCAGTCTGTATTCAGTCAATGAATATCACTTCTTTTTCTGAAGGTGGATAGTATGCTTCATTAGTCCTTTGGGATTGTTTTGGATCCTTGTATTGCTGAGAATAGCTAAATCATTCACAATTTTTTACCAAACAGTATTACTGTTGTGTCCAATATTCTCCTAATTCTGTTCCCTTTATTATGTATCAATTCATGTAAATCTTTCTAGGTTTTCTGAAATCATCCTGTTTATCATTTCTTATAGCACAATAATATTTCATTACAATCATATACCACAGCTTGTTTAGCCATTCCCTAATTGATGAGCATCCCTTTGATTTCCAATTCTTAGCTACCACAAAAGAGGTGCTATAAACATTTTTGTACAAATAGGTCCTTTTCCCTTTTTTAGATGTCTTTGGGATATAGACCTAGTGTGGTGTTGCTGAATCAAGGGATATGTACATTTTTACAACCCTTTACGTTAAACTTCTAGTTCTAAATAGTTTTAAATTTCTCTAGGAGTGGGTTTTGATATGTCTGTGTCATGTCCTTGGGTCTGCTAGTGTAGCCTTGTTGCTGGTAATAATGACAGGTGGGGGATGAGGGAAGGAGCTAAGTGAGCTCAAGGTCAGCAAGGGGCAGTTCTTGGGTTTGGGGCCATTTTATTTTATTTTTTTTTTTAGTTCCTTTTGGTTTTGGGTGTCCTAGACCATGGAAATAACTGAAGTTGATTTATCTCTGGCACCTAATTTCTGATTTGGAGAAGTCTAAGTGGTTATGAAGATTGGAGAAAAAGTCTAGTTTGCTATCTTGTTGCTCCTGTGAGCCAGAAGTCCAATATCAAGTTTTTCAACTAATCTGATTGTCACTTTTCATCTATTTCCCAGATAAATTGTCCTGGTATAAATGTCCCTTCTTTACTCTGGGAAATACCTTCAAAGGATCTGTAATTCTTTTTATCTTTTTGTTTGCTGAGTATTTATTCCCACTCTAGTAACAATGCTTTTGGCAAAATACATCCCGCATTAGTTCTGTCTCTCTCTCTTCTGTGTAGGAATCTCCCTCTTCACTAGTTTCCCTCTAAATATATTCCCAGTAAATACAACCTCAACTAACAATTTCTGGTTGTTTCTACTATTTATAAACACAAAGTAAATATTTAAGCAAAAGAAGTTAAACAAATTACCCACTCCCACCCCCAGATCTAGAAGATTTTGTCTTTCACAAAGGAGTTCAAAGGAGGTTATGATTTGAGATTATTATGAGATCATTGCTTATGTAATAAAAACTAAAAATGCCTGCAAAACAGACTCTTTTGACATTCTTTAAGCTTGATCCCACCAAGTAGCTCCCCTCCTTTCTCGACCTCTTTCTTTGTGACATTTGCTTCTGTGCATTAGCCCCCTTAACTCCATGTGGTTTATCACAGACCCATGCTTCTCCTGTTTATCCCATCATAAGCTGACTTCTTAGGCTGACTATAAAAGGTTCCATTAAAGTGTTAGATAACATTCTTCATTTTATAATAATTATCATCGTTTCCTTTCCGATTCATTCAAGGAATCTCTCATCATAATGAGATAATATTACTGTGAACACATCTTTTACAGTAAGTTTGACACTTAACTATCCTCACTTTTTTGTTAGATTCTTGACTTTCAAAGATATTTCTTACTGCCTACTGTGTACAAGACACTATGCTAGGAGCTGGAGATTTAAAAAAAAAAAAAATCAAACAGTCCTTACCCTCATTGGTGTGAAACTGGCTTGAGCTATGGTAAATAGTTCAAAATCTGAGTCCCCACCAGAGCCTTGTTAGTCTTGATGAATCTCCAGCCAATGATTGAAGAGTAACATTCCCCCTCCCCAAGCCAGGTGAAAACCATTTTCCTATAAATTAACCTCTTCTGAGCAACTACTTTGCTAATGCTATCTAGTTTTATCTGCTTTTCCAATAACGGAGCTGGGCCTCCTGATAATTCTTACTGATGGAACCTGGAATCTCACTGCATCAGAAGGTATCAAAGGGTTTAGAAAAGGAAAGTGGCAATGATGGTGAAAAGAAAAAGTGCCTTGCCAAGGAAAGAAGTGACAATTAAAAAAAACAAAACACTACAATTAGAAAAGTATAGCAATCTACCAAGCATGTGGCATGCAGAGTTTGCCTGTTAAAAAAGTCACTTGGGCTGTTCAGATCAAAATCAAAAGATGTGCTATAAATACAGTAATTACTGGGGTGCAGAGAGGCATTGATGTAGGATGCTAGATACATTTCATTTTTATTATCTTTCAGGCTTTGTAAATAGATGTCATACTATTGATTTGTTTGTTTTTAGTACAAAATACACAGGTCTTATTCGTGCTTTCTCACTGTGGTCTCTTAACCAGTTTGAAAGCTGTTCCATTTATCTAGAAAACTACTACAAATTTTCCTTAAATTCTACACCAGTTAATTATGTAACCCAGGCTTGTCTCCTGTGCCCAATATTCCTAAAATGGAGACATCCTGAGGAGCTTTTGGAGCCTAACATGGAAGCTCTACATCCCCTACCACATGAGTGAGTGTAGCCTCCTTTGACTGGTTGTCCATATCTTTAAAACTGGCAAGACATCCAGCAATATTTTTTTTCAGTCCCTTTTTCTGCTACTCTCCTGCTTCTGCTTGTCCAAAAGGGAAAGATGCTAGAGTTTACCCACATAACAGACATTAAGAACTGAACCAGTGAGAGACTTCCCTTTCCTTGTTTACAAGGACCAGGCTTACCAGGTATTTGTTTCTGTTTTTTGTTGTTTGTTTGTCTCGATTTTTAGGTCCTATCAGTAATCCCTATAAAAGTTTGAGCTATGATGATTTTAGAACCAGTTTTACAGGTGGGGTAGTACATTCAACCAACCCAGCATGGAAGCCCTGAGAAGCCAGGGTGCCTGAGACTTGAGCCCACTGTGGCCCTATGGGAGTGAGCTAAACTATGAACTAATCTGCTTTCTCGTTTTGTTAACAAAGTTGGTACAAAGTCAGAGGGATTGTGTTTCCCAAATAGGAATTGAAAGAGTAAGTGTGCATATTTGTGATGGTTACTTACTGAAATAAAAGTTCTTTTGTAAAAGCAACTTTGATTTAGTGACTAATGGAACTGGGTTCAGGACACCAGCCACTTATGCTTGGGGGGGAAACAATGTCTGGGGTGGGAGAAAGGGAGATGGACATATTTGCAAAGAGGCTAGACACTGCTCAAACAACTTTTAAAGGTAACAGAAAATTAGAGATTAAATCTAATGCACTTGGCCATCAGGAGCCACTATAATCTGCATTATACCTATATTTTTCATTATTTTGTGTACTATAGTATTACATACCAGATCTTGAGCTAACATAGAAGAAGCTAAATTCACAAATAAGAAATCTGAAGTTAAATGATTTCTCTAAAGTTGCATAAGTAATCAATAGAAGAAACAGAATTTGAACCCAGTTCCTCTGACTCTATCTTTTCCTTTGTAATACAATGTTATCTACATAAAAAATATATAAAAGTTACTTAATTCTCTAGAAAGTTGTAACCAAATCATGTTGTAACAGTCTAAAATATTCCCTATCATTAAAAAAAAAAATCTCTGTGTGGTTTAGACATTCATAGGCCTGACAGCAAAGGCCTAAGCAACATTGTAAGTTTGATTCCCTTGCCCTTTAAACCTCATGATCTTTGGAGATGGTTACATCCTATTATTAGGAAACTTTTTTTTTTTAAGTCCTTTATGATTCTAAGTGGATGAATGAATGTATGAGTTCTAAAATTCTATGTAAGACATTTAATAGTAGGGATACTTTAATGAATACTTATTTTTAATGGTTTATTATTTTAGTACCTTTGAAATGAAATAAATTTAAACCTTCATTCTCTCTAGCAAAGCAATACTAGACCAACACAAGATGTGACTGGGTTTATGGTGTTAACAAGGTTTAGAAATGACAGTATAAGAAAGCCCTAATTCTTCAGTAACTTATGAAATTATATTATAGACGATGGTGCTCTTATAAGGGTTTTTTAATTGTATTCTTATATAGTTACAGACTCTTAAATATTCATCATACTCAGCAGTACAATTTTATTGTTATTAGAGCATATCTTGTGTTTTGTATATGTTAGGGTCAAAAAAAAGTTGAATATATTTGATATTGGACTATAAAATTTAGCCATCAGTGCTTGAAGTGCAGGGAAAACAAAAATAAGCAATCTAGTTTTGTTTTGTTTAGGTTTGCTTTTGTTCTTAATATGAAGGATGTATTTGACCTGCAGTACCTGTGATGTTTTGATGGTTTTTTTGAGATGTCTGTATTTCTTATATTAGAATTATTATATGACTGTCTCTCATTCTTAAGTTCTAGATCTTCTTGACTTCTGCGGAAATTTTCTCTTTCTTTGTAGAAGGCACAGAAAGCTCAGAAACTAATCATATGGATATGCGGTGTGATGCATGTTGCATGGTGAAAGGAAGAATGCCCATAATAACACAAGGTAAGCTTTAGAACAAAGTATCCATGAGACAGCTAGGTGGTGTAGTGGATAGAGCAGCAGCTCTGAAGTCAGAAGGACCTTAGTTCAAATTTGATCTCAGACACTTAACACATCCTGACTGTGTGATCCTGGGCAAGTCACTTAACCTCAATTGCCTGGGGGGTGGGGGGGAGGGAAGAATAAATGCATTCACATTGTCCCGTTGGTACTGGAGCTTCAATTTCCCAATACTCATTCAGAAATCTCTCTTACCTCCTCACCTCTTTTCATAAATACATGCTGCATGTTTCAAAACATCTGACACTGCTTCATGGATGCAGATTCTGAGAGAAACAATGACTTATGAACAAAGGATTCTGACACTGATTTTAACAAACATGGTCTACCTTAGCTGCCTTTAGGCACCAACTCTCCTATTAAAATCCAACATATTGAATTTCCTTCCACATACCCCACAATGTCTAACATCAGCATTGGGAACAAATCCTGCTCCTTCTTAAATTGGTCAGCACTACTGGTACAGAGCTGTTCCTATTCACAACTTGAGAATTCCAAAACTCTATATGGTCATGTCCCTTTTTCTTTTCCTTGATTGGAGGATGGGAATGGGGAAGAATTACATAGAAAGAAAAAGATGATTAATTAGAACATAATTCCATAGTATTATTCTTGATGACCTAGAGAGGTCAAGTCCATGGAACTACTATAGTAAATCAAACTCTCACATGTCCAAAACCAGAATACATTATCTTTACTGTCCCAAATCGTCTTTTTCTGAACTTTCCTATTTCTTTTGTGGGCATCACCAACCTACCAGTCACTCATTCTGTTTCTCCCTATATATCCAATCAGTGGTCAAGCATCAATTGCACCTCTCACATTTGACCCTTTCTCTGTAGTCATACCTATAGTTAGTTAGTTAATTAGCATTTAGTAAGCACCTACTGTGTGCCAAGCACTCATTACCACCTGCCTAGACTACTATGCTAAATTTCTAATCCAACTCTTTCCTTCTAAAATGTCCCTTTTCCAATCCATCTTCTACCAAGTATTTAAAATATACCTGAAGAAATTCTGAATATGTCATTATTCCAACTCAGTTAAGTTTATTAGTTGCATTTTACCTAATAAAGTATAGATTCCTAACCCAGGCTTCCTAGACTATGGATAGATTTCAAAAGGTTCATGAACTTGTATGGGGAAAAAAATACATCTGTATTTTTACTAATTTCAAATTTAAATTTAGCACGTCTTTCAATTATCCATTGGGACCAGGGTTATATATCTAAAACTATTATTTTGGGGAAGAATCCTGACAAAGGACTTCATAAAAAAGAAAAAGGTTAAGAATTCAGCTCTAAAGAGAGGAATAGGACTAGAACCTATGATTTTAATAATAGAGGGAATTCCAAAATGAGGAATCCTCTATTAAAGCAGCCAGATGCGGCAGCTGAGGACGATTATCCCCCTCACCTAGTTTCTTTATTTAAAGGCCCACAAAACAAAGTTTTTATTTTTACTATAGTCCGGCCCTCCAACAGTCTGAGGGACAGTGAACTGGCCCTCTATTTAAAAAGTTTGAGGACCCCTGTGAGTTGCCTAGAGCAATGAGAGGGTAATTTAATATTATGTGAAATTTTCCTGGCTAAGAGGCTAAGTTTCTATTCATTATTTAAGTCACATTTTCTCTTATTTGTTTAGTTTTTTGTTGTTGTTGTTTTGTCACATCCAACTGTTAGTTACCTCTGTTGAGGTTTTCTTGGCAAAGATATTGGAGTAATTCGACATTTCCTTCTCCAGCTTATTTTACAGATAAGGAAACAGCCAAACTGGACTAAGTGACTTGCCCAAGGTCACACAATTAATAAAATTTGAACTCAATAAGATGAGTATTCCTGACTCCAGGCTAGGGATTCTATCCATTGTACTTCTTAGCTATCCTTGTTTTACCCCAATCTTATTAGAAAGGCCTTTAACATTTTCTCCATTACATATAATGTTTGTTTTTGTATATACATTATGTGCTATGTTAAAAAAAGGTAATTTGTTCCTATGCTTTCTAGCATATGAGTTTAAAAAAAAAAAAACCCAAACAAACATAAATAAGTGTTGGATTTAGCAGAATGTCATGCCAGTATCTATTGATTTTTATTATTTGTTACTAGCATTATATTTAGTCTTCCTCACATTGGAACCAATCCTGAATTCCTGGTATAAGCCGAACCTTGTAATCATGTATATTCTTTCTAATGTGTATTGTAGTCTATTTGCTAATAATTCATAAAATTTTTTATGCATGCTCATTAAGGATATTAATTTATAGCTTTTCTCTTATATTCCTTTATCTTTTATTAGTGTAAGTATCAAGACTATATTTTTATCTATCATAGAAAGGTCTTAGAAGGATGTCTTCTTTTCCTGTTTTTACAAATTAGAATTAATTATTTTTTCAATGTTTAATAAATTCACTTGTAAATACACCTGAACCTGGAGTTTTTCTTTGAAAATTCATTTATGTTTGTTCAGGGTTTTTTTTGTTTTTTTTCTTAAAAAAGATCTATTTAAATATCTGTTTCTCCTTTTTCTAACCTGGACATTTTGTTCCCCTCTCCCTTCCTCCCTTGCCCTCTCTCTTTCTTTCATTCTTTCTTTCCTCCCTCTCTTCCTCCCTCCCTTCCGCAATTAAGCTTACACAGCTAGTAAGTGTTAAGTGTCTGAGGTCAGATTTGAATTCAACTCCTCCTAACTCCAGGCAGTGGGCCATCTAGCTGTTTCCATTTTATATTTTTATAAACATCTGTTTCTTCTAATTATTAATTTTATTGGCATGGCATTAGAAAAATGATTTATAATAATTTCCTTTTCTATTTTTGTGAATTCTTCTTTTTATTTTTGATATGAATAATTAAATTTTTGTTGCCTTTTAAAAATCAGAATAGCTATGTCTATATATTTTATAAGTTTTTTTTTCTTCAAAAAATAGATGCTAGAGGATAATTTTAGAAAGGCCTGGAGAGACTTACATGAACCAATGCCAAGTAAAATGAGCAGAACCAGGAGATCATTATATACGACAACAAAAAGATTATACTGTGACCAATTCTGATGGGCCTGGCTCTTCTCAACAATGAGATGATCCAGGCCAGTTCCAATGAACTCGTGATGAAGAGTCATCCACCCAGAGAGAGAAATGTGGGGCCCAGAGAGAGAAATATGGGAACTAAGTGTGAATTACAACATAGCATTTTCACTCTTTTTGTTGTTATTTGCTTGCATTTTTTCCCTTTTTGATTTGATTTCTCTTGTACATCAAGATAATTATATAAACATGTATACACATATTGGATTTAACATATTTTTACCATGTTTAACATATATTGGATTACTTCCCATCTGGAGTGAATTGGGGGAAGGGAGGGAAATTGAAACAAAAAGTTTTGTAATCTTAATGTTGAAAAGTTATCTTTGTATATGTTTTGAAAATTAAAAAGCTTTAATAAAAAACTAGATGCTAGATTTATTATTTTGTTAAAATATTTTGGAATCAATCTGTTTTCCAAAGCTAAGGCTCAGCAAGCAGGCTGTGCCCCGAGCTTGGCATATCAATAACCATTTGCACTTTGGATGATTTCAACCTCTGGCATATTATATTGTTTTGGCCAGGTATTCACTGAGGGATTTATGATTTTCATATTAATCAATAATTCTCCAATTGATGGGCATCCACTCAATTTTTAATTCCTTAAAAATAAAAATTCCAATTCCTTGTCACTACAAAAAGGGCTACTACAAACATTTTTGCACATGTAGGTCCCTTTCCCATTTTTATGATCTCTTTGGGATACAAGCCCAATAGTGAGTGATACTGCTGAGTCAAAGGATATGTACAGTTTGATAGCCCTTTGTTCATAGTTCCAAATTACTTTCTGGAATGATTTTCATAACTCCACCAACAATGCATTAGTGTACCAGTTTTCCCATGTCCCCTCCAACATTTATCATAATTTTTTTTTCTGTCATCTTAACTAATCATTTTCCTTATTTTGAAATTTAATTGTTTGTGTCCTGACTTAGTTGTCTTTGGCCTGTTTTATTTGGCTCAGGCCACTCACAGGTTAGAGATTAGTCCTGGATCTGATTACCAATTTAATTGGGCTTCTTAGTTTCAATTTTCTTGATTGTTTCAGTAGTTTTCAGAATCTACTTTGTTGCTTAGTTGTTTTATTGTTATTGTTGCTATTCAAGTTTTTCTTTTTTATTAATTTCCTGCCATATTCTTTGAGTCTTTCTTTTATTGATGAAAAAGTTTAGAAATACAAAATTTCCTCTAAGAACTACTTTAGCTACATCCCATAATTTTGGTATAATATTTCATTATTTTCATTTTTGATGAAATTATGTCTATATTGTTTCTTTGGAATCATATTGTTCAGGTTCTAACTTTCAACAATTCTTTCTTCAAGTGCTCTTTTTTTTTGGATCTAATTTTTATTACACTGTGATAAGGAAATATTTATGAGAACTTTATGCTCCAATTGTCAGTTTTTGTTAGAGCTATATTTAGGTTTAAGTATTTATTTGCCCTTCTATTCCCATTCAGTAGTTTCCAGAATCAATAATCCTTAATCTTTTAAAAATTCTATTCAGATCCTTTATTTCTTCTTGTTTGTCTTCTGGTTTTGTCTAGGTTTAAACAGTATGTTGAGATATATTATTGTTTTACCATTTCTATTTCCAATTTGATTAGGTATCTTATAAGTACAATTTAGTATTTAGATTCTGTGCAATTTGGTGCATTTTTTTGTATTGATATTAGTTATTTATTGTGCCTTTAAGCAAAATGCAACTCCCCTGCTTATCTCTTTTTATCTTGTTTATATATCTGTTCTAGCCTTATCTGAAATCATAACTAAATATCCCTTTTTCTTAGTTTAACTGAAATATAATGGATATTTCTTCAGCTCCTCAGTTTAAAGCCGTATGAATTTTTAAATGTCATATGAGTTTTTTTTATAAGCAATATGTTTTAACACTTTTTAGCTGTATGACAGACCCTGGGCAAGTCACTTAACTCCATTTGCATCAGCAAAATTAAATAAATAAATAAAAAGTAATATGTTATTAAAATGTGTTTTCTAATCTATTCTGTAATCCTCTTCCATTTTATTAGTATGTTCATCCCGTTCACATCTGAAGTTATGCTTTTTAAAATTATATATTTCCCTTCATCCTGTTCTCTTGAACTTTTTCCTATCTTTATTCTCTTATCTGAATGCCTGAAACAATCTATAAATAAAATGAACTATTTTTGCTCTGTGGTAACTTTTCTCTTATCCTTGACTTATCCCCAATCCTAAGGTTTTATTCCCTTCTTTTTCTTTTGACCCTCCCTTCCCTTCATATTTTTACTCTGATTTTTAGTTTATTTCTGTTCTCCCTGTTAGACTTTTCTCTATCCTCCTTTGTTCTTGTTCTCTTCTATTTCTTTTTTTGAGTTTAATGTATTTCTATATCAAGGGGTATATGTTTGTAATTGAGATTTATGCCTACCCTGGAACTATACTCAATTTTATTAAATAGGTTATTTTTGGTTGTAAGGATATAATCTGTTCACTTTTGGAATATCAGATTCAAATTTCTACTCTCCTTTTTTGTGATAATTGCAAAATATTATGGTATTCATATGTTGGTTCCTTAATAATTGAACTCTTTCTTTTTAGCTCCTTTTAGTATTTTTTTAACCTAGAAACTCTGAATTTTGACTATACTATTCTTGAACATTTTTATCTTGGAATTTCTTTCAGAGGATGATTGATTATTCTTTCTATTTTTACTTTGACCTTTGATTCTGAATTCTAGACAATTTCATTTATAATTGAAATCTTCTCTCTCTCTCTCTCTCTCTCTCTCTCTCTCATATATATATATATATATATATATATATATATATATGTATTTTTTTTTTTGAGGTGGTGGTGTGGTAAAGAGTAATGATTTTTCAGATAATCTGATAACTCTCCTGTTGATCTGTTTTCCAGGTCAATTGTTTTTGATATTATTTTGCTATTTTGTTTTTATGTTTTATTATTGTTACATTAACTTGTTTTCTTTATTCATTTTAATTTTCCAGAACATTCAATTCTTAGATGAGATTTTTACTTGTCATTCTTTCTTCCTTAGATATTCCATTTTGTATTTCTTGTTTCATTCTTATAGGCACTCTTGTTCTTGGGACCAGGACATTTTTCTCCTTTAAGATGCTTTAATTGATCTTGTTCTGAGGTGGCTTTCTTCCTTGAGTATCGGTCCAAATTGTGCTATATAGATGTAATGAAATATTATTATCTTGTAACAAATGTGGAAAGATAATTTCAAGAATCCTGAGTAATATGAACTGACCAAATTTAAACTAAACTAAACTAAGAGAACAGTTTTTAGAAGGACAACAACATTGTAAAGAAAAGAAACTTGGAAAAACTTAAGAACTATGATTAAAACACTAATTATATATTCCAAGGATCTTTGATGAAGCAGACTTCCTACTTTCCTCCATATGGAAAGATGCCATCTGAGGCATTCTGAGCATGTACCAGACTTCCCATTACATATAAAATTCTTTTTGTTTTCTGTGAAGGGAATGAAAATCATCATCATCATCATCTTTTTCTTCTCCTCTTCCTTCTTCTTTACCTTCTTTTTGTGTTCGTTTAAAATTTTTAAAAAAGGTAATAAAATTAATTTTAAAAAAATCTTATGGAGAGGAGTGACACAAGTGTTCTATCTACAGAAATTAATATGCTTGTCGAATATTTTTTCTATGCTATAGCTGAGAACTTTTTATTAACTGTTGAATGATTTGTCAGTGTCTTATTTTATTCTCACATTGAACCCAAACTGACACTATGAATCAGACACACCCATTACAGATACCACTAGACAGAGAAATTGGAGTGGAAGGTACAGAGAAGGTTAGTGGGCAATTGTTGTGCCCCAAGAAAGGGCTCTGGGACATATGTGGTTCTCCCAAATAAGGACTAGATCATTAGAAATCCATAGGTTTTTGACAGTGACAATAGAGAGCAGAGGAGCAGCCTGGCTCTGAAACATGATGGCTTATGGCTTAGATCCAGCACTTGGCTGGCACTTTGTGCTTGGCACAAAGGAGGTGTTAACAAATGCTGGCTGATTGACTGATAAGTGACACAAGCACTTGGAAATCCATAGTCCATTATTACAAATCATATAGACTCAAGGAATACAACTAAAGAGGAAGAAAGAACAGATCTGAGTGACCAGGAAAGGATTCAAAGGAGGAAACTTGTAGTTAGGGAGCACAATGATATTACAATGGGAGGCAAGACATTGGAATTAAAAGTGTGTTGCACTGGGAGTCAGAGGGAACCAGGTCAAATCCAGACTATGCTTTTTATTACTTGTATAATCCTAAATCACAGTCTTTCTAGTCCTTAGTTCATTCATCCGTAAAATGATAGGCACAGAACTAAAAGACCTGGAGTGGAGATCAATAATCCTTCCCTCTCTAGCACCATTCTCTTATGGAGCAGTGGGAGACTAGCAGATGGAGCTAGCTTTATAATCAGGAACAATTGAAAGTTCAAATCCCATCATAGACACATATTTAACAATTATTTAACCTAAGTATTCTAGAAAACCAAGGGTGTGCTGAAATCAGATCAGATGTTCAGTAGAGCTGATAAGTTTTCAGGGTAAGTATTTGTGCTTAGGAAATCAACAAAAGCTACAAATCAGGGCTTTATTTAGTATCTTGTTGATTGTCTGGATTAAGAAAGTGATAAAGAAAATATTAATAGTGCAGATCAAATTTAACTTTTTCCACTTGTATTTTTTTTTTAGAGAGCTCATTATTAAGCAACATTTACCAATACATCCCACCAGGCAATTCTGCAAGACTAGAAATTATCAAGGAGATGCTGATCTGGATTGGTAGAGGGTATCTGTTCATTTGGAATCTATGCATCAGTGAAATCTTGGGTCCAGAACTTCTCGCTATGGAGAAACAGTATATGATAAGTGCCTTGAAGGCAAGGAGTCTTTCTTTGCTTCTTATATTTCCACTGTCTTGCACTGTCCCATGATTAGAATAAATACTTAATAAATGTTTAGCTGGATTGAACTGAACAGGTACTCTAAAGATCCAGGATTCTTAAACTTTTTCTACTTGTGACCCCTTTTCACTTGAGAAATTTTTATATGATCCCAGGTAAATAGGTATATAAAATGGGTATACAAATCAAACATTTACTGATAATCATAATTTTGGACCCTCATATTCAATTATGAGACACTATATGGGATTGTGAACCACAGTTTTAGAGGCTGAGCCTAGGTAATTTCCATTTTCAATTTTCATTGACTGTCACAAGCTTGTTAGTTTCTTCAAGGGGCCTAAGACATGGGGGGGAGGAGGGGAATGAAATGGATTATTTCTAGTTGTGCTCTCTTTGGTTCTACCTAATTTTTTTACATTTTAAATATTGGCTCAACAGTCGTCTGGGAAACCAAGAAAGATGTATTAAACACTATATGCAAAGCCCTATGTGCTAATCACACCACAGCACATAGTGATGAATGTTTGGCTTTCAAAAAAAAAAAAATCCCACAAAAAATAATTGAATTGATAGATTGCTAATCATAGCTTTTGTAATTCATGGATTTAAAAAATAAGGATGTAGGAAGACAGAACTCAATATTTTAAAATGGATTAAAATGACTGACTAACCCATTAAAAAAAAAAAAAACTTACAGAACTCCAGTCAAGTGTTCTTTTGGCTTTGGTCTTCCAGTGAAAGGGAACATAATCCCTCTTTCCTCTCTTCCACCCTGTACCTAGCAGCTCAACCTCTTTTTGCTTAGCTCAAATTGTCAGGAAGTTTCTTTTTGATATCAAATCTTTATTCGCCTTTTCTGTGACTCATTGTCCCTAAATCTGTATCTTGGGGCCAAATAGAACCAAACCTAATCCCTTTTATAAAGGACAGCTTTTAAGTACATAAAGATAATTACATCTTAAACTGACTCTTCTTCAAGTTAAAAATCTCCTTTTCCTTCAGTGTGTATCATGTGCTATGGACTTTACCATTCACACACCTCTTCTACTTAGTAGCTTCCCTCTCAAACAGCATATTTTATCTCTTTCACTCATGTCCTTGAATGAGCTGCAATGTTAAACTTTATTCAAAGCATTTGGTATTGCAGCAAACATTGGTTAAACTAAACAAATGTTATTATATTTAAGATAGAACCTGTGAAAAAGAATTGCTTTAGTGGTATAGCGTATTGTTAAGGCCTAACAAACTTGGCAGGGCTTCTCTAAGCACTCTTAAAGCAGGGAAAACTGTTGGACCAATAAAGGTCACCTTTCCTTGTAGGTCTACTTCCATTTAGATTTATCCCATTTCCTACCAGACCTACTTAAATAATGACTTATCTATTTGGTGAAACATATCAGTATATGATCGAATGTTCTAGTTTGACTGCAAATGACTCTGAGGGAATATAGGAAAGAATATTATGTATAATAGAATGCATTTCTACCAATTGTTTATCTCTTGAAATTTCAATGACTGATGTTAACTGCAAATGCCAGAATTTTCCCAATTGCTTTTATTTTCAGCTGCTGCATAAGTTTTAAAGGTCAATCAACAGAAATAGAAAAGACCCCTTAAAA
The DNA here is from genome assembly GCF_902635505.1 of Sarcophilus harrisii. Classification (NCBI taxonomy): domain Eukaryota; kingdom Metazoa; phylum Chordata; class Mammalia; order Dasyuromorphia; family Dasyuridae; genus Sarcophilus; species Sarcophilus harrisii. The sequence goes on along the minus strand of NC_045428.1, from coordinate 419,493,247 downwards.
ACCAAACTAATTTTTTTCATTTAACAGCTATTGATCACATCTCCAACTAACTGTTTAAGTTACTCCTTAATGTAGCCTCCCACAAAAACATGAATACCTAGAAAAAGAATTAGAAATGGATATATAAATAGAAGAGGGTAACTAGGGAAGCATTAACAGACAATTTATATTTCATTTTTCCTCTTTAAATCTACTAGAAAATGAGTGGAGGAGACGTAAAATGATGCTTATTCCTCTGGGCAAGTTTTATTCCTAGATCACTCAAAATAATGTTGAATAAAGCATAAGGAATAAGACATATTGTACCATATTCTCAGTAGTTACTTGACATCTTCATGAATCTAGGTGCCATGGCTCTGAAACTTTGAGAAAATCAATTAATGAAATCTCTTATCAAGTTTGAATTAACCCCTAGTGTAGTTGGGCATTTGCCAGCTATCTGAAGGTAACTTGCATTTTCTCTGCTTTTCCCCTGGAGAAGAGAAGGGTAGGGAGGCCTTAGAAGTTGGAGCGAATGGGGAAAAAGAATGATCTGTCTTCCTTGGCCCACCCTCTTGAAAAATTTTCTTGGCCTTCTTTGGAGAGATAATCCTGGCTTTTGAGAGTGAACTCATTAGGAGTGTAGAGCTAAATAGGTGAAACTGGAAGAGCCATTATCTTTATATCTTCTCTTTAAAACATTCTAAACTTACATAATTATCATATATCATTGTAGGTTATTTCAAATGAGCAAATACAGTTGTCTGAATATGGGTTTTGGGGGGTAATAATTTAACAACTAGTCATCTGAAAAATAAATGTATAGATATACTTATAAATTTAATCTGCATTATTAACATTTTTTCTAACATCTTTCTCAATCTAGATAGTCAACAAAACAACAAATCAAGTTTTTATTTGTAGCATTTGTCAACTCCTGACATAAAAATGTGCAGACAGAAAATTTATCACTGGCTCTTGAAAGTCAGTAGGAACTGGTTCCAGCACACCCCTGCTTATGCTACTTCAGTGTGGCATAAGACCACATATTTAGAGATAAGAGAGACTTCAGAAATCATCTAGTTTAGCCCCCATAATTTTTCAGATAAGGGATCTGAGGCTCAGAGATGCTGTAGCTTGTCCAAGGTCACAAAACTAGCAAGTTCAGAATTATGATTTTTACCCAAGTCCAAATTCAATGCTTTTTCTGCAGTGTCATGCAGAATATACACCTTTATCCTATTTCCTTTTCTACCTACCTTCTGTATTTTCTATGTTCATCTCTTCTCTAAATAATCAGAGTGGCTCTCATCTTCCCTTTGTTCCCACTGAAGAGAAGGGTAGCAACTAAGTGGACAGAAAACAAACACTTTTATATCTCCTTGATGAAATTAAAGCAAAGCAGAACAGATAGTACATAGTTACGGGAAGTTAATGCCAGGTGTTTAATTGAAAAATGTATTGATTTCAGCTAGTAAGTAGCCTTTAGTAGAGCTGGAACTTGGGTTAAACACTCAGAAAGGTAATTAACTAATGAGGCAAATAAGTATTGGTAAGCACAACAAGTTGGTAACTTAGGAACTTATAAAAAGGGCTAACTATCCTGGTCTGTCTCCATGCCTAGCTTTATTTATGGTGAAACAAGCCTAAAACTGCATATGTAAACAGGATAGTTTAAGTTAAACTAAAAGTGCTTGAAAAGACCTTCTAAATCAAAGCACACTGTAAATGCATCTTGCAGGCAGATGATGTCAATGAGCAATCCCATTCCCATTTTTGGACAGGTACTAGCTGTTTTAGCACTGTAAAATTATTCAGTGTCCTAAAGGAAATCCTGAGTAATTTGCAGGATTTTTTTTAAAGAAAATATCTTTTGATACCTTGGAGAAATTGTGTAATTTTCCCAGATCTCATACAGACTCTCAACTGTTCATCACTTGCCAGAGAAGCTGACATACAGCCTCAACCAATCAATTAACAAGTACTCTTGGGACACTTGACCAAGGATCTGAAATACAAATGAAAAGGAAAATAGTCCTAGCTTTCAAAAAGAGTACTTTGTTTTTCCTTTTTTTCTGGTTACATATGTACATTAATTTTTCTATTACACACTGATTTATGAATCATGTTGGGAGAGAAAAATCAGAACAAAAGGGAAAAAGAGATAGAAAAGGAGGGAGAGGGAGAAAGACAGAGAGAGAAAGAGACATAGAGAGCAGGGGGAGAAAGAGAAGGAGAAGGCATGTATTGATTTATTCTCCATAATTCTCTCTCTGGATGCAGATAGCATTTTCTGTCCTAAATTTATTTGGATTGCTTTGGATCATTGAACCATTGAGAAGAACCAAGTCTTTCATAGTTGATCATCACACAATCTTGTTACTGTGTACAATGTATTCCTGGTTCTACTTATTTTGCTCAGCATCAGTTCATGTAAATCTTTTCAGGCTTTAAAAGAGAGAACTTTGTAATGGGTGAGAAAACTTGCACATAAAAAAAAAAAGAGTGAGAAAAGGAATCAGAAGAAAACTTAAGACTGCCATACGAAAAGCTTTAGTAATTTTTGCACCTAGGGCAAGTAGTACAAACTGTGCTTGAAGCATTAGTGACGCTGTGCTTTAGGGGCTAGATTCAGATCCAATTCCAAGTTGTTGTCGGCAGGGGCATGGCATATAGATGGGAAATGAAGTAGAAAGGAAATGTAGAAGAGAGCTTTATTCTAGTCCACTATTTGATGATAGCTTCCTACTTTAATCATTTATTTTTACTAACTAGATACTAAATTGTGGATGTTGGAGGACTACAAAGCACTGTCAATACTCTCTATATTCAGTATTCTGCGTCAAAGCTCAAGTCACCCTACTCTGTTATGTCTTTGATCATATGCCATTTGGGAAATTGAAAAGCAAGAATGTAGAAAGAATTTAAGGAGGCAAACCAATTCCTCTTTTTACACTCTAGGAATATATGGAAGAAGAAGAAGTAGAAGATGGTGTTTTTTGGAAGTTTGTGAATCAGTCTCTAAAGAGATTTAAGAAACTTCTGAATTAAGATGTCTTGAATTTGAATGATAGCCTAATGAAGTCAGTTTCCAAATGGCCAGACTTAATTCCAAATCAGGAAACATCTTGCTGAGAGTTTGATTAAATTAGGTTCTAATCCAAGGTTTCTTAATTTGGAGTTCATATACTTGGTTGGGAATATCATGAAACTATTTCAATATAATTGACTTCTGTTATAATCCTATGTATTTAATTTTATGCATTCAAAAACATTCTGAGAGGGTCCATAAGCTTCACCAGATTATTAGAGACATCCATAATGTACATAAAATTTTGAGAAGCTCTAATGTAAAAGGATTCTTAATCCTATATCTTCTTTTACACAATTTAAAAAAGTTCTACAAAAGTCTAGCTAAATATCCTGGGATTTGCACATGTGCAAAAATGTTTGTGGCAACCCTTTTTGTAGTGTCAAGAAATTGGAAACTGAGTTGGAAAGTCCATCAGTTGGAGAATGGCTGAATAAGTTATGGTATATGAATGTTAAGGAATATTATTGTTCTATAAGAAATAATCAGCAGAATGATTTTAGAGAGGCCTAGGGAGACTTATATGAACTGATGCTGAGTGAAATGAGCAGAATCAGGAGATCATTACAGCAACAAGAAGATTATTATGATGGTCAATTCTGATGGATGTGGCTCTTTCCAAAAATGAGATGATTCAGATCATTTTCAATAATCTTGTGATGAAGAGAGCCATATACACCCAAAGAGGACTGTGGGAACTGAATGTGGACCACAATATAGTATTTTCACTTTTTCTGTTGTTGTTTGCTTGCATTTTGTTTTTTTTCCTCAGTTTTTTTTCCCTTCTTGATCCAATTTTTCTTGTGCAGGAAGATTACTGTATAAATATGTATGCATATATTGGGTTTAACATATTTTAACATATTTAACATGTACTGGATTACCTGCCATCTAGTGGAAGGGGTTGGGAGGAAGGAAGGGAAAATTTGGAATACAAGGTTTTGCAAGGGTCAATGTTGAAAAATTACCCATGCATATGTTTTGTAAATAAAAAGCTTTAGTAAAATAATTAAAAATTAAAAAAAAAAATTAGAAACAACCAGAAAAAAAAAGTCCTAGGATTTAGGGCCACTATAATGGCCCTAATGCAAATATGATTGTTTCATACCAAAGTTGTTTTACTTGTAGTTTTTTCTGTTTTGTTTTTGTCTGAGTGATCAATATTGCTATATAATTAGTATTGAACTCACAGGCCAATTTTTCTACTTCACACTTGGTACTGGCCCCAGACACAAAGCAGGGGAGGGGATGGGGATGACCTAGGACACTTGATTGGATTCCATTAAAGCTAGGGGACAACAAGAGACAGAATCCATGTCCATAGAATCAGATCTAAAGCATGGATAATCCAGGAGTCATGAAAACCAAATTCTAATCTTGCTTTCAATGTTGATTTTCAGTGAAGCTTTATCCAAGGGAGTGATTCTTTATAAAGAGTTTTGGGTGTTACCTACCTTTCTGGGATTTTAAGAGGCTAATTAAAAAACACATATAGTGAGCACCTGTAGCTCCTTGGGGGAAAACTCCTTTATAAATTCAAGATGTGTTTATTAGGAGTAATTATTACATTAGTAACAACACATGGGTTATTAGAGTACTAAACAGATCCTGGTGATATTGTAATACACCCGAGGCTATCATTTGAACCCACTCAGTCTCTTTACTTTAGCTTCCTGAAAAAGCAGCTTTTATTACCTGGGTGCATTAATACTTTTTAACCACCCTAAAAACTAGAGAGAATTTTTTAAAAGCTCTCTCCTTTTTTCAACTACAAACAGCTGGAGGTAGGGAAACAAGACAAAATAAGAAATCAGTAGCTTTCTAAACTGTAGGCACAACTAAAGTAAGGCTCTTACATATTCCCTGAAAAAATAGAGGGCAAAGTAAAATTTTGTCTTATGTAGAAGGTAAGTGTGTCAAAGCAGGCCTCCTCAAAGTTTGAGGGGATCATTAAAAAAAAAAAAAAAAAGACTGAGTTCAGATAGAATGTTGATTTCAAGTTGCATATTTATGGTCAGAATAGGTCATTCAGAATTTGGGTCAAAGTTACCCTGTCTCAGAAGTAGTTAATGACTTTTACTCTGTTCTCTAAGGCTTTTGTTTACTCTTCTGTTAAATAAAAAAAGTGGGGGTGGAAGCGGGAAGGTTATGTTCTGTCCCCATTTTTCTTGTCACAAGGTGATTAAGAGAGAAAGCTGTGTTTCAAACTCCTAGGAGGAAGGATGAGACAGACACATTTTGTCTGCTTCTCTGTTGCAATGAGGCAATGTGCCCAAGTACATGTTGGATCACATAGCCACAGTAGGAAGCATATTAAGTTTCAGGGTTCTACAACCAGTAATTCTTCTGAGTCATATGACAGTTTTTCACACCACAAATGCAGTATTGGAAACCTATAACATACTAGGGCTATTGGGCCTCCAAGGCAGTTTTTCTTGCTTGAGATTGACACGTTTATGATCTCATTATGTGTGGGCCCTCCCTCCATTGTCTTAATAACCTCTCCCAGATTTTCCATTCCATGCTTGTATCTTCCTTCTTGGGAGAATCATCAAGCCACTGGAGCCTTTAATTTGGTTCTTTTAATATTTCAAATATAACCCTAAGGGCCATTCTTCTGTTGTTTCTTAATCTTTACCGCATTACCAGTTTCCATGATAGCTATTACATTTTTTCCCCTGTTCATTAAAGTTGTGAGAAATTGTTCTAAGACTCTGGAGAGAGAATCACCAGTGATACAAACATTTCTGTTCACGTTATTTGTGTTTAGGATGTTAAGTCTAGAGCTGGAAGGGACCCCAGAGGCCTAGTTCAATCCCTCCCTTCCTTTTACAAAAAGGGCTCAGAAACTAGGGAATTGCCCAAAGTCATACAGGTATGAGCAGGAGCATAATTTGAACCCAACTCTTCTAACTTTAGAGCTGCTGTACTTTCCACCATTCATGTCCTTGATCATTTTTAAAAAAAATTTAATAGCCTTTTATTTACAGGTTATATGTATGGGTAACTTTACAGCATTGACAATTGCCAAACCTCTTGTTCCAATTTTTCCCCTCCTTTCCCCCATCCCCTCCCCCAGAGGGCAGGATGACCAGTAGATGTTAAATATATTAAAATATAAATTAGATACACAATAAGTGTACATGATCAAACCGTTATTTTGCTGTACAAAAAGAATCGGACTCTGAAATATTGTACAATTAGCCTGTGAAGGAAATCCAAAATGCAGGTGGGAAAAAATATAGGGATTGGGAATTCAGTGTAATGGTTTTTAGTCATCTCCCAGAATTCTTTCGCTGGGTGTAGCTGGTTCCATTCATTACTGCTCCATTGGAACTGATTTGGTTGATCTCATTGCTGAGGATGGCTAAGTCCATCAGAACTGGTCATCATATAGTATTGTTGTTGAAGTATATAATGATCTCTTGATCATGTTTTAATGCTACTTCCTGAAATGGAACATATATAGATCACAGTTATCATAGAACCACAAATGTAGAACTAGAAGGGACCTCAATCACCATAAACAACTCTCACTTTTCAGAAAGGGAAGCTACATTTGCAGATCAAATATATTTTACCAAATACTTCTGTAGATGCTGCAACCCCTATCTCCTTAGCAGTCACAACTAAAGCAAAGAAAGTTTTGACAACAAAGTCTTTGAACAGTTAAATGATTTAACATCAAAAATTGATATGGTTTTATTCATAGGAATCACATTTTAACGGATAAATTACCTCAGCTTTGCTGCTGGACCCTAAGAATCATTAAGCCTTTTTACTTTATTTTTTTACATCCATAGTACTTAGTACAGTGCTTTGCATATAATTTTGTATAATAATTTTGTGTTTTGAAGGGTCAGTGTTGAAAAATTACCCATGCATATGTTTTATATATAAAACAAAAATATAAATATAAAAAAAAAAGAAAGAAAAGGAGGAGAAAGATAGGATCTTTTTTTATGACAGTGAAAAGGGCTCTTATGGTCAGGAGACCTAGGTTAGAATCTCAGTTTTGAAACTGTTTTCCCATCTATAAAGTGAAAATGACAATAATATTTGCAATTTCCTACCTTGGATAACTGTTGTGATAAAAAGCATTTTGTAACTTTGGGGAAAAACAAAATTTGTGCAGTGTAATTCACTCATTCTTTCATCCCTTCCTATTATATATATATTTTTTCTCCTTCATTTCTTATTATTCTCTTAAATTAGATGAACCAGAACAAAATTTCACTGCAAGCCTGACTGTTACTTTAAAGATAGTGAGGTTTTGAAAGGACAATGATCTCTTTCCCTTCTATTAAAATGAAAATCATTATTGGTTAGCACTTTCAAATTACTCAAAGAATATTATGGTCCCAGATATCTTTTATCTCCTATGTTTATGTTTAAAATATTCTGCTGAATCCTGGTTTTTTCTGTAAGACTCCTTGAAAAACTTCTACTAAAGATTAATTTTTTTTCTTCCTGCAGATTGAGTTGATTATATAGGACAAATTACTGTTGATGGTAAGCCTTTATTTTTTATATATTTTGGTATCTCATATTCTAAGATTTCCTTTTCTTTATAGTAGTTAATGAAAAGTTTTGTGTAATTTATGTAATGCTTGATTTCTTTCTTTTCTATACTTGAATTATTTTGTTATTTTTAAATAGATATCTAAGTAGCTTTTCTCATTTTTCAGTCTTGGAATTTTTTTCTTATATTGAGTTGAGTCATTGAGTTTTTTCAGGTTGTTGACTACTTGCATAAGGATGTCCATTTGCTCTAATTTTTTTTCCTTATTTTCCTTATTTTTATTCCTTGTGTTCTAAATCCATTTTTGATCTTTTGTTTCAACACTTCTTTAATTTTTTCCATTCTTTCTTGGAGTCTGTCTGACCAGTACATCCTTTTCTTCTGATTATCCACTTGTAGTTATTTTCTAGGGTAAGGTTTTATTTACAGCTGTAATTTGGGAACAAAATAATGTTCTGATAAGTCTAAATCCTGCCTGATCTATAGTAAAGAAGTTGTTGGTCTTTGGGGTAAAGCCTTGCCTTCTTCCACAATCCTGGACTGGGATTCAAGTCGTGGTTTTTAGTTGGGGACTAAAAGTGATGTTGATGACGAGTCCTGCTTTTTATTGAAGCATAGAACAATTCTTTATAGACTTTTCCAATAGTATTGTTGGCCTTGTGAAGCTAGGTGGCTCAGTAGTTAGAGCACAGGGCCTGGAATCAGACCTGAATTCAAATCTAACCTCAGATATTTGCTAGCTATGTGACCCTGGACAAGTCACTTAACCCTCTTTGCCTCAATTTCCTCATCTGAGCTAGAGAAGGAAATGGCTTCTAGTATCATTACTAAGAAAACCCCAAAAGGAGTCATGAAGAGTCAGATACTGATTGAATAACACCAATAAGTGTTGGTTTTGATTGTATGGATTATTATTAATATTGTTTAAATTTAGCTTTATGTATCTAGTTTTCTAGTTATCTAACTCCAAAAGCTTATTATCAAGGTCAGGATGACTTCAGAGATAATTTAGGAAAACTAGATAGATAATTGTAAGGAATGCTTAAATCCCATTAAATGACTGTTTTGGGTCCCTTATGCCTCTTAGAGGAGTTTGTCCAAATAGATTGATTTACCTACTGATATATATCTCAAAATGTTCTTCTCTTGGAGAATAGCTATTGCCTATAAGAGGCAAATTAGACAAATTTCCTTATGTCCTTTTCTGAACTCTATAATATAACCTCACAAAGACTTGTGGAGTGAGTTGTCCTCTTTCCAGCTCTTTCTCTCTACCAAATAACTTAATAAATTTCTTTCTAAAACATTTCAAATTTTGGGATTTGCCCTCAAGAACGATAGTCTCCTTGCACATTTGCTTACTAGAAATTTGTGACTTCGTGTTTAGGTCTCTGGTGTTTCTTGACCTAGATAGTTTTTCTCAGGACATTCCCAGATTCCTGATCTAGCATCCATCTGATTTGCTATGTGGTTGTCTATTCAGAGATTTCTAGCTTCAGGCTTAGGTCAAGAATTAGGGCTACTGGAGCTGGTTCTTCTGTTAGACTGAACCCCTAGAGCATCTTTAGGTACCAGTGATGCTGGTATGGGCCTGGTCTCCTAGAAGGATCTCTTAGTGTTGAAGTGAAAGTCTAGAGCTAAGGTTCTTGTGTCATGCTACATGGGATAGAAAAACTGAGTTTTAAAACTCTGGGTTTTAAATATAATTTTTAAAATAAAAATATTTCATTTGGAGAAATGAAATACATTTCATTTTCTTTAGGTGTTTCCCATATGGGCTGGGTCCACTTGAAACCCTGCACATCTTAATTAGAAATTCTTTATGCTTTATTTTAGGGGTTTTTCTCTAGAACTCCTAGAATGGAGTGTCTATGTCAGATAGTATAACAAAGGCCTGACTCTTAAGGGTTAGAGCTAAACTCAGTCCATGTGAGTCCAGAGCAGGAGCTTCTTAGAAGAAGGGTGACCCTTGGCCTTCCTATAACACATATATACATAAGATTTAGGTCGGTTGCCATATGACAAACACATTTCTCTGCTATCTCACTGAGCCTAACTAGGTTTTAAAGCCGACACCAAGGCAAAATAAATAAAAAGACAGGTCTTAAATCTTTGTTTTAGTTTGCGTTAGCCTGGGGATAATGTACTTTTACTTAACTTTGTTTCTGGAACAGGGACACAAATCATACCAGGATACCCTTCATACCAAAATAGATGTTCTTGGTCTTGGATAAGAACCCTGTTGTCTGATATCTCCTTTAAGAAGGTCAGCTCCCGGAGGGTAGTGTCTGTGCTGTAGTTATTGTTCCCTAGCAATATATGGACATTCAGTGAATCTTAATCAACAAAATAGTAAGGACTTAAATTTCTATCAATAGAAGGTTTACAAAGTGTTTTCCACACCACAATTCTGGGATTTATTAATCCATTTGAGAACTAAGGAAAATGAAGAAAATAGTGGCTGAGGAACTTGGCCAAAGGAATACAGCTAAGAAATACCTGACTTGGGAATTGAATGCTACCTTCCTTACTGCTGACTTCTTTTTAGGATCTAGGGAATGAAGAGACTGTTGGTTTGAGAGAAAAGAAAAATAAAATTTGAGATGCGTTGCTTGAGCAAAGGGTTGATTATTAGAAAATAGTTTTCAAAATAGTTATAGCAGCACTTTTATTATTTTTTTTATTTAATAGCCTTTTATTTACAGGATATATACATGGGTAACTTTACAGCATTAACAATTGTCAAACCTCTTGTTCCAATTTTTCACCTCTTACCCCCCACCCCCTCCCCTAGATGGCAGGATGACCAGTAGATGTTAAATATATTAAAATATAAATTAGATACACAATAAGTATACTTGACCAAAACGTTATTTTGCTGTACAAAAAGAATCAGACTCTGAAATATTGTACAATTAGCTTGTGAAGGAAATCAAAAATGCAGGTGTGCATAAATATAGGGATTGGGAATTCAATGTAATGGTTTTTAGTCATCTCCCAGAGTTCTTTTTCTGGGCATAGCTAGTTCAGTTCATTACTGCTCCATTAGAAATGATTTGGTTGATCTCGTTGCTGAGGATGGCCTGGTCCATCAGAACTGGTCATCATATAGTATTGTTGTTGAAGTATATAATGATCTCCTGGTCCTGCTCATTTCACTCAGCATCAGTTCGTGTAAGTCTCTCCAGGCCTTTCTGAAATCATCCTGTTGGTCATTTTATAGCAGCACTTTTAGTGATAGCAAAGAACAGAAAGTAAGTGCTTATTAATTAGAGAATGGTTAAACAAGTTGTGACATATAGATGTAATGGAATATTACTATGTTATAAGAAACCACAAACATGATGAATACAAGGAAGTATGGGAAAAGTTGAAGGAAAGCGAGATGACCAAGTGAATATAGCATTGGGCCTGAAATCAGGAAGATATGAATACAAATCCAGTCTCAGACACTTACTAGCTATGTGACCCTTTATTCTTATTTCTTCCCATGATTTCCAGTGAGATTATTGATTATTTGTCTTCCCAGAAGAATTTTACTTTCTATGTTCATGAAGAAATACTTTAGTAGTTTGAGTGATATGCTTCCAAATATGTATAACAATTTAGCTCGGATTTAATTTTAATTATATTATTATGGGCCAATCATAAGTGATTCATCTTTACCGATTATTAAGGTCTGTATTTCTGTAAAGAGCATTTAGTTGTTATATTCATTTAGTTCTTCTGTGTGTCTTGATAAATGACCTCCTAAATTATTTATAGTTTTGTAGCTTTTTTAAAATGGGGTTTCTTATTTTTTTTTTCCTGCCCTTCTTTGGTAATATATAGAAAAGCTGATAATATGTGTAGGGTTTTTGTATTTTGCTATTTTATTAAAGTTATTATTTCAACTGATTTTTAATTGGTTCTCTGATTAGAATTTCATGTTATCTGCAAGATTTAGAATTTTTTCCTCTTTTACCTATGGTTATTCTTCCAATTTTTGTCTTATTGCTATGGTAGCATTTCTAACACTATATCAAACAATAACAGTAAAAATGGAAAGACTTGCTTTACCTCTGATCTTATTTGAAAGCCTTCTGGCTTGTTTCCATTATATGCTGGCTCTTGGCCTTAAATAGATATTACTTACCATATTAAAGAAAAACACATTTATTCTTACGTTTTCTAAAAAAACAGAAATGATATATTTTGTCAAAATCATCTTCTACATCTTTGATAAAACATATGATTCTTCTTGGTTTGTTATTCATATAATTTATTATGTTTTTAGTTTTGCTAACACTGAACTAATCTTGAATTCTTGGTAGAAATTGAATTTGATGTTACTGTATAATCCTTTTTAATATGTTGGTATAGTCTTTATTTCTTTTTTCCTCAGTAGTATTTTATTTTTCCAAATACACTTAAAGATAGCTTTCAACATTCATTTTTGTAAGATTTTGTGTTCCAAATTTTTCTCCCTCTGTCTCTTACCTCTCCCTTCCCCAAGACAGCAAGCAATCTGATATAGGTTAAACATGTATAATCCTTTTAAACATATTTCCATATTTGTCATGTTGTAAAAGAAAAATCAGACCAAAATGGGAAAAAAAACCTATGAGAAAGAAAAAACAAACAAAGAGTAAAGATGAAAATACTATGTTTTGATCCACATCCAGTTTCCTAGTTCTCTCTCTGGATATGGATGGCATTTTCTATCCCAAGTCTATTAAAATTGTCTTGAATCACCACATTGCTGTAAAGCAGCCCAGTCCATCATAGTTGATCATCACATACTCTTTTTTTTTCTTAATTAAAGCTTTTTACTTTCAAAACATATAATCTAGCTGTTGCTGTGTACAATGTTCAAGATAATTTTTTTTTGGGGGGGGGTTTGCCCATTTGACTCAACATCTGCTCATGTAAATCTTTTTAGGCTTTTCTGAAATCAGCCTGCTCATCATTTCTTATAGAACAAAAATTCCATTACATTTATATCCCATAACTTATTCAGCCATTCCCCAATTAATAAATATTCATTCAATTTCCAGTTCCTTGCCACTACCAAAAGAGCTGCTACAAACATTTTTGCACATATAGGTCCTCCTTCTTCTTTTATGATCTCTTTGGGATACAGACTCAGTAGTGACACTACTGTATCAAAGGGTATGCATAGCTTTATAGCCCTTTGGGCAAAGTTCCAACTTGCTCTCCAGAAAGGCTGGATCATTTCACAATTCCACCAACAATGTATTAGTGTCCCACTTTTTCCATCTCCCCTCCAATATTTATCATTATCTTTACCTGTGATCTTAGTAAATCTGAGAGGAGTGAAGTCCTACCTCAGAGTTTGTCTTAATTTGTATTTCTCTGATCAATAGTGATTTAGATAATTTTTTTCATATGAGTGTTTAATGAGGCTTTAATTTCCTCATTTGAAAATTTTCTGTTCATATCCTTTGATCATTTTTCAATTGGGGAATGACTTGTATTCTTATAAATCTGCCTCAGTTCTCTATAAATTTTAGAAACGTGACCTTTATCAGAAACGCTGGTTGTAAAAATCATTTCCCAGCTTTTGGTACAGCCTTTGTTGATATATAGTTTTTGTTCTCTTATTTCTCTCTCCCTAGTTTATAAATCAAGATCATATTTGCATGATAGAAATCTGTTAAGAACTTTTATTTTTTATATTGTAAAACACATTTTATATAATATCAGAATTATTCTTTGAATGTTTGATAAACTTTACTTGGAAATATATCTAGTCCTTTTGTTTTTTCTTTAGGAATTCACTTATGACATTCAATTCGCTATCCCCCTCTCCCTCCAATTTTGCTTTTTAATCTCTCTATTTCTCATTCTGTTCATATGGGCATTTTATATTTCTATAAATATTTATTTACTTCATTATCAATTTTGTTGGAATATAATTCAGGAAAATCATTTTTCATAATTTCCTTTATTTGTTTTCATTTACCATGAGTTCTCTCTGAGCTAATTTGTGATTTGTTTTTTTTTTTTCAAATCTTGACTCTCCCTTAAATTAGTATTTAAGATAGATAAATTACCTTGTTTGTCCAAGGTGGCCTGAACAACTGTACACATATAGTGAGAAATGTTTGCAATGATTAAATAAATACAATTGTGTTAATAGGGTAATTTGTTGGGGGAATTTTCTGATGAATCTAGCTTTCACACCTCATCAATTTAGGGGGAAAATTCTGAAACTAGGTGCTAAAATCACTTCGCATCAACTTATCTCTTTTAGTATTGCCTATTTCCAAAGAGCTTAATATACTTAACCAAGGCTTGCAAGGATGATTGTGAGAATTGGAGGGGCTGGAGGTAAGGTGAGGGAGAGGGGGTGGCAGGATGTCAAGGAATTACTAGAATCTTTCCCTCCAGGGGAATGCTATGAAAATTAAATTATGGATCCAGTAAAGACCAATCTTTTCTGAATTGTTGACCGATCCAAAATCTACTGACAAGGCTCTTCCTGAGTGGAATCTCTGAACTGCTTTTACTCTTGATGAATAGGATATTAGGTAGGATCTACCTTAATTCTTCTAAATTCTTATAAGGTGGGGACGTTCTCAGAAACCCTCCTCCAGTTGACCCCATAGTTTCACAGATGGAATTCATAACCCACGTTATTCTAAATTTACCATTTTAAAATTATTTTTAGGCCTTAGGAAGCCATCTGGCCAATTCCTAATCACATGTCAGGTTGTCTCAGTTATCAGAAACTTGGCTATAGTTAAGGAATGAGGCCGGAGGGAAAGAGGGATTGGTTTATTTTACAATACTGCCTTGAAGACTCTAAACTAATAAAGTTTCCATTAAATAATAAAAAAATTCCCTTGGAGGACATAACAATGAACCAGTCTGTCATTTTGTTTTATACCCCCGCTGAGCTATTCCAAGTATGAACTTCAGTTTGTAATCCAAGGAGGACAGATTTAAAGCCTAATATTTTCCCCCTTCATTTCTATTCAACAATTCAACAAACATTCATTAAATTCCTACTGTGTACATTGTGGTAAGTCTAGGGAGAGATATAATTCATGTAAGATGGATCCAGCATGAATGATCTTTCTGATAGAAAAATGAAGGGGATTCTCTTTGGAGGCCGAAATGCTTTCATAGAGAGTGGACATCTGCTATACAAAGATTCTTTTACAACAGGATTTGGCAAGATAGATAAAGGAAAACAAAATGCCCTCATTTTAAATATCAAGAATAAATTAGGATCAGTATCATCCACAATTATGATTTCATTTTTACATTCTGGATGAATTTGATCTTAGTACATGATAAAATGTAAACATTGGCCAAACATATACATAAAACATTTGCTATGAAGATGTAAAAAACTCTCCTGACTGTATGATTGATATATAGAAGTAGTGGGAACCCAGAGTTATTACTCTGGGTAGCATTATTCCAGTCACTGAGATGATAACTGGCTTAATTCTGGGGATGTATGTCTCAGAAAGCATCTTTGAGCTTATCTAACCAGTGCTACTTTGACCTCATTTGTCTGGCTTCAAATGCTTAGGGGATAACAGTATCCTTAAGTCCTATGTTTCAGGGAACAAAACTGTGTTCTAGAGTCAGTTTTACTCATTTTACATCATTAATATCATTTTGAAAGTCTTTTTCAAGAGTCAATTGTGTATATGCCTCTGTTACAAGCATCATGGATACTAAAATAAAGAGAACATGTGATCATGTCCTCAAAAATGTGAAAATCTTAAAAAAAAATCACACATGCTTTTCTCCATTCTTTTAATTAAAAAAAGAAAAGGAAAAAAAGACCTGCACTTCTGTTCTAACTCATACATAACAGGTATTAGACCCTGGAAAAACTACTTAATTTCTCATTGCCCAGGTAGCTATTTCTAACTTTAAATTTCAGAGCAGTTGCTGATCTGTACTAGAAGAAGGAGTCACAGCACTGAGAGTTCCCTATGCCAGTGAAATCCTAGATTGGAACCAAAAGGCAAAACAAAACCAAAACCAAACTTTAAGCCCTCATTTAAATGTTTTGAATTTAGAATTTTTTTCTCCTTTAATTTCTGCAAACATGTCTTAAATTAATTTTTTTTTTCAACTGGCTCTTCATGCTAACACTTTGGATGAAAATAATTACCTTACAAAGTTCTCTTTTACTCCTCCTAAGTCACTGTCAAGGAGCCCTGTTTTGACAAGGTTAGAGAAAACATCATTACAGTGATAATGTGGGTGGTGAAACTCTTAGAGTAGTTTTTGTGAATGGCCCAAGAGTCCTACTTTGTCCTTGTCTTTTGCTATATAAAGAAGAATTCCTTTGGATAACAGATGCTTATATTTTAGTATATATATTCACTATCTTGCCTGCTGGAAGCAATATTTATATGTATAATCTCTCCTTTTTTCAACTTCTTGCAAGCTTTTCAACACTTAAAATTCTCATATAGTAGGGGTGAGATTGCAAATATGTATTGCTCTGAACTTCTTAGATTATGCCTTATGTTTTCAAAGGCACCAAAAGATAGGTGAAAGAATTTAAGGCAAAGATTAAGATAATGATGAATATACATCCAAATTACATAAGAACAAAGACCTCATTAAGGTATTATGGTGTAATAAGAAAAAAAAAATCCTTAAATTAAAATAAATAGCAGGAGACTTGAATTTTGATTTTCCATTTGGCTTTTAATGAGTCATGTGATTTTGAATGTCACTTTCCTTCTCTTCCTATCTGTAATTATGGACTAGATGATGTTTACGATTTCTTCAAGTTCTAAAATTCTATGATTTTGTGTACAGCCTTCCAATGAAGTTAACTTTTTATAGGACACATACAAAGAGATGACTTATACCCATTACAGCCTGAGATAATTAAATCAGGTCTTTTTTAGGATCAGTCTTATACCAGTACTCAGTGAGTTATGGTCCAATATTGGAATAAGATGAGGTACTTGTGAATCGTTGAATAGTTAACAAAACAAGTTTTATGATGTCCTAACATTGTAAGGTTTTGCAACAACAATAAAGTGGTATTTACTTTCTCAACATAAGGTTTTCCTTATCACTATATGGAAGATCATGAGGTTGATAGTGGTGTATGTTAACTTGATCTTTAGGCATTCACATGAGTGGGACATTTTAGGCCTTAGGTCACCAAGAAGCTGTGTCAAAGGAGGCAGGGGCCAATCAGGTTCTATCAACAGTGTGTTAACTTTTAATGAAAAGCCCCAACACAGAGCATGTCCCAGGAGATGCTTCCAGTTCTCTCAGCAAGGCTGTCAATAGGTATATGCATATCCTCTAATGGGAGATAAAAATCAAAGTCTCAAACAAAGACTCATGATCTGGAACTTCATCAGAATTATTAGACAACTCTCCTTATTAGTGTTCTAATAGGATTTATAGTCTTCTGAAAAGGTCATGCAATATGCTGGTCCCTTAAAAGTAAATTAACTTAGGCTCAAAGGGACTTAACAACTGAGATTTTACAACTTTTTGTCATGTGAAACTCAGAATCTAACCCTAAGTCTTCTTGTGTGAAAGAAGAAAAACAAACAAAAACAACTAGATGTCTGAAAAAAAAAATTGATATTCTATATCAGAATAAACACATTATCATTCCAAAGGTTATATCATACTTTTGATGACAGGAAAATGTTAAATTACTTATTTGACTCTTTACTATATTCCCATGCTTCTCCATTGTTCCTAATTCAGTTTTTCTTAATAGCAATATATTAATAAAAAAAACCAGCACCTGAATATTTTACATTTATGAAATTTCTGAAAGCTTATGGTGCTAATGTAGTATACTTAACTCTGGAGGGCAGGTCCTGAATTGATGATAATCTTTTTCTCAGCATTTCCCTGCTAATGAAAAGAAATTACCTGTAGGGATATGACAAAGGCTGTTTCTTAACACAATTTACACCTTCAGATCACCCAAGTTAGAAAGATCAAGACATTCTGCTCCTGGCAAATATCCCAAATTCCAAGAACAACAATTCACATAAACATTAAGCTTATAATATAAAATTGTATGCTACTTTAAGGACCCTTTTTGTGAACTATATAGATTAATAAGTTTAAAATGCTATTTTTTTTAATATTACAAGAACTCATTTTTGATGGAATAAATAGGCCTTTTGATTTTACAGATTTTAGCATAGCTCAAGATATTATGCAATTTTGAATTTCTCAGCCACTCTGATTTGATTAGATCTGTCAATAATAACATTCTTTTCTGCCTAATAAATGGAATTAACATGTTAGTATTTTCACTCCATTGTTGTTAAAGAAGGTAATTTGCTGGGATTACTGACTAGTTAAATTTGCCACATTCAACTAGAGGGTCTCCTTGATTTTTCCTAAACTGCTAAATATATCTCCCCACAAAAGACACTATTTTATTTTGTATATAGTCATAGCTGTATGTGTTGTCTTCCCCATTGGAATGTAAGTACTTGAGAGCATGTAATGTTTCACTTTTTGTCTTTGAATACTGTCTAGCACATAGTAGGTGCTCAATATATGATTGAACAGTTAAAGAATAGGGGAAGGGAAAATTAATATTGCCAGTGAGGTATTTGTAAAATCATAGAGTTAGCCAAGTTTGTTTTCTCATCAAAATTTTCAAGTGACTCTTTACCTGCCCTTTCCTCTTTCCTAACCTCTTACAGGTCTCTCCATTTCCTCCACCACTACATTATTCTTCCCCATTTAAGCTGTTCTCTGCACTGTTACATTGAAGGACTCTTCCTTTGGAGCACATTTTCTTTAGATCATTTTCCTTTACATCAATAGCCTATGTCCCATTCTCTTTGGGAAGGAAGGAGATGAAATTTTACTGAGGAATACTAATGTGTGTTAATTCGGTAAGCGCTAAATGGATCAGATGATGAGGCAGAAAAAATGGTAGAAATGATAGGAACAAAAGCATCTGCTCACACAAGGATGAGGAAATTATTTCTTGAAAAGCTTTCTTCTATTTTCTGTTACTTTGGGAATGGGAGAAATAAGTTATTTCTAAAGCTATATTCCAAATCTCAGTAATTCCAATGGGATGCCCAAACTCTTTTATCATAATGATGGATTTTTAAAAAAAAATCTCATACCTTAGGGGGAGGGGATGGGTAATTAAAAGGGTACTGACCTGTAAAATAGGAAATTTCAATATGGGAATTAACATTACGCAGACGTGCAACTTAGCAATAAGACTTTAGAGAGTTGTCAGGAGATACTGAGAGGTTAAAAGATTTGCCTAAAACAAAGGCAAAAATAGTAGAATTTGAATACAAGTTTCCCAAGCTCTGCTTCTTATCTGATAATATTAGTTAAAATGAAAGACTCAGGTAGGTAATTACCCCTTTCTCCCATGCAGATTCAGTTCAGATGAGCTTTGGAACTGCATTGCCTTTGACTTGCATGCTCTTCTGCAAGACATTCTTTTCTTTCACCCTCCAATTCCCTCCCCAAATGTGGCCACTATTGCTTCCTAGTAGAGTCATGTGGCTAGCATCTTGAGGTTTGGGGAAGATAGGTGATCTATAAATAGAACAGCCAAAGATTCCGAGCTGAACCCTACCTGTGGCTGACTTCCCATCTGCTTCCCTACCCTGTTGAAGGCTCCAACAAGTGGAGCTGGGCATGCTCAGTGGGCAAGGTAGGTTTTAGGGGGTACAAAAAAGGAAGGTTGCTGCTTTAGTGACAGAACTCTTTCCTTGCCCTCCCTTGCCTTAAAGTGGGCCTCAGGATATCCTTGTCCAAAGTCTCGCTCCCTAATGCGCTGGCCTGGTATTTTCTGCGTGCTTGGTGCTGGCATTTAGGCGTGTGTCAGGAGTCTGGGGGCACGCCTCCAAGGGCGGCCGTGTTTGGGGGATGAGGTGGGTGAGGGGCATTAAGGAAATGGCTTTGGGCTCTTGAGCAACGGGGTCTCCTCCTGCCCCGTAGACTTGCTTCGTGCTGCCTGGGAAGCATGCTCACTGGAGGCTACTAAGCAGGAAGGCTGGAGCCCAGGAGTGGGCAGCGAGAAATCAGGTAAGCGAATCGGGGCCTCCTTCCGCCTTTACTAGTTTCTGGGATGTCTCCTTTGCTGGCGTCGATGGAGGTGGCTCCAGCACTCTCGAGTGTTTTTTCCTTAGCCCAGGGGAAGCCCGATTTGGGAGGGGGGAAAGGAGGCACCTTTTCAGCAGTCTCCTCCCACCTCCCAGCAACCTGGGGGCCGCACTCCAGGCCTAACCAGCTTGCTTGCTGGCATCAAGAGGAATTGCCAGACAGACTTTCTCCGTTGACAAGATCCGGCTGGTAGGATAACGGGGTCAGGCGCGCATCCCCGCCTCTAGCCAGAAGCTGGAGAGCACCGTAGCTGCTCCGCAAGAGGCTAGGATGCGCCAGCGGGAAGGAAGGCTCTATTGGATCAGTTCTGGCCCGGCCCCACCCGGTGGGACCCGTGTCCGGGTCTGGCCGCTTTCATTGGGCGGAGGAGAGTTTGCTAGCTTAGGCTCTCCGATCCCTCCTCCCCCATTTTCCCCGCGACTTCCGCGTTTCCCCAGCTGGGAGAATTTGCCGCGTAGAGGCAGTGGGCAAGGGACTGAGGCAGTGGTGCCAGTCCTTCAAGGGGAGGAATAGGAGAGGGTGGGGGAGGGTGCAGAGGAGGAGGAAGAGGAGGAGGAAATTAGCCTAGCGTGGGGGTGGGGTATTCCTCGGTGGGAGAGGCTTGGCTGGAAGCATCAGATTACACTTGATCAGCCTGTCCCGGGTTGATCTCCCCGACCTATTCCTTCCTGGCCTCCCTCACTGACTGCCAGTCTCTCCGCCTTGTTAGTAGCCGGCTTGTAGCTGATTAGAGTTGCTAAGCAAAATCACTTCCCTGGCGTTAGGAACAAGCGTCTCCTGCTCCCAACTCTGTTTCAAGAGGATCAGCCTTAAGAGGTGTGTGTGTGTATGTATATGCGTGTGTGTGTGCGCGCGCGCGCGCGTGTGTGTGCCTTTGTGTGTATCTTTGCCGGTTTCCCAAAGGTGTTTGTTGGACTAGATCTGATTTCCTTTTTTCTCCCAGGTTTTATTCTCCAGGGTACTGGTAGTGAACTGAGGTAAGGGAGGTATTATAGTTTTCGAAGGAGCCACCTTAGAAAGAATATAGTTCTTAAGGGCTCAGTTAAACTTTTTTCCTTACTTTTTCAGTGAAGTAGCAAACTTTCTCTGGAGATTGTGTATTTGCAGAAAGTTTGGTGTCTACATTAAAGTTCTGCTTTAACCTCGATGAATGCCTTTTAAATAGTGAGAAGTGTGGGTGGTGTTGCTTTCTGAAGCACATTAGGATGAAAGAGGACCCCAGACTATTTAAGGGTCTAAATTGTGTAAGTTGGAGTCTTTCCTGAGATTCGGCTCTCTCCCCACTCGTAGGAAAGCGGTAGAGCAAAAATATTTGCATAAAGTTCTGTTGATTTGGAGAAAATCTTTGTGAATGAAGTGTGTTTAATCGCTTGAGGATGTGTTCTATAACCTGCTTCCTTGCTACTAAGTCTTATTAAAGGGGTCACGTCCATATAGCACTTAAAGAATTACAAAGATTTACCAGCAGTAATTCTGGCTTAAAAAACAAAAACAAAACCCAAAATCAATCTTTATACGACAGGTGCTTATACTACAGGTTCAATAGTAAGCAGTTTCAGAGAAGGGAGGAGCCAGCCATGCCTTACACAGAATCACTGTCCAAATACTGATTTACCCTAATTCCCCTCAAATCAAAATGGAAAGAGAAGGGCAAGAAAGTTTTTAAGTCGCTTCAAAGCGCTGGAAAGGTAGTTTGTGGTGATGATAAAAATTCCTGTCACTTGTGTGCTTTCACACTTGAAAAATGTCGACAAACTAATTCAAAACCTAGAATTTTCACTGAATGTAAAAGATCAAACTAGCATAAGGGGTTATATTTTATGTGGTCAAGAATTATAATTTAGATTGCAGGGAGGGAAATGTGGATTATTATAAGCAAGTAAAGAAAAGGGGTAAACCACTGCTGTAACATGAACTCTTGTTTAGAGTAGATAGTGCCAGTGACTTTGCATTTCCATAGGTTGACAAGTATAAGGGAAATAGAAACTTCTTTTATAGTTTGATAGTGTCCCAATAGTTCTATCATATGCATGCGGTGCATTTCCTGGTAATTAATGACAAGTCATTTCATCTCTTATCCTTGACTCTTGGGGTTTATTTTGGATCCATCACCCACTATCTGGAAATTCACAACTGGAAAGTCATTCATACTATGTGTAGTATGGAAAACTATGTGGAAAGTGAAACTACTGGACTTGATAGTTCCCCCCACCCATATTTCTTGTACTCTATGTCAAGTTACAACAGTACCTTCAGAACTTTTACATACTTACTATTCAAATATGGCAACATACTTGTTTAGGATCACATAGCTACAAAGATTGAATGTTAACATATATCCTCCATCCCCATGGGGTTTTATAGTTGTCATCTTTTGGAACTTGTATTACAATAACGTTTTACATTCTGTTCCTAGCCTGTGTTATTAATCTCTAGAGTTTTCCATGTTGTGTTAACATTTTGCTTCTTGAACCTCAGAGAACGCTTGTAACATATACCTGGTATAAGAGCGAGCCAAACTATCTCTAAAGAATTAGTTGGTATCCTGTTTAATTTTTTGTGACTTATTTATTCCTCCCTTTACTATGTTGCATTAAAAATGGATGTAATTAGCAAATTTGTGTTGGCATGTAACTAGTATTCATAATTTTAAAATGTTTCATTCTATGTAAAGATGTTGCATCTTTAGGGTCAAAGAAGAGACTATTTGAAACAGTTGATGTAGTTATATCTAAGTCCATGTTAAGTTATGTAGGGTTTGTAGGATAGGCAAGAAAACAAGCCAGTGATTTTAATTCCTTGGATTATGACTCTATTTTTCTGCATCTTTATTTGTAATTTGGCAAATTAGCCTATTTGGATTTTTCAAATTCTATATTCTTTCTCCATCTTGACTTCTGGGATTAATTTAGTTGTCTGCAAAGAATTATCCTAAGGTTTTAGGAGATAATATTAGATTTTATCAGTTTTGGAAATCCATATGTATTAACTTTACTTTTAAATTAGCCAATAAGTATTTGAGTGTCCCTTTGTCTAGGTAATGAGCCAGGGTGACAAACCCAGCAGTTGAGCAGTTTCCAGAATAGTTAAGGAGAGACAACATAAGCACATACCTGAAACAATTAGAGAGGGAAATACAACTTCTTTATTTAACTATTTAGAAATGTCATAAGGGCATATTTAGGGCAGATAGAAGATTCAATGTTGGCTATAATAGTTAAAATAAGCTTCAGAGGAAAAAAATTAATTTAATAGATAAGGGGTTATAATTTATGTGGTCAAGAATTGTAATTTAAGTTTCAGAGGGGGAAAATGTGGATTATTACAAGTAAAGAAAAGGGGTAAACCACTGCTACAATATGAACTCTTTTATTTAGAGCAGATAGTGGCAGTGACTTTGCAATGTTATCAAGAGTATTTGTGGGTATGGTTTCATTCTGTGAAATTGATAGACCCTATGGCCATATCCTTTTAGGAATTTCCTGTCTGTGGTAAGTGAAAGAAAAATTTTGCAATTCATCTCTTTGCTACCCACTGCCTACCCACCTTGAAATTTATGCCTGCATTTTAATATGAAGATTGTGTATGAAACTTTATAGATGCTGTTTATTACTGCCAACATACTTACCTAACAATTATGCCACAGAATTTGGGAAGCAACATGTTGGCTTCCTAATATGAAGATGCCACTCCCAAGTTATGTGTTTATTCACTTTTCTCTAGAAGCGTGTGTGTGTGTGTGTGTGTGTGTGTGTGTGTGTGTGTGTGTCTGTGTGTGTCTGTATGTATGGAGAATTAATAGGTATTCATGCTGTTACTCTTAACAAAGAAAGCTGGGAGAATAGTTGAATAGAATCAGGGTGGTAATATCTGAGTGAACTTTTTAGTAAGTTGGAAAATATACAGCCAAGTAAGAGTTTTGAATGAATCAAGGGAAGCAGAATGATGTAGGGGAAAGAGAAGCAGAGGAGTCAGGAGGTCAGAGTTCTAGTTCTGAGTTTTGGTACTTATTTAGCTGTATGATCCTGGGCAAGTGACTTTAACACTGGGCCTCTGTTTCCTCATCTGAAAAAGAAGTTTATTATGTGGCACAGTGGAAAGATTACTGAATTTTAAATCATGGAAATTCATATCCTTTTTCTAAATCCTTCAGATGTGATCTTACACAAAACACTCTTACTAAGATAGAATTCTCTTATGTGAAAATAGTGGGTTGAACTAAATGATTTTTGAAGTCTTTTGCAGCTCTAAATCTATGCTCCTATGAAGATCCTATAATCTCTGATATTTTTACCACATCCATGATGCTACTAGGCAAAATGGAGGTTATTCTAGATAGGAAAAACACCTAGGAATAAACTGAAGATGTATTACTAAATGTAGAAGGGGGGAGCATAGATTTTGACATTAATGAAGATGATTTGAATCTGAAAGTAGGTAAAAGAAAGCCATGAGAGGGAGTTTTTTTTTTTTTTCACATGTGCAATAATGTAAAACATTTTCGCATTAGTCATTTTGTACAAGAAAACTAAAAAGAAAGTGAAAAATAGCATGCTTCAATTTATATTGAAACTATCAGCTTCTCTTTCTCTAGAGGAAGATAGAATGTTTTAACATTTTGGGATTTGAATGATTGTATTACTGAGAATAGCTAAGTCATTCACAATTCTTCATTGAATAATATTGATGTTACTGTGTACAACATTCTCTTGTTTCTATTCCTTTCACTTTGCATCAGTTTATCTAAATTTTTCCAGGTCTTTATGTAATCCTGCTTTTCATTTCTTACAGCACTGTAATATTTCATTGACTTTTTTTTAATTTTAATTTTTCCTTAATTAATCAGGAAAAATTAATGAGGTTAAAATGGTAAGAGAGATAAAGGAGAAGGTACCTGCAAGTTAGGATATCAGTGACAGAGTTAGAATAGAATAGAATAGTATTAAATGACCAGTAATATAAAAATGAAGAGGAAATGATAAATTATAAAAAAAATTATATTGATATTATAGGTGAAGTTAATTTTGAGTCATTTATTTCTCTTATCAATTCCTTTTTCATTGCCAAACAAGCATAGGCACTTATCATATTTTTCTTGGAAAATTGTATTCTTCTAATTGGTCTCATGTCATCTACATATTACTTACCTACCCCACAAGCTTCTGGGTATAAACTCCTCTATTTGGCATTTAAAGCCCTTTAAAATCTAACTTTGACCAATCTTTCCAAAGTTACTGTCTATCATGCTTTCTCATATATTCTACATTCTAGCCAGATTGACCTACTGGCTATTCCCCATATTTGACATTCCATCACCTTGTCTTTGTACAGCCATCCTTGGGATGCTATCATTTCCCATTTTCTCCTAACCTCATTCTAAGATTCACACAGGTCCCACCTCTTTTAACTGTGGCCTTTTCTGATTCCCCTAGATGTTATTGCCCTTCCTTGTGAAATTACTTCATATTTATTCCGTATGTCTTATTGATGCTTCTTGGTGTTTCCATTGTTCCCTCTTGGCTTCCCTTCTCCTAATACTTATCCCTCATCTAACCAAGGTCCTTGACTTTTATTTTTGGCTTTGTATCCTCAGTGACTGTCACTAACCTTAACACCTAGAAAGTGTTCAATAAATGGTTTTTGAATAAAAGATTTCTAATTCTAAAATAATCCTAATATTTTTCTTTTGTTTCAGGTTCCCTACTTAAATTATCATGATGCATTATGCTTCTGAAATATTGTAGAGAATTTATTTTGTCTCCTATCACTTATGTAGTTCAGGTTGTTCAACTCCATCATGCTGCATAATTTAGATTTTAATATTTAGCTTTTAAATATTTCTTGTAGTACTTGATTTGTGTATTCACTTATTGTTTTTTAGTCGTCAGTGCTGTACTATTTCAAAACCAGGCTTCTTTGACCAAAAGAGTATTCATTTTGAGTTAAACAATGATAGTTTGTATTTGTGTTTTATTTAGGTCAATAGCTGGTTCTATTCATTAAAATAAATTAGAAGGAATTCTCTTTCCTTTCCTTAATTTAATAAATAATGCCAATTTAAAAAATAAAACCAAATATTTTGTATATATTTATTTTGTTTTATTAATTAAAAAAAATTCAGTCATTTTTAGATGCATTGTACCCAACAGTACCTAACCCTCCCTTTCAGAAAAGAAATAATTAAATTAAAACAACTCAATTGAAACTTTTTATGACAGGTATATAGTATTCTTTTTCCATAGTCTCCCTTCCAAGAGAAGGAAAATATGTTTCATTTTCTTACCACTGAGAGAGAAAACCTGACCTTTCCAACTACTCTGAATTCAACTTTCTTTTAGTACTCTATTTGTTTATCTTATTGAAGTCTAATCATATCCCATTCTATACTTATGTCTAATTTGTGAAATGCCAGAGTCCTTTGTTACAGTCTCATCTTGATGTCGTTCATTGTATTAGTTATCCCTTTCTTTGTATGATCTGTAAATTTAAATATGTTATATCTTTAAATTAGTGATTTAAAACATTAAAAGAAATAGGTTCAAGAACAGAACCTGGTATACCAAGAATTCTTTTTCTACAGTATCATGATCCATGTACATGTAGTAATTTGCATATGTATATATGTACAGATACAAAGACTTGTACATATTCATGTATCTCTCTATACAGGTTGTTCAGCCAAATACAAATTCACTAGTTACTCTTTCTTCCAGTCAGCCCATATCATTTCAATTTTTTTCTGTGATATCATAAAAGATTTTTTCTGATGCTTACCAAAAATTTAGTTGTCTTAGTTTTATTGCATTTCTTTAATTTATTAATCTAGTAAGTGTCAAAAAAGAAAAGAGGTCTGAGATAAGTTGTTGTACTATCTTTAGGGAATTCATGCAGATTTGTAGTGATTACCTATTTTCTGTATTTAAATTCCCACAAAATATTTAATAATCTGTTGCAAATATTTTCCCCAAGTTGGATTGCATGATCATTAAACTATAATTTGCAGAATTCATCATCATCTTCTTTTTTTTTTTTTTTGAAAATTGGAACATTTTCCCATTTCTAGGCTAAACCTCTAGATGTCTTATTTTTTTCTCCTCTCTGATTAGAGAAAGACCACCATTAATCAATTGTTATTGCAAATTATTTCTCTACTTACTTGTAGAGGCTGGATGTTTGTTTAGTAATTGAAATACTATTACAATATATCTACATCTCTGTGTTTCGCAAACTTTCTCCTTAGCTTGGCATTCAAGGCCTATAACCCAACCTATTAAGACAGACTTTTCCCCACTAATCCTTGTCTCCAATCAAATGGAACTAGATTGTCTTTCCTGAATATTCCATGTGATTTTTGCCTCTTCTCCTTTGTTCATGCCATTTCCTGTATCTTGAATATTCTTGCCATATTCATATAACAAAACTGTACTTAGCCTTTATGATTTTTACCTCGAAGATCATCTTTTCAGTGCCAGTAGAAATATTTAATCTTAGAATACAACAATCTTATAGCAAGAAAGGAAATATATGTCATTTAGTTAAATTTTTTTGTTTTAGAAATTAAGACACTGTTTCACAAAATGAATTAATTTACCCAGTCACAGAAAGTTTAAAACTGATGATTTTTCATGTCTTTGAATTGTTAACCTACCTTTCTAGGACAACTAATAGGGCACACATCATTTTTTCCTTGTTATTATAACTTCTTATATTATCTAATATCTTTGATTAAATTGTAAACTCCACTGAGGCAAAGACTCATGAGCTAATCAGCTTAGTATGTTCTGTACCACCCAATATAATTTCTTGCATATGGTAACTGCTGTATAAATATTGGTAAAGCAAATGAGTGTCTTCCAGTCAAATAGATCTTAATTGACCAAGGAATGAGGAGCAGATATTAAATAGAATATATTATATGTACATAATAATACATATAACATATATAACAGGATATATTATATATTTAGATATATGCTTTATACATATTTTCCAAATTAAAACTTATACTGACCATAGTTCCATCAGGAACATGTGACCCGATGAAAGCTTTGTAGAAAGTAGACAGACTTCTTGAAACCTGGACTACCTTGGAACATCCAGGCTGCATAGTTGTCCCAGACTACTATAACATGACCATTAAAGCTTTCCTATTAGTTTCAAGCAATTAACAAACTATTTTGCTATAGATTTGCAAGTATTAATACTTAAAAGAAAAAGGAGAAAAAGCAGATGATAACCCTGAGTAGAATAATTGTTTTATTCTATAAACCAGAAAATAAGACTTTAAATCTACAAACCAGGAAATGACTTTAATCTGTTCAGTATAAAATTAAGTTGACATAATTTTCTGTCTTTTTGAGATGATGCATTTTCTTTTTAACAAAGTAAAACCAAAGTACATTAATATTCTTCTCTAAAATACTGAAGAGGAACAACAGAAATGATTACAATAAACCATAGTGCAATCTTATTCTTTTGTAACTTAGTGAGAAACACCCTGTTTCTACAACCATTTCCTGCTTTTTCTACTCAATTAGTCCACCTTGTATTCTCTATTTTCTTTCACCAAAACTTCTGAACAGTGAAACCATCAATCATCTCATGAGTTTAATGTATCAATAGGAATATCTACATATTATCAGGGGATAAAACCTTAAGCTTCAGGAATGAAAGCCTAACCATGGAATTATAAGTATCAGTAGGTCAGATAGAATTGGTCTTTTCAAGGTAGCCGCCCTCGCTTTGTCATTCTGAAATTACATAACTTTGAAACTTGAGCAAATACTTAAACTATTCGATGTTTATGCCCTTATTTCCAGTATAATGGAGTTGGACGATAGACTCTTTTAAGGTTCTCTGCTAGCTCAAGTGTCTGATGTTTCCATTATTTTTCTGTGGATGTGTATGGCTGAAGCCAACCCTTACAATATGTGTAGTAGTCATGAGTCCTTTCCCTCATTTTTTCTGTGGTACCTTGGACCTCTTTCAGGGGTACCTTCTCTACTGGTATATCATGCATGGATGTATAGAAAGAACACTGATCCCTGTATCTCTTCATTTGAAGACTCAACAGCTTGCCTGACTTTGTGACATACTTTCATTAATATTTTGGAAGAGAGAAAGATGGTATGTGACTTCACTAAGAATCATGTTCACATATGCAAAATGTATTTAATAAGGATTAAATTTTTTTATTTATTTTATTCATTTAATATTTTCCCTCCAGTTACATTCAAAAATAATTTTTTTAAACATTTATTTTATTTATTTATTTTTTTGCTGAGGCAATTAGGTTTAAGTGACTTGTCCAGGGTTAACAGATAGGAAATGTTATGTGTCTGAGACTAGATTTAAACTCGGGTCCTCCTGACTTCAGGGCTGGTGCTCTATCTATTGTGTCAGCTAGCTGCCCCTTTTACATTTATTTAAAAAAAAAAATTAAGTTCCAGTTTTTTCTTTTTCTTTCTTCTTGATATAATTTTTCTTGTGCAGCAAGATAACTGTATAAATATGTTTATGTATGTTGGATTTAACATATATTTTAATATATTTAACATGTATTGGACTACCTGCTAGTTAGGGGAAAGGATGGGAGGAAGGAGGGGAAAATTTGGAACAAAAAAATTTGCAAGGGTCAATGTTAGAAAAATTACCCATGCATATGTTTTGTAATTAAAAAGCTTTAATAAAAATAAATGAAAAATTAAAATAGAATGTTTGAGTTCTAGATTCTCCCTTATCCCCACCCACAATTAAGAAATCACTTGTGAAGTTACGCAAAACATTTTTATAAGTTGTGAAAAAAACCACAGATTTCCCACCCTAGTGAAAATAGAAACTCTCAAGAAAAATTAAGTTTAAAAACAGAGAGATTGAGAACAAGAGAGAGTGCTTCAGTCTGTATTCAGACACACTCAGTTCCTTCTCTGGGTATTGATAGGATTTTTCATCATAAGTCCTTCAGAGAAGTCATGAATGATTGTACTACTGAGAATAGCAAAGTCATTTACAGCTGGTCATCCCAGAACATTGCTATTACCTTGTATACAGTACATTTCACTTTGAGTTCATGGAGGACTTTCTGAGAGCATCATGCTCACAATTTCCCACAGAACACTAATATTCCATCACAAAAACATTCCACAGTTTATTAAGCCATTCCCCAATTGATGGGCATCCCCTCAATTTCTAATTTTTTGCTCCTTAGAAGAGTTGCTATGAAAATTTTTTTGCACATATAGGTCATTTTCCTTTTTTAAAAAAAATTTCCTTTGGTATTCATGTCTAGTAGGGATGTTGGAAGATCAAAAAATATGCATGAATTTATTGCCTTTTCATCACAGAGCATATCTTTTGATCATTTATCAATTGAGGCCTGACTTTTATTTATTTATAAACTTAACTCGGTTCCCTCTATATTTGAGCAATAATGTCTAATCAAAGAAACTTGCTTCAAAATTCTTTTTTACAATTACTACTGTTGATTGTATTTGCCCCCACCTAATAAAGATTTTTAAAAATTAGTGTTAAAAGCAGTTGTAGAATAAGCTGTAAGTACATTGCAACATAAGACATAAACAAATGGAAAGATAATCTTTTTTTGGAGAACAGAAAAAAGAGAAAAATGAAAAAAAAATCTGTCATTTTAGGAAGGGGAAGACATTGAATAATAGGAACATTGGAAGAATAGCTGAATAGGAAAAAATCTTTGGTTTTATTCATGTGAGCAAGGGTGCATTGATTTTCTAATTTTTTCTACCACTTTAGGGATTACCAAGGGTTTCTTCCTAATAACCTTATGAGATAGATATTACTACTACTCTCTTAATTTTAAAAATGAGTAAACAGAGGATGAGAGGTTAAGCACAATGCCTGACACATAGTGGGTGCTTAAAAAATGTCTGTTGAACAAGATGTGATGGAAGTGGCTCTTTTCAACAATGAGGTGATTCAGGCCAATTCCAATAGATTTGTGATGGAGAGAGAGTGCATCAGCATCCAGAGAAAGGACTGTGGGGACTGAATGTGTATCATCGCCTAATATTTTTACTTTTTTTTGTTGTTTCCTTGCTTGTTTTTTTCTTTCTTTTTTCCCCTTTTTGATCTGATTTTTCTTGTGCAGCATGATAAATGTGGAAATATAACCTATATTAGATTACTTGTTATCTGGAAGAGGAAGGAGAGGGGAAGGGAAGGAGAAAAATTTGGAACACAAGGTTTTGCAAGGGTGAATGTTGAAAACTATCTTTGCATATATTTTGAAAAATACAAAGTTATTACTAAAAAAAAAATATTTGTTTACTAGTTGATTAAGCAACTTCAGTCAAATCAAGACTTGGCCTATATAATAAGTGACTAATAAGTGTCTAAGCCAGATTTTAATTAAGCCTTCTGATTTGTAGTTTAGCACTGAAGGGTCTAGCATTCTTTTAATTCTACAGTACTCCTTCCCAGTGGACATACTAGATGGTAGATGGTCATAAGCCCCTCTAACCAATAGAATCTATCCTTTGGAGGCTAGGTTTACTTAGCTAGTTCAGGCCCATATTTCAGTACTCCTTGAGCTACCTCTTTGATGAAACTGTCAGTATTCCAGATATACTTACACATCCTGATTAATCAGTGGAGGAGGACTTTGATGGAAGAGATGACAAAAACTGTAATAGTTCCAGAGTAATTGATTTAAAAAATAGCAACACAAGTAGGTTCCCTAAAGAAACACTTATCTTATTAAAAAAATTTTTTTTTTGAGATCTTGAAAAAAGGATTAAGAAAACAAAACATTCCACGATATGGAGTGCTAGCCTAGAAGTCAAGAAGACCTGAAATTAAATCCTACTTCAGGTGCTTACTAAATGTATGTCTCTGAGCAGGATTTGTCTGTCACTTTTTCTTATGTCTTGTGGTGCCATTGTAGTACAGTTCCATGAATTTAGGCAGGCTACCATTGTACTTCCAAATATTAGCTTTAAAAAAGTACTAGCCAAGCTAAACTTTCAAGTTTATATTATCAGTTATTCCTTCTTCCACTCACTTTATAAAGCTGTTTTTATAAGATGATTCTTTCATGTTTTCTCATTAAAATTAACATAGTATAGATACTCTCTGTATATGTGCTGTTATATATAAATAATATCCTTATATACACACACATACACAGATGTATGTATGTATACTTTACTAAGTCATTTTTTAATGGCTTATTGTGACCTAGCAATAACTCAGGACTCTCAAGAGCCAAGTCATTAGAACTTACAATCTGGAAAAATTTTAATAATGATTCCAGAATGACCAAGAATAATGCTGCCTATCTTATAAAAAAGTAGATGAAAAGTAAACATTCAGTTTTGGACATAGTTTTGTTTTATATAACTATGTATATATTTGTTATGGTGTCCTTTTTCTTTTCCTTTTTTTTCAATTAAAGGAAGATAGGAGGGAGGAAAAAATTAATGTTTATTAATATTGTAATCATATAATAATTAACAATAGTTATTTTAATAAAATAAATACATTAAAAGCAAGACTTTGAGGACAGGCCTGGTGACAGACCCAAGTTAAGGCCAAGGACCAATGTTACTAAGCTCAGAAAGGCTCATCATCTAATTTGCCACTGGATGATGAATGATGTTTGCTTCAGCCTCTCATGAAGGCCATTCACAACATTGTAGAGAAGTGACCTTTGACAATGAAAAGAGTACCAATATTAATGTAGTTGTGAATTTTTTTGAAGTATGTTCTGTTGTGGGATAAATCCTAGTCTTCTAGCTTAAATTTCACCATTCTGTATATTTCAGAAGTATGCTTTTTCTTGTAGGAAACTGACAAAAATGTTTAGGTTTGTACAAGCAAATTTCTGTTTGAGTCCATTATTTGTTTTAAGACCTCATCCTCTTTATTCTCTTATCTTATAAATTATACCTTGTCTAGTCTTAGTCTTTCACTGACCACTTGTTGGATGCCTGCCTGTGTCCGAAATGTTATCAGTTTTATCTGTCTTTTGTATCTAATGCTTGTTGAATGCCTACATCTTTTAAAAAACGGAGTTCTTTAAGACTCAGCTGAAATCCCACTTTCTCCATTATACTATACTGTTAATCCCCATCAGAAATGCTTTGCTTCCTCTGATATCATATACTTCTTTGTCTCTTGTGTGCTTATATTTTAAAATATTCATTATTGTGTGGTTGTGATATATTTTTGTATTATACCCTCTCTTCCAGCCCCCTCCCACTGAAATTTATTTGTTAGAAGATAAATAATTATTAGGATTGGGAGGGGACATGGGTAAGTAAGAGTTAATGTTAGTCCATTTTGATTACTAAGGTATTAAACAAAGACAAGAACCATGGGGAAATAATAGTGCCAGACACCTGGGGTGATTGAAATCAGTATAGTCCAGTATTTTTCCCATTAGACTAAGTCAGGAGACCTGAGATCAAGGACCATTTTTTAATTATCTTTGTGTCTATCCCAGCATGTTACTTTTAGGATTTTAGAGTGTGAAGGAACCTCAGCGTTTTAGTTCAACCTTTTCATATTGTACAGGAAAGAACTGAGTATCAGAGTATAAATGAGGTGAGATTACATTGCTTGTTAAGTGTCAAAATGTGGTTTAAAAGCCAGGGCTCTTGATTTGGGAGTAGGAATCTTTTAGTCCATATTACTTATTATTAGCCTGCCAAACCTTATGGAAATTTAAAAGAATAACAGAAAGAATATTATTTAATTCCTATTTAGATATACTGCTAGATAGAAATAGTATCTACTTTTCTTTCTATTCTCTTTTAATTGCACTTTACTTCTTTTTCTATAAAGTCAAGATTTGGAGCTGGAAGGATCTTTTTCATGGTTATGTAACTCAATCCCCTCCATTTACAAATGGGGAAACTGATCACACAGTAAGGGGAAGGTCTAGGATCAGAATCAAGATAACATTTATTTTTGTTATTTTTACATTTTTATTTCCTCTTTTTACATGTCAAGCATTTTTGTTAGACATGTATATTCATTTTATATATATTTCCTTATGAATCATGTTGGGAGAGAAAAATCAGAACAAAAGGAAAAAACCACTAGAAGAAAAAAAACAGAAGAAAAAAAATGAACATAGCGCATGTGTTGATTTACACATTCATTCTCTATAGTTCTTTTTCTGGATTTGGATGGCATTTTTCATTCAAAATTTAAGGGGATTGCTTTGCATCACTAAAGAACCAAGTCTGTCATAGTTGATCATCACACAAGATGTTCACACTTGTACCATTAATTTCACAGGATTGTAGAAAAATATTTTGCCAAAATGTAGTACCTATCATTGTGACCTAATAATCACCACTTTGCCTTTTTATTTGAAATCTGAACAGATGACCACAACTTCACATGTTCCTTCTTCTTTGTAGGGACAATGCTATATAATGTGCTTTCCAGGAATGTATTTCACTGGCACTACAGGAACTGCTTTCATTCCTTTTTGTCCCTTGGCTGTGCCCACCCATAGCTGAAATACTTTACAACATCTGAACTTACATGTTGCCTTCCTGCCAAGGAATTCAAAGCAGGTTTTAAAGTTGTGTTCTCCTTGATGATACTTCCTAGAGAAAAATTTTAGGATGAGGTGAGTAGGAAGAAAATTGAGGCACAAAAAAAGATGATGACAGAACGTTTACTAACAATGTAAGTCTAGCATTTTATCCATTAGACTGACTTTAATCACCTCAGGCCAAGTCAAGTTTCTTTTCTTTCTTTCTTTGTTTTTGGAGGCAATGTGAGTAAGCCATACTAATTTAGTAGAGAAGAAGAAAAAAAAAATAACATCGATGCACTTTGGTTACAAAGTAGCATAAAATAAAGACAATAATAACAGAGAAATAGTAATGCCTTTTTCCTAAACCACTAGAAGCCCCTTTTCCATTAATAAGTTTTTCCTGGAATTTACAAATTGAAGAACTTCCCCAATTCTTTTCCCTTATAGTTTTTCTGCTCTCTTTTCTGTGTTGTCTTCACTCATTGGGTTGTAGTCTCCTTGAAGACAGATTTTTTTTTTTTTTTTTGCTTTATTCCCAGAGTTTATTATAGTGACTGGCCTATAATGAACGATAAAAAATCTTGACTAGTGGAGAACCTAGGTGACACAGTGAATAAAAGCACTAGCACTGGAGTCAGGGGGACATGGGTTCAAATAGGACCTCAGACACTGTGTGACCCTGGGCTGACTAATCTTTGTTTCTTTCAAATTCCTCAACTGTAAAAAGAGTTTTATAATAGAACTTGCGTTCAAGTGCTGTTGTAAGGATCAAGTGAGATATTTTATAAAGCACTTAGCACAAAGCCGACCACAAAGTAGGCAATATACAAATGCTAGCTATGATAATGATGATGATATCAATATTTATGATTATTTTGTAACTTTTGCTTCATGTTACCATATTACACACTATAATTTTTTTAGACAGCAATTCTTCCTGCAATGCATAAGTATATTTATTTCTTAGAAATCCCACCAGCATTGAGTTTTATAGCTTTTAGTTTTGCCAAATTAAGGGTATAAAGGTCATATCTCAAGGTTGTTTTAATTTTTAAGTAGTTATTACTAGCTTGTATTTTTCTCTAGTGCAAATTTGTTTATTTCTATCTTTTGACTAAGTATACTGAGAATTATCATTTAAAATTTTAACAACTCCATATGTACTTTATTATTTTTTTTGTCTGTTAGATTTGGCATTGACTCTTCTGAGGTTTATTGTTTAAAA
This sequence comes from Sarcophilus harrisii, assembly GCF_902635505.1. Lineage (NCBI taxonomy): Eukaryota > Metazoa > Chordata > Mammalia > Dasyuromorphia > Dasyuridae > Sarcophilus > Sarcophilus harrisii. Next base: position 419,457,789 of record NC_045428.1, on the reverse strand, counting down.
AGTTTATGAATGTGAGTGGCTTTTCTTTTGATGTTATCAAGCATGAAGTAAATATCCGGGTTTTAGTGTCCACTTCCTACATGCATGAAGAAGAGAACTCTGGAACTTGGATAAAAATCCACCTTTCTTTTGGTATTCATTATAGGATGTAGAGCTAGGTAGGGTACAAATTATCTACTTTAACCTCTCTTCACTTGAGGAAATTGATAGCCATCCAACAAGTTAGGTGATTGTCTAAAGTCATGCAGGTAGTAAGAAGTAGAGCTGGCCCTTGAACTGAGGGTTTTTTTTTTTTTTAATTTAACTTGATTTCATTGTGAATTTTAATTTTTAATGAACTTAGTCTTGAATAAACTAAACTTCCTCCAGTACTTTCTTTTAGGAAAAAAAGAGGTAAAAGAAAGATGGAACATTATGTGTGTTAGTCCCCTATTGGGATGTATGGATAATTGTGACTTAATACCTTTTAAATGAGTTTGATTAGGAATGGTTGGGATATGACTACTGAGAAGTACAAAACGGAATGGAAGAGGCCATGGAGAATGACAGGTGCATAAAAAATGTGGTTTTGGTGGTAGCAATTGAGAATTGACTGACAGAACATCTTGATATGTTAACATGTCAGCACATAGACATGTGGTTAATTGACTCTTGTTCCAAACTTCTTGCCTCAAAGTTATCTCTAAGTAGTAAAGAATTAGGCAATAAAATATAATGGCAATAATTGCATTTGGAGCCTAAGGACTTTGTTCAGTTATAAGTTGCATTAGAAGACCTTAGTTTCTATCCAGCTGATTTTTATGACGGGTTTTTGGAGTCTGGCTCTGCTATTTCTTATCTAGATGATACTGGACTAGTCACTTTCTCTTCTGTGATCAGTGACCTCATCTAAACTGCACCCAATGCAATTAAGTGATCTCTAGAACTCCTTAATTTTAAATCCTGTGATCCTCTGAAATCATTCCTGAATTCAGGATTTAATAATTTTTCAAGGGTGTGTTTGTTTTGGACACTTCCTTTGAAAGGGTTAAGAGTAGGCATTGCTTTTGATTCAGTCACTTTCCTTTTTGAATAGTGAGATATAAGGTCTCTGATGGTCTTGGTGTTCTTGTCACAACTCTTAACTGATTTTGAAAGCAATTTCCTTCTCTGTCTTATCCAAAGTAAATATCAGGAAGCACTCTTGTAGATAGAAGACAAGAAACCATTCACTTGGGTTCAAGTTATGCCCTCCTAGTGAAGGTTAATCTAGTCTGAAACTTTTGAGTAGACCTCCTGCAGGAATTTTATTATATCAGCCAAGTAACTGAACTACTAGAGATTGAAGTAAAAACAAATGTTCTTCACGTGATTGGAGGCTGATGGCAAGTATGGCTAAGTAGGCTATAACTGTATCTGATCTGTTTACAAGATACCTAGAGGAAAGCAACTGGGATATTAGACCTTCTTTAGAAAAAGTATTGTGTTCTTGATGAAAAATACTACAAACATATCACTGTGTATGTCTGAGAGTATTCATGCTGGGGAGTCTTCAAAGAAATATATATTGATTTCTATCTACTGTATTTATCTTGTAGTGAGCCTTTGCTTCATGTTATTCCTTTTGTTTGAAATCCTTTCCTTACTCCTCTGGTTCCTTGAAAGCCCAGTTCAAATCCTACTATAATCTCAAAGGTTTCCTTGATTTCTCTGTTCTTTTATCTGGCATGAACCATCCTCAAACCTCATAACTTTGTGTTATGTCTTGCTAATGTACCTATCATGTGATGTATTTGGTTCTGTGAGCCAAATTTAAGAAAGATTGATAATCTGGAGAGTGTGTGGAGAAAGGCAACAAGTAATTTTTAAATCATCTACCATGCATGAGTGCCTGTGCACCCATGGGATAAAAATACAGATTTGAAAGTGTTCCTGACCTTACAGAATCTACATTTTAAGGGGGCAAATGTGCATATATAAATATATGCAAAATGAATATGAATTTGTATTGGACACCCCAAATACTGGCAACTGGGGGAATTATAAAAGGTAAATGAGTGAGTTTTGAAGGAAACAAGGAATTCTAAGAAGAATGGGCAATAGCTAGTACAAAAACAGAGATGGAGATGGAGGGGAGCAATGTGTTAGAAATCTACAAAGGAAGGAAGGGACCAGGTTGTGAAGACATTTAAATGTCCAAATGAAATGTTCATATTTGATCTTAGAAGTAATAGGGACTCATAGGAGTTCATTGCCCATGGGGACAGCCAAATTCTGCAGTGGATAGAATGTCCAGTCTAGGACTCATCATCCTGAGTTCAAATTTGACCTTAGACACTTACTAGCTGTGTGACCCAGGGCAAGTGACTTAATTTTGTTTGCTTCAGTTCCTCATCTGTAAAATGAGCTATTAAAGGAAATGGTAAACCATGCCAGTATCTTTGCCTAAAGAACTCCAAATGGAATGATGAAGAGTTGGACCAACTGGAAATTACTGAAAAGGAGTTCACTGAGTGATACAGTCAGACCTACATTTTAGGAAAATTATTCACCAACTGTATGGAGCATGGATTGACTTGAAGAGTGGAGTTGGGACACTAAATAAGTAGGCCAAGAGTTCACAGTTCCTCCTTCTTGGAGGTGGGTGGGTGAGTGGGAGTGTTGAAGGAGTATTCCTCTAGTGGACAGATCCCTGTCTCTTTAGTACAACTAGATAAAATGACTTCTAAAAGTGGCTCTGTCACTTGAGAAATGGAACCCAGATTGTCCTAGCAATTTCTGGATAGAAAAACAGGTTATCTCAATCAGATTTTCTCTTATTCTCTATTTTCTAAACCAAATCACCCCAAATCTTAATGAGGGGGTTAGCAAGAATTTGGAAGATATGTCCCTGGAGGCATGATTTACCTGGTAAATTAGAGTCCTTACTTAGTTGTATATCTTAGTAAATCTTGATGTGGGGGTTAACCTGGCTTTAGGAGACATGACCCTGAGGGTATAGTTAACATGAAAGCAAAAGTTAGAGTCCTTGCTTAGGTAGATGTTTTAGGGGCTAGGAATAAGTTGCTTTCCTTGGCTAAAATGTTCTGGGAGAGATTTATCTTTAAAGAAAAATAAGAAACACCCTTTTGACCAGAGAAAAAATTAAGGGGCAGCTAGATGGCACAGTAGATAGAGTGCCAGCCCTGAAGTCAGAAAGACCTGAGTTCAAATGTGACCTCAGACACTTCCTAGTTAAGTGACCCTGGGCAAGTCCCATAATCCCAATTGCTTCAGGAAAAAAAAAAAAAAAACCATTACAACTTATTATTAATAATCACATGATACATCTTTAAAATTAATTTTTCTCATTAGTGCTTATTAATGAGGAAATTTTGAAGAGAGGAATTTGACTAGCAAGAGTGGGTGGACTAAAGAAGATAGTTCTAGTTTGAACATGTTAAGTTTGAGATGCCTAAGGGACTGGAGTTCACAAGAGCAGCCTAGGATATAGAAATCACCCATGTGGGGATAATTTAATCCTGCTAGTTTAGAAAGTCACTAAATGAAAGTATAGAGAAAAAACAAAAACAAAAAAAGACCCAGAGTAGAGCTTTAGGATAGACTCAAAATAAGTGCATATTACATAAATGATGAATGAGCAAAGGAGGAGTGATCAGCCAGAAGCAGGAAGATTAGTGCCATAAAAATTCATTGATTAGTAAAATTTCAGGATTTAGTAAATACTGGTTCATTAATTATTTCAATTTTCCTAGATATTTGCAGGCATTACAACTTGGATTTTTAAATTTTAGGTCAGGTAACATCAAAATTGAAATCCATAAATGTAAATAATTACTCTTAATATGCAGATTACTCCACTTATTTATTTTATTGTCAGCTGGGATCATATGCTTCAGGTAATACTTGGTCCTCCTAGTTTGTGGTTGGTGGACTATATTCCAGAGTTCATCTGACTTGTTGAGATGCAGCACATAGCTCTGTTCTAAGCATTTGTCCAAAATCTAAAATTCAAGAATAATGAATTGAGGGAAGAAAGAGAAGAGGTGGCAAGTCAGATGCAAATAAGCCTACCCCAATGAAATAAAAAGTTACTTGTGTTGTCAGTTGTCCAGGAACTTTCCACATAGCCAATAACTTTTCTGTTTCCTAGTAGCTTGTTAATATTAATGGAAAAGGATAGCTTTTCAAAGGTGTCATTCAACAGAATTGTTGGATTTAGTGTTGACCCAAATTTAGCTTGGTTTAATGGATACCTGTTTATAGATTTTCATTTTGACTAGTTTTCTTCTGATCTACTTCTCTTTAACACATTCCCCTTCCTTTCCCACCCTCTCATTCAGAATATTGGCTTATGCTAAACAGAAAAATTTGATCTCCTTTCTTTTATGACTCTTTCCTTCATATTAGTGGAGTCTATCAAACTTAACCTTTGAAAAAGTAAAAGTTTATTTTATTTTCAGTTCTGACTTTCCTTCCTTTCCCCTTTCCCTTATCCATTGAGAGGCAAAAAGAAAGCAAAATCCATTAGAAATATAAATGTGTGTGTGTGTGTGTGTGTGTGTGTGTGTAGTCATGCAAAACAAATCCCGCATTAGCCATGTTGGGGGGGGGGGGAGAAAAGAAAAGATGTTTGAATCTGTACTCTGAACCTATCAACCTTATCTGATAGTGGATATTTTATCATGAGTTCTTTATAATTGTGGTTGATCATTGTTCATATTTACATTTCACTGATTGATAAAGTAGTCATAAGAATGAATCTTCAATTAATTTTCTTTTGCTGTTTTTGAAATATAGATCTCTTGCAGTTTTAAACCATTTTCATCTTGGGATTTCAAAACTCTTTGTAAGCATGGACATAGTTTTTTAAGCACTGATTGAAAGATTCCATAAAAATCCAAGGAAATAAATAAAATGAGAAACATTTTACACTTAAAGGAACAGAGGCACAAAGCTCCAGGTTATAAGGTCCAAATCTTTAGAAAGCCTTATATAGCTTATTATTTTTATTTATATAGTAATGCTGCATTTTTAGGTGGCCACTTATTTATTATGCAACCTCAGCTACCTACAACATTACCAACAACCCAAAAAAGAATTTAAAACTACCCTCTGAGGTTATATGCATAACTTTACAGCATTAACAATTGCCAAACCTCTTGTTCCAATTTTTCACCTCTTACCCCCCACCCTCTCCCCCAGATGGCAGGGTGACCAGTAGATGTTAAATATATTAAAATATAAATTAGATACACAATTAAGTATACATGACCAAACTGTTATTTTGCTGTACAAAAAGAATCAGACTCTGAATTATTGTACAATTAGCTTGTGAAGGAAATCAAAAATGCAGGTGTGCATAAATATAGGGATTGGGAATTCAATGTAATGGTTTTTAGTCATCTCCCAGAGTTCTTTTTCTGGGCATAGCTAGTTCAGTTCATTACTGCTCCATTAGAAATGATTTGGTTGATCTCGTTGCTGAGGATGGCCTGATCCATCAGAACTGGTCATCATCTAGTATTGTTGTTGAAGTATATAATGATCTCCTGGTCCTGCTCATTTCACTCAGCATCAGTTCGTGTAAGTCTCTCCAGGCCTTTCTGAAATCATCCTGTTGGTCATTTCTTACAGAACAGTAATATTCCATAATTTTCATATACCACAATTTATTCAGCCATTCTCCAACTGATGGACATCCATTCAGTTTCCAGTTTCTAGCCACTACAAAAAGGGCTGCCACAAACATTCGTGCACATACAGGTCCCTTTCCCTTCTTTATAATCTCTTTGGGATATAAGCCCAGTAGTAACACTGCTGGATCAAAGGGTATGCACAGTTTGATAACTTTTTGAGCATAGTTCCAAACTACTCTCCAGAATGGTTGGATTCGTTCACAACTCCACCAACAAAGCATCAATGTTCCAGTTTTCCCGCATCCCCTCCAACAATCATCATTTTTTCCTGTCATCTTAGCCAATCTGACAGGTGTGTATCTTATCTTAATGGTATCTTAGAGTTGTCTTAATTTGCATTTCTCTGATTAATAATGACTTTTCATATGACTAGAAATAGTTTCAATTTCTTCATCTGAGAATTGTCTGTTCATATCCTTTGACCATTTTTCAATTGGAGAATGGCTTGGTTTTTTATAAATTACAGTTAATTCTCTATATATTTTGGAAATGAGGCCTTTATCAGAACCTTTGACTGTAAAAATATTTCCCCAGTTTATTGGTTCCCTTCTAATCTTGTCTGCATTAGTTTTGTTTGTACAAAAACTTTTCAGTTTGGTATAATCGAAATTTTCTATTTTGTGATCCGTAATGATCTCTAGTTCTTCTTTGGTCATAAAGTCCTTCCCCTTCCACAGGTCTGAGAGGTAAACTATCCTGTGTTCCTCTAATTTATTAATAATTTCATTCTTTATGTCTAGGTCATGAACCCATTTTGACCTTATCTTGGTATACGGTGTTAAGTGTGGATCAATGCCTAGTTTCTGCCATATTAGTTTCCAATTTTCCCAGCAATTTTTATCAAACAGTAAGTTCTTATCCCAAAAGCTGGGGTCTTTGGGTTTGTCAAAGACTAGGTTAAATGCAGAAAATCTTAAAGTGAAAAAAGATTCAGAAAAATAAATTGTTGAACTTTCTCTCTCTCTCTCTCTCTCTCTCTCTCTCTCTCTCTCTCTCTCTCTCTCTCTCCCTCGATTTGTCCAGTCTAGGACTAAATGTATGAGTAAACAGTTTTGATACTACACAGCCTCTGAAGATATCTCTATGTAACATAAAAATTGATGCTTACAATAGTGGCCCTGCATCACCAGAAGAGATTAAATGTTAAGAAGAAATGACAAACTACTCTGATATCCTTGCCACGAAAAACCCCACAGATAGAATTGAAATGATATGGCCCACAGGGTCATAAAGAGTTGGACACAACTGAATGATAACAATACACTTAAAAATGGCAAGGAAATAGTTTCTCCATCTATAAAATAGGTATAATTATAGTACCTACCATCCAGGATTCTTTTAAGGATAAAATGATATCCTATCTATAAAGTGCCTTGTAAATCTGATAGTGATTCCAGGTCTATATTCCAAAGACATTTTTGAAAAGGATAGGGGGAGGGAGAGAAGGACCTCTTTGTACAAAAATATAGCAAGCTCTTTTTGTGGTAGCTAAGATTTAGAAGTCAGAGAGATGGCCCATCAAGTAAGGAATGGCTAAACGAGCTGTAATATTGTGATGGAATTTTATTGTGCTACAAGAAATAACAAACAGTGGGATTTCAGAAAAACTTGGAAATACTTAGATGAACTGATACAAAGTGAAATGGACAGAACCAGTAGAACATTATACATAGTAACAGTAATGTAAGATGAAGAACTGTGACTGTTTTTAGCTATTCTCGGTATTATATTAATCAAGACAATCCCAAAGGACTAATGATGAAGTGAAGCATACTATCTATCTCCAGAGAAAGAACTAATATTCAACTGAAAACAAATTGAAGCATGCGCTTTTTTTTTTTCTTTCATTTTTTTTTTTTCCATTTTGAGTCTCCTTTTAAATAGTGACTAATATGGATGAAAATGTTTTATGTGATAGCATATGTATATCTGATTACTTACTATTTCAGGGAAGAGATTGCTGAGTTGGAAGGGGATAGGATTTGAAATCAAAACTTAAAAAATGTTTAAAGATTGTTAAATTAAAAAATATTGAAGTGATATATAAATGTGAGCTATAATGATATTGATGATATTGTAATCATAGCCTCAAAATCCATCGGCAAGGCTGTGTGAGGGAGTGGGTCAGAGTTGACAAAACAGAGAGATCGGATCTCTTCACTTTTTCCAGTCTCATTAGGGTTCTTTTGGCTTGTAGTTTTGTAATGCCAGAGAAACTGAGCAAGATAGAGATTAGAGAATAATTTAATAGTTTATTAAATGGAGAGATATACTGGGACAAAATGGATCCATGTTTGGTCCCAGGGCTGAATGAGACTATCATCTCAAAGAATCCAGCACAGACTGTGGGATACAAGATTCTTTTACAGGGTAACAAGAACAATGACATAATGGGGGAGGTATCTGAATGGGGATAACCCAATGGGGAGAGGCTCCTGATTCTAATCATGTCAAAAATGGATAAAGACCTTTATCCCATCAAACATTAAGAGGGAATAAGTATAGTCTAACGTCTAAGATATAAGACCTTTATCCTATCAAACGTTAAGAGGGAATGGTTATAACTTGAGGCAGAGTAACTGAATAGGACAATTAGGGAAACTGAGTCAGAACATTAAAAGAGAACTATGGCACAACAGTTTCTAGAGAGAAGATGGGGGATGCCAACTTCTATTCAATTTTCTGAAGAAGCCAATGCATCATGACCCTAACCCTAGCTTGCTGTACCAAAAACTTTGAGGAATTTAACTTTGGGTAAAACCTGGGCTTTCTTTTTTTCTATCTTGTTATCTTGTTCTGAATAGAAAAGGTCTTTTAATTTGTATTGTCTATTACATATTCTCCTATTATACTTCCTCATATCTCTTTTGCTACCTACTTGGGTAAAAGAGTTTCTTTGGTATTATGTGCACTCAATTTGGAAATGGTATTTGGTGGGAAAGGAGTCAAGTCTGGTATTTTACAGATTGTGTGTATGTATGTTTTAAAATAGCGAAAAATCCTCATTACAATTTAACTTTTCTAATCCAAGTGATTTCTTAAAGATGAGCTTCAATTACCTGTTAAATTCAGTTAAGTGAAATCTTTCATTGCCTAGTCATACTGAATGAGAACTCTCCTTTTTCTTCCTCTATGCCCTCTTCTCTCCTGTGATATTTTATTTGAGACTGCTAATCATGGAATCATAAAAATTCAGAGGTAGAAAGGATGTTAGAAACAGTGGATTTTAACTTTTACAAATGAAAAAAATGAAGCCCATTCAGGTAGACTGATGGCCAAGTGGCAAATTTGGTGGAAAAGTAGGAGTAGAACTCACATGTCCTCTCTAGTCCGATATTTTTCCTACGATATAGCAGCATATTTTGTTTTTATTTTTAATTTTTTGGGGTGATGTTTAGGGAGGTGAATGAAAATTAATTTTATTTCTTGTTAGTTTTATTAATTATTTAATTCAGCTTCCATTACAGCTTTAGGAAAAGTATTTATTGGAAGAATTTTTATTAGATGTGGCTTTTCCCTTTCAAATCAAATTTAAATACGCTGGTATTCTGACATTACAGGGGAAAAATCCTTAAGAGTTTTCTACACTTCTTTCCTTTGACTTATTGCATGATTTCCCATGCAGAGTCTGAAGTTTCTCTTAAGCTTATTGAATGTTTGTCAGATTTTTGAAAGGAAAAAAGAGAGAGAAAAAGACGACACGGTCTGGTATAGAAGATAGCTCATTGGATTTATCATTAAAAGACCCAGTGTTGTTATACTCCATTTTATATGACCTTGGACAAATTACTTAATCTCTTTTAGCCTCAGTTCCCTGACATGAATTAAAGGGCTTGGAATAAATGACGTTTTAGGGCCCCGTTAGCTCTAAATCTATAATCATATGAACTTTCCTAAAATTTGGATGAAAAAGGGGAAAAATTCTCATGATTGTGTTCACTGTCATCTAGGACAGTGAGAGTAAAACTTTGACCAGGCAGGATCTTTACCTCAGGTCAAGGGAATGAACATTTATTTTACTTTAGAGGATTGTTACATTGTATTTGTACTATTTTGAATATTGCTTTTGTATACTTTATAAAAGAATTTTTGTTAAGAAAAATGATATACTATCTTATGAATGTGAACCATTTCAGTGAAACTCTTCAAAAGTTATAAACATTAGTTATAGTTAGTCATCTATAACTATAGATGGGCAGCTAGGTGGTGCAGTGGATAGAGCACGAGCCCTGAAGTCAGGAGAATCTGAGTTCAAATCTGACCTGAGACGCTTAACACTTCCTAACTGTGTGACCCTGGGCAAGTCACTTAACCCCAGTTGCCTCAGGAAAACAAAACAAAACAAAACAAAACCCTAAGTTTGATTGGTATGGCAGAGTTTGAAAATCATTGCCTAACTTATCTTTTTATTTGACAGAATCATTTTTATATATACATATGTGTATGTGTGTGAATGTATGTGGTCAGGAAAAGTGATAACAAGGATACTCTTAAGGTCTTCTTGAGAACTTTGGAATTGATTGTATGACATGGGAGACACTGACACAGGATCTGCCAGTATGGCATCTTCATCAAAGAAGGTGCTGTGCAGTATCAGCAAAGCAGAATTGAATTAGTTCAGAAGAAACATGGCAAAGTTAGAGGAGCCACCCCAACCAAATGTTCATAGGGACTATTTGTGTTTGAGCTGTGTTAGAACATTCCCCAAGCTCATATTGGTCTGATCAGACATACTTTAACTTGACTCCAAGGTAGAATGAAAGACAAATACCAACCAACCAACTAAGGTTTTGTTTTTTTTTATTAACATGCAGAAGTTAGTTATGAAAGGGGTTTTAACAGTAAAAAGGGGGGAAAAAACAAATTACCTAATGGAACTCACAATCTGGAGGAAGAAATCTTTAAAGGGAAGATGGGAAGAAGTAGGAATACCCATTGACTAGCAGGCTAAATCCATAGAGAGGTTTAGCAGACTAATCCCAATTATACCATTGCCTAGTGGGCTTACGCTGAGAGTCTCTATTTTTTTTTATTATACCTTTTTATTTACAGGATATATGCATGGGTAATTTTACAGCATTGACAATTGCCAAACCTTTTGTTCCAATTTTTCCCCTCCTTCTCCCCATCCCCTCCTCCCAATGGCAGGTTGACCAATACATGTTAAATATGTTAAAGTATAAGTTAAATACAACATATGTATACATGGCCTAACAATTATTTTGCTGTACAAAAAGAATCAATTGTACAATTGGCCTGTGAAGGAAATAAAAAATGCAGGTGGACAAAAATAGAGGGATTGAGAATTCTTTGTAATGGTTCTTAGTCATCTCCCAGAGTTCTTTCGCTGGGTGTAGCTGGTTCAATTCATTACTGCTCTATTGGAACTGATTTGGTTCATCTCATTGCTGGAGATTGCCATGTCCATCAGAATTGATAATGATATAGTACTGTTGTTGAAATATATAATTATCTCCTGGTCCTGCTCATTTCACTCAGCATGAGTTCATGTAAGTCTCTCCAGGCCTTTCTGAAGTCATCCTGCTGGTCATTTCTTACTGAACAATAATATTCCATAATATTCATATACCACAATTTATTCAGCCATTCTCCAATTGATGGGCATCCACTCGGTTTCCAGTTTCTGGCCACTACAAAGAGGGCTGCCACAAACATTCGTGCACATAGAGGTCCCTTTCCCTTCTTTAAGATTTCTCTGGGATATAAGCCCAGTAGTAACACTGCTGGATCAAAGGTATGCACAGTTTAATAGCTTTTTGAGCCTAGTTCCAAACTGTTCTCCAGAGTGGCTGGATGTATTCACAATTCCAACAATGTATTAGTGTCTCTGTTTTCCCACATCCCCTCCAACATTCTGCATTATCTTTCCCTGTCATTCTAGCCAATCTGACAGGTGTGTAGTGGTATCTCAGAGTTGTCTTAATTTGCATTTCTCTGATTAATAATGGAGAGTTTCTGTTTTTGTTGACAGATGTACACCTTTCACTTCACACATCCCGAGTTTAATATCATGAAGATCAGTTGAGTTTCCCATCAGGCAAAAGAGTAGGACATAGCTAAACTGGGCCATTAAAATTCCTTAATATTCTGTGCCCTCCCATCTCTTTGTATAAAGCAGCTCAAATACTATATTCTCTTATTCTTCCCTCCTCTTTCAATGTAGGAAATACTCTTTTGTTATGTGTGCTTCTTTGTGTGTGTGTGTGTGTGTGTGTGTGTGTGTGTATGTGTATGTGTGTGAATGTGTGAGAGAGAGGCACACACAGAGACAGAGAGACTGAGACAGAAGAGAGAAAGAGAGAGAGAGAGAGAAAGATCTGCAGAAATGGACATTATTAATCTCTTCCTTGTTGATACTCTTCCCCTCTTCCATTCCTCCCTTGTCTTTGTAATATTGCTTTTTTCCTCATGTTCTTTCCCTTATCTAACTTATTATCTTTTCCTATTTTCTTTTGTGGTGAAGTGTGTAGAGTACTGGCCTTGAACTCAGAAACACTCATCTTCCTGAGTTCAAATTTGGTCTGACACATCTTAGCCATGTGACCCTGGTCAAGTCATTTAACCCTGTTTACATCCATTTCCTCATCTGTCAAATGAGCTGGAGAAGGAAATGGCAAACCACTTCAGTATCTTTGCCAAGAAAACTCCCAAAGAGGCAGACTGGTTTGAAACGAAACAGCTACTTACATACTTTTTTGCAGGATAATTATCCATTTCTTATCCTTGTATGGGATTATAACTTCTGGCTTTGCCCTGGACTTTTTGGCAACTTTATTCTTTTTTGGCCATCTCCTTAGTTCCCAGGCTTTCAGCTATATATCATTTCTATGCAGATGATTCTTTAACCTACCAATCTAGAGCTTATCTTTCTCCTGGTCTCCATTGCCTTCTCCCTTCTCATTTAGACAGAGTAGCCTTCCAACTGTTTTCCCTGGCTCTGGTCTTTCTAAAATCCATCTACCATAATGATTCAGATTGGCATTATTAAAGCACAGGGCTGACCATCTCTTTCCCTTGAGAAGTTTTAGTGATTTCATGTTACTTTTATGATGCAGAATCTTCTGTTTGGCATTTAAAACTCTTCACTATTATCTTTACAAAATGATTTTACCTCGCTTTCCTTCACATACCCTACACTCTGGCCAAACTGGCTTTTTTGTTTTATGTGCACACCATTATAACTTTGCAAAAGCCTGTCCATCCCCCATGCCTTGAATATTCTCCTTCCATACCTCTACCTTTTGGAACCCTTAACTTCCTTTAATAATAATTAATTGAAAGATCTACTTTTTCTTTTTTTTTTAAGCTTTTTATTTTCAAAATATATGCATAGATAATTTTCAACATTCATCCTTGCAAAATCTTGTGTTCCAAATTTTTTTCTCCATTCCTTCTCCCTACCCCCTTCCTTAGATGGCAAGTAATCTAATATATGTTAAACATATGTAATTCTTCTACATATATTTCCACTATTGTCATGCTGCACAAGAAAAATCAGATCAAAAAGAAAAAATGAAAAAGAAAAAGCAAGTAAGCAACAACAGAAAAAGTGAAAATACTATGCTATAATCCACACTCAGTCCCTAGAATCCTATCTCTGGGTGCAGATGGCTTTCTCCATTACAAGTCCATTGGAGCTGGCCTGAATCACCTCATTGTTGAAAAGAGCCCTGTCCTTAGAATTGATGATCATATAATCTTGTTGTTTTCATATACAATGTTTTATTGGTTATATTCACTTCACTTAGCATCAGTTCATGTAAGCCTCTTCAGGCCTTTCTGAAATCATCCTGCTGGTTATTTCTTATAGAACAATAAAATTCCATAACATTCATATACTATAATTTATTCAGCTATTGTCCAACTGATGATAATGCACTGTTTGTAGTTCCCTGCTACTACAAAAAAAGCTATTCTAAACAAGGCCTACTTTTTCAAAAGGCTTTTTATGATTTCCTAAAGCTGTTAAACCTCTTCTCCTGTGAAATTCTTTTGCCTCTATAGTTTATCTGGGTTTATTGCTTTTTTTTTTTTTTTTTTAACTCAGAAAGTGTGGAGCCTTTGGAGTATCCCAAATGATTTCTTGTTCTCTTTAGGGAGCCCGACAAATCTTAGAGGTTTATTCAGGATAATTTCTTTACTGTACTCGTATTAATCCCAAGTGCCAAATCCCTTTTTGGAGTGCTTTATTCATTTTAGGAGCTTATCTGGAATTCTGGTTTTAGTTTTTGCTTTGTTGTTGTTATTGTTTTGTTTTTGTTTTTAAGAAACTGATCTATTTATCCAGCATAGGGTGAATTTAGCACAACTTATCTAGGATTGATCTGATTTTTATTTTTTTTGAAAGAGCAGATCTGTACTACTTGTTCTAGTGTATCAAGAACTGGACAACTCTGGGGAGACTATTCAAGATTGTACTGCATAAATATTTCTTGGGAGCTGACCTCACCATAGTTTTAGCTCTTTTGTAGGGAAGCTTAAGGGAAGCTTTTTTCTTTTTGTCCCCTGTATAAGTTATTGTTTGGCACATAGGGACTTAATAAATGTTTCCTGAGTTTAATTTAATTGAGTAATCTAAGTTTACAAGTGTTTTTCCTTTCTATTTTTTTTCTTTATTGTATTTGTTAACATCCCTCTTTTCCCTCAAGAATCCATTTAAACCTCTGTTATAATTTCTGGCATATCCTGAAAATTGAGCTCTTTTGGTGGAAAACTATCTCTTTGGTGGTTTGGCAAAATCTGTGGATTGTTTCTCTGAATGTTTTTAAATGCATAAAAAAAACAAAAACAAAAACAAACAAACAAAAAAACAGTACACAGGATTACAAAAGAAACCACCTATATTGAAATATAGTTATCAAAATGTTAAAAAAAATTTTTTTACAGATTCTGACTCTCCTGTTGATAATAACTTTCCAGATGGAGATGGTTTTTTGGATCAGTCACCTTTCCTCCCTTGGCCTGGGTGTTTATATCAGTGTTGACGTTCCTTAAATTTTAGACTTCAGTGGAAGGCTCTCTTCTCTGATTATCAGTCACACCCTAGTTTTATATGACTAATGAACCTTTTTCCCCATTAGTCCTTCATTTTCTGTGCAGGTGGATTTTATGATTCCTGCCCTCCAAGCCTCACCTCTTGCTTTGTTTGACAACTCATCATGACTCAGAATCGGGGAGTTGGCAGCTTTCCATGCACAGCTGCACTGAAGGCTGATGCATATCTGAAACATATAGGCAGAAGGCTCTCTTGATTGTACTCTTTGAACATAAGACTCTGGAAAGAGTGGAAATGCAAGTTTATTTCTAGCTATGAGAGTCCTAAATTTTTATGTCTTAGACCTTTAAACCATGCTTTTGCATTCAGTTCCTTGTTGAAGAGCACATGCCCTGAGGATATTCTAATATGTGGTGACTTGGCAATTGCTTTTCTAAAGGTAATTTTTGAACTGCCATAATTTTTTTCTCAATGATCATACCTGGTAGGTATGAGTACAGAAGAAAAAACACAATCCTTCCTTGGTTAATCTCTCTCAGTTTAAGTTTGAGGTTGAAGAGGCAAGAAAGGAAACTCTTATTTCTATATAAGGGCCTGGGAAAAAGGAGAGAAGACCTTCACATAAAAGGGAAAAGGATGCCTAGTAGAAGAGTCAGGTACTGATTGGGTAAATGTTTCTTAGTTATATTGATTTTTAAAATCTCTGATTGCTTGTTTTAACCTTAGGTTATTTGGGTGGGGAGTGAGAGGAAAAGATGATACTTAAAGTAATATGAGTAGGATTCTGGGTTAGTTCTATTAAAGATAGTGGAATGGATTTTGTGAAAGATCAGCACTTTGGAGGAGTTATTGGCTCTTTTTTGGAAATCCAAAATTTATGATAAATTATGTCAAAAATGCAGGTGATTTGAGGCTTGAAGTAGGCTTGAAGTAGGATAGGAGAAAAGAATGGGTTATACTCATCAATCCTTTTTGATACTTTTTTTTTTTTTTGGATTGGCAGGTTTCTCTTATGACTGAAATTCTTACTTTGTGGTTAAGTTACTTGTTTGAGAGATCTATGATTTTACTACTGTAGATATTACTTCCATCTACACAGACTGTAGTTCCTTTACACCTTAGTAGAATGTTCTTCATGTATTGCTGCAATGAAAAAAAAAATCCATGTTCTATTAACCAACTTTTATGAAAGAGAGTTAGGCTAGTCTTTGGTAGACAGATAAACATTTCTAGCTTACTAGGGCTTGATTGTGCTCTATGGACATAATTCTTAAGAACCCAGGATCTTTTGCAGGCCACAAATCAATCAATCAATAAGTATTAACTAACTTCTATGAGTCAGGGCCCGATTTACATGCTGGGAATATTAAGTACAAAGAATGAGATAACCTTTTCTTTCTCATTCTCTCCCTTTCCTTCTCCCCCTTCTCCCCCCACAACTATCTACTATTTTATTTACAGATAACTATAATTATATTTATGTCTCTATCAACATAGTGGATAGAGTACCAGGCCTAGAGTCAGGAAGATTCAAATTTCTGAGTTCAAATCTGGCCTCAGACACTTACCAGCTGTGTGACCTGTTGGCCTTAGTTTCCTTAAAATGAGTTGAAGAAGGAAATGGCCAACCCCTCTAGGATCTTTGCTAATAAAACCCCAAATGGGGTCATGAAGAGTCACATACAGCAGAAATGTCTGAACAAAAAAAATAACTATTTTTTGACAATTATAGCTATATCTCTAGACATATATCTATATCTATGCCCTTGTAGGTTATCTGCTGAGTTGGATCAATGTACCTCATTCAGTCACCTATCTGTGCTACTGAATAGTATGTGTGAAAGAAATAAAAAATGACTGTAGTATTAGCCTAAGCAAAGTGTTACTAGACAGTCACATCTGCATGAAAAATCAATCCAGTGCATTCCAAAGTCAAACATAATTGATTTTTAGATGACTGATGGTTTGGAATTATTCTTTATTGCTTTCTTCTACGTTATTTAAAACTGGTCTTTACTAGAAAAGTTCTTAGAACCTTTTCTTAGATATTATTTAATAATTATGCTACTTTGTATTTCAGAATCTTTTTAATTTCCTCAATGTGTTTTCAAAGCCATTATTTTCTTTTGCTAATATTAGTATTTAACATTTATATAGCACTTCAGTGTTTTATAAAGTATTTTCCTTACTACCTTAGGAGGTACCCACAGTTGCTTATTATCCCTTTTAATAGAGGAAAAGACTGTGCCTGAGATGTTAATCACTTAACTAACTTAACTAAAGCCACAAAACAAGTTATGGATCCAAGAATAGAACCTGTATTCCCTGATTTATGCCTTTCTTCCCCCCACTCCTCCTCTGGGTGGCAAGTAATCCAATATATGTTAATATGTTAAAATATATGTTAAATCAAATATATGTATATTTATTTATACAATTATCATGCTGCACAAGAAAAATCAGATCAAAAAGGAAAAAATGAGAAAGAAAACAAAATGCAAGCAAACAACAAAAAGAGTGAAAATGCTTTGTTGTGTTCCACACTCAGTTCCCAGAGTCCTCTCTCTGGGTTCAGATGTCTTTCTTTATCTGGACCATTGGAACTGGTCTGAATCATCTCATTGTTGAAAAGAATCACGTCCATCAGAATTGATCCCATAATCTTGTTGCCGTGTACAATGATCTGATGGTTCTGTTCATTTCACTCAGCATCAGTTCATGTAAGTCTCTCCAGGCCTTTGTGTATTCATCCTGCTGGTCATTTCTTATAGAACAGTAATATTCCATAACATTAATATACCATAATTTATTCAGCCATTTCCCAACTGATGGGCATCCATTCAGTTTCCACCACAAACACCTTTGTATATATGTGGGACTCTTTCTCTCCTTCATGATCTCCCTGGGATATAAGCCCTATAGAAACACTGCTGGATCAAAGGGTATGCACAGTTTGATAGCCCTTTGGACATAGTTCCAAATTTGAGCATCTACTTTGTGCTAGGGTACTATACTATACTAGGTGTTATAGATACAAATACAAAAATAGGACAAGGCTATACCCTCCCCCTTACCCCACTCCATTGCCAGTTTCTGTTGTACTTTGTATAGGCTTTTTGCAAAATAAATGGGCAATATGGTGAGGTAAGATGAGGTGAGGCATTAACAACTGAGAGAATAAAGTAAGGCTTCTAGCTGGAGGTGTCCCTTGAAGGGAATCAGGGATTACTTAGTTGGTGAAAGAGAGGCAAAACATTTCAAACACTAAGGACAGGCTATAGAAGGGCACTGAGCTCAGTGGATAGAGTGCTGGGCCTGGAGTCAGGAAGACCTGAGTTCAAATATGGTCTCAAACACTTATTAGTTGTGTGACTCTGGGTAAATCATTTAGCCCTTTTTACCTTAGTTTCCTCATCTGTAAAATGAGCTGAAGAAGGAAACTAGGGCACTTTAGCTAGAAATCTGTAGAGGGAATATGTACAATTATTTAAGGATGATCACTTGGAAAGAGGTAGCAAATGTATTTAAGTGACAAGAAAAGTTTGTATATTGCACTCAAATCCATGGGAGTCATTGAAGCTTATAGAGCAAGGAGAGTGACATGGTTAGACCTGTGGTTCAGATACATTATTTTGGAATCTGTGTAGTGGATGAAGTTGGAGAAGAAAAAAGCAATCCAGGGAGATTGATTAGATCAAAAGAAATTGGCTGTTTTCAGCAGTGATGTTCCTATGATGAAGAGAGCCATTTCGCATCTAGAGAGAGAACTGTGGGGACTGAGTGTGGATCACAATATAGTATTTTTCCTTTTTTTAATTGTTGTTTGCTTGTGTTTTTTTTTCTCATTTTTTTATCTGATTATTTTTGTGCAGCATAATTATAGAAATATATATAGAAGAATTGCACATGTTTAATAAACATATTGAATTACTTGCCATCTGGAGAGGGGGTGGGGAGAAGGGAAGGAAAAAAAATTGAACACAAGCTTTTACAAAGGTGAATGTTGAAAATTATTTATGCATATGTTTTGAAAATAAAAAGGTTTAATCAGAGAGAGAGAGAGAGAGAGAGAGAGAGAGAGAGAGAGAGAGAGAGAGAAACACACAGACTATCTTTCCAGGTTAGATTACTGGCAAGATGGTGGATTAGTCACTTTCTCCACACTCACTTAGCTCTCTCTATCCTTCCAAAAAAAAAGACATCTTCTCCAGATGTAGAGTGATTGCAGTTGAATTCATGAGATAAAGGAAACAAAATCATGGCAAGGTAAAATACTCATGAGTTACTGCCAGAAAACTCAATTCCAAAAGCACTTATTCAGCACTTATTCCCTATTACCTTCCACTGGGCTAGGGCCTGTTGAGGGCCTACAGACCTCACAGAGGAGATTTCCAGGTCATCTTCCATGGCCTCTCTCTCTCCCCTTCATTGCAGTAAGCATCTGACTTTTACTTTTACCTGTCACATGAAGCAGAAGGAATGAAAATATGTTGCCTTTTGATTTTAGACCAGCCTGAAATACTTGTTTCTACCCTCCTCTCACTCATGCCAAAAAAAAAAAAAAGGCAATAGGTATTAATTCAGTCCAATCAAAAAAGAAAGTAAGCAACCTAAGAGAGGAATTAGAGGTAGAGAAGTGGGCAGGATGTGAGATTTGCTTTGTCTGAAAGGGGAAAAAAAAGTTATTAAAATTTAGCAAGAGCCAGTTTTATTCATCAAAAGTTATGTGGTCAGGAAGCTACCATCATGAGTCCTCTATCTATCAATGGAAGGATATTGAGAAAGTTATTTTTAGAACACAAACATATTGAAGTAGATGAAAATCTGTCCAAAGAGAAGTAAAAAGTCAACAATTTTAAAACACACACATACACCCCATGCACATATACCTTGTATAAATCAAAGGTTTTTGAATTTGAAGATGGGATAGAAAGAAATTACTTAAGAATTGTATTTCCAAGAAGAACTTGACCAATAATGGTTAAAAAAGGAATACTGAATCCAATAAAGTTGGAAATAATGCCAAAATTTTTGAAGGTAGACAGCAATTGATAGAATCCACACATAGGCTCCAGGACCAAATCTTCCCTTACCCATCAGCCTTTAAAACACATAGTGATTAAGTTTAACAATTTCAAGTATAAGCAACACATTTTGCAAGTAGTTAGAAGAAAGGCCTTCAAATATAAAAGGAAAGGAAACTCGAATGTTATGGGGGCCTGGTACATATGTAGACCACATCAGCTTACTCAGGTGGCAATTTCCATGTAAAGGGTGCTTGAGTGATGGCTTCCAGGAAAATCACAGTGTTCTATAGAAGTTTATTGGAGAGATTTTGGAGCATACCTCCATTTTCTAACTGGTTTGTTGACTAATCATAGTTGGGAGGAACCTTCTTGCTTAGCTGTGTAGTTGGAACTGTTTGTATTTTGGCCTGAACCAGTTTGGGACATTTTTTACCTTATTTTCTTTAGTCACTCTTTAGTAGTGTGATATATCTGGAAAGAAACCATGCTGCATGGGGAAAAGGTCTTGGGCCATATGGTGTGCCAGAAATGGGGCCTTTTTTTATTCTTTTCTATTTTGGGTTCAGAGAGTAGAGTCTCTTATTTGGTTGGAAGAGTGAACTATAACAATTTAGAAGTCAGAATGTAGGATGCGTATTGTTGCCAAAGTAGGACTGATGTCCTGAAAAGCAAAGAGTAATTTTGGAGAGTAATTTTTAGGATTCCAGATCAGCAACAGTATTTTCTTGGAAACTGGTCCAATTATACTAAATTGTGAGCCTAATTCCATAGGCCCTTCCCACTTTCCTGACTGAGGTGATGCTCCCAAGTTTTGGGGGAAATGTTTGTACATTGTTTTTCTATATCTTTGAAGTAAACAAAAATCGCTTTATAAAAGGCAATTGATGTTATATTGTTAAGTGGAACTGTAGTGCTAATTAGTCAATAAGGGGAAAACACAACCAGTAGAGGCCTAGCCAGGCAGAGAAAAGTGACTCCCTCAAACTTATCGGGATACTCTGAGGGAGAAATGTAAGGCTAGAGCCAACTCAAAATTATTCATTGGCCAGTCATAGAAAAGAATGTAATAATATATTCTAAAAAATAAAGGAGCCCAGTCTTTAATTCCTAATGGCATAGCCTAAAAATTTTAACTTAATTATCAATGAAAAAAAAGTATTCTCAAAAAAGACAGTTTGTAGATATTCTTGCAAAAAAACAAGAAGAATATTTGGTTTGCAACATTTCAAACAACAAAAACCCAAATAACAACAAAATAACATACAGTGACTAAGGAGAGAATAAATAATGAAATCAATGATTCTATGTTAAAGGTTATTGAAGCAAAGAAGCTCCTGTAATAGTTGAGGTGAGAGGTGATAAGCCCCTGACCTAAACTGGGGGTCTTGTTATTAGAGAAAAGGGACTAGGTGAGAGGGATGTTGAAGAGACAGAATTGATAATTCTTCCTAATTGATTGATAGAAAAAGAATACAGAGTCAAGGATGTACTCCTAAATTATAAACCGGTATGATTTAATAATAGTAATTTAATGATAGGATTTTAAAGCTTGTGAAACACTATTATTTCATTTATTCTTCACAAAAGTGTTTTATGGCTCGTACTATTTTTATCCCCATTTTATAGATGAGGAAACTGAGGCTTAAAGAGATAAAGTGAGTTGCCCAGGATCCCACTACTAGAAAGCATTTGAGGTGAAATTTGAACTCGAGTCTTCCAGACCACAAATCCGTACTCTATCCTCTGAACCATTTACTTTTCTTGAAGTGGTGGGTTTAGGGGACAGGTAAAGATAATTAGTTTCTATTTTAGACATTTGAGTTCGAGTCACTACTTGAGTGATTATGGGTATTTAATGCCTTTGGAGCTTAATTCCTTCATCATTAATAAATGAGCATCTGTAATCAGAAGTTGTTGGGCCTATTTGGCTGTCTGATATAGTCTATGGATCACAGAATATTTTTTTAAACTTTCTTTTAAAATTAAAGCTTTTTATTTTCAAAACTTAGACGGTTTTAAGCATTCACTCCTGCAAAAACCCGTGCTCTAATTTTTTTCTTCTCCCTTACCTCACCTCCTCCCTCACCTCACCTCCTCCCTCAGATGAAAAGCAATCCTATATATGTTAAATATGCAATTCCTCTATACTTATCAGAATAATAGTTTTAAATAATTAAAGAAAATGCTAAATTTCAGTTAGAGGTTAATGAAAATAACCCCCACCCTCCTTATTACATTTCATGGATTACTTAAAGTCTATTCATGGTTGCCAGGTTAAACATTTTTGGTAGAGGTGGACATTAAGTATCCTTTTCATTTTTAATTCTATGTTCCTTTAAAACCTATATAATATCTATTACAATATTCTATCCCACTGCTTCATTCTTCTCTGTAATTCATTACATATTGATTATGAGGCTATCCTCTCTAATATAAAATAGCAATATATTATCCCTATATATTTTCTTTTTCTTTGATTTTATTTTTTTCTGGGTTCTACCCTTTGCTAGATAAATAAATAGATGATACTCATATTTTAATAGATCTGTGTGTTCCCATAATTATGATTATGCCCTTTAGCAGTCCAGATTTTAACCAATACATACCTTTTAATTTTGTGACATGTCTATATCTTCTATGCAATCCAGTTCTGGTGATCCTGGGGTCCTTCTTAGAGATTTCTTGACATTGTGGATACTAATGGAAAATTATTCTTCTGTCTCTCCCCTTGTATGAAAAGATTGTGGGTAAGAATTACAGATCAAGATTTTCCTTGAAAAATTCAAAAATTTCCAATGTGCATAATCTATACCTCACTCTACTACTGCTTAAATTGGAAGTATAATGCTTAGAATTAAGGAACAATATGTAATGATGATAGGAAGAGGAATTTTTGCTATGAATTAGATATCAGTGTTTGCATATAGCCTACAACATGCTTCTTCCTGACAAAGGTTTTTCTTTAACTTCCTGGTCTGTTACTTTGCCAAGATTTTCTTCACTTTTCCTACAGAAGCTCAGTGGACAGGACTGACATCCTGTTGTATATGCTTTAGGTTTGGATTTGAAAGTTAAAGATATTTTCTTTTGGGGAAATGAGGAAGAAAGATGAAGGTCAGAGCTTGTGGAGCTAGAGCAGATTGGATTTTAGATATTGCAGAGAATATCTGCCTGAATATCATTTGTGCCATCTGTAATAATTAGTTTCCAATTAAACAGATGACCTGTGTGTTTGGGTTATGAGGTAGTACTTAAAACAGGTTATTTCACAGACAAATTACTTAGGAATTATGTACATCTTTGTAATCAATCAACCTAACATTTATTGAGCATCTACTATTTCCAGGCTCTGTGCCAAATCCTAGGGATACAAAAAGAAGCAAAAGACAATCCCTGTTTTTGAGGAATTTACAATCTAATGTTATAACAAATCAAAATCCTTCAGAATTTAAGAAAATCAAAATTTGGTTCAGTATTTAAAATTTTCTGGATTAAGAGATAGAATGGAAGGGAGAGAAAAATCATTAAAACAATCTATGAGCATATGCCTTAGTAAATGATTTCAAACAAATCAGATTAGGGCAAGATAATGTGGACAGAGTAGACTCAGAGATCCACATTATTCAGAGATCCACATTATTCTGATAAGAATAGAGGACTGTAAAATTTTCATAGACTTGGCTGGATAGGCCCTATTTATTATATCAGATAAGTGAAATGTATTACTGCCTTTGTGATGTCATCAGTGACAACATCAACATAACAAGAAGGAACTATATTCTGAGTTAAAAAACCAGTCAGCCATGAGGCAAATGTCAATGGGGCAACCAGGCTTATTTCTCTGAGGCAAGCACTTTAATTGATAATTTGGTTAGTGAAATAGAATAGGCTGGTATCTCTGTTAGAAATAGGTTCTTGGGAAGGGACCTGGGTACTCATAGTACAGGTTTTGTCAAAGCAGGGTGGGATTCTGTAAAGACCAAGTAAGGTGTGAGCTTCCCATGAGAGGGTCTTTCGTGGCAGACTAGCTTTGGGTGATAAGTTTTTATTAGTTCACTTATTAATATTGGTACTTAGTAAACTCTAGCCATTCTTCCTGAATTTGGGGACAGGGAAAGGAGGGGGTATGTTTGGTACATAAACAGATGGTGAAGAAGAATACTCCCTGAAGGCATATATGAAAGATGTCTTGTGAGCTGTTTCTTCTTGAGAACATCTTTCCAAATACACAAAACTCTCAATTTAAAATGGAATTCCAGGAAGTAGTTATGCTTTTTGTATGAGGCTGTTGGGTGAAGGGAAGTTGAAATGCAATTTTAAGGACATGAAGCATTGTTATCTTTTTTAATATAAAATCCAAGGGATTCAAAAGTTATTTTCCCTCAGGGTTTTTTTTTTAACATAATCATACTGTGCTTATCCAATGTGTATGGCAAATAAAATTTTTAAAATGATATAACATTCAGTGTACAAAGGGGGAGACAGGTAAAACACCTGAGCACATTGTGTATTCCCAAGAATATTCCATGTATTAGGTAGGGATGGGAAAGTGGGGAACATTTTAGCACTTTTCAGTACTGAAAGTGTGAAATTATTTGTGTGCCATATATCTATCAGTTCAGATGTGAGGTCCCTGTAAGGTACAAATTAATGTGGTTCAAACCCAATGGTTCAGTGGTAAGAGACCTGGGGAACTGAGTTTGAATCTTGGATTTGCTGTGATGGGGTAAGTTATTTCTCTGGGCCTCATTTTCTCATTTGTAAAATGAAGGGGTTAAAGTAGGTGAGTCTCTTTTAGAGACTTCCTTTTTTAGATCTGTGATTTTGGCGCTCTCTTGCCTGGGGAATATCTAAAGTGGACTCTGAGAAATGGGTGTGCCAGGTGCCATTGTTATGGAATCTCTTTATTATGGAACTTGCAAGTAACAACTTTCATTATTTCTAAGATCTCTTAGTACTTTTAGTAATTGAATTTATGATCTTCTGAGCAACAATAAATATTTATTACAAGTTTGCAATGTGCAAGGCAGTTTTAAGGAGGTATAGTGGAAAAGAGGATAGAAAGGCTAATTGACAAATTACATTTGAGGATTTTTTTCCTTTTCATTTGTGTATTTAATTTTAGAAGGAGCATAGATTTAGAGCCGAAAGGTTATCTTAGAGATCATCTAGTTCAATCCTCATGCATTTTCAAGATAAAGAAAATTGAGGTTTGAGAAGTAAATAATTGCCCCAAGATACAGGTAGAGTGCTGGGATGAGAGATAGATATGCATAACTATAGCTAAATACACATACATACGCACATTTTTTATATATTTAAATCACTAGGGAGTAAACTAAAAGCTGTGTAATGTAGTTATCCAAAAGTAGAAAGATTTTTAATTAAAAAAAGGTGAATTAATGAGCTTAAACTCAAAATATACAATGTAATTTTCAGAAAGATATATTCAGGAAGAAATAAATTTTAATTAAGTGGAAGATATTTCCTTAAAACTATAATTCTTCTAAAATCAAGTAACCAATTCATACTGCAATAAAAAGCTGTCTAGTTGTCTGCCTACCGGAACAACCATATTGTGATGTTTGTTATTCTTTGGGAGGATCAAGGAATTCTTTCCTTAGCCTCCACCCCTTTCCTTTCTGTTTTTGATTTTTCTTACTCTCACTTGTGGGATATAATCTTAGTGTGTGTGACTCTGCTAGATTAATCAGGGCACCTTAATGGGAAGTTTGAATCTTTTTTGAATTTTCAAGAAAGCCACTGAACTTCCTCAGAAGTTTGCCAGAGAAGAAACCGTAAGATTTTTGTTTAGTTAAGTGATAACAGAAACTTGTTAAGTCTCCTATTGGAAAAGGGAATAAACTGGAAAATTCTGAAAGATAGGATATAATGTCAAATTAAAATGACTTCTTCATCAGTTTTGAGTCATGGGACAGTTAGGCTAGATAAATTCATTATGTGTGTGTCTGTGTGTGTGTGTGTGTGTGTGTGTGTGTGTGTGTGTTTTGAGTTAGACTCTATAGATGGTTGAAGCTATTTTGAATTACATTTTATATTTGATCATGCTGTTCCACCTTTTTCATTTTATATTTTTTTTCTAATATTCTGAAATAATTTCTGTTTTGCACAATTGTTTCTTAATTTTAATCAGGAAAATCCAAAAAATAACTTTATTCTTGTTTCTTTCTCTTAATTTTAATAGATTAAGAAATGGCATTTCAAAAAGCTATCAGAGGGACAGCCCTGGTTGGAGGAGGTGCACTTGCCACTGTGCTAGGCCTCTCTCATTTTGCTCAGTACAGAAGGAAGCAAGTAAGTAATTATACATTTGCTGATTAAAATATGAAACTTAAGACTGTTGAAGTACTGTATATGGGGAGTGTGTAAGCTAATGGGTTTGTTTAGAAATTACTGTCAAGGGCTTCTCAGTTTGATTTGGAAGCATTGATTTAGAGTACTGTATTAATGATGCTTCAGGTCTTTTTTTCCCCTAAAGGTGTAGGAAGAGATATCTAAAGATAGGTGCCTTTTTTCCCTTAAAGATATGAAAGTCATTAGCAGAAAGCATTTTACCATTGAAGTTTTGTTTGGGCTTTCTTGCTTTAAAAAACCTCTTCATTTAGAAGTTCCAGGAATTTTTCTTTTAGGTATTTTATTGTCTAATTCACACATGCTTATCTTCCATGTATTTGACTTTGTGAAAAGGGACTATGTTGGGAAAATAAAGGGTACTCAAAAAACATATTTATAAGCCTGATCTCCTTTACTTTAAAAGATCTCTGTTATTTCTATTTTTGATTGTATACAGATAGAGGTAGCTTCTGGGGAGCATGAACATTGTAAAGATTTCCCTGTATTGTTTTTGCTTTTAAAATTGTTGCTATTACTGATTTTTGCTATGAATCTAGTCTTTTGCTAGCTCAAAAAGATGTCAGTAAAGCTCATAATGCAAAATCTGGAAGAGGTTAACCTTTTGTTATCTCTAGCCTTAGGGCAGATGATTATTAATTGATTAAACCTGATTATTTCACTGCTTTACTTTACATTCCTCTAAGAGCTAGTGCTAGACTTTCCTGCCTGTTTTTTTTTTTTCTTATTTTTTATTTTTTTGCTGAGGCAGTTGGGGTTAAGTGACTTGCCCCGGGTCACACAGCGAGGAAGTGTTAAGTATCTGATGTCAAATTTGAACTCAGGTCTTCTGACTTCAGGGCTGGTGCTCTATCTACTGCACTACCTAGCTTCCCCTGAATGCCTGGTCTTAAAGTTTTGAAGTCCAGTATTACATTTTCCCTCTGTCAAAGTCAACTGAAACATAACTTGATTTTGGAGGCTGAGGCAAAAATAACCCCCACTGGCTCTTTTTGGAGTGTTAGCCAGTTCAAGATGAACTACTTGATACTGTCTTTTGTGCTTTCTGCCGGGAGTTCTGTCACATGGGAATCCTTTATCTTTAGGCAACTGTGTGAGTTTTTGTTCTTGATGATATTATGTAATGCAGTCATACAAGCTGCTTATAATCCTCAGTCCTGAAGAGCAGTAATTATGAAAATAATAGCCGATATTTATTTAGGTGGTTAAGGTTTGCAAAGCATTTTTGCATAAATTATCATGACAAATCTGAGAAGTACCATTGTAGGCATTGTTATTAAACCCACTCTACACTTGAGGAAATTGAAGTCTGAAGATCAATGACTTTTTTTCTTGTGGCTATGGAACTAATAACAATCAATGGCAGGATCTATACCCAACTTTCTGACTTCCCTTATCCTATGGTTTTTCCACTGCTCCATACTTCATCTCTCTAATCATAATTGTTATTTATAAAGCACTTTAAGATTTGCAAAGCACTTTTTAAAAATTATATTTATTTACAATTATTCAGCAAATGTATTCAAGATCAAAACAATCTTTTGGGATAGGTACAACTGGCATCATTTTTATTTTACAGCTGAGGAAACTGAGTCTTGGTTATATTAAGTGACTTGAATACAGGTGTCTGCTTGACCATATTTCTTGTCCTTTTGTCTCTATAGCAGAAGTTCTTTTTTTGTTAATTGTATTTCATTAGAATTATTTTCCTTTGTAATCATAAATTTTATTTATGCATTTAAAAATATGATTCTGAGGAGTTCATAGGCTTCACCAAATTGCCAGAGAAGTTCATGACATGGTTTCTAACTGTGCCCTACTCTATGTTGGTCCATGATAGCATGTTGCTAAACCATGAATACTTACTTGTTTAAAAATCCCTTAACTGATTGGTTATATATCATTGAATATCTGACTTTGGATCTTTTACAGCTTGGTCCATGTGATTCCAAAATGTGTATGGTGTTTATGGTGGTTTAAATTCTGAAATTTATAAGCAGATCCCCAAATGAGTTTTTTCCCAGCAACCTTACTGCGGGCATTAAAATGAAATGCCCTTGCCAATCCTGACCTTGATAGATGCATTGTTTCTTTTTAAATATCACCTTTCTCAAAAGTAGTATTGAAAAGATGCCATGCCATTCCTTTTCTAGCTATTTAAAAAAAAATAGTGCCCTCTTAGGGATGTGGGGACTATGGGGTTAGTTTATTTCTTACTGGTAATAGCTGAAATGATACTTGAAAATGCCATTGCCAAAGGTCATGATATATCTAGTATCATGAACTAGTACTAAATCTGTACACAGTATACATATCTAAACACACTAAGTGCATTCTACTTTCTTCTGAACTTGCAGTGTACTTGGAAAAAAATACTGTTTTACATTTTGCTTTTCTGGATTTCAGTCATGATGTCTTTAATCGGATATGTGTAGAAGTGTAAAATAAATTTAAAATACCTTTCTAAATCAAAATGTCAAAACTCAATGAGCCCTCCTCCCCAAATAAAAACCAAAACCATGTTTGTTTGTTTGTTTTTTCCATTTCCTTTTATTTTGTGGGGAGGGAGGTAGAAGGTGCTTTATTTCCCAACGAATCTTAAATTCCAAGGGTAAATAAGCAGTACATCCAAGTAATAAAATAAACCACATAGCAACAGATGCAGATAATTCATATCCATGAGTTGATGGGCTCATTTGGAAAAAAAGAATGGCCAAAAAGTCATTTAACTATCATGTAAAAGGGCATTTCTTTGTGATGATTTATGTCCCTTTCAGCTATTCCTATAAATGCACAATTTGGATACAGGATGGAACTTAGCCAAAGGGCTTGACACAGAAGAGGACAAGCCACTTTTGCTATTGATACAAACTGGCCATGGGCATCCCTTAGTCTTTTCTCAGCATGTCTCTGCCAATCAGATGTGGACTGGGGCAAAGACCTTTCTGTCTTCAAGATCCATGAAAACATTTGCCCCCACATGCTACACATTGTAGAAGCTAAGGCTAATTTACTCAGGCATGTTTTCATCATACCACATGTTGATGGTAGAAGAAAACAAATTCTGTATTTTGTGATAATTGTACAATCTTTCAAGTATGTTCAACAAAATCAGCTTGTTTCTCCCCGCCCCCCCGTTTTCTGAACTGACTTTTGACAAAGTTATTCCCTACTTTAAGGAAAAAGTTAGTCATTGCTAAATTTGACTTTGAATGTTCTGTTCTTTGAACTAGTCTTTGCATGTCTTCTTGGGATTCTGGCCCTTTTGTCTCTTTTTGACCCAATATGGGAATGATTGTCTTCAGTGTGCTCTTGGTTATTCCAGAAGTGTGATTCAGCGAATTGAATAAGCATGTAATAACATGTTCAAGTCATGTGCTAGGTGCTTGGCGTACAGCTGAGCTGGAGTAATGTATGACATTTAAAAAGATAAGCATATTACAAGATGTAAGCCATGTAGGGGCAAAAGAAGAGAGATCCATCAAAGGACCTAAAAATTGAGGAGGAAAGAATATCTCTTTTTTTTTCTGGGGAGGGAGGAGAGTGGGGAATTAGGAAAGGTGAGGGATCCATACCCTTTCCTAATGATGATCTTAAAAACTTCCCTCCCACCCCCCATTCTTTTGAATCTCTGCCTCCTACATTTCTTTGTTAAGGATCATGCCTTAAACCAAAACCACTCTGATTCTCATTGATTTATAGTTCTCTGGCCAAGCCTCATTTGGTCATTATTTAGGTCCTGATTGACTCACATTGAATGTAAATAGTAATCATTTCTGCTTTGGCCAGAAACCCAGATTTATATATATATTCTCATTTTGCTCAGTACAATCAGATTGAATGTAAATATCAGTCATTCTTGGTTAAGTCAGAAACCCTTTTCCTCCTCCCAGATTCATCCATTCATTTATTTATATTTTTTTGGACTGGATGAAACAGGAGATTCTTTGCTTCAAT
The DNA here is from genome assembly GCF_902635505.1 of Sarcophilus harrisii. Taxonomy (NCBI): domain Eukaryota; kingdom Metazoa; phylum Chordata; class Mammalia; order Dasyuromorphia; family Dasyuridae; genus Sarcophilus; species Sarcophilus harrisii. Next base: position 419,427,739 of record NC_045428.1, on the reverse strand, counting down.
TATTACCTATCCTTAACCACTGAATGGGTGCAGCCTCAGTCAACCTGAGACCTGCTGAAGACCTTAGCTTAAAAAAGCCAAGGTTTCCCACTGCATCCAGGGCCATCTCCAGTCGTGCTGATGTATATCTAGATGGCCACTGACCCAGATGGATCAGAAAGGGAAAGTGAAACAAATGACCTTGTACAACCTCTCTCACTTAAATCTGATTCACTTACATGTCATGACATCATCTCCCTGATAGGATGAACATGCATGTCAGGGCATCACCTCCTGTAAGACTAACAACTCAGGAAGGTGATGATTAATCTGTGCCTTAGAGGAAGAGAATGATTTCAGTGAGAAGAGATGAGAAAGAAGAACATGTCAGCCGTAGGAATGGTTCCTGGATATGCAGAGGCAAGAGATAGAAATTCATGTCAGGGAAGCTTTTGGTTTTCTAGTTTGGCAGAAAAGTGGCACACATAAGAGCAATAATGCAAAATAAAGTTTAAAACGTATGGTGAAACCAGATTGCCAAAGGCCTTCAGTACCTAGTAGAGGAAAGCTTTTATCCTAGAGGACTTAAGGAGTACTTTATTCAAGAGAAAATAGGAAGTCATTGAAAGTTTTTCTATAAGAGATACCATTGTCAGACATATGCCTTAGGAATTTTTTTTTTGGCATCTGTATAAAAAGCCCTGAAGTCAGGAGGACCCAAGTTCAAATTTGGCCTCAGACACTTGACACTTTCTAGATGTGTGACCCTGGGCAAGTCACTTAGCCCCAATTGTCTCACCCCCCCCCAAAAAAAAAAAAGAAAAAAGAAAAAAAGTGGATTGGAGAAGTGGGAGACATTGGATGCAGGATAATCTGTCCGAGGACCATTATAATGGCTCCAGCTTGAGGGAATGATGACCTAATTTAGGATAGCATTTATGGGAATGAAGACTGGAAGACTGGCATTAGAAATAGTGAAATGTAGAAGCAAAATTGATAGGACTTAGTGTGGAATTGGGAATAAAGGAGAGGAAACAATCAATCGGGGATAACTTTAGGGTTACAATTCTGGGTGACTGGGAGGATAATGGTGCCTTCAACAGAAATGAAGTTAGGAGGGTGGTGGTGAAAATATTATGAGTTCAGTTTTGGATATGTTAGTTTTTAAGGTGCCTATGGAATCTCAAACTTAAGATATATATTGGATTTTGGGATTAGAATTTAGGTAATAGATTAAAGTAAGCCACATAGATTCGGGAATCATTTAAATAAGAATGACAAATAAACCCATGAGTATATAGTAGATCGCTGAGAAAGAGTATAATGTAGTGGTAGACTGCTGAGGGATCTACTGAGGGAAAGATGAGGATTAAGGTAGCATTTGGGGCATGAAAGTAAATTTGAGAAAGCCATTGTGTTTGAAGTTTAATTTTGAGGTTAATAAAAAACATTGCCAATACCACATTGAGGTTAGATAAGATAAATTTCTGGATTACCCAGTCCTCCAGAAGAGCAGAGATAATACATGGTTGTGATCACCAACTGTGAAAGTCACCAGATTGTAACTATTAAAAAGGGAGAGGAGAGTGATCTATTTAAGAATAGAAAATGTTTAACTACAAGATGGTCAAGAATGAACAATGGGAATGAGACCAGAACAGGATTAGCTGATTTAGAAAACAAGATATTGGGAAACCAGAAGGTATGCTGAGGTTACAAGAATGAATTATTGGAGCTGAGTGAAGTTCTGTAATGAGTGCAGGGACAGAGATGTGGTCAGATAGGGGAATTTCAGAGATCAAGGTAGTGGAAATGGAACAGGTTTGAATGATTAAGCTCTAAAGTGTGATCATCATTGTGAGTGGTTTAAATAGGATGAAACAAAGGTCATGGCAATTGCAATTGAATTGGAAGGCTGATAAGTTCAAAGGTTTTGAAGATAGTGTTCCAAAAGTTTACATTGTCAGCTATTAAGTGGAACTGATTTCCTCTCATAAAATTGTAAAATGATACATCTAGACTTCTAGGTTAATACACAATATTTAATTTATCAGTGTAATCTTAGGCAAGTTCTTACCACCTCTGTACCTCAATTATTTCATCTGCAAAATGAGAAGATTGCATTAGATTATTCTCTGGGGTCTCTTTCAGTTCTAGATCTGTCATCCTACAATTTAGCCAAACTATTTGACATATGGTATCAGAAATGGAAGAAATGATATTGTCCTAATGCTGCTGACTAAAATAGAAAAAGTACATTATATTATTTTGAATGCTGAAGCTTAAGGAGAAGCAAGTTTAATTAGAGAGGCTGGTAGATGGAAACTTTTGTAGAGTCTTAAAGAGGTCTTCTGGATTCGGTCAAGGGCTTTAGAATTTGATAGCTTTGCTTCTTAGGTCTAATTTTATTTTGGTACTTTTGCCTTTTCTTTGATTCAGATATATCTTTAGCCCTACTTATATGTCTGTCAGAGATGATTAGGATTGTTTGGGAGACTCAGATGGAATTAAGAGTAAGAGATGGATTTCCCTGAGGTAATGAAACAAGGATTGGAAGAGAAGAGAAAGAGAAATATGCATAATTCCTTAACTTTTTTTCTTTTAAAAATTTAATCTATTTTTTCAAATTTTATTTATTTAAAATTTAAAATTATTTAAATACAAAATAAGAAAAAAACAAAGGAAAAAAAAGATACCTAATTCTTGAGAAAAATATTGACTAAGGTGGCTTTGAGTAGGCTATGAGCTGATAAGAGACTAAGGAAAATGGAGTAGATGGCAACTTTAGAGCGAGTAAGGGATATATAATCTGCATTTGAGAGAAATTTGCAAATGAGGTGTATGTGTTTTTCTTTTCTTTTTTTTTTAAAGCATTGCTTGAGAGTACAATTCCCAAAATCTGAAATAAATTTATTAGATCATGGGGGGAGAGAAAGAAAGGGAGGGAGAATCTTTGTGAGATTAAATGGAACACTATACCAGTTCAGACAAGAACGTTTTCCTGATAAGCTTTACATAGGCAAGATGCAGTCTCCTAGACAAGGGCAGTGTAATGTCCAGGCTAGCTTTCTGGAGGGCCTTGGGACTAGTCTTGGTCTCAGCAGAATAATCGCCACTAGAATAGTTAGGAATAAAGTCCAAAGTCTTTATTGTCTCTGCCTGGGGCCAGGCTAGCTTTCTAGGGAACCTTCAAATAGGTCTTGGTCTCAGTGGAGAAATGAGGCAGGAGAGCCATTATGAGGTTGGTCAAGGCTTCTCTCTTGTGGCTGAGTTTGTCCACAGTTTATATGCTCTATTACAGTTAAATCAATTCATCATAGTGAATATAAGGCAATCATTATATCACTGGGGAACCATTATTTGTTGTAGTAAGATTAAATCAATCATACTGAACCTAGAGAACTCGCATGCTAAACTAGATAACCATTGTCTTATCAATTCCATTGAGCCTAATACCTTGTAAGAATCCTTGTTTCAAGTACATTTCTCCAGAGTTCTGGACCATTACAGGGCAGTTTGAGATGTATATCATCAAGTAAGTGAGTCTGTTTTGGGGAACTCAAAACACAAGCTTTGAGCAGACTCTAATCCAGAAAAGATATAAAGGGATCCAAAGAGCACTGAGCATGATCTAAGGATTCTTTACAAACATTTGGCTTCCCTGGAGCATTTCTTAGCTATACAGTAAGCTTTTTGGGTTAGGCAATTTTTTTAGCTTCATGAAGTTAGGTTCAAACAATACTAAACAATGATAAATAATAATATATAATCCTATCTTTTAGGTTGAAACTCAACATTGTCATATTGGCAAGAGCATAAATTATAGGAGCAGAAAGCTGGGTTATTATTTCAAAGGAAATTAATTAAAATAGTTACATAGTGCCATCCTGTCCTCCTTATTATCTATCTAATTTAGAGCTTGATAGAATTCCTTTAAAGAAAGATTTAATAAAATAGATGACAGGCTTTTAGTTGACCAAAAATTGCAGGAAGAATGACCCTAATCCCCAAATAATAAATACAACAAATTATGGCTTATTGCTCTTTCAGGCACATAGTGTTTTTTGAATACTTTGAAATATCAAAGCCAAAATACTGTAATAATGGTCATCTGTATTAAATAACATCAAATCTCTTCAATATCCATTTAATCAGAACATTTTATCTTAAGTTCTAATTGTCTTATTTAGTTCAAAATAGTCCCTCTGATCCCTGGAAAGCTCTAACCTTAGTAATTTTGGAATAGACCTAGTTCTCAGAGCAATTCTGGAGGGGATTCCTTCCAGTGGATCTACTATAATAACTTTTTATTGACAGAATCCATGCCTGGGTAATTTTTTTTTTTACAACATTATATCCCTTGTACTCACTTCTGTTCCGATTTTTCCCTCCCACCCTCCACCCCCTCCCCTAGATGGCAAGCAGTCCTATATATGTTGAATATGTCCTAGCATGTCCTAGATACAATATATGTGTGCAGATCCAAACAGTTTTCTTGTTGCATAGGGAGAATTGGATTCAGAAGGTAGAAGTAACCGGGGAAGAAAAACAAAAATGCAAACAGTTTACATTCATTTCCCAGTGTTTTTTTTTTCCTTTGGGTGTAGCTGCTTCTGTCCATCATTGATCAATTGAAACTGAATTAGGTCTCTTTGTCAAAGAAATCCGCTTCCATCAAATTACATCTTCATACAGTATTGTTGTTGACATATATAATGATCTCTTGGTTCTGCTCATTTCACTTAGCATCAGTTCATGTAATTCTCTCCAAGCTTCTCTGTATTCATCTTGCTGGTCATTTCTTACAGAACAATAATATTCCATAACATTCATATACCACAATTTACCCAACCATTCTCCAATTGATGGGCAGCCACTCAGTTTCCAGCTTCTAGCCACTACAAACAGGGCTGCCACAAACATTTTAGCACATACAGGTCCCTTTCCTTCTTTAGTATCTCCTTGGGGTATAAGCCCAGTAGAAACACTGCTGGGTCAAAGGGTATGCACAGTTTGATAACTTTTGGGCATAATTCCATATTGCTCTCAGAATGGTTGGATTGTTCACAGCTCCACCAACAATGTATCAGTGTCCCAGTTTTCCCACATCCCTCAACACTCATCATTATTTTTCCTGTCATCTTAGCCAATCTGACAGGTGTGTAGTAGTATCTCAGAGTTGTCTTAATTTGCATTTCTCTGATTAATAATGATTTGGAACACTCTTTCATATGAGTGGTAATGATTTTAATTTCATCATCTGAAAATTGTCTGTTCATAACCTTTGACCATTTATCAATTGGAGAATGGCTTGGTTTCTTATAAATTAGAGTCAGCTCTCTATATATTTTGGAAATGAGGCCTTTATCAGAACCTTTAACTGTACAAGATGTTTTCCCAGTTTGTTGCTTCCCTTCTAATCTTGTTTACATTAGTTTTGTTTGTACAGAAGCTTTTAATTTGATGTAATCAAAATTTTCTATTTTGTGATCAATAATGGTCTCTAGTTCGTCTTTAGTCACAAATTTCTTCCTCTTCCACAAGTCTGAGAGATAAACTATCCTATGTTCCTCCAATTTGTTTATAATCTCGTTCTTTATGTCTAAATTATGGACCCATTTTGATCTTATCTTGGTATACGGTGTTAAGTGTGGGTCCATGCCTAATTTCTGCCATACTAATTTCCAGTTATCCCAGCAGTTTTTGTCAAATAATGAATTCTTATCCCAAAAGTGAGGATCTTTGGGTTTGTCAAACACTAAATTGCTATAGTTGACTATTCTGTCTTGTGAACCTAACCTGTTCAGTGGATCTACTTCTTAAGATTTTCTAAGCAGTGCTGCTTAAATCTGCCAGTAATAAGATTACATATACTTTAGTACAGTCTCCTAAATTTGTCTTTCCAGTAACTAATTCATGTGGTGAAAAACCAGATCAAACTTTCTAGAGCTAATCTTATTAACATCAGAGCTATAAGATGACCATCAAATTATGAACCTGTAATTCATCTGAAACTTCCAAGAATTTCATACTGGTTACTCTTTCATATCTTTACTTGAATCTTGTACCTAATATAGATAATGCTATCAACAGGATGAAAACTCTTGAAGGCTTTATGAGGTCATGACTTATAAAATGTTTTCTTAATATTGTCAGAGAGAGATGTCATGGTAGGAAAAAAATAAACCATGATTTAAAATTTTCTTTACAATCATTCATGCAATCTTACATGTAAAATCCTTTATCCAGTTTTGAGAACTTATTACTAAAACATACTCAAAGCCTATATTTCCCGTTAGAAATATTTGGAAGAAAATTATGTATATGTATATATATTTTCACATACTCTCCTAGATCTTAGAGGAAATAGCCTAATCTTATACATGAATATGTAACCATTAGCAAGGGTTTGGTAAATTTAAAAAAACCATTTACCTAGTTGCTTAGGATAAGAAGTTAATCACAAATTCATATTGAAAACAATAAAAGCTTTCATACTTGCATCAACTATACTGATTAAAGAGATGTTTTAATATTAATGTATTGACAATTTAGTATTGCCATGACAAAAATTTCTACAATTCACTTGTCCGGTTATAGAAATTTGCTATGAAAGTAAAGTTTATAACAAAGGAATATGTTTATAACAATATCAAGATTGTCCTTTCATAGGCACAGACTGACTTGATATAAGCATAGCTGGGGAAGAACTTCCTTATCTCTATTTGCTTCCAGACAAAACTTATAGTTAATAGCTGATTATTCAGAAAATTTTCATACTCAAAAAGGAGATAGCACAATGGGAGAAACTTGAGTCAAGAAGAGTTTATCCTTTCCTGTGCAAGGTCATCTCTTCGAACTTTCCCAGGTATAGACATTCACTTTTAATAGTTCTCACACTACATTTCTGTTAAGCAGCACATGGTTTTCCTTCTTGAATGGTATACTTTTGGTTTAAAGACAATTCAGATAATCATACCTGAAACCAAAACTCAAAATAGTATATTACAGTATCAAGAGATATTACCTCATAGCAAAATTTTACTAATAAAGTTTTATTAATCGCAACTTACAGCTAGATTATTATTGCTTTTTCTTGTTAACATATAGCCATATTAATAATACCCAATAACAATTAACACATATAAATGCATAGAAGGCTATAACTTAGTTATCTTTTCTAATTTTTAATTCATCCTGCTACTATATATATAATAAGACATATATAATGTGCTACTATTTTCCATTAGGTAAGTATAATTTGATTTAACGTTGTCTGAAAATGATATCTCTTCAAAAGTTTCATATGTCCTCCTTATTTCAGGGAAGATAAAAAAAATCTTCTCAAAACTTTTCCCAAAACTCCAAACCCTTGCTTCACATTATCCTTTTCACAGTCAATGCAAAGGGACTTTACCTTTCTTTCAGATTTCTTTTGATTTTCCTCTTATTTCTACTTGCTTAAACCTTCTTTTTGTCTGCTTTTTTTCTGCCAGTAGATTTTGATTAAAGCCTACAAACTTTAAAATTAATCTTTCTTTTTATACTCTGATTCCATACTTTATTTACCTTTGCTACTTTTCTTAAATCCATTTCATCTTTTTTCCCAGTCTAACATTCCACTGAATCTCTCTTGTAGACATTTCCTTATGTGATCAGTGAAGGACTATTACCACCAATAGCCTCCATCTGGATGTGCAGGTTTGTAGGATATAGGTATATATATCTCTTCATTAGTTGATTACAAAGTTATGAGTCAGATAGTGCTACTTTTTCCTTTAACTTTTTCAAAGGTATAATTAGATGACAATGCTATTATATGACAATTGGACACATGGTGAAGGATATTTTATGTTTAAGTCAACACTTAAAACTAAATCTGACACCAATTTAATGATATATGTATACCTACTGCATGGCAATTAGGGATAAATGGTAAGAAATTCACCTAAATGACTATAATTAGTATTATTTTTTAGCCAAATTAAACATTTTGTTTGGTCACTGGGGGGAAAGAGAATATCAGGAAACTCAGAGGCCTCTTAGAAGGCTGTGGGATCCATAATTCAGAAAGTCCCAAATGACTTGGCTTTACTACAGTGGTGTGCTGGCAAATGTTTAACATACTCATGTTTAATTTGCATTGGTAACAATTTCCCTATAACTTTTTAAAGTCTAGACAATGAAAAAACCCAATAAATCAAGCCTTCATTTGTAGCATTTGTTGATTTATGAGGTGTACATGCTCACACTGAAAATTTAATAATCTGCTCTTGAAAGTTGGTATGAACAGGCTCTGCCCTTGAAGTTAGGCTTGAAGTCACAGTTTTGTGTTAAAAGCCATTGGAACTGTCCTCAAGACTTAATTGTTTCAGTGATTAAGAGTTGGGCTACTAATGTAGCTTCCTGGTGACCCATGTATAAAAGCCAGCCCATGAGCAGGTTTTTTTCTTCAGGATTGACCATGACAGCAGTACGGCTACACAGAGACAGGGGGATTTTCATTCATTAAAATTAGGACTCTTTCCTTGCTCATTAATTGCCCCTTGTCATGATATGGATAGATTAACCTCTAGTTAACTGTTAGATGGGCTACAAGTATCTCCTTTAATCCCTGTTCTGAACCTGCAGCAAGCACCTTAACAACCTGAATACCAACAGTTGGTGATAATTGGATTAACTGAATTGTAATGAGTTAATGGTTCTTGTGGTCATAGTATATATGTTGGAGGAGGTATGTGTGGAGGATTCAGAGCCTCCAGTGAAAAGATGAAGTGGCAAGTAAACTTCCTCATTAGGTAGAGATTCTCATTGACCTTTAGGAACATTTAGCCCAGTAGATAGATGCTGAAGAAGATTGACATGGAGGATAAGAATAAGATCAGGGGAAGCATTTTCTGGTTATTGTTAAAGCTGGATTACATGTAGTTATTTCTTTGAAATTCAGAAACTTTAAGAACTTTTATTATTTTTAAAATTTTCATTATTTTTCCAATTACTTGTAAAAATACTTTTCAGCATTCATTCTTGTAAGATTTTAAGTTCCATATTTTTTCTTCTTTCCTCTTCCTTCCCCAACACAGCAAGCAATCTCACATAGGTTATAGATGTATAATCATTTAAAACATTTTCATATTACTCATGTTGTGAAAGAAAAATTGGAACAAAAGGGAAAAACCAAGAGCAAACAAAAAAGATGAAAATAATATGCTTCAATCTTTATTCAGCTTTCATAGTTGTCTGTCTCTAGTGGCATTTTCTTTTTTCTTTTTTCCTCAGTATTTTATTTTTTCAAATATATGTAAAATAATTTTTAACATTCATTTTTGTAAAACTTTGTGTTCCAAAAGATGTGCACATCTGACCCTATAAAAATGAATTCCTATAAAACACAGTTAGTTGCTCAATGAAGGTCTGTAAAGGAGAGAGTAAAATTCCTTAAACAGTGAAGTCTGTCAGATTGTCTCTTATTTGGCTCTCTGGCATGTAGCATGCTTCTTCCAAACTCCGTCACTTTGCCTGGTTTAACAACCTTTTAAGTTGTCCTGGATTTCTTTACTCTGGATATTCATTAATAAATATTGTCAATTCTTCCTTTTCAACATTTTTGGAATTTGACTCCTTTACACTATTGCACCACTGTAGTTCAGAGCCTCATCACTTCTTGCCTGGACTATCGCAGTAGTCTTAAAATTGTTGTGTCTCCTATCTCATCTGTCTATTGTATATTTTTAAAAAGTGGTACTTTTAAAAAGCTAGTTGGACAACTTGCCTGCTCAGTAAATTCTACTGTTGCCTTTTGCCTTTAGGTTCAAATAACAAGATTCTATTATTTAAAGATGCCTCTTGTAGAAGACCGCAGATATTGGGGAACTCTGGGAAAAGTATACTCCTATGGGAGGTCTTTTTTCCTCTCCCAGGTTCTTGAACTTTGTTCCTGAAATTACCTTGCTTTTATTTTGTGCATATATATATATGTATACATAAAAATGTGTTTGTGTATGTATAAATTACCTATGTACATGTTGTGTCTCCCTCAAAAGATTGTAAGTTTTATGAAGACAGGAACTGTTTAAATTTTTTTTTTTTTTTTGGTAACCCTAACACCTAAATCCTATGCCTAGTACATAGATGAGGCTTAAGAAATTAATTTTAATTGATTTGTTCCTTACATCTCCTTCTCTAAGACAAAGTAGACTTTGAGGTCCAGCATTGCTTAGCTTCAGTAGGAGTGAAAGCTTATAAGCTAGGAGAGAACTCTTCCCTTTGCTATGGGAATTACCCCTTCATTTACATTTTTTATATTAAATTCTACTTTTTCTTAATTATCAAGCATCTATTCCTAACTTAAAAGAAATCCCTTCATCAAATATATATATATATATATATATATATATATATATATATATATTTAACAACCTTTTAAGTTGTCCTGGATTTCTTTACTCTGGATATTCATTAATAATATATATATATATATTATTATATAAATATATATAAATATAATATAATATATATATAAATATATAAATAAATTATATAAATATATAAATAAATTATATAAATATATATATATATAATCAATCCATATTCAAAATTATGTCTCACTCTGTATATTTTATCTGTAATATTTCAGGAGATAGGGGGTAACATTTTAAATCAATGATCCTCTGGAATAATGGTTGATGGTAGAATTGTTTTTCTGTCTTCATATTCTACATCAGTCCAGAATGACTTTCATGTGATGTTTCCTTCCTCATTTTTATATAGACTTCTATTTGCATCCTTTAATTATATGAGATAATAAATTCCTCTCCTCTCACTCTTCCCCTTTTATTCCTACTGTATTTTTACCCTCTGATTTCCTTTCTTTGAAGATATTACAATGTGATGAAAACAAGCTCTTTATATCATACTTGAATCTATAAACCCTTTTAGGAGATGGTTTCTTTATATCCCCTCTCCCTACTAGAATGCAAACATTTCATTTTTATAAAGTCGTTTCTGAATGCTTAGTTTTTACTCCAGTGTTATTAGTTTGAAGTTTCTACTCATCTTGATCTTTACATTAAAAATGCTTGAAAGCCTTCTACTTCCTTAGAAATGTTATGTTTTTTCCCTTGTAGGATTATAGCCAGTCTTGCTGAATAAGTTATTCTTGTTTTTTGGAGTATCATTTTCCATGCTTTCATATCTTTTATAGTGGTATTGTTAAATCATGTGATACTAAACTTGGTTCTTGAGACTGAACTTTGCTTAATGCAGTTTGCAGTTTTTTTCCTTTGACCTGGAAGATCTGCATTTTGAGTATATATGACTTTTTTTTAGAGTTTTTATTTTGGTATTTCAGGTAATAATTTATGTATTATTTATGTTTTTTACTTTACTATCTGATTCTAAGATCTAAGCAGTTTTCTTTCATGAAATTAAAATATGTGTGCTTTTTTTTTTAAATTACAATTTTCAGGTAGTCTAAAGATTCTTAAATCTCTGATCAGTTTTTCTGTATTTTGTTTTTTATATTAGGTAACTTTCATTTTCTTTTATTTTTTCAATCTTTTAACTTTAATGATTTTTGTCATCTCATGAAATAATGAAATTTGGTTTAGTCCATTCTAATTTGGGAAGAGTGGAAGAGAAATATTCCTGAAACAGCCACAAATAAAAAGTATAGAAGGACCTTTATCCTTCTTTTAAGTCCGTTCTGTTTCCATAATGATGGATCAACCAATAAGCATTAGGCACCAACTATGTGCTAGTCACTGTGATGTACATTGAAGATACAAATCAAAAATGTGAACCAATTTTTAATTATAGATATTTAGCATAGATAAATAAAACCCACAGAAAATTTTAAAATCATATTTCAGCCAATAGTTACATAGATAATAGTTTCTCTTTCCTTCTCTCATGCAAAAAACTTTTCAGTCACAGCTAGGATGCCCTTACTAGGGAAGAAAGAAGAAATGAAAGAACAGGTAGACTATTTGAATGATTTGCATTTTATCTTCTAGCTTTTTCCTAATTCCTTCTCTTATGAAAGTTTTAATGGCCTGGAAATTATCTGTAGTATAGATAATGCAGTAGTTAGAGTGCTAGGCCTGGAGTCGGGAATAATCATCCTCAAATCTGGCCTCAGATACTTACTAGTTTTTAATATTGGGCAGATCACTTAATCCTGTTTACTACCTCTGTTTCCTCATATGTAAAATGAACTAGAGAAGGAAATGGCAAATCACTCTAATATCTCTGCCAAGAAAACTCCAAATGTGGTAATGAAGCAACACAATTGGGAGTTACAAGTAGTGTAATTATTCCTAGATAGTTAAAATTCGCTATATTAGCTCTATTTTATGACTTCTGAATATGGAAATTATTCACATTTTTCATGCAATTATGACCTGTTTTAAGAAAATCTGATAGAGTGTAGGAAAATATAACTCTAGTAGCCAAATTAGTTCAAAACTGATACATGCAATTTTCTTTATGGTGCCTTTATTTTCTTAACAAGTGCTTAGGATAGGGTGGGATTTGTATAGAGTAGAAAAATTAGAAGCTAAAGTATTATGATCCCTTGTTAATAGAAAAATGATAAAAATGAAGATAAAGGAACTTTCAGGTAATTTTCCTGACTTCTTTTAGACTCAAATCTTACCTTCTGCAAGAGACTTTTCTAGATTATCTCAACTATCAAGGCTTTCTTGCTCTGAGATTATCTTCCATATACTCTATATAAATTCTATGCCACTGGTATAGAACCTGTCTGTAATGATCTCCTGGTCCTGCTCATTTCACTCGGCATCAGTTCTTGTAAGTCTCTCCAGGCCTTTCTGAAATCATCCTGTTGGTCATTTCTTACAGAACAATAATGTTCCATAATATTCATATACCACAATTTATTCAGCCATTCTCCAACTGATGGGCATCCACTCAGTTTCCAGTTTCTAGCCACTACAAAGAGGGCTGCCACAAACATTCGGAAAGCACTTAATTGTTAATGGATTGACTAAACCAAAAAAACAAAATTACAGAATTCTATACAATTATTAGGAATATATGCTAATGAATGAAAGTATAAAAAAAGCATTTAAATGTTTACTATGCTTCAGACACTGTGTTAAGTATTGAAGAGACAAATACAAAGCAAGATATTTGCCCTAATGGAACACTTGCATATACCATATGTATATGCCCATCCATACACATTCATGTATAGATACAGATATGCATATATAATGATATATTATTATTTATAAACATGTCATATGCCTTATCTCATATAAGATGTGTGTATACAATAGAATATATGATCTTACAAAACAGGGCATTTATACCTGCACTATTAAAAGTCAGCAGAATAGATGTCCTTGTTTCCTATCACTGGAAGTAATTAAATGGAAAGGGAATGACATCAAATATTTTATAGAACAATTTCTGAATAAAGATCTCAGAGTCAGGAGAGTTCTCCTTGTCTAGGAGTATTAGAACCACATGGATCAGGAAAGGCTTATTGTGACAGGTAGCATCTAAAATGTTCCTCACAAGATGCCCAAGATTCTATGTGACAGGGTGAGAAGGAAATCACATTCCCAAAATTCTGTATTCCATTTCCCATTTCATTGGAATACAAGTCCCTTCAGAATGGAAAGTGTATGAAGGAAACATTTTTAGGGATCTTCCCTTGTTAATCAAACCTGGATAGATAGGGTTAATTAACTGGGATTGATTATAAGTAGCATTTTTGGCCCAGAACAGATGATGAAATACATTTTTCTTTCAGTAGGGAGACTGCAGACTTTAAGTTCAGATTGTTGCAGATGCTATCAGATATAGTTGCTGGGTTTTGCTTAACTTTTTATGGTGGGAAGGAATATATATCAGGAAGTGAGTGTGTTATAAAATATATCAATAACATTTAAGTAAAAAACCAGGCTGAATTAAGACCACAAAAATTTAAATCCAAGGTGACTGCAGTTATTCCTAGAATTATATCCTAGGGAATAACAAAAGATGGCTTGAGCATCATTCCTTTTCTCTGATACAGTATTTGGCAGCAGGGGAGGATGATGAAAAATGCTGGAAAATATGGCTTAGGATAAAGTAACAAAAGAAGAAAAAAGTTTGTAGACCTCAGTAAGCTTCACATCAAAAATCACTGGGGTTACAAAGACAAAAACTAAAAGCAGTAGCCCTCATAAAGCATACATTTTCTGTGAGTGTTTTCTTTAAAAAAAAGACTTAGGAAGCTTTTGGTATATTGATCACCAATTAACACCACAGAACATGGACTTTACCATACCTTTGCAGTCAGGAATCAGTTGATTACTCATATAGGAATCATTTCTGAATCAGTTGTCAGAAGATAGACCATTTGGAAAGGTCTTAGGTTAAAACTAATGCCAAATTATAATCAATCAGTAATTGAGCACATGGTGGCAGCTAGGTGATGCAGTGGATAGAGTGCCAGGCCTGGGACAAGAAGAATCATTGTGGTCTCAGACACTAGTGACATGACCCTGAGCAAATCACTTAATTCTCTTTGCCTCAGTTTCCTCATCTGTAAAGTGAGCTAGAGAAGGAAATGGCAAACTACTCTTGTGTTTGTGCCAAGAAAACCCCAAATGGTGTTGGATGTGACTGATCAGGGCAATGTTATCACAAGTACTGTCCCAGGTGCTGAGTATCTAAGTATATAAGGATTGAAGCAGTGCCTACCCATTATGAGCTTATGTTCTAGGAATAAAAATGACAACAAGATAATGGTGTATATTGAAAACAGATCCAACATATTTAAATTTGTTTCTCTCTATTCTTTCCAGTCTGAAGTTATTCTCCTTGACAGAAGATGGGAACAAAAGTAGTTTTTTCCTTTATATTACCTTGACATTACAATAGCTGTCAAGATGGATGTATTAAGTATCTGTATTATCTTCTTGACACTGTTAGGTGCTGCAAACACAAATATAAAGAAGCAATCAATTTCTGGTCTGGGGGATTTATAGTGGATGTATCTCTTCTTGTTTTTTCCTCTACACATACGTTACAAAGTTTTATTCTTATTAGAAAGTACATTTTTGACATCCTGTTTGTATAGGTCGATAACGTTAAATTTTTGGTTTAAGAAATGAAGTTTTAATAAAGTTGC
Source organism: Sarcophilus harrisii (assembly GCF_902635505.1). Taxonomy (NCBI): domain Eukaryota; kingdom Metazoa; phylum Chordata; class Mammalia; order Dasyuromorphia; family Dasyuridae; genus Sarcophilus; species Sarcophilus harrisii. The sequence continues at coordinate 419,412,615 of NC_045428.1, read as the reverse complement.
TTGGCTATGAATCTCAAAATTCAATGAAAATTTTGTGATCTTAAGAGTTCATAGCCTGAAATTGGTGGAAAGCTTCCTAGGTATTAATGCAAATGGAAATTGTCAGGAGATATGTTTGCTTTGGAGTTCCCAAACTACCATATATTAAGAATCATTTTAGAATACCAGATTTTTTCCATCCTAGAAGTATTTTTCATATAGATTGCATATTAAAAAAATCTCTTTTCTATGAATGGTTTATCCCAACTAAAATCCTATCTTCTACAGGAAGCCTTTTCCAACTCCTCTTACTTCTGATGTCTTCCTTTTTGCCCTGCATGTTGCTTGCTTATACATATTTATTTGCTTGTTTTTTTACCTACATGTAGCTTTTTTGTACATATTTATTTGTTTGTTTTCCCCCTATTAGATTGTGAATTTTTTTAGGACACAGTATACTATAAAGTTGTTTTTCAGTCATGTCTAAGTCTTCATGACCCTATTTGAGGTTTTCTTGCCAAAGATATTGGAATGGTTTGTCATATCTGAAGTGTCAATTGGTTATACATGGCCTACCTGATTGTTTACAGGTAAAACTAAAAACATACCTCTCTATGAAAATAGAGAAGCCTTTAAACATGCCATAGCCAATACAGTTTCATATATATAATCACGGTTCCACATATAGTTATATGTAGTTATGTGTAGTTTTATATATACAGTTATGTACTTTGTTTTATATATATTTATATGAGTTTCAAGTATTATAGGGTTTTCATGTGGCAAGGACCTTAGAAATCCTTTAGTAAAGCCTTCTGTTTATATAGGAAGGAAACAAGGCCCCAGAGAAGTTGAGAGATTTGAGACTCAGGTCCTTTAATTCTAAAGCAAGTATTCTTTGTATTATATTATGTCCAACCAAGTTATTTTTGCTAGCAATACAATATATTTAACCTATTATAAGGAACTTGTATAAAATCTGTTTTTTTTTTTCCTGTTTTCAGTCACCAAAGCAGAGGTTTCAGATAGACAACCTAATTTTTTTTCTATTTTCTAGGTACTTGGCTTCTTTGCAGAGCCTAAGTTGTATCTGATGGCCCCGTATTAGTTCATTGTCCTTGTGGCGGAACCATTTGGCCATTCACAAATAGTCATGACTCTTACAAATGGCCAGCCTTCCAAATTTAGGTTATTTTATCACACATAAAGTATGTTAGTCATGGCTCCTTCTTCATGATGCTGAGGCTATCATGTGATTGCATATGGAATCCCTGACTCTCTTGGCTTTCCCTTCTGACAGCAAGATGAATCCCTTCTGTTTAAGGCTTCAGTGTTGTAGATTTTGCCAAGGGAATATAGCATTCACTTATATCCCTTGATTAGAACCTTGCTTGCAGTTTCCTGGAAAAACTGTCTCTCTCCTTCCAGCAACACAAGCTAAATTTACTGGGGTTGCCTCTTTAGCTTGATAAGGATTTTAAATACTGTATTTAGGTTAAGGCCAGTCAAAATGATTACCTTCATAGCAACTCTACAGAATGAGATGCATACACAGGGAAATGTTTTGTAAAAGCACTGAAACTCTGCCCAGATAAAGCTAGAGACGTTCTATGAAGTGTTGCCAACCATTTTCATTATAATTTTAGCATTTATTTAGCACTTTGTAAAAATAGGATATTCAAGCAATTTCCTTGATATGTATCTCACTAAAAGCCTATGATGACTTTATGTTGTTGTTTTATTGCTAACAGGCTAAGTCAGAGAGGTTCAATGACCTGTCACAGGTTGCACAATGAGAACAGTGGTTGAGCTATGATTAGCTTTGGATGGCTAGTGAAAGCCCAATCTGTTGCTGCTAAGCTTTGTGTCATTCAGTTTGATTTGAGTTAGTCATACTTTGGTTTTAATTGCTTATTAAAAATTCTTATGTTACAAAAAACATTTAACAATCTTTTAAAGAATAGAGGTATTGAAGCTGTATGTACACTTTGGGGGGATTATTTTTAGCTTTTTATTTTTTAAAGCCATCTTGGTAATTTATACTAATGATAGAAAGACCCTCTCTAGATAATAGATTATTTTAGACTAACAAATAAGAAAACAGAGCTACTAAAATAGAGTAGGTATTCAGGTATTCTATAAACTTCATACAGGAGGAGAGAGAGACTTGGATTTCTGACTTATCTTTTCCTTTCACCTTTAGTTTATCTGTTGGAATCTGAGTTTCCCATCAGCAGAAGGAGAAATTTTGACTAGATTGTTTTAAAAGATTCCTTCTAGCTATAACATTCCATTATTCTATATCTATTGGATAATTAGTCAAATTTTTTTTTTCATCCATGGGAAGAGTTTATTGGCTTTGGGGCATTGAATCATCTTCACAGTTTTATATTTTTGGACAAGATCCTCACCCAACCCTTTATATGTTTTCAGGAAATAGTACTGCTTCCACATAGATGGACTTATTTTTGGACCATCAAGTTTAGATTTAGAGCTAAAAGTGAGTCAGTAAGTAAAGGACCATAGGTGGTGCTGGGGAAACAGAGAAAGAAAAAAAACAAAACAAAACAAAACCCTAATCTTTGCTTTCAAGGAGTCACCTTCTAATGGGAGGAGGACAGTATACAAATAATTATGTACAAACAAGATACAGACATGATAAATTGGTGATAATTTTAGAAGGAAGGCACTAGCATTAAAAGGTATCAGGAAAAACTTTTCAAAGAAATGGAATTTTACCTGAGACTTGAAGAAAGCCAAGAAATCCAGGAGGTAGAGATAAATGAAAGGATTCCGAAAATGGAGAGCAGTTAGTAAGAGAGAAGGGGGTGAGGGAAAGAAATGAAAGGAGAGAAGGAGGAGGAGGAGGGAGTGGGAGAAAAAGAGAGGGGAGGAGGGAGGGAGGAAAGGAAGGAGGGGCGAGAGAAAGAAGAATGGGTTATCTTGTTTGAAGAAGGTTAAGGAAACTACTGTCAATAGATTTTTGAGTACAGGTGGGAGTTATGCATAAAAAGATAGAAAAGGTAGAAAGGGGACCAGATTATGAAGGCCTTGAATGCCAAATAGAGAATCTTTTTTTCTATCCTGAAGGTGTTGGGGAGCCAATGGGATTAATGAAAGGAAATTGATTGGTTAGATGTATACTTTAGGAAGATTACTGATAGCTGAGAGGAGGATAGATTGCAATGAGGATCTACTCTCTAAGTAGTTAAAGTGTGAGATGATAAAGACCTGAATTGGGACAGTTGGTCAGGAGGAGAGAAAAGGGGCCACATAGGTGATATAAGATGAGGAAGAGAAAAGATTTCAATTTTTTCAATAAAATAGACAACTGATAGGGTTGGTGGAGGAGGAAGGGAAATTTGCGGAGGAATGAAAATATTTGGAAGGCTGTGGCAAGTAGAATAGTGAGTTAATTAGAGGGGTGTAAATGGATTGCCCTGCTATACTAAGGCTCAGTTGGAATTAAGGATCATCTAGTCTAACTTTGTTTTACAAATGAGGAAACTGAACTATAAAGTGGTTAAGTGACTTGTCCTGAGGTATGCTGTACATCTGAGGCAGGTCCTCCTGACTGTGAATTCAGTGTCCTATACAAAATACCATGCCTCTTCTTTTGCATATACTCTCAGGACCATAATTTTAAGTTGGAAGGCATCTTTAAGACCATATAATCAACCCATCATTTTATAGATGAGGAAAAGTGAGGCCCCCAGAAAAGTGCTGACTTGCCTAAAGTTGTGCAGTAATATATGGCAGAAATGGGATTTGAACTGTGGTCCTCTGAGGTTCAGAGGGTGAGGGCTAAGCAGTGTGTGCCTCAGACTCCCAAGTTATTAATATGGTAACTGTTGTCTGATAGTTTTTCTGAGCTTTGGGTGATCTGGGGGACTGATTGATCCATCGACTTAGGCACTTGAGGAGAAAGTAGAGTAGGATGCAGGGAAAAGCTGATGTTCTTTACTCCATCCAGGAAGAGTGCCATTTCTTGTCGATTCTAAATCTAAGGGAAAGTTCAAGCTCAGTATCCTGATGTTAATTATTATTGGTACTCTCATCAGAAATGAAAAGTGTCAAGTTGAAGCAATGAGTTCCTGAAGTTTTGAGCTTGAATTCTGCCTTTGATGCTTCCTAGCTAGGCAGTTGAAGTCATGTCACACCTTTGAGAGAAACTTTTATAATCTATAAACTAAGGATAACAGGCATGTGAGAAAAGCACAATTCGATCGTATCTTTAGAAGTAGAAGGCACCTTCATAGTAATCTAGTTTTCGGTCTCCTTATTTTTAGAAGAGAGAAAGAATAGGCCAGAGAGAATGACTTGGTCAGCATCATACAGGTATCATGTTTGAGGTGATCTTCAAACCCATGTCTTCTGATGTCATATTTATTGGTTTTTTTGTTTTAACTATATCAAACTGCCTACCAGGGATGGCTTCATGGAGGAGGTGACCTAGGATCTAGATTTTGATTCGTATCAACAGATGAAGAAGGGAAGGACTAAATGAACTATATACATTGAGAGCATTTTTAAATAAATGGAAAAAGGAATGATAGGACATTAGAGTAGGTGGGGGGTGTAGTTGAGAAGATTGGCTTGAGAGAGTCAGTTAAATTTTCAGTATGAGCATTTATACCTTGGAAATCAACAAACTCCAAATAAGACTGGATTTCTTTCTTTTTTTTATTGATTGTTATGCAGTTTAAATTTATGTCATTGGTATAATTTTTTATTTGAAAACTGGTTGTTAAAACATTTACCAATATCCGTTGCTTATAGGGAACTGTGAATATTATCCAGAATAATATGAGATGAGTCTAAAGAGCTAAGTTGAAGACAGGCTATGGAGAGTATGAATGCTAGGTTAAAGGATATGAATATGAACTTTATTGACTTGAGAGTAGGCAGAGTTTTCAGCAAGTTCAGAGTTGTGGTCTGAACTTAGATAAGGAAAACTTTAGACATTAACTGTATATACTTGGACAAATAATTTTCTTTCTTATTTTTTATTTATATTTAAATTTCTTATATTCTTATTTTATTTTTTTCTGTTTCCACATCTGTAAAGTGAGAATAATAAAAGCACCTATCTCACAAGATTGTTGTGAACATCATTTAAGATAATGTGTAAAGTTCTTTATATTTCTTAAAAGAACTATATATGCCTGAAATATCATTATTTTGGGGAAGATTACTGTAGCAATGGAATATAGCATACATTAAGGCTGGGAGAAAATGAAAAGGAATTCTAAAAAACTGGAATACCTGAGGATAACAATCAGTTCTCAAATTTTGGGACAGGTTATACTTGGTATCTAAAAGGAGAATTCAGATTCAAGAAAGACTGTAGTTATAAAAAAGGAAAAAGGATCTATGTGTGCAAAAATGTTTGTAGCAGCTCTCTTGGTAGTGGCAAAAAACTGGAAACTGAGTGGGTGCCCATTAGTTGGAGAATAGCTGAATAAGTTTTAGTATATGAATGTTATGGAATATTATTCTTCTCCAAGAAATGATAACCCAGATGATTTGAGAGAGACTTGCAGAGATTACATGAATTGATGTTAAGTGAAGTAAGTAGGAGAACATTGGACACAGTAACAAGATTATATGATGATCAATTCTGATGGATGTGGCTCTTTTTAACAGTGAGGTGATTCGGGTCCAATGGTCTTATGATGAAGAGAGCAGACTGTGGGAACTGAGTGGAGATCACAACATAATATTTTCACCTTCTTTGTTGTTTGCTTGCATTTGGTTTTCTTTTTCATTTTTTTCCTTTTTGATCTGATTTGTCTTGGTGTGCACCATAATAATTATGGAAATATGTATAAAAGAATTGGCTATCTTTAACATATTGGATTACTTGTAGCCTGGGAAGGAGGTAGGGGAAAGGGAAGGAAAAAAAAATCTGGAACACAAGGTTTTGCAAAGATGAATGTTGGAAAATTATGCATATGTTTTGAAAATAAACAGCTTCAGTAAAAGAAAAAAAATTCTATAGGTAGATTCAGTAGGACTTAGAAGCTTATTATTTTGATGGGTGAAGGAAAAAACACCTCCATGGTTTTAGGCCTGAGTAACTAGGAAGAATTAAAGAAAGAAGGCTTGCAAGTTTAGGAAGAAAGGTGATGAATTAGGCTTTTTACATGGTAAGCTTTAAGTATCTGAAAAATACATTAGCAGACTAGTCCAAAAGATAGTTGGAGGTAAGGGACTGAAGTCTTGGGAACGAAGTCAAGGATCTGGTTCTAAATTTGTGAGTACTTATCAGTTGTAGCCAAGAGAATAGAAAAGAATAGGATCAAGTAATTGAAGAGCTTCTGCTTTTAGATATTGCAGTCTTTCCTGGGCTGCTTATTCAACTCCTATTAGCATTACTAGGTTGGATGCTGAAAAGGAAGCTAATTCCTTTCTAAGAAGGGTTTTGAAGGTCATGAGCCCCTATCCGATGTGCTTTTCATTGATAGCCAATCAGCCAGACATTTTTATTTATTTATTATAGTTAATTAGCTTTTAGAAAAACATATTGAAATGTTACATAAAAAATAGTTGGTACAAAAAATGCACCTTTTCCCCAATTTTGGGACTCAATGTCCTCTTGTACACTTGAGGTCCCTGGACAGAATGGACTTTTATTTAGAAAACTCGATGGCTAAAGGGTTGTTAGAATCCTTTTGTCCCACTGTAGATTCCTCCTGAAGTTACCCTTTCAGTAGATAGTTTTCTTCTGAATTGGCAGAATCAGTGTCCTTGTCATGTCCTGAAGCTACCTGTCCCTGGTATATTCAGTTTGTTCTGCTTTCAGTGAATATATGGTACCATTAGCCATACTGATTTAGAGAATTGTTACAATTGATACAGATGAAAACAAAAACAGATGTTACTGATGTGACGTCCTAATAATTTGAACTTTTGATGTTTATAAGATTATCAAAGAGGTGATCAGAAACTTTCACATTTCCCTCTGATAAATTTCTTCTCAGATGCTTGATTGGAATGGCTTTACCACTAGACTGACCTGTTATTAAAATAAAATATTGGATTTTGAACTAGTTTATTTTTAGTAGGCTCCATAGGACAGATTGCTTCTTTTCAATCAAGTATTAGACACTTAAAAAAATAAAAAAAATTATAGTTTTTTATTGACAGAACATATGCATGGGTAATTTTTCAACATTATCCCTTGCACTCACTTCTGTTCCAACTTTTTCCTTCCCTCCCTCCACCCCATCCCCTAGATGGCAGGCAGTCTCATACATGTTAAACTGTTAAAGTATATCTTAGATAAACTATATGTGTACAGATCCGTACAGTTCTCTTATTGCATAAGAACAATCAGATTCAAAAAGGTAAAAATAACCTGGGGGGAAAAAGTGCAAGTAGTCCACATTCATTTTCCAGCATTCCTTCTCGGGGTGTAGCTGATTCTGTTCATTATTGATCAGTTGGAACTGAATTGGATCTTCTCTTTGTCATATCCACTTCCATCAGATTGATCATTATATAGTATTGTTGTTGAAGTGTATAATGATCTCCTGGTTCTGCTCATTTCACTCAGCATCAGTTCGTGTAAATCTCTTCAGGCCTCTCTGTATTCATCCTGCTGGTCATTTCTTACAGAACAATAATATTCCATAACATTCATATACCACAATTTGTTCAGCTATTCTCCAATTGCTGGGCATCCATTCATTTTCCAGTTTCTAGCCACTACAAAGAGGGCTGCCACAAACAATCTTGCACATACAGGTCCCTTTCCCTTTTTAAAGATCTTTTTGGGGTATAAGCCCAGTAGTAGTACTGCTGGATCAAAGGGAATGCATAGTTTGATAATTTTTGAGCATAATTCCAAATTGCTCTCTGGAATGGCTGGATCCGTTCACAACTCTACCAACAATGCATCAGTGTCCCAGTTTTCCCACATTCCCTCCAACATTCGTCACTGTCTTTTCCTGGCATCTTAGCCAATCTGACAGGTGAACCATTAGACACTTAAGTGACATTATCTACATTCATTATCTGCTCTAAATAACTCTAAATAACACCTTTGATTAATTCAGTAGAGATGTCTAGATCTTTTCACAATTTGGTTTTATAACTCAGTGAAAGAGGAATTCTTTATTTTTTTTTTTTAAATCAGGGCATAGGACTTCTTGTTAATTACACTAATTGGGATTGAGGGATATGGGACACTTCCACTTATAGGAGGGTGGATAGAAGGAGAAAAAAAAAGCTAGATGAACACACAGAGATAATGAATGAACTTAAAGGCAGGAGGTACACAGTGGTATGATCATGAAAAAGAGCATTATGAAGACAATGGGCAAAAGGTTCTGGAGGATAAAGTGAGCTTAGAACAGTTTCAGCTGAATTGTGGATTCAGAAAATTTTAAAAGGGTTAAAAAGGTAAATGGGTAGTGAGCAAGTAGAAACAATGACCACAGTCGTTTTAAGCCTAGAAAAGAATTTTTTTTTTTTTAAATTTAGGAGACTATCCATAGACAGTGAAAATCTTTTTTCTGGATCTTTGGATAATATCACCAAGAAAACAGTTAAGCTAATGTCCATCTGTTATAAAAAATGTTACCAACCTCCTTTTCTGGTCAAATGAATCTTTGACTATTTCTTGTGCATTGATCATTTATTGGAACCTGGGTTCCATGCATATTTGATCACTGGAGATTGCATTCTTTACAGTTATAGAGCATCATTAAATAAACATTTGGAAACTACTAGGGATTGTTGAAAGTGCTATTAGTTTCCCAGATACAACTTTTTCTCTTTCATTTAGTAATATTTCAAAAGGAGAAACAAGCAACAAGAAGATACCCTAAACTTTCCAACTTGTTCCCAGCATTCCTGATTATTTAATCAATTGTAGCATGATTAATTGGCCAAAAGTAGATGCAAAGGGAAAAATAGTTGGGTTTATTATTTTTTTTAAATGTCCTTTTCTTTAAGAAGTTTTTCAGTTTAACCTGTATTTCTATTGTATGCTTATTTTAAAGCCAGTGTCTTGACTATTACTCTCTAGTTTATTAAAAGACAGAAGTTTCCTGTTAGCTCTGGAATCAAATACAAACTTCTTTATTTGCAATTTGCTGTTCTATTACAGGCTGTCGTTCCTCCTACTCTTTGAGTTTTATTATATAACACTAACCCCTTTTTTTATTCTTTACAATCCAACTTAATCTTTCTTGGGATTCTGCATACATTTCATTCTGCCCCCTTCCATGGTTATCCTCCACCCTCTTTCTTCACTAAGGTAGGTATACTTTAATAATTCTAGCTTTCTTCGAAGCTCAGCTCAAGTTCAGTCTTCATTTAAAAGTTTTTTCCTGGTTCTTCCTAGTTGCTAGAATTTTCTTTCATGACATTACCTTTTAAATTTGATTATATTTTGTATATATTTAGGATCAAAGAATCATAGCTTTTAAACTGAAAAAAATTTTAGAGGCCATTTGGGCCAAACCCCTCATTTTACAGACGAAGAACAAAAGGCCAGGAGGGTTAAGTAATTTGCCCAAAATGACACAATTACTATTTGTCAAAGGTAAGATTTGAACTCGGGCTGCCCCTGGAGCTACTATATGCAGCTTCATGCTGATTAAAAAAAAAAAAAAAGGCACTTTGAGGGCAAAGGCGGTTTCATTTTTGTCTTTATATCTTCATCACTTAACATAGTGCCTGATACATCATAGACATTTAACAAATTTATATTGATATTGATTGATTGATAGATATTACTGATCATTTAAAATCTATTTCAGTATAGTCACTTAAGTGGGTACTTAAGTGTTAACAATTTCTTAAGTGGGTACTTCTGTTAATTTTTCTGAAGGAGATGCAAAGATAAGGGTTTTTTTCTTGTTATTCTAGAATTTTTTTCTTAGAAGAAAAGCACTGCATTTTTATTTTTTATTTATTTTTTAATTATTAAAGCTTTTTATTTTTAAAACATACACGTGATAATTTTTCAACATTGATCCTTGCATTGCCTTGTGTTCCAAATTTCCCCTTTCTCCAGCCTCCTTCCCTATATGTCAAGTAATCCAATATATGTTATACATGTTAAAATGTTAGCTCCAGTATATGTAAACATATTTGTACAATTATCTTGCTGCACAAGAAAGAGCAGATCAAAAATGGAAAAATGAATAAGAAAACAAAAAAGCATTGCATTTTTAAAAAAAGGTTTTTGAAAAAAGTTTCAGAGTTCAAATTCTCTCTCCCTTCCCTCCCAAACTTTCTTTTTCCTATAGTTTTAAAAGCAACTTTTGATTTCTAGATTTAGCTAATATTTATAGTTCAATGCCATATACATTCTGTCAAAAGTACAATACATCTAAGTTATATGTAAGTAATCTCCTCTGAGGTCATTTAGGTGACTGTGCTAAACATACCTCCCCGAAGATGAACATTTTATTTGATCTTTGAATGAGATTATATAACATTCCCCTCCCCCCACACCCTCCCTGAGCTGAAAATAAAGTTTTGAGGTTTTTATAGCTCTTCTAAGCAACTTCTTTCTTATATATACAGTACCATATTTCCTCATGGTCTGAACTGGAGATGCCTGGAGACTTGCCATCATCTTTTGAACAGAAATAATCGCTCTGATAGCAATAATTAATCCTCATGGTATGTTTTCACTGAGGTCATGTAAAGACAAGACAAGAAGGAAAAAAAGTGGTCTTATTTAAAGTCAAGAAATAATTCAGCTGGAAAAGGCCATTATCCTTTCCTAAAATTTTACTATAAAAAGAGGCTTGTTAATTTTTACTTGACTTTTAGGAATATACAAATGTGGTGAATGCCTCCTTGGCTACAATAAATAGAACATGAAGTAATTTCACTTTAATCTGACTATTCCATTGATTGAATCACATAATGCAAAAGAGAATAAAAGTGGTTACTGCTGTATAAAGTGATTTGCATGAAACCCTACACTACACTCCAATTAATAATGTACATGATTACAGGACAACCTGGTTGTTAATTGCCTGTGGTCTTTAAATATGCACTTCTTTCAGAAATAGACACTAATTATTAGATCTTGTTTTCAGTTTCACCCGAAGTTGCAAATGTCTAGATTTTTTTTTAATTTGCAAGTCTAATGGAACACAAACATAAGAAAAACTGATCTTCTGAATGCCATTCATTGGAAAGGATTTCTGTTCCTGGATGATAAGTGCACTTAGTTTTTGCATCTACCAAGGAGTTTGAGGGATTGTTGATCTGTGTTGTCTGGCTAGCATTGGAGTGATGATGAACATTGCTAGAGTTTTAACTTGGCTCTAGAAGTTTTCTTTTTATATGTGTAATCTTACATTGACATTTGACTTAATGTCAAAGTAATTGATTTTAATTTTTTATTTATTTTTTTATTTTATTTTTTTGCTGAGGCAATTGGGGTTAAGTGACTTGTCCAGGGTCATAGAGCTAAGAAGTGTTAAATGTCTGAAGCCACATTTGAACCTGGGTCCTCCTGACTTCAGGGCTGGTGCTCTATCCACTGAGCCACCTAGCTGCCCCTAAGGAAATTGACTTTAAGACACAAAATCCCATTATAACAAAACTTTTTGTGTTCAGTCATGTTGGACTCTTTGTGACTCCACTGACTGTATCATGTCAGTACTGTCTCTCCGGTTTTCTTGGCTAGAACACTGCAATGGTTTGCCCTTTCTATACACAGTGGATTAAGGCAAACAGAAGTTAATTGACTTGCCTAGGGCCACACAATCAATATGTCTCTTGAGACTGAATTTGAATTCAGGTCTTCCTAACTCAAGGCCCAGCTATTTATCCACTGATGGGACCTAGTGGCCTGGGAACAGAACTTTTGATAGATTAATTATCCTTCCCCCCCCAAAAAAAATATTTATTTTGTTATTTAATTTTTCCAAATACATGCAAAGATACTTTTCAATATTGACCATTGCAAAACCTTATCATCCATTTTTTTCTCTCTCCCTCCCCCCTCCCCAAAACAACAAGCAATCTGATATAGGTTAATATGTCAGGCTTTTTAAACATATTTCCATATTTGTCGTGCTGTGGTTAAAAATCTGGTTAAAAGGGAAAACAATAAAAGCAAACAAACAGCAAAAAAGGTGAAAATACTATGCTTTGCTCCACAGTCTCCATAATTCTCTCTCTTTATATGTGGATGGCTCTTTCTATCCCAAGTCTATTTGAATTGCCTTGAATCACCTCATGGTTGAAGAGAACCAAGTCCACTCCAGTTGATCATCACATAATCATCTTGATGCTGTGTATAATGTTTTCTTGGTTCTGCTCATTTCACTTTAGCATCAATTCATGTATGCTCCAAGCCTTTCTGAAATCAGTTTGTTCATCATTTCTTATAGAATAATAATATTCTGTTATATCCATATACCATAGCTTATTCAGCCATTCCCTAACAGATTTGCATCTGCTCAATTTCCAGTTCCTTGCCAGTACAAAAAGGACTGCTACAAACATTTTTGCAAATGTGGTCCTTTCCTTTCTTATAATCTCTTCGGGATACAGGTCCAGTAGGACACTGCTGGATCAAAGGTTATGCACAGTTTTATAGCCCTTTGGACATAGTTCCAAATTGCTTTCTAGAATGGTTGGATTATTTTACAACTCCACCAACAATATATCAGTGTTCCAGTTTTGCCACATCCCCTCCAATATTTTTCATGACCTTTTCCTGTCATCTTAGCCAGTCTGAGAGGTGTACCTCAGAGTTGTCTTAATTTTCATTTCTCTAATCAATAGTGATTTAGAGCATTTTTATATGACTAGAAATGGTTTTAATTTCTAATTCTGAAAACTTTGTTCATATCCTTTGACTATTTATCAATTAGGAATGGCATGTATAGTAATTTGAGTCAATTATATATTTTAGAAATGAAGCCTTAGAAATAATAAATGCTATAACGCTCCCCCTCACCCCCAATTTTCTGCTTTCCTTCTAATTTTAGCTGCATTGGGTTTGTTTGTGTAACAACCTTTTTAATTGTAATCAAAATTAGCCATTTTGCATTTCATAATGTTCTCTAGTTCTTCTTTGACCATAAATTCCTCCCTTCTCCACTGCTCTCAGAGGTAGACAGATTATCATCCCTTGTTCTCCTAATTTGCTTATAGTATCACCCTTTATGCCTAAATCATGTTCCCATTTTGACCTTACCTTGGTATAGGGTTAATTACAAAATTAGCCTAATAGAAAACAAATCAAACAAGCAAAAGCTCCTCTAAGAAATTAGATTTTATCTTTGCCATTTTCCCTCAGTCAGATTTCTATCTGTGAATATAGTTAGACTTCCATAAATAAGTGGTTATTTGATCACTCCTGATTATCTTAAACTTTCATTCATCCTTGAAATCTTTCCTAGAACTTAGTTAAACCCTAGTTTTTAGTTTAGTTTCAGATAATCTAATTTTTTAGGGTTCCTTTATAACTAAATTAACACCAGGAAAGGCAATAATTATTCAGTCCTTTCAGTTCTGTCTTTTTGTGACCCCATCTGAGGTTTTCTTGGCAAAAAATACTGGAGGGATTTGTCATGTCCTTCTCCAGTTCATTTTACAGATGAGGAAATTGAGGCAAACTTGTTCGGGGTCACATAGCTAGTAAGTTTTGGAAGCCAGATTTCAATTTAGGAAGAGGAGTCTTCATGGCTGCAGACCTGGCACTCTATTCACTGTATTACTTGGGTGCACTCAGGAAAGGTAGAGGGCATAGTGAATTTTAGACCAGAAAATTTTGCATTACTAAATTCCATTCCCTCTGCCACAGTTTCATTTGTCCCTGTTCTTTTTTTTTTCTTGCTTACTTTTAATCTCTCTTCATGTTCTAGGAAAGATATGTATTAGCATATTTGTATATTCTTAAATATGAAGTCAAAACAAAAAGTCTTTCCATATAATTACAAGTGGTGACCCAATTGGTGTTTTCCACCCGTAAAATAGAATTGGTGCTCATGTTTAGAGCTGCAGTACTTTTCAGCATTTATCCAAACAAGCAACCTTCAGATTAACTCATTTTAGTGAATGGTATCAGAAATAAAATACATTTCTACATAGTGACATTCTCTTTAGTATTGAAGGGGCCTTCTGGCAACTGGTTCCATTTCTAACCTTTTGTTAATAGCTATTAGAACTGATTGTCCCTTTAAACACTTCTTTCTGAAACTATGAACATTAATTTTGCAGAAGGTAAGTGCTACAGAACTGTTTTGAAGGCTAGATAATACCCTGGGCACAGCCAATTTTGTTTAATTGCTGATTGAGTGTCTGTCAAGCCACAATTATTGAATCCATGCTGTACTGAGTGCCATGTGGGGATACTGAATAGAAGCATGGAAAGTTGGGTCAGTCATGACAATTTTATCGATGAAGTGAGTTTTGGGTAAGGAGCCAAAGGAGATGAGTAACCCAACTTGGTGAAAAGATGAGATAAAAGCATTTTAAGTAGAAAAAAATAGTATGTGTAAAATCATGGCAGTAAGAATTACTAAAAGGTATAAAACAGAATAAATAACTTGACTGAGTCCTTTGAGAGTAGAATACTCAGGATTTTGAGGTTAGTGAAATTAGGAGAGTTGGGAAATGTGGCCATAATTAGTTAAGAGGAGGTGGTACCCCTGATGCTAGGGTGAACAGTTGAGATTTGTTAAGTGATGGCATCTCGTTAAAGACTCTAGAATAGACTGAGTGATTTAACTCTGAAAAAACTAATTGCCCTTCATGTTGCAGTCACATAAAGACAGTCTTATCTGTCTATTTTGGAAAAGTTTCCTACTACTCACTCAAATAAGGCATGCCTAAAACTGACTTTATGTTCCTTTTGCCTCTAAATTGGTTCTCCTCTTCCAGTCCTCCTTTGCAATATCTAGTCATTCACCACATCTTGTGGAATCAGCAAGTATTTATTAAGAGCTTGCTTTATGTAAGGCACTTTGCTAAGTTCTGCTGCTAAAAAGAAACGGTAAAAACAGTTATTTCCCTTCAGAAACTTACAGTGTAATAGTGGAGACAATTATACACATAACAAGTATACATAAAATACACACAGAGTACAGCTGAAGGCACAGGTAGCTAAGGGAATTTGGAAAAGCTTGTAATTTAAGATGGTATGTGAGCTGAGTTTTATAAGAACTTGGTCTCTAGGCAATGTGATAGAGTGCTGGACCTGGAGTATGGAATATCCAAATCGGCACGGACCTGGGCAAATCACTTAACCTCTGTCTGCCTAACTTTCCTCATCTGTAAACGGGAATAATATTAGTATGGCTCCATCCCCCTTTTGTTGTGAGATTCAAATTGTTAAAAAAAAAAAAAAAATCACTTAGTCCGGTGTCTGGTACATAGTAAACCCTTTATAAATGTTTGTAGTAGTGATGATGAGATTGATAAGGATACTGGAAACTAGGAATATTAAGAAGTGTACAGTTAAGGAGAGACAACATTCCAGGAAGGGGGGTAGTAGGTACAAACACACAGAAATTGGGGAGGGGGTGAGGAGTAATAAGTAGGCCTTCATGGCTCATGCAATATTTCTTAGATATCTCCCTTGCGACATCTCCCTTGCCTTTTTTTGGAACCTCATTCCATCTTTTTTAGACTGCTATACCAAGCTCACCTTATGTTTATTTTGCAAAAATGCATACACATACATACATACATACATACACATACACACTGGGTCTACTCTCCTGGAATTTAAATTCATTGAGGACAAAAAAAAGTTATACTTTTTTGTCTTTTCATTCCTACAAACCAGCATAGTACCTGCCACAAAATAGTAAGTGTTTAATAAATGCTTTTTGTTTGTTGTAAAGTGGATTCTTGGGTCAGGTGTTTAGATTATAAAATGTTTAAGGTTCTTTTCATTTCTTAGATTTTGTGAAGTAGAATTTAAATATTAATATGTTTAATAGAATGTTGCTGTATAAGAATATGTAACCTTATATAAAGAAAAAAACCTAGGGACACATATGTTAAAAAATAAATAAACCACAAACTTAAAAATCCCCTCCCTTCCCTTCCCCCGCCCCTCCCACAGGAGTTGGGGTTAAGTGACTTGCCCAGCGTCACACAGGTAGGAAGTATCTGAGACCAGATTTGAATTCAGGTCCTTCTAACTTCAGGGCTGGTGCTCTATCCACTGCGCCACCTAACTGCCCCCTCCCCCATTTTTTTTTAAAGCTTTTTTTATTTTCAAAATATATGCAGTTTTTGACATTCACCCTTTCAAAACCTTGTGTTTCAATTTTTTTTTTCTCCCTTCTCTCTACCCCTCTCCTCTAAATGGTAAGTAATACAATATATATTATACATGTGCAATTCATACATATTTCTAAAGTTATCATGCTGCAGAAGAAAAATCAGATGAGAAAGAAAACAAAACATAAGCAAACAACAAAAAAAGATGAAAATACTATGTTGTGATTTAATCCCCACAGTCCTCTCATTGGGTGTAGATGGCTCTCTTCATTACAAAACCAGTGGAACTAACCTGAATCACCTGGCTGTTGAAAACAGCCATGTCCATCAGAATTATTCATCATGTAATCTTCTTGTTGCTCACACTTTTGTTTTCAAATATTATTCTAAAGAATTTCTTGCATTCACATTAAAAATCAAGGATTAAATATACAAAGTCCTATATCAGTGGGTTATTTTGGTATCAAGGTGATTCTGAGTTCACAAAGTTTATGCCAGTGCCCTGAAATGTTGGCAGTTTTTACCATGCTAGAGAGACTTAACTGCAAAATTTGCTTTTCAAGGGCCAATTTAGTTGTCTGCAGAGACCCCCTACCAATCTACATCTCATTTATTCATGAATTCTTAGGCCATGTGTAACTCTTGAAATAAAGAAAAATATAGATTTTTTTTGTGGTCTTCTCATCTACAGTTATAATATCAGAAAAGGGGGCAAAGTCACTAAAACTTTTATACTGTGTATAATCTCTCTTTTTTCCCCCTGTGGCAATTGGGGTTAAGTGACTTGCCCAAGGTCACACAGCTAAACCACGTTAAGTGTCTAAAACCAGATTTGAACTCTGGTCCTCCTGACTTCAGGGCTGGTGCTCTATCCACTATACCATCTAGCTGCCCCTACTGTCTATAATTTTGAATTTAGCAGTTGGTAATTTAAATTGAACTTTCTGCTGGGGAAACTAAATTATAACAATCTCAACATTCTCACTACAAATGAAATAAGAACATTGAAAGAAATTGCATTGGAATGAAAGGATGGTCTTCCCTAGGAAGATTAAATAAAGGGTAATTGGAGGTTGCTTATTATGTATCCAAAGGTAAAATGATATTGGAATCATGACATCCGAAATATTATGGGATATTTAGTAATCTTGGGATTTCAGTGCTCATGATCAGTATGTTGAAAAATACTTAACTTAAGAGACAACATCTGTTGTAGAAAATGAAGAGGTTAGGAAGTTCTATAAAGAAATCATGGGGCAGCTAGGTGGCACAATGGATAGAACACTAACCCTGAAGTCAGGAGAATCAGAGTTCAAATCTGGTCTCAGACACAATCCTAGCTGTGTGACCCTGGGCAAATCACTTAATCCCAATTGCCTCAGGGAAAACAAAAATGTCCTCCAAATTAAATGCACAAATAGATAGATAGATAGATGCTTAGAGATTTGAAATGCAAAGGTTGGAATAGATGAGGACTATGAAAAATGTTAGAAACTATGGATCAATAATAAGGAAAGAAAAAAATTTAAAAAATTAATAGACTATATATAAGCTTTCTATTTATACATCTTGAATACTTTGAGAGAAGAAGCTAAAAGCATTTGATAAGGAAAGCCCCATATTACACCACAAATATACAATTGATTATATTTTAATGGATGAGAAATGATGGGGGAGTCATTCTTGAATTAGCTACCTGTGAATTATCAAAGAATGATTTGAAGAAATGATGGGGGAGTCATTCTTGAATCAGCTACCTGTGAATTGTCAGAGAATGATTTAACAGAACAAAGATTAAAATTGGTGGCAACATAAAAGAAAAGATAATGAGAAAAAAGCTATAGCATTTAATTAAAATAGTTCCTAATTCAACCTATCTAAGCAAGTTTCTTGATTAGGAGTGGAACATGGAAGGAAGAAATACAAAAAAAAATCTGTTATAATAGTTTCATAAGAAGTTAAAAGTAAATCAGTTGCCATAATAAGGAAAACCAGAAAATCCCCTGAAAAACAACTTATTTAGCAAACACTTGTCTTATTTGATAAGTGGAAAGAAATAGCTGCCAAAGATAATACTGGTTTGGAATATAATTCATGTACAAAATTTTACTGAGAAACATGGTAGAAGATTATAAAAAACCATTGCCTTATAAAAGCACTGGAGGGTACAAAAGCTTTATGAGACCCCCAATTCAGTATTTATTCTGTGGGTATTGAAAGATGAAGTTGAAAAGAAGATACCATCTAGACAAAAGATAGAAATGATCTACAAACATTTTCTTCATAAACTCATTTCGCTATCAAGGAAAGTGGAGATATCACACTTGGAATTTAACGTCACAGTTTTGGATGTATTTTTAAAGGAGGTAGAAATGTCACTGAAGAAGAATAAAGATGGAAAAAGCAACTGGATTAGAACAAGTTGCATAGAAGAGATTCATGAGAGCAATGCCTTGAGAAAGGCAATATGATTGTGAAGATATTGAGGGATCGCAAGTTTTTGGAGAAAAAGATACCCAAAAGTATATTCAAAGAATCTTGAATTTCCCAATCTTGAGGAGGAGGAGAGTAATGAGAAAATATAAAAAGCTACCTTTGTGTTGCTTTTGAAGCTATATAAGGTTTTAATGAAAATAATAAGTACATAATCAGAGTTTTCAATGATGATGGCATTAATAGGGAACAGTGAAATTCTAAAACAACTTATATCTTCCCCAACAGAAAATTCTGAGGCAGCTGGCGGCAGAGTGATAACATGCTGGGACTGAAGTCAATACGATCTGAGTTCAAATCTGGTCTCAGATGCTTATTAATTATTTGACTCTGGACAAACCAATTAATGTCTGATTAAGTTTCCTTATCTCCAAAATGGAGATAATAATTACACCTACCTTTTGAAATAATTGGGAGGCTCAAATTGGGATAATATTTGTAAAGAGCTTTGTAAACTTTAAAATGCTTTTTAAGTGCTAGCTATTATGATGTTCTTTTTTTTATTGTTGACTATAAAAATCTTTAGATTTGGTAAGGAAAATCTATACTTTCAAAAGATATTTCCTATCCAAATTGCAAAATTATGCAAAGTTCTATGAAACTTTTGGCGTCATGATTCACCAGGAAAAATTAAGTGCATGAAAAATGTGTTTTCTAGAGTGTGATATGAAATTAGATGGAGAATCTGCAGATAATTGCCAGCCAATTTGGATAGGCGCTACAAATAGATTCTTATGAAACAAACCCCATCTTTTTAATAATTTCACTGTTTGACTATGAGTCATGGAATTTGTAATAATTAAAACCCAAGTATCATTTAGAGGGCAGGAAGATAAATGTGTAATGTGAGCAACATATAACAAGAGATGATGATGGATTCAGAAGCTAGGTATAGACTAATGTTTCATACCATATATCAAGATAAGCTTCAAAAGGATTACATGACTTAGACATGAAGGGTGATATTATAAACAAATTAGAGGAGCAAGGAAAACAGTACTAGTCAGATCTATGGTAGAAGAGTTCACTACCAAAACAAAAGAGTCAGAGAGAGAGTCACAGTATAATGGATGAGTTATAGTACACTAAAAGATTTTACAGAAATGTAACTAAAAGTAGAAGAGAAATAGGTGAATAAGAAAAAAAAAAACTTTGCAGTTAAATTTTTTGATATAGATCTTATTATAAAGATATATAGTGTAATGATTGATATTTATAACAGTGATTCTTAATAGTCAAAGGATATGAATAGTCAATATTTCAGAGGAAGAAATATAGATTGTTGAATTATAAAATATATTCTAAATAATTTACAATGAAAGAAATGCAAATTAAAACAACTTTGAGATTCTACCTCACACCCATCAGATTGGCAAAATTGACAAAAAAGAAAAATGACATGCCGTAGGGGATGTGGTTGATATGGCTACGAACTTGTCTAGTCATTCTGGACAATAATTTGGAATTATACTCCCAAATTATTAAACTATGCGTACCATCTAACCCAGAGAAAACAGTATTAAGTCTATACCCCAAAGACATTAAAGAAAGAAAAGAACACATACATATTGTCCCCTTTCCTCCACCTTGTCCATCTCGTTCCCACTCCACCACTCCCACCAAAAATTTTTTTTTTAATAGCAGCTCTTTTTGTCATAAAACAAAGTGAAAACTGAGGGGATTGCATGATCATCAATTGAGAAATAGCTGAACACATAGCATAATGAGCATACTGGAATTCTATTTTGCTCTAGGAAATTAAAAAAAAGTGATGTTTTTGGGAAAAACCTGGAATGACTTTTATGAACTGATAAATCATGAAAGAGCAAAACTAGAGAATGAGTTATATAATGATGACAACATTATAAAGACAGTTGATTTTGAACAGTGAGCAACACAGTTACCAACCATGGTTCCAGAGGACTCATCATGAAACAGACTACCCTACCTCTTGATAGAAAAGTAGTAGAATAGACTGCAGATTGAGACCTTTTTGTTGTTTGGGGTGGGGGAGGGAAATGACAAGGCTAGTATAGAAATTTGTGTTTTGCTTAACTGATACATGTGTATGATGGGAATTTTGGTTGGTGGAAGTGGAGAAGGAGGAGGATGGAAATGAAGGCTGGGTTAGAGAGAGAGAGGGAGGGAGGGAGGGAGAGGGGAGGGCAGACCTTTATTTGAAAAAGAAAAATGAAAAGAACCAGAGTAACATAATTCATCACACTTTTATGAATGAAAAAGGTAGATTGGTCTTATGGCCAAAGAAAGGAATAACAGTTGAATGCCCAATATATTCCATCTCATATCTTTGTGGTACAAAGAAATAGTGAGCAGTGATGAAGATCTCTAGTACATGGAGTGGATAACTTGCTGCAAACTTATGGAAAGACACAGACAAGATTGGAACAATACACAGATTATAGATGGGTCATAGTTTGCCTCACATCAGTGAGCACACATATATATCTTATTTAATTAAAAAATTTAGAACATCTCCTGATCTTGTGGCTCCTTAGGATCCTGTCACTGCGATTACCACATTGCATTTTTCACAACTACAGACTTAAGTATGGGAAGTATCCCTTTTGGATACTAAACTCATGTACTATTACGGTGATATATATGTGTGTGTGTGTGTATATATATATATATATGTCATAACATGGAAATTCTCTAATCTTGGTGTGTGTATAGTCTTGGTGTAAATAGTATTTGGCATACTGCTTTATGTAAAATCAAGATTATTTGATGTTAAGTTACTGGGACACAGCATATAAAACATAGGATAGGATAGATTTTAGACAATGCCATATAATTCTTTATTTTTTATTTATTTTTTTTTACTGAGGCATTTGGAGCTAAGTGACTTGGCCAGGGTCACACAGCTAGGAAGTATTAAGTGTCTGAGGTCAGATTTGAACCCAGGTCCTTCTGACTTCAGGGCTGATGCTCTATCCATTATCAATTGAGCTCTACCCTGATTTAAGGTACCAGATGTCATGCGTCTTTGTTCTTTTATCCCTACCAACAGCTGAACTTGAATGGAGCTCCTTTCCAGCTTCATCTATGTTGCTCGCTATCTTGGTAATGAAGTTCCCAGAAGTGAACTCTTAATTACTCCCCAGAATGGTTGGATTAGTTCACAACTCTATCTAATTCATTAGTGTCCCAGTTTCTCACATTCCCTCCAACATTTATCATTTTCCTTTTCTTCATCTTAGTCAATCTGATGGGTTCCTCATAGTTATTTTAAGTTGCATTTCTCTAGTCAGCAGTGATTTAGAGGTGTTTTTTCATATGATTTTGGATAACTAATTTCTTTCTCTGAAAACTGCCTGTTCATATCCTTTGAATATTTATTGGGGAATGACTTGTGTTCTTATAAATTATAACTATATATATATATATATATATGTATATATATACATAAATTATAACTCTTAAAATATAATATATAACTCTTATAAATTTGATTTAGTTCTCTATACATGTAAAATTTCCCCCCTAGTTTTTTGCTTTCCTTCTAATTTTGCTGGCATTGATTTTGTTTGTACAAAATATTTTAAATTTAATATAATTACAATTAATCATTTACATTTTGTAATACTCTATTTTTTATTTACTTTTAAATTCTTCCATTTTCCATAGATGACAGATAAACTATTCTATGTTCCACTAACATTTAGAATTTTTAAAAAAACTTCCTTTAAAATAGGGATACTTATGCTGCTTTAATTTAAATGGGAACCAATGAATACAACTTATCATTACTACTACCTTACGTTAATATAGTACTTTAAGGTTTATAATGCATTTTCTACAGCATAGTTCCATGAAATACATAGTGATACCCTTTGATCCAGCAGTGTTACTACTGGGCTTATATCCCAAAGAGATATTAAAGAAGGGAAAGAGACCTGAATGTGCAAAAATGTTTGTGGCAGCCCTCTTTGTAGTGGCTAGAAACTGGAAATTGAATGGATGCCTATCAATTGGAGAATGGCTGAATAAGTTGTGGTATATGAATGTTATGGAATATTATTGTTCTGTAAGAAATGACCAGCAGGATGAATACAGAGAGACTTGGAAAGACTTACATGAACCTATGCTGAGTGAAATGAGCAGGACCAGGTGATCTTTACATACTTCAACAACAGTACTGCATGAGGATCAATTCTTATGGAAGTGGTTATCTTTGGCAATGAGAGGATCCAATTCAGTTCCAATTGATCAATGATGAACAGAACCAGCTACCCCCAGTGAAAGAAAACTAGGAAATGAGTGTGGACTGCTTGCATTTTTGTTTTTCTTCCCAGGTTATTTTTACTTTCCTAAATCCAATTTTTCTTGTGCAACAAGAGAACTGTATAAATATGTACACATATATTGTATTTAAGATATACTTTAACATGTTTAACATATATGGGACTGCCTGCCATCTAGGGAAGGGAGTGGAGGGAAGGAAGGGAAAAGCTGGAACAGAAGTGATTGCAAGGGTCAGTATTGAAAAATTACCCATGCATATATTGTCAATAAAAAGCTATAATAATTAAAAAAAAGATACACATAGCGCGAGTATTATTGCCTCCATTTTATACATAGAAAAAAAGAAGACTTAAAAAATAACCTACACTTGCTTGTCATCATGTGACTAATCAGGGAAGCACAATTATTAAGTATCAGAGACAAGAAAACCTCATAAAGACAAAACTACTAGCTTGTAACAAGGAAAGCATAATTAGTAATTGTCAGAATTAGCATTTATTAAGTGCTTACCATGTATTAAGTACCTTACTAAGTGCTGAGGGTACAAATACAAATAATTATTCTTACAGATATATATAATAATCTGTTCTTACAGAGCATCTATTTTTAAAATATTTTTAAAAAAATAAAAAATTTTTATTTTTCCAAATACATGCAGATAATTTTCCTCATTCACTTTTGCAAAACCTTGTGTTCCAAATTTTTCTCCATCTTTTCCCTCCATCCCCTTCCATTGACAACAAGCAAACCAATATAGTTAAACATGTGCAGTTCTTCTAAATATATTTCCATATTTGTCATGCTGCACAAGAAAAATTAAAAGGTGAAAGGAAAACAAAACAAAACAAACAAACAAAGAAGCAAACAATAAAAAGGATGAAAGTACTGTGCTTTGGTCCACATTCAGTCAAGGGGCTTCCATTTTGATAGGGTGGGGGAGACAGTATATATCAGGGGTCCTCAAACTTTTTAAATAGGGGGCCAGTTCACTGTCCCTCAGACTGTTGGAGGGCAGGACTATAGTAAAAACAAAAACTTTGTTTTGTGGGCCTTTAAATAAAGAAACTTCATAGCCCTGGGTAAGGGGGATAAACATCCTCAGCTGCCACATCTGGCCTTTGGGGCCGTAGTTTGAGGACCCCTGGACTATATACAGATATACTAAAAAGGGAGAGGGTGGTGGATTATGTGACTGGCATGGTTTGGAGTTGGTGGTCAGGAAATGAGGTAGAGGTCTACTCACAGGCCATTTAAGGTAACAGGCCACCTATCAGAATCCAGTGTTGTTTCAGGGACAGAGTAATAAAAATAGAGTTGGGGAGAGGTGTTAAAGGGAGAGTCAGAAGTAGCCACTGGAGTCCAGTGTGCTCTCTTACTATGCCATGCTGGACTCTGGGTAGACTTTATTTTGTATCTGTCCTTCTGTGTGCTTGATTAACATATCACCAAAATGATGCTCCATATATCCAATTTTCTTTCTGTTTCAGGCCAACTTAGCCTCTGTTCAAGCAGTGGATTGTTTTAATATTCAACTTAAAGAACTTCCTTCAAGAGAAACCCAGCTTACAAGTCTCCAGAGTAATACTGAGTTTGATATTCTTGTTATTGGTGGAGGAGCAACAGGAGCTGGCTGTGCATTAGATGCTGTTACAAGGGGTAAGACCTGACATGGATGGGGGGGGATAAGCTAAGTTAACTGTTAAGTCTACTTATTGTGTTTCTAAAATTATGGCTTAGACATTTAATGACTGTGGGAACTGGGCAAGTCACTTAACCTGTTTGCCTCTGTTTCCTCATCTGTAAAATGATTTGGAGGATGTGGGAAACCACTTCAGTATGTTAAGAAAATACCCAAAAGGGTCAAAGAGACTAAACTGAAAATGACTAAAAGAACAAGAGAACATCTTGGATGGTCAGTGACCTGGGCTTACTATTATTAGAAGGATAATAGTAATAATAATAATAATAATAGTAATATTATTTAATTTTATATAATTATATTTATACTTAATATTTAAAATAGCTAACTTCACAGTCATTATGTGTCTGAGGCCACATTTTGATTCAAGCCTTCCTGACTTCAAGTCCAGTGTTCTATACACAGTACCACTTAGTTGTCCCAGAAGAAAAGAATAGGTCACATTTCAAAATTTTGTCTTAGGGACACTATGGCTGTGAATTATTGAACATCACAATCTCAGAAGAACTAAAATTGTAAGTAACACAAAGATATTAAAAAAAACATGTCCTGGTGGATATTAAAAGGCTACAGCATATTCCTATATATGATTAATTTATCAGAAATAGTAGGAAAGACATTACTGACAATTAAGGCCAGAAATGAATATGGGCTATTCATTTAGAGGGAATAAATAATAACACTTAAGATGGTCCCTTCGCTTAGTAGAGTCTGAGTAGATTCTCTGTGAGTGCTTCTGGAAAGACCTAGTAGTGAACAATTATAATGAGACAACTTGGAGAAGTTGTGTTCTGTACTGTGGAAAGAGTACCTATCTCGAGGAGGATTAGCCACACTAATGAGAAAGAGATTCCTCTAAGTTGTTACCATAGCCAAGAGTGCTAAAGTGAGAAGTAGATGGAATCAAGCCTGTCTTATTTGGCAGATAGAGATCTTTTGAATTGGAAATAGCTATCTCAAGTTGCTTGTACTTCTAGGGAGCTTAGAATGTTGTCTTTCATGATTGGGTTTAGTCACCCTGTTTATTCAATTATGTTAGATCTTGGAAAATCTTTATTTATTTAAACTATAGTATAGGGATAAAGAGTAAATCTTTTGAATAGCAGATAGAGACCTCGTGTTGAGATCATGAAGGCCTGGGTACAAATCCTGGCTCAGAAGCAGATTATCAGTTAGTGAAGTACCTACTATGCACCAGGCACTGTGCTAAATGCTGGAGAGACAGAGAAAGGCAAAAGTCACTCCTGGGCCTGCCTTCAAGAAGCTCACAAACTAGTGGTGGGAGACAACATGCAAACTAGTATGTAGGAACAAACTATATGCAAGATACTCTGACTTCACTGTTTTAGACCATTACTATATCCATACATATACATATAGGTGTGTAAGAAGCAGCTTGGATGAGATATATAAAAAATAACCAACAGAAGGAAAAACTGAATCAAAAGAGAATGCAAAAGTCTTCCTGTCTCTATACTGTAGACTAATTGCTTAATCTTAAATGAAAAAGAAGGTGCCAATTCAGTGTGCATTGATAGAGGAAGTTTTTTCTTTTTTAAAATGCATTTATTTAAAATAAATGCAAAATAAGCAAAAACAAAATAGGAAACAAACAAATAAACAAAAATAGGTTTTTATGTGCACAGCACATCATTGGGCAGGATTTGAAATAATTAACAATAAATTTCCATTTCAAGAGAGCATATATAATAATAGAAGACATTGTATTGATTACTTCTCTTTGCTTCCTTGTAGGTTTTCTTTTGTTTTCTGCTGTGCCTCTTTTACTTTATTCTTTTTTCCCCTATTTTCTCCCCTCATCTCCCCTAGAAGGCTTCAGTCAAGCATATATATTTATGTATGCATATGTATATATATATACATGCACAATACACGTGTACACATACACCTATGGACACACATATATATGCATATACAAACTTTGTTGATATGGCTGACATATAATGTAGATTTCTTTCTGGATTGACGTTTTTTTAAAGTTTGACTTTGTCTAAATTCAGTGGTAGTCAGACCATATTAACTTACTGAAGTAAGTCTTTACTGGAGGTCATTATTATGCATTGGAGCATAATAAATTTTAGAATTTCAAAACTCTCCAAAGTTGTCTAATCTAAGCCCTGCATTTTACATTTGAAGAAACTGAGTCTTTCTTAGACCAAGTGGTTTGTCCAAAGTTACACAATTAATTTAAGTAAAAAGAACCTGGGGAGGAGGGAATGACTCAGGCTTTCTTGTCATTACTTTGGCTTTCTTGTCATTACTTCCTTAACTGTAGAATGTAGCTAGTTATTCAGAAAGACATTAGAGAAACAAACATTATGAAGTCTCTAGAAGATAAACTAAGTTCCTCAAGTCAGAAACTTGATTGTTCATGTGATAATTTATTAAATTCAATGGATAACCATTGTATGCTACACTGGAATCTATTCATTGTGAAGAAAAATCAGAGGTGGCTCAGTGCTGGGTTTGGAGTCAGGAAAGTCTAAGTTCAAATCTCGACTCCTGGGCAAGTAACTTGACCTCTTCATATCTCAGTTTCCTTATTTGTGAAATGCATTTTAAAAATAGCATCTACCTCCCAAGGTTGAAATAATATTTTAAAAGTATATGAGTATACTTTATATGAGTAAAAATATAAAACTATATAAGGTATGAAAATGCAAGCTAACATGAGGATGGTTCCCAGCTTGTTGAATCAACTTTCTGTGGTGGATTTTTAATAGGACATAAATGAGAGTCATAAAGGGTAGGCAAAAATAAAGATGAATTTTGATTCACAATGGAGTAAATTCTGACATGGAATATATATACTCATGTTGATTAACATCAGAGTAAATTGTTAACTAAATGGTACAACAAACCCTAAAACTAGTGCAGAACTGTTTTTCAAGGGATGAATAAATTACAGAGATCTCTCTTAAGTTATTTTTAATGAGCATAATGTTGGGAGAGTTGAGGGATTTTTGTTCAGTTACCTTGAAAGTATTATCATTCTACATGCTGCACTGGCCATGTGGTAAATAATTCTGTGTGTAGATTTTAAAAGTTGTGCTTGTAATTAGTCATTTCTAGAAAAGGATATGCATTTTTAATAGCTTTAGGCACATTGGTTATGGTTTTTAAAAACCCAGCAGATTAGCTAGGTTATATTTGCATATTGGTTTTTATGGTTTATTTAAAGTAGTTGGTAAACCCATTTAGCTCTACAAGTACAGTTTTCATGCTTATTTCCATAATGTTGGTGGTAGGTAGGCCTGGGGGTGGGGGAAAGTAGAATTTGTAATTAAAATGTACAAAGAATTGCTGAAGGTAATCTATATTTATCCTTTTACTGCATTTTCTGATCATATCAGGAATGTTCTGAAGTGTGAAATAATCATAGGCATTTGGTTAATGACTTGTTCATTGTTGCTGTTCATTCATGGAATTTGCTCTTTTATTATGTTTGATGCTTCACTTAACAACAAATTTTGCTTTCTGTGTCTTTGATATGTTTTCACCAAATTATTCCTGATTGTATCCATTAATCTTTAGTCACATTTGACAAAAATAAATTACTGTGATCTTTTAAAGTTACCAATAATAATTAGATTTTTCAGGACATCAAAGTTTTGGAGGGCCAGTAGACATTAAAGCTCTTGTATATCATGGGTGCACAAGCACTTTGATCAGTGTGATTTTGGGGAACCCATAAGAGTCATAGTGAAGGAAAAGCTACATATTCTCAATATTGGAACTTGACCAACCAATTAGGTTTCTTCTGAGCCAGCTGTCAAATTGTATTTGTTTCTTAGTGGACTCTCAATCTACCTTTTTCTCTTCTTCACCGCTCACTTCTACCCTGACCATGTATTATGCCAGTATTATGCCAGTCCTTGTAGTAGCAAGAGGATTGTGTCAGAAAGAAGATGCTATCTGACTTTGGATTTTTCATTGGACAAATTGGCCTGCTTTAAAAGAAGAAGAATTACTATGTGAAGGCTCCTAAATTTGCACTGTAGAAGGATCATTTGAAGGAATGGATGTTTAGCTTGGTGAAGAGAACATTGTGAAAGGAGATAATAGTTTTCTTTAAATATTTGAAAGGCTGTCGTGTGGAAGGAATCTAGTTTTTTCCTGCTTGACCTAACTGATCCCAGCTTCCTTTTCTTCAGTCTTGAGTGGATTTGGAATCAAGAACTCTGGGTTGGAATACTGGCTCTTACATCAGCCAAATGATTCTAAGCAGTTTTCAGTTGTTATTGGTGGTGTTTTTTCCCCTGAATTTTATATGAATACATGCAAAACTAATTTTCAAAATTCACCTTTTTAAAAACTTGTGTTCTCCCTCTTTCCCTTCTTCCTCCTCCCCAAGACAGCAAGCAAACTAATTCTCTCTCTGGATGTAGATGCCTGCCTCCATCACAAGTCTGTTAAAATTGCCCTGAATCACCTCATTGTTTACGACTCAAGTCCATCACAGTTGATCATCACGTAATCTTGCTATTACTATGTTCAGTATTCTCCTGCTTCTTCTCATTTCACTCTGCATCAATTCATGTAAATTTTTCCAGACCCTTAGTTTTTTAATGTGGGAAATGAGAATGTGATATTTACTGTGGTGGTAGAGCAATTTAAAAGTGCTTGATAAGCCTTAATCTTCAATATGAATATCGATTGTCTCTTTCAATTCAGCTGAAATTTATTGCACAAAGTGTACAGCAATGTAGTAGTTGCAAATGAAAAGATAAAAATGTAGTCCCTGGCTTTTCAACAAGTTAAAATTCTACTAAAAAGAAACTTATCACAAATCTTTTCTTTCCTTCTATTTTCTTGGCTCTAGTTCTTCAGGACCATCTCTAGGTTTTCTATTTTCATCTATAAAGAAGTAGCAACTAGAAAGAAGCTCTTTCTGACAAGGGCAGGCATTAGTATCTTTAATTTTTTTAATCCATAGACAATAATTATATCTGAGGATAGTTTAAAAAAGTCAGCCAGAATACCCTAAAACTAAGATTAAATTTAATCTTCTGTTTCTATTTAATCCTGATTTAAATTCTTGGGTTTCAGACATCCATCTGACTTAGGGTTAGAAATTCCATGCACCTTAATACTTTTCAGGAATGCTATGATTCCAAAGCCTGTTTTGGGCTCCCCACCAAAAAAACAATACCAGGAGGATACAAAGTCTATTTTTCTTCCAAGAGCCTCTTTGATTGGCATATAAATGAAATTGAAGGAGAACCAAAGCTAAGGAAAGCAAGGCCATTTTTGTAGACTTTCTGGCCTTGCACATTCCTACCTTGATGTGTACCATCAGCAAAACCCTAAGTAATGGTTCTGTGTTTTGGGAAGCATAAAGTAACTTTGTCTACCTATAGTTGAAGTAATGCAAAGTAGTTTGATGGAAGAGAGCGTAGTAAATAAAAAGTGGCAGTATTTTATAATGCTTCTTGTAGAGGATGGCATCTGAGTTGAGTATAGAAATTTGACTACAGTGTCTAAGAAGTTAAAAGCAATAGTAGCGCATATAACATGTGGCAAATTCATGGGATAAAACTTGGAAAGAGTTGGAAACAGGAGATAGAATGTTGTTGTTGGAAACAAGCTAGAAGACCAGTTTAACTGAACTGTGGAATCCATGAACGTAAAACTTTTCTAATATTTTTCCTTTGTTTCTCAGTCTCCTCCCCAAACCACAGCTATGACCTGGTGCAAATTTTTATATTTATTTTAAATATAAATGCAGAGATGGAAATGAGAGAGGAGAAAAAAAAAAACATAAACATTTGGTTGCACTGATGCAAGTGCTATGAGTCATTTGGGAATGGGAAGTCAAAGTCCCTGAAGGAAATGATTTTAATTTCCCAATAAAGCAAAGGGAAGAATAAATGAAAGTGAAATTTAAATCAAATTATGTAGAGTACTCTGAAATAAGGTACTTTGGCTATGATTAGACCAGAATCAAGAGACGATGATAGAAAAGACAGAAAACTGTTTCAGCAGGGGTCAGGTTATACAACTCTTAACTCGTCTGAGTGATGTACAGAAGAGTACTTAGAATGTCCTTTTTACATATTACTTTTTATTTTTTTTAATGAACTGAATAGTTAAAAAAATTAGTTTGGAGACAGAGCAGTAATATAGCAACTTAAAGTTTTTTCATGCCTTGCTGGATTAAGATTAAAAAGAGCTAAAACCCTGAGGACAAAATGTTGCAGGAATTCTGTTCCCACATTTTACAAGCTCAGGTAGGATTTACCAGCAAAAGTATTGGGAAATTTAAACACTCTTTTGTGAAATCCACATTTTGGTTAGGATCTCTGTGTAGGGTTATTCTAGCATTTCTAATTAACTAATTAAAATTTATAGTGCATTGTGCTTACAAATTATGACCCCAATTACATTGCATATTTACCAGACTTTCAGATAAAGAGTGATCTTTGTTTGGATTGTTGATTCTGTTGCTGAATATGCAAATTCTTAAAAAGGGCCAATATAAATTGAAAATACAGAATTTTTATGTATACTTTGAACTTTTCTTCCTATATAAAAAAGAATTGGTTAATCTCTGCAATATTTAACTTTAAAATCAATGTCATGTCTTTGTGATGTTTTTGGTTATGGTTCACCTAATCTCCAGCATCCTAAAAAGGTATGCAAAGTATGTGAGCCTTGCAAGCTTCTACTAAGTGGACTTTTTTTTCCCAAAAGAGAAATGCAAGCAGGTACTGAATAAATTCAATATGTAAAATTCCATTAAGATGAACAAATTCTCAGTTAGAAAATGCCAAATCAAAACACAGGCCATGACTTATTCTACTAAAGCCCTCCTTTGGGCATGGGTAGGGAGATATGGAGTTCTACAGAAAAGGATCCTTGCTTGCACAATTCTGTCCTTTGATTCTTAGCTATAAGATCATGGCTTTGTTTTGCTTTTAAAAACTTCTCCTTTTCACAGTGGTTGGCACCTCATAAGTGCTATTTAGATGTTAGCTTATTGTTGTTATTGTTATATTATAGGTCTCCATGTGCTTTATGTTTGAATGACACTGGCCTTTTTCTTTTCCTCACATAAGACATTCTATCTTCCATTTCTAGGTATTTTTATTAGCTATGTCCCCCATTTCCATATCTGGAATTCTGTTCCTCCTCTTGTCAGCCTCCTGGCTTCTCTAGTTTCTTCAAGTATCAGTTTAAAATCTCATTCTACAATAAGCTGAGTGCCCCTCCCCTCAATATTAGTACCTTTCTTTTGGGAGTATCTGAAGTTTATTGGACTACATTTTTGGGGGGGTGGGGTACATGGCAGTTTGTATGTACTGTCTCTCCCATTAGACTGAACTTCTAGAGATTAGGGATTGTTTTTGTCTGTAGGTCCCCAGTGCTGGCATGGTACCTGACACATAGTAGTAAATGCTTAATAAGTAATTGTTGCCTTGAAGACTTCCAGAGACCATTTAGAAATGGTATCCAGGGACTTTGCTTAGATTTGCTCAAAGTCATACTAGAAGTAAATTCATTTAGGTGGGATTTTGAACCCAAATCTTCAGTCATGGAATTCTTTAATCTTTTTGGGGTTCTCATGCTGCCTCTTACTACTCACTCATGCAGGTCATAATAATAATAATAAAAAAGAAAGTATCATAGATATAGCTTGAAATTTGTTTATTTTAATTTAGTAACCTTTCCTTTTCAACTAAACTCTTTTTAGGCTAACTTTGTGCCACAGATTCTTTGAAGACCTGCTTCTTTTTTGGAAATTGTTGCTGCAGATGAATCCACAGTGGAATTTGTTAGACTTTTTATTTTATGAGTGCCTAGAATTTTCTTTCCATACACTATGGCAAAGAGAAAATGAGAGAATGAAGAGAACATAGGAATAGTCAAGATCTGGGTTTAAAATCTCATCTCTGCTACTCCCTTTATAACTTGAGGCAAGTTACTTAACCTCTCAGACTTGCTTCACTCATCTGTTAAATTAGGACTTTTGACTACATGATATGCAGGATCAATTGTAGATGGGCATTTCAAATCTAAATCTAGTTCCCTACCTTCAGTAACCATGATGAAAACCTAATTCCAATCCACAATCTTGGAAGCATTAGAAAGATGCATATTAAGGCTGATATCTGAACAAAAACAGAGATTTCTTGCCCTGAAAGTCATCTGGGACTTAAGGCCATAAGAAGATATTGATGTGGGAGATTAATTGATTTGGTGGAAATGACACTGGATTTGGAGCCAGAGAACTAGGTCTGAATCTTAGTCCTGTTATATTGAAAAATTACCAACTCTCATTTGTCAAATGAGGGAGTTGATCTTTCTGGATTTTTATACACGCGTTCATACATACATACATTTTACACAAAGATGATCCTACTGGGAAATCTTTCACTCAGGCCAACAACAGACATTTATTAATCACTACTGTTTTCAGAACTCCTTCTGGTCTCCCCATAGAAGGTACAAAATGGACCTTTGCCTAGGGTTTGATTGGTATTTAATGCATACTTGTTGAATGATTTGCATTATAGTCTAGTAGGATAAACTATGTAGTCAGAAGACTATGATATATAGTAATAATACTTTATGAGAGATGAAAGGGGGGAGGACATTAGGGATGGGATGGGGATCATTAAGGATGGACTTCATTGAAGAGGTGTAATTTTAGTTGGAATTCCAAAAATGAAAGGGAATCCAGTGGGAAAAGAGGATCAAGGAGAACATTTCAGGCATAGAGGGTAAAGTGAAAAAAGGCAGGACAGTGTAGGGTGTGTCTGGGGAAGAAAGAAAGCTAGTTGTTTCCCTGTACCTATCCAGGGGAATGTGAGCTCCTTAAAGAGATGGTTTATATTTTTGTCTTTGGATTCCCATTGCCCACTACTGTGATTTATATGTATTAGTATATTAATAAATGTTGTTTGGCTTGGAATAGTATGGACTAAAGCTCTAAGGGTAGGATAGTAGTAGATTGTTGAGGCTCATGAGTGTCAGACAAAAGAGTTTGATTTTTATTTCATAGCCATTAAGGAGCTATTCATTGAAGCTATTTGAGGAGAGAAGGCAAAGACTTATACTTTCTCTCAGGGAATTTGGTCTATAAGCAGATGTTTTTGTGTGGCTGTATTTATTTTTCTATGTCACCCCAGCTAGTCTGGGGATTGGAAACTGAACTTTGAATGTATATATCACTAGTGTTTGGGGAATAAAAAACTAATTGTTCTTTAATTCCAAGAAATGGGAGGAGGGACAATTTGTTTGGTATATATATAATTGGTGTTCATGCTTTTATGTCATTAATATTAAGGGGTCTCTTATGTAATAAATTAAAAGGCTTTATGAGTGCCCCTTGCTATCTACTGCTCTATTCATAGCAAGCTTCTTTGGGAGTATGGATGGTCTTAGACCTTAATATCCACAGAATCTAAGGAATTGTTGGGCATGGCTAAAGATGTCTAGTGTAGGACTTATAGATAGGGACTTTTGCTGCATAGCAATGATCTTCAAGACTGTCCTATAGTCTGATCTGATTAGAAGTTAAACAACTTCTGCTCTAAAGACATAGTATATTAGGCAATGCCAGTAATATTGCAGGAGGACTCTACATATCAGTACCAGACCTTATTCTTCACCAAAAAAATCAAGTTTTCCATCTGTCTTGTTTTTTCTTCTTTTCTTTTCATATCACTCAAAAAAACTCCCTTTATCACCTCTTCCCTTTATGCTTGTATCAAATGAAGACGTTGCCTTATTTCATACCAAGACAAACCCCTCTAACACATTTCATTCATCAGATGCTCCTACTAAGTGTCCCATTCTCACTAATTTTCTGTCTCTTTCTATCTGCTGGCTGCTTTTCAGCTATCTAAAAATGCACTCATCTCTGTCTCAACTGATATAAACACAAAGCACTCAACTCTGATTTGATTTGATCATCCCCAAGAACTATTTTTCTGCCTGTCTCTATTATTTCCTGACTAACTGAGAAAACATTTCCATTTCCTCTCTTCTCACTTTCTTCTAAACCTTCTGCAATCTGCCTTTGTCATTCACCTGCAACTTGTCCAAGATCATAAGTGGTCTCTTATTTGCCAATTTTTACTGGACTTTTCTCCCTTTTTTTTTCCAACCCTCTTTTTTTTTGGGGGGGGGAGGGAGTAGGCAGTCAGGATTAAATTTTTTAAGTATGGTCAACACAATAGTGTTTGAGGTTTGAAATATAAATCATCTCTGTTTGGCTTTTGACTCTCTACACAGCTTGGCCCCTTTCTATTTTTCTAGTCTTTTAAGTATGTAATTCCTTCTATGTACTCTTTGGTCCAGAAGTACTATCTTTTTTGCTTTTTTCATACATTTCTCTCCCCCCCCCCCATATACTTTCCTTTCTTTGTCATCTCCCTTGCCTTCCCCCCACCCCCACCCCATTCTTTCAATAGCCTTGTTCTCCTTTTCCTGATTTTTCTGGCCTCCTTAGAAGCTCAGCCCAAATCCTACCTCCTGATGGCTTTTTCCAGTCATTTCTTACTGTTAGTGTCTCATTGAGAATACTTTGTTTACACACTTTCTTTCTCTCTCTCTCTCTCTCTCTCTCTCTCTCTCTCTCTCTCTCTCTCTCTTTCTCTCTCTCTCTCTCTCTCTCTCTCTCTCTCTTTTCTCTCTCTCCCTCCCTCCTCCTTCCTCCCTCCCTCTCTCTCTTTCTTTCTGTGTATTTGCATGCATATACAAATACATATATATGTAAAATATATAATTATTTTATGATGTTTCCTTCTTTAAGTTCCTTGAAAGCAGAGACCATACATTTGCCTTTCTTTTTCTCTGTTATGCTTAGTTTGTTTCCTGGCATATTGTAAACAGTCAATAAATGGTTGTTGAATTACTGGTTTTTTCTGTGTGTGTATTTGTTGCCTCTCTCATCAAATATAATCTCTTTAGGAGTAGGAGATGTTTCATTCTTTGTACTTGCATCACTAGCACCTAGCCCAGTGTCCTAATAAATATTTGTTAATTGGATAAAAGTGTTTTCCTTACTTTTAGAAAGTGACCAAGGTAAATTGAGTAATTCCAGCCCTAAAGAGAGTTGGAGTATAAGGGACCAGGGATCTCCAAAGCTCCAAATATTTGTATTTAAAAACAGTCTTCTGAGCCAACTTGATCAGGTTTTATGCAGCAACTTGCATCTATGGCAAATGTATATCCTGTTCTTTCAAGCAAAATTCCAAAAAGAAATTTAACACTTACTATTTAAGGAAAGTCAGTTAGTGACACACCACAAGGAAGACTGAAATGGAATTTGGGAACAAAATATTAGATGGCAGTCATTGAACATCTAGTGGTTACAGTTTTTACAAAATAGTTTTAACATCCTGAGTTGCTTCCTCATAGGAAATGGATGGCACTTTATAACGTAAAATACTTAATTAGTGTTAACATCCTGATGCTGCTTGCTCATAGAAAATGAATGACACTTTGTAGCATAAAATACTTATTTTTTTATACACCTTATCCTTGTCTATCTTTTTTTAAAAGTTTTAGTTCCTACTGCCAAATTTTGATGCCACCTTTTAAAAAAATTCTTTTTTAAGAATCAGTTGGGTTTAAGCAATAATATTTATTAGAGAAAAGAATTTTAATTCAAGTAATTAAGTTTAAATAAAAGATTTATCTTACCTAATTGGGTAGTACTTCCTACACTATTCTAGTGTAACTTCACCATATATATTTTGACCCCTAATACTTTCTGGTGTGAGAGGGCATGTCCTCCAAAACAGAATACTCACTTTTGCAGAATACCACTCCAGTTTTTC
This sequence comes from Sarcophilus harrisii, assembly GCF_902635505.1. Taxonomy (NCBI): domain Eukaryota; kingdom Metazoa; phylum Chordata; class Mammalia; order Dasyuromorphia; family Dasyuridae; genus Sarcophilus; species Sarcophilus harrisii. The sequence goes on along the minus strand of NC_045428.1, from coordinate 419,376,147 downwards.
CTAAGCTTGACATTGCTGCCTTGGGAGCTGCCATTAAACTGATTCTATCTATCCCCCTTATAATTATAAATTCATGGTCTGATTCATGAATCTTATAAGAATTTTTGTGATTTACCCACATTTCTGCGTAATTAACTAAACAGATATATCCCCTACTACTGCCACCAGCGATGAGTGGATAAAAAGTTTATTGTATCTTAAGTCCTTGCTATGGACCAGATGCTAAGGAGAACAACAACAACAAAAAAAAAGTGAAATTGTTTCTAATTTTAGGGAACTTATGTTCTAAAAGGGATAAACAGTACACAGATAAAGAAATATCAAATAACCTCAGGAATGTGGGGAGGAGAGTACTATCAGGAAGGAGGACCGCATGTAAGAGATGGCGTTGAGCAGAGAATGAAGGCATTACAAAATACAGGTATTTTTGTAATTTGTAATACAGATGTTACAAAAGGCAGAGGTGAGGAGAGACTATTTCAAGCATGAGGGGCAGCTTATATCCAGGCATGGAAGCCAAGGATAGACTGTCCTGCACTTCAAGCAGTTATCAGGTCAGTTTGGCTAGAACTGAGATTGTGTGAGAAGAAGTAATATGTAATCAATCTTGAAAAATAGGGTGGAGCCAGATTGGAAGAACTTTAAAGGCTAGAGAGGACTTTGGATTTTGTCCTGAAGACAATAGGGAGCCACTGAAGTGTGTTGAATTATGGATTGATGCTGGTTAAATTTGTGCTTTAGGAATACCAGGGGTATCAGCAGCATTGAGGACAGACTGAGGCCAGTTAGGTAATCCAGACAAGGGATGATGAGGGCCCAAGCCAGCGATGGTCCCTAGTAAGCAGAGAGAAGGGGAGATGTGGACTGGCAACATTTTTGGATAAGGCAGGGGTGCTGAGTGACAGTGAAGCAACAAGAATGACCCTAAAATTGTAAATTTGGCATCTGGATGGACTGGCAGTGCTCTCAACAGAGGAGAAAGTAAGGAAGTGGGTGGGTTTTGAGTGAAAAGATAATGAATTCTATTTTATACATGTTGAGATTGAGATACCTATGGAATATCAAGATGTGCACTCAGGTATTTCCAGTCAAACATCAAAGACAATAATCTTAACCCTATTTATCCCCTAAAGCCATTAAAGAAAAATCCTTTCAAGGGGACCTAGGTGGCCCAGTGGCTGGAGAGCTGGACCTAGATGCAGGAAGATGTGAGTTCAAATGAGGACACCCTAGCCAAGTTTTAACCTTTCCCATCATCAGAATCTTCAGCTGTCAAAAGAAAAGGGGGTAGCAATAGGATTGGGTTGTTGTGTAAAATACTTTACACAATGCCTGACACATAATAGATCATTGTTTCTTTTTTTTCTCCTTTCCCTCCCATTCTTTATATTGTCCAGTTGAAATTAAACCCTACAAAGGCAGAAAGCAAGTATTCACATCTTTTGGTATCATCAACACTTAACTGGACTCTTAATTGTTTATATTTCCCTAAGGCTTGATGGATTAAGAAGCTAGGATAGGTCAGGGGATATGGTAAGAAATGTTTTAAGTATTTATTACCTTATTTTGAATGAATCATGTTTGGATCCTGTAGATTGATTCCAGGGTATGGAATTAAACAAGTTGAGGTAAACAAATCTGTAATGAACTGTTTATTATGATACACAAACATTTGTGCTCTCTCTCTCATTTTTGGATATATTCTGGATTGTGATGACTTCTTTGCTAAATGCAAGTTTTTGAAAGGGTTATATTTTTTCTTATTTTTTTTTAAACAGTTATTATTTCCTAGTAACCATCTTCTTCAGGCCCATTCTCTCTCTATTCCCTCAGTTAAGGCAAAAACCTTAGTGTATCAATTTAATCACATGAGACTCATTCTATACCTATTAGTACATGTTTTCTTTATCAGTCATCTGGAATCAAAACTAATAATTTTTTGAGTGTTGTTTTATTTCATGTTGTTATGGTCATTGTATATATTGTTCTCTTGGTTTTTCTTAGCTTCCCCATGTACCAGTTTACACAAGTCTTCCCAATTTTAAATGAATTGTTCCTTATTATTATTATTATTATTATTATTATTTTTGCTGAGGCAATTGGGGTTAAGTGACTTGTCCAGGGTCACACAACTAAGAAGTGTTAAGTGTCTGAGACCAGATTTAAACTGAGATCCTCCTGACTTGGTAGAGCTGGTGCTCTACCCACTGTGCCACTTAGCTGCTCCCCTAATTATTTCTTACAGAATAATTGTATTTATTACATTAATGTGAGAAGTGTGGTGAAGTAGTGAGAGAGTTAGTCCCAGTAATACTTGGATTCAAGTCTTATCTCTAATATTTTGCGGTTTATCCTGTGATTGCTTAGTCTTTTAATTCCCCTTGGCAATTCTGAGTTGTAGAGAAGATAATGCCCATATTGTTGAAAGAAGTTTCCTTACCTCAAATTTTCCTGTACTGTACTAATAAAATTATAGATTCATTCCCTAATATGTTCATATACCACAATTTTGTTTAGCTTTTTTCTTTTGCCTACTATAATAAGTTATGTCTTTCCCCCCTGTGAATGGTTGTATTTTCCCATATCTTCTGTGACTAAACTTAAGAAAACATAACTGTAGAACAAATAGTTCTGAAGCATGATATCCAATTCAATCTTCAACATAATTATTTGTAGAGACAAAAATGAATTTCTTATTATTTTCGTAATACTTTATTAGCCAGAAGATTAGCAGTACCTGCTCTTAAATCCAAGTTGACTATCCTTCTTTTCCTCCATAGTTTCCAAAAACATTGGCTTTTTGAGTCAAGGAAATTGCCCTATTTTTATAATGACATTTAAACTGCTTGTTTTAAAAGTGGCCTTTTGGCATTAACTACAATAAGTGATTTGAATATGGGCTTAAATTATATGAGTATTGGGCTGTGAAGCATTCTAGTTATTCTTAGAATAATTGGATTCTGTCATATTGAATCCTTCATGTGTCTTCCAAAGAATATCTAGGTCTTATATCCTAGAATGTGTTGTTCAATTTGTGTGGGACTTAGACCCTTGGCTTATGTCTCTGGGACTCTGGGCGTTGAAATGGGGGTGAACCCAGCCCAGGTCTGGATAGGTAGGAGGGGACATCTTTTCTCAGGCTTCAGAAACTGTTTGTTCTCATTTATAACATGTCAGAAAAGTTTTTGGTGCCTAAGTAAAGAGAGATTGGAGGGAAGAAGTGAGTCAAAATTGGCGTGGTGTCTTGCTTAACCTTATATTTTTTTATTATAGCTTTTTATATACAAAACATACGCATGACCCTTTTCAACACTGACCCTTGCAAAAACTTCTGTTTCAACTTTTCCCCTCCATGATGGCAGGTCATCCCATACATGCTAAATGTGGCTTGACCTTATTTTACCTTATTTTTTTTTCATGTTACTCATGCTCACATGTTCATAATCTATTAAGTTTCATCTAGTTGTACATTTTCAAATATTTCATCTTTCCATGTTTACACATTGTCTGGTTAGAATTCCAAGGTTTTGGAGAGATCCAGGTTGAAAATTGGCCTTTATCAGACTATAAAAGGATCTGTGACAAAAAAAGTTAACCTTTGAGTTAAAAGGAATTTTAGAGATCATCTGGTATAAATCTCCCATTTTACAAATAAGAAAATGGGGTCCCAGAGTCTCCTTTGATTATAAATCCAAAGACTCGCCCTGACTAAATTGGAGCCCTTGCATCTAATTTGGACTAAGGGTGTAGATCGAGCATATTAGAGGGCACATACACCTAAATATTTGGGAAACAGACTGACTGAGATTTTGCTCCTTTAAAAGTACCCGGCTATTGTGACTGTAACTGTGCGGTGGTATTTTCTAACTGTGATCCACCTAATGTATAATGTGCTTCTAGTCTGGTTTGACTTTTCCCCCCTAGGAAGAGGCTAAAATCTCTTCATTATAATATAGACAGTGTAGTGCATTTTGAATACAAATTTATCCATGTTCAGAGTAATTTTTCTTGTGATTGTCTCTACCCTGGAGAAGTGCCTTTAATGAATTACATACAAATTGTGTAATTTAAGAAGTTAATTTGGTTTTCTGGTTACACAGGACTAAGAACAGCCCTTGTAGAAAGAGATGATTTCTCATCAGGGACCAGCAGCCGAAGCACTAAGCTGATCCATGGTGGGGTGAGATATCTTCAGAAGGCCATAGTGAACCTGGATTATGAGCAGGTAATTGTGTATGCTAGTTGTTAAACAAAAATTGCTACTATGCTGTTTTCCCCTCTCCAATTAAATCAGGCTTTTAAATGGCGTTTAATGTTTTCTCCTGTTGGAAATATCAGTTTAATGTGTTCTGCAGGAGTATTTTTCAGGAGAGGCGTGACAGTTTTTTTTTTTTTTTTTTACTATAGTGTTTAGAGGCAGCCTAGTGAATAGAGAGTCCTGACTTCAGAATCAGGAAGCCTTGGGTTAGAGTCCTGCCTCAGACATATATTGGATATGTGATGCTGGAAAAGTAATTTAGTTTTTTATGTACCCAGTCAACTACCTCAGACTGAGATGTGGATGCGTTAAGTGACATATCTGCATTGGGGTGCTTTCCTCACCAGGAGTTCCTTGTATCAGTGAGAACATCATTTGAGTGCAGAAAAACAAAATGCTTTTCCCACAACCCATTTATGGGTAATCTGAGGCCATCCCAAGTGACAGATTTGCTGAAACATCTTTGAACCTGGTGTCTGTGAGCTTACCCCACCACCCCCAAGTCCCCTCAGGGCTTTTTGTATGCCATTGTTTTAATTCAGGGGTAGTCTCTGGCTCCTTTCTCTCCTACAGCTGTCACCATCTGGTCATGTTATCAGTGGCAAATTCTTAAGCAGAAGGAAGATTTGAAGCTTATTTTCCACACTATAATTCTGCCTTGTGTCCAATCTTCTTAGGTTAGAAGGAGACAGTGACATTTTCTAGAAAATAAAAATTCAACAGAATTTTCCAACTCTGATTTTTGCACATTGAAGACTTTAATAACAACTTGACTTAGGCAGTTCTGCACCTGCCCTTGCATGCCCCTCTTTGGAATACTCTGGGTATCTCTGATTTACATTGGTGGGGGTGGTTTGTGCAAGGGAAAAAAATCTAAGGGTACCTACCAGTGAGTAATCTATCATCCCTTGCAGGGACAAATGTTTTATGGAGCTGGGGCAACAATAGAGGGAATACAAGATAAATGGTTTGTATAATCATGTAGCTCAAGTCGGGGAAATATCTTACATCTGGGAACCCCAATGGCATGTTTTCCCCCTATGCAAATACAGTAAAGGTTTCTAAAAATCCTTGAAGTTGACAGCATGATGTATTATTGGAAATATGATTAAGATATTTCCTGGCTCAGAGGTAGAGAGGGTTGCGTGTGTATCAATCAGTTGGCAGGACAATTTTCCCCCTTTGGAAAACACCATAATCTGTTACTGCCAAGCTAATTTTCCATATTTTGCTTTTTAGTACAGGATGGTGAAAGATGCACTTCATGAGCGTGCCAACCTGCTCGAGATTGCTCCCCATTTATCTCATGCATTACCTATAATGCTTCCAATTTACAAGTAAGCTTGTTGAGATCCCCTGTGATCTGTCTGCTTGGCTGGAGTTAGCATGACATTGTCTTAGCAGGAATATTCCTACAGTGGGCTTTCCTTAATAATTATAATTGGTGCTTATCTATCTTTTAAAAATATTTTCCCTTGCCTTATTTTAAAAGTATGATTTTTCCCCAGTGATTTTTCTTTTGACACAATTTCGTTTTAAAGGTCTGATTTTTGAAGGAGGTGACAGTCACCCTCTGCATTTACAATCCAGAGCTTACTCTAGTTTCCTTAGGCATACTGATAAGCTAAATTTACATGTGGGAAAACCAAAGGTGTTAAAACCAAGAAAACACCCGCTTTTGAAAAATTTGACCAGAGATGCCTTGGAAAGTTCACATTGACAAAAAAGCTTTTGACCAACTTTAGTTAGAAATGAATAATCTTTTTAAGCTGAAACTTGAATTTGTAGGTATTTGCCCCTATCTATATTGACACATATTTATACCTAAGTAAAAATTAATTGTATTGATTTTGTTTGTAATGGGAGAATGACATTATATTTGAGGATTTGTAACTTAATCTGGTGATTTACAAAACATCTTTATGTCTTTTGGAGGAATGATATACCCACGAATTCCAAATTATTAAAGGTTTTATTTGATAGTCATTCTCAGTTCTTTTAAAGAAAAATGAACTTTATTTCTGTCTTATATAGGGGCCAACGTGGCTACTACTTAGAACTTTCATAGTGTAAAAGGATAAACTTTGGTCTTGATATTCACATTAAGTATTTTATAAATTTTTCATGCAATGGACTCATTGTTTTCATTAACTACATTTGGTAATCATTTTACTGTATTGATGAAAGTATATTATGTTCAGCATATACTGAAAAAGCTTTGTGCTTTTTTAATCAAAACTGGCCTTTCTTTAGATGTTGTCCTGAGAATAAATACATTTTGATTCATCTTCTTAAGTATAGAATTTAGAAAATGCTAATTTGACCAAATTTCAAAATTTAAAATGATGGTTATTGCACAAATATAAATTTTAATAGCCTAGAGCCATTGATGAGACCTTCTTGGATTAGAGCTATCAATTATCTAAAAAAGTGGGTTATGTGTTACTCAATGATTGTCAAGGGGCATGAACCTAGATTCTATAATTCTTTGTCTTGCTTTTGTCACCAATTTCTTGATTGCCTTAGAACATTCATTGAAATTTTCACCCATCTGTTTTACTAATGTAATTATCTAGGTTAATGTCAGATGTTATTTCTTAAATGTTCACATTTAATACCTTTTGCATCATGTTAGTACAGTTGTGCTTAATTGTAATGAAATACTAAAATTATAATGATCACATGTCATCTTTTTGCTATTATATTTAGTTTTTCTAAGCATCATCTCCTTTCCCCACCTGCATTTTTCTTCTATAGGTGGTGGCAGTTACCTTACTACTGGATAGGAATAAAGCTGTATGACCTGGTTGCAGGAGCAAATTGCCTGAAAAGCAGTTACGTCCTTAGTAAATCAAGAGCACTTGAACATTTTCCAATGCTGCAGAAGGACAAGCTGGTTGGAGCTATTGTCTATTATGATGGTATGTTTTTCTTTTTGTAAAAAAGCAATTATACTCTTCTTCAGTTTCATGACTTTTATTGAATGTTTTAATGACTTTCATTAGTTAAATGTGTATAATTAGAAGAATAAGATCCACTTGATAAATAACTTTTTAGAGTTCTATAAGATGATTATTTAAGTTATTCAGTTTAAGCATGGGTCTTCCTTTTGGACAAGCAGAAGAAAAAAAATGGTAATGTATCATAATAATGGGTCAGCAGCTTGTGGGTTCTGTTCTGTTTGGAGGAGAGCATCCCATCTAATCTCATAGAGCTAGTCAGTGATACAGGATAGGCTTGAAATGAGCTTAATTCATATACAAAATTCTACTGTTATGGAATTCAGGTAGCTAGATTTCTATCTAGTTGACTCATTGGAGACTTCTGCTCTTTCTACAGAAAATTAAAATTCTAAAGTGATTCTTATACAAATTGCCTCATGCTTTAAATGGTGTAGTTTTAATGAATCCTGTTCTTTCATGGGCCACTCTTTCTGTGTTATAGCACTTATTAAACTGTGATTATTAGTTGAAACTTGATTTATATGTGAAAAATAACATTTGCATGCTTTGCTGTCCATAGACACTTCCTCCAATGTCCTCTTACATTTTTTCTCCTGCCCTCAAGACACACACATACACACACACACACACATATACACACATAAACATATATATATACACGCATACACATAAATATATATATATATATATACACATATATGTGTCTGTGTTTGTGTCATGAGAATTTTATAGTCTTTGTGCTTTATTTAGCAACAACAAAAATTTTCTCTAGATCTCTGTGAAGGATTCCTTATAGTGTTCCTGCTTTTAAAATCATTTCTTTTATATTTTCCTTCTTTCTGAAATTTTACTTCCCATCTCATGGTTGGTTTGGTCCATTTTCCATCATCACCTCTTCATGGATTTGGGCCCCACCCTATGCCATTTAATTTGCTGTGTCTTTGACAGAGATGACTTGCCTTATGAATATATTATAATGTTGTAAGCAGCCATAGATCTGTTATGTTTCCAGATGAAACCTCTATTTTCAAGGGGTTATAAACTCAGAGAAAAATGCCCTCTGGGTTGAAACTAGACATATGTGTACTTTGTCCAGGACACAATTTTTGCGCATAATATTTAAACAATGAAGCTACATAGGTAGATGTTTGATTTTATGAAAGCAGAATTTTTTCTATTTTATTTGCTTTTTGAAAAAAAATACTGTTTTATTTTTTAAGTGAAATTTTATATTGTGTCTGTAATGTTGACTATATATTTTAATCGAAAGAAATCTATATAAAATAAGATACTTAGTGTATTTCTGGATGGAAAGTACAGTGGTTTCTGAATGATGCATAAAGTGTTTGGAGGAAGGTTGTGGTATGTAGTAGCCCAGAGGAATTTTCACTTGCATGGATATAACTGCTTGTTCGTAATGATAAATGATTTTTTAAAATCACAGAGTTCTATGGCAGCCAGAACATCTTAGATTGTGTTCAATATTCAGTGAAGTAGTATTCCTGTAGTACAGTTTCTTGTATTTAGAAGTGTCACATCCAATTTTATCTTGTCCTTTTAAGGGGTCACTAAACTATGGAGTGTTCTTAAATCTTCTTTCTACTCCTTCCCTGTGATATGTTCCTGAATTGATTTAAATGCTTTCATTTTTCTATCAAGCCTTCATATTAGGGGAGAGAGAGAGAGAAAGAGAGAGGAGAGAGAAAAGAGATATGGAAGGAGAGAGAGAGAGAGAAAAGAGATATGGAGGGAGAGAGAGAGAGAGAGAGAGAGGAGAGAATAGTATGTGTGAGTGAGAGTGTGTATGTGTCAAGGGTAGTAGGGACCAAACTCAAGAAAATGTCCCCAGCAGAAACAGCATTTACAAAAATCTTAAGAGTCTTATACAAACATTAAAAGCTAGGGAATTCACAGTTTGAGTTGTCTTCCAACATCTAAACACCACAGGGTGTCCACTTAACTACTTTCTTGGTGCCCCCCTGTTGTGCCTACATGTTAAAGGACAACCTGAACTGTGAATTTCCTCTTTCTGCGTCAGACCCTTAATGTTAATTCATTGTAGTTTTTATTGGGTGATTATATAAAATCGGTTCCTTGGTTTGTGAGGAATATGAAGGCATTCTGTAAAGAGCATCCCAGCTATGCTAGCTGGCTTAGAAGCATTTCTTGTTTTTGCCCCTTTTGATTATCTTTAACCCCTCTCCCACATTTCCATCTTAGATGCTTATTCGGTATTTCCATCACATCCAAGGCATTCTTTTTAATGTTATCTTAAATTTAAAAAAGAAATTATTTACAACAGATTTGAATCTTTAGAGCAGTGTTTCTTTTAACTTTTTTATGTAATGGGACCAATTGGATAGTTCAGACAATTTCTCAGAATAACATTTGTTAGCATATTAATGATTAAAAAGTAGTGTGAAATTTCAACGAGATGTTAGCAAAAATAAGTTTAATTATTTTTTTCCCCATTCAAGTTCATGGAATCCCTGAAATCTGCTCATGGACTTTTGGAAGGATTTTCCTGGATCCAGTGCTTTATTTAAATGGCTATTTGAGAGAATGGCACTGTTCCTGATTTTTGTGACATCTTTTGTATTAGTGATGGAGTTTTATAACTGTTGCCTCTTGTGCCTTCTTACATTTAGGAAAAATTGTAACTCTTATGGTTCTCCCTTAAAGCCCTCCACAGACTAGCTATTGCTTAATCTTTTCATACTAAATACTATTCTCCTTCATTCACTTTGTATGCTGAATGAACTGATTTTCATCCTGCATTTTGTTCTTTTGATGTGGCATAGGTTCTCCCCCCCATTCCTGAAAGTAGAGTTTAGCAAAATGTCAAAAATATTAAAAATAATTATTTGTAAGATTTCACACCTAACACTTCCCTCCCCATATTCTTCAAAGATGCCATGTAAGATGCCTTCTCAACCTTCATTTATATTTTGTATTTAGCTTTTTTGTATAAACTTCTGATCCTTTTCCTACCTCCAAAAGAACAGAATTTTTTTTAGGGCATGGACTATTTTACTTTTTCTAAGTTGGCATCCCAGCATAGTATCTGGCATTGTGGTAGGCACTAAATAAATGTGGTCTTTTTAACTTAAAATTTTTATTTTTCCCAGTTATATGTAGAAACAACATTTTTTTTTTTTTTGGTTATACATGTACATTCATTTTTCAAAACATTTTCCTATGAAACATGTTGGGAGAGAAAAATCAGAACAAAAGGAAAAAACCATGAGAGAAAAAAAAAAAAGAAAAAGGAAAAAAAGTGGAAGTAGTATGCACTGATTTACATTCAATCTTGTTCTCTCTCTTCATTTGGCTGACATTTTCTATCTGAAGTTTATTGGAATTGCCTTGGATCACTGAACTGCTGAAAAGAAGCAAGTCTATCACAATTGGTCATTGCTCACTTTTACTGTTGCTGTACACAATATTTTCCTAGTTTTGCTGATTTTGCTCAGCATCAGTCCATGTAAATCTTTCCAGGCCTTTCTAAAATCAACCTGTTCATCATTTTTTTATAGAACATTATATTCCAGGACTTGCATATACCATAATTTATTCAGCCATTCCCCAATTGATGGGAACTATTCATTTTCCAATTTTTTTGCCACTACAACAAAAAATTTGCTACAAACGTTTTTGCAAATGTGGGTCCTTTCCCCTCTTTTATGATTTCTTTGGGATACAAATCTGGTAGTGGCACTGCTGGATCAAAGGGTATGCACAGTTTTCTTAATCACAGCAGTTTAGCAAATGACACTCTCAGTCCTGTTTCAGTAGCAGAGCAGCCCAATGGGTCAGCCTCCAATTTCACTGCAGAAGGCAAATTGCCAACATGGGAAACCAGGCTATTTCCTGGAGAGAGCAAGTAGAGCCACTTCCTGCTTGTGAGCAAGACACCAAACGCAAAGCCTCCCCTGTGTTCATAGCCACAGGTTAGAGCTGTATGAGAAATTTGAGATTCCACCTCCTGTACCCTGGGAGCAGTGCTTAATCTGAAAAGTCACAAAATAGGAAAAAAGAAAAAAAATGAGCAAGAATCAGAAAAGAACCTTAACCATAGAAATTTACTATGGTGATACGGAAGACCAAAACACGAACTCAGAAGAGGACAAATATCCACATGAGAAATCTCGGAGTGATATGAATTGGTTTTCAAGCCCAAAGAAGGCTTTTTAGAAGAAGCCTTGCAGGATTTTAAAAGGCAAATAAGAGAAGTAGAAATAAAATTGGGAAAAGAAACTAGAGATATGCAAGAGAGAGTTAATAACTTGGAAAAGGAAGATCAAAAATTGACCAAAGAAAAGAAAATCACTGAAGAAGTCAATTCTTCAAAAACACAATTGGTCATATGTAAAAAAAATCCACTGAAGAAAAAATCTTGAAAAGTAGAATTTTTGTAGAAATTTTGATTTTAAAACTCAAGGGAAGCATAGAAAAGTAAATAGTGAAAAAAATTCCAATATTATTTAAAGGTTAAACTGTTGAGATGAGAAAATGATACTTAAAACTCTTGAACTGCATCTTTTATTAGGGCAATTAGAAGGGGGCATACATAGACTGAGAGTGTAAGTATAAATTGACTATGATGTGATGAAATCAAAGAAAAAGACATTGAGGGGTAGAAAAAGAATTGTACTGAGAGTTGAGAATAGGGGCTGTAAAAATGGGATAAATTAGATCACATGAAGAAGCACAAAAGACCTAATACAGTAAAGGGGGGAAAGGGAGAAGAATGTGCATTATCTGAAGCCTAATCTCATTAGTTTAGGCTCAAAGAAGGAAGAACAATATTCAGTTGGGTGTAGACATTTTTCTTCCTTGATTAAGGAAGTAGGTAGAGAAAAGGGAAAGAAAGGAGGGACTGGACAGAAGGAAGGGCAGAAAGATCTAGGAGAAAAAGGGATAAGAGAAAAGAGGAAGGGTGATTGAAAGGAGGGCAGGTCTAGGGAGTGTTAGGTTAGAAACAAAACATTCCTAAGGAGGGACAAGGTAGAAAGAAAAGTATATACAGGGGAGAAAACGGAATGGAGGGAAATACATAGCTAATAATCATAACTGTAAATGTGATTGGGATGAAGTCTCTTCTCCCCAACTCCCTCATAAAATGAAATTAAATAGCAGAGTGGATAATTCTACAATATCTTGAAACATATACAAACAGAGCAAAGGTAAAAAAGGCTGGAGTAAAATTTATTGTTTCAGCCAAAGCCAAAAAAAGGCAGGGTTAGCAATTCTGATCCCAAACAAAAAGCAAATGCAAAAAATAAATCTAATTAAAAGAGATAAGGAAGAAAACTATATCTTGTTAAAGGATACCACAGGCAATGAAGTCGTATTGATACTAAATGTATGTGCACCAAATGGTATAATATCCAAAATCTTGAATTTAAGCCAGTTACAGGAAGAAAAAGAGAGCAAATCTATTCTAGTGGGAGATCTCAACCTCTCGCTCTCAAAATTATATAAATCTAGCCACAAAATAAACAAAAAAGAAACTCTAGAAAATTTATTAGAATCTTAGAAAATTTAGATATGATAGTCTTCTGGGAGAAAACTGAATAGGTGTAAAAAGGAATATATCATTTTCTCAGTAGTACATGACCCATACACAAAAGTTGACCATATATTAGGATAGGAAAACTTCACAATCAAATGCAAAAAGAGAAATGGTAAATGCTTCTTTTTTTGATCATGATGCAATAAAAATAACATTAGATAAAGGGTCAGGGAAATCCTAACTAAAAACCAATTGGAAATTAAATTTAATTCTTAAAAATAAGTGGGTCAAACATCAAATCATAGAAACAATAATTTCATCCAAAAGAATGACAATAATGAGATAACATACCAAAACCTATGGGTTACAGCCAAAGCAGTTCTTAGGGGAAATTTTATATTTCTAAATAAAGGGTTATTGTTGAATCAAATTAGTGATTTTGGCTAGACTCGAAATGTCTCACATCTATGGACTTAAAAGCTTATTCATGAGTTGAAAGAAATGTTTTATCAATTTTTATTTTATGTTTCTGAAAACAAAATAAAAATATGGATGCTGTATGGAATGGTCCAAAGAGATTCTAGGTTTGAATCCTGACTCTATTATTGCTCAGGTGAGAGTGGGCAAGTTACTTTAAATTCTCTGGGCATCATGTTTATGTATCTGCAAAATGAAGGATATAGATTGCACAAAATCCCCAAGATTAATTGAGGATTAATCCCAAAATTAATTCTAACTCTTAAGTCTTGGATTCTAGGGAATATTAGTCTAGAATAGTTCTTATGAATAAGATTGTGTTTACAGATATGGTCATTTGGTCTAATGGTGTTTATAAAAGATAAAATAACAAAGTTAGGAGCAGCTAGGTGGTGCAGTGGATAGAGCACCAATCCTGAAGTCAGGAGGACCTGAGTTCAACTATGGTCTCAGACACTTAACACTTTCTAGCTGTGTGACCCTGGGCAAGTCACTAAACCCCAATTGCCTCAGCAAAAAAAAAAAAAGTTAAAAATAAGATATGGACAGTATACTTTAACACCACGTAACATCATTTTGTTCTTAGTTTATTAAATAGATATATGTGTGGTCCTTTATATACAACTTATGCCAACACATTTAGAAATTATATTGATTTTTTTTTTTTAAGGAATCCTTTAATATGTAGGGTAAATGAGATTTAGATAGCTAGATAGTTCAGTGCATAGAGTACTGGGCCTGTAGTTAGGAAGACTCCCAATATCTGAACTGTGGGACTTTAGGCACGACACTTATATTATCTGTTTGCCTTTGTTCCCTCAGCTGTAAAATGAGTACAATAATAACATTGACCTTCCAAGGTGAGGAAAAAAATGATATAAAGGATAAAATGAGATCTTGTTATTATTTAATTTTCAAACCTCAAAGCATTATATAAATGCTACCTACTATTGTTGCTTTTAGGAGTCATGCAAATAATCACCTGATTCATCTGTTTTGTAAATAAGTTTGTTATATATTCACATGTACTTTTGTGTAGTACATTACAAAATGTAGTTGATCAACTGAATGTTCAAGCTTCCTGCTTGTTTTTTGATTGGGCTTTCTCTTATATAATTGCAGGGGAAAAATAACTGTACAAATATTTGAGTTGAGTCAAAATTGTCCTAAGATTTGATAGAAGAGCTTCAAAATATTGCTTCAAATATTTCAGCCTGCAGCTTTCTAGCTGGCCCTACTACTTATAGTGTCACCTCTTTCCTGACCATCTTTTACATAGCTGCCAAAAATATTTTAAATTAACAGGCGTAACTGTTACTCAGGTTTTTAGTAATATTTTGCCCAGATCTCTTCTTTGGGTACTTATCTTTTTACCTTCTTTTCTTATACCACAATAATTTTTTCCATATGTTTTCCTCCCATGCCCCACATTTGCTTGTATTTTTACTTGAGACCAAGATCTGTGTTATGCATTGATCTTCTTACACAAATGCCTTGTCCAGTAGATTAACTATATAAATTTCACTTCACTGTCCAGAAGTTTTTTGTGCCAGCCTGGAAAATAAAGTACAAATCTTAGCCTGATTAATTAATAAGTAATAATAAATGCTTGTTGATTGATTTTTAACATGGCTTGTCAGACTCTTAATTTTCCACATAAATGATATATATGTAATATTAATGTATAAATATATCAATAAATATATACTTAAATAATAGGTAAACATTTATGTATTATATATTTCAGATTAAGTATACTGCTGGCCCTTCAGTGATCTTCTTTTACCTCTGTCTTCATGCATTAGTAGTAGAACTCTGGTTATTCCCCAAGGTATTACTAAAATGTATGCTTCTTTGTTTCGTGACATATCCATCCTTCCTTCAAAGACAAATTTAGTGCTCACTCTTTTCATGACTCCAAGCCAACTAAAAGTCACTTCTTATCCTTCACATTTTTCTAAAAGAGTTTGTTTAGATCTTCTTTGTCTTTATCACACCTACCTTGTATTATATTTGTAGTTGTATACTATATGGACCTTCCTATAAAAATAGGAAGGAGGGTATATACCATAGATACCATATATGGTATATACTATATATATCTCATAATAGACTGTAAGTATAGGGGACAGATCCTTTTGTTTTCTTTCTTGATCCCAGCTCCTCAGTGCTTAGTCCCTTTCTCAACATCATAAAAGCACTTTGCAACAAAAACATTTTGTATCTCCTTCCTTCTCTTCCCTCTACATTATATTACAGTCATTTGTGTATATGTTGTATTCACCAAGTAGAATGGAATCTCTTTGAGGGTAGAAACTAATTATTTTGTTTCTGTGTGACTGGCAACTGATAGAATACCTTGCAAATAATAAATATTTAACATATTTAAATGTGAAATTTTAAAATTATCTATGGATTACATATTGATTAATTCAAAGATCTAATTTAATGGTCTTGAACCTTTTAAAATACCCTTTAACTTCTTCTTTGCCTGATATCATTAATTAACTCTATTATGAATCAGGCTTTTTGGTTCATCTAATTATTGTGTACTTGTTTTATCATTTTCCTCCCCAGAGATTTTTATTCTCCAACGGGTATTTAGTGAAAAGTAAATTACTTGCTGGTAATACTTGTTCTGTGAACATATGAGTACAGTACGTCACCCTCACCCACCCGCCTTCTTTCAGTTTAGGAGCAGAAGCATTTATGTGGGTGGTTTTATGTGTTTCCGTTTTTTAATTATGAAGAGCTCGGAGTAAAAGAAGGTGTTTGTCCACTTTCTGTGGGAGGGTGGAGTGAATTGAGAAATAGTTTGTGGATATAAAGTATGATGTGAGCAGGTATTAATAGTAATAATTAAGCCTGCCTAAAACTTTAACATTCTTAAATAAATGGGGTAGCTTTGCCCAGGATTATCACATTAGTAAAGAGGTTTCAGACATGAGGAAGGACTTAGATGCTTATATTTTTCCTTTTACAATCTTTTTTTAAAATATATTTTATATTTCAGGTTCTTGAATTGGTTATTACAATTATACCCTTTTAAAAACAAATAATAATAATAATTCTTTTTTTAAGCATGAAGTTGATTTGAATTATTCTTCTGGAATGTTCCATTTTATATATCATCAGCTGTAGAGAAATTCTTGACCTCTTTATAATAGGAGCCATATGAACTTGGCTTTTTAAAAAAAAAATTGTTTTTAAAATATTTTTATAACTATTGTAATGCAGTTGGTTTCTTTTGCAATTTGCTTAGTAGGGCTCTATAGTTTTCACTATACTTGAAAGGGTTCTATGACACAACAGGGATTTTTAGGAATCCCTGCTTTAGAAGAATGTTAGGAAGATATTTTTATAGGAAGGAAGAAATAGATCCTCAAGGGACAGCAGCATAGGTAAAATCTAATTCTTAAGTTTCAGTATGGTGAACCAAAAGAGTTAGAATGAAGACCCAAGTTTTATTTATGCATTCATTGGTAACATCAATCAAGGAGCATTTGCTAAGTGGCTTTTAAGTGCTTGACATTGTGCCATATTCTGTTATTGCAGATGCCAAAAATGAAATAATAGCATGTCCTTATGGAGCTTATTTTCTTTTGAATAGTTTGGGATATAAGATATCCACAAATAAATGCAGATATATATGCATATTTATGTATATTATATGTATGAAATAAGACAGATGGGGCCAAAATAGTTGTTTGCTGTCTCATTTACTACTAAGCTCATTTAACTTTTCTCTATCTTGGTTTCCTACCTTAAAAATAGATGTGATCAGTTAGCCCTACTCTCACAGTATTGGATGAAGTGAGGGTTCAAAGGATGTAATATTGTAAACCTTAAAGTGTTGTATCAATGTTAGTTACTATGATTGTTAAATACAAAATTATTTCAAGGTGGAGGGGTTTTAAATAAGGAATCAGTCAAAACCTTTTAAGGGTTGTACTAAAGCTAAGCCTTGAAGGGAAGTAGAAGTTATAAATGTAAAAAACATTATACACATGGACTTAGCCTGGAGAACAGGAGATATTGTTTATTTTTCTAAATCAAAAGAATTAAGTTTGAATTGTGTTTTGAAAAGGGGAAGGATCTCCCCACTTTGATTCAGAAATTTCATTTGTTTCCTTATTCCTTTGAATACCTCTTTAAGAATAACTTCCTATTACTGTGTTGACAAAATGGGACATCTTAAAGGTTGGCTTCTTATAAAAGAATTATTTTGAGCAGTTAGGTCCTTGCTGACTTATCCATTGTGTTATATTAGAAGCAGAAACAATATTGATATTTGTGAACCTGAAATCTCATGGTAAGAATATCCAGATCTACTGAGAGTCCATCAACTTTTTGAAATTCAACTTTAAAGTTCAATTTTTTAGGTTAATCTCCAATTATAAAGTAATTTAAATCCCACCTTGATGCAAAGTACAGTATATTCAAAGAAAATTTTGATCATAGATCTGTAATTTCCACTGTTACCTTAAGTAAGATCTTTCTCTTTAAAAGACTGCAATTAATATAAAGACTGATTCAGTCTGACTAAGCAGATTGGTGTTCATGACAGATGATCAAAACTAGTTTTTAATAAATTTAAACAAGTCAGAACATATTTTACATAATGATAATAGCATTTGAGACTCCCAACTTAATTTCTATATCTCTCTATACAGATAAAAATAAGAGCTGTATTGTTGCTTTGTGACGGCCAAAGAAAAAAGCAGTATTTAATTTCTATATTCAGAAAAGAAAAAAAAAATTTAAATGGAATATAAATTGAAGATAGAGACTGTATGTGATGTGCGCATTTATGTTAATGTAATGAGTAGTTCCTAGACTTCAACAAGATATTGTAAAATTTGGTTCTTTGAAGTTTAGTTTCTTGGTTTTAAAACCTATTCTCTCTTTTTCCCCCTCTATTCTCAATGTATATATTTTATTTAACCTCTCTGGGCCTGTTTCTTCATCTTTAAAATGAACATATGATCTTTGTGATTGCTTCCAGTTCTAAATCTATGAACTTTAATACCTAATAGTTAAACAAGAATAAGAAGATCAAGTCATAGCTTCATTCCTCCTATATTCATCATCTTTTTTTTTAATAATTATAACTTTTTATTGACAGAACCCATGCCTGAGTAATTTTTTACAACATTATCCCTTGTACTCACTTCTATTCCTACTTTTCCCCTCCCTCCCTCCCTTCACCCTCTCCCCCACATGGCAAGCAATCCTATACATGTTAAATATGTCACAGTATATCCTAGATACAATATATGTGTGCAGAATTGAGCAGTTCTCTTGTTGCACAGGAAGAATTGGATTCATAAGGTAAAAGTAACCCAGGAAGAAAAACAAAAATGCAAACAGTTTACATTCATTTCCCAGTGTTCTTTCCTTGGGTGTAGCTGCTTCTGTCCATCCTTGGTCAATTGAAACTGAGTTAAATCTTCTCTTTGTCAAAGAAATCCACTTCCATGAGAATATATCCTCATACAGTTGTTGAAGTATATAATGATCTCCTGGTTTTGCTCATTTCACTTAGCATCAGTTCATGTAAGTCTTGGCAATCCTCTCTGTATTCATCCTGCTGGTCATTTCTTACAGAACAATAATATTCCATAACATTCATATACCACAATTTATCCAACCATTCTCCAATTGATGGGCATCCATTCATTTTCCAGTTTTTAGCCACTACAAACAGGGCTGCCACAAACATTTTGGCACATACAGGTCCCTTTCCCTTCTTTAGTATCTCTTTGGGGGATAAGCAGTAGCACTGCTGGATCAAAGGGTATGCACAGTTTGATAACTTTTTGGGCATAATTCCAGATTGCTCTCCAGAATGGTTGGATTCGTTCACAGCTCCACCAACAATGCATCAATGTTCCAGTTTTCCCATATCCCCTCCAACATTAATCATTATTTTCTCCTGTCATCTTAGCCAATTTGACAGGTGTGTAGTGGTATCATAGAGTTGTCTTAATTTTCATTTCTCTGATCAATAGTAATTTGGAACACTTTAATATGAGTGGAAATAGTTTCAATTTTATCATCTGAAAATTGTCTATTCATATCCTTTGACCATTTATTGTTTGGAGAATGGCTTGATTTCTTATAAATTAGAGTCAATTTTCTATATATTTTGGAAATGAGGCCTTTATCAGAACCTTTAACTGTGAAAATGTTTTCCCAGTTTGCTGTTTCCCTTCTAATCTTGTTTGCATTAGTTTTGTTTGTACAAAGGCTTTTTAATTTGATATAATCAAAATTTTCTATTTTGTGATCAATAATGATCTCTAGTTCATCTTTGGTCATAAATTCCTTTCTCCTCCACAAGTCTGAGAGCTAAACTATCCTATGTTCCTCTAATTTATTTATAATCTCGTTCTTTATGCCTAAATCATGGACCCATTTTGATCTTATCTTGGGGTATGGTGTTAAGTGTAGATCCATGCCTAATTTCTGTCATACTAATTTCCAGTTTTCCCAGCAATTTTTGTCAAATAATGAATTCTTATCCCAAAAGTTGGGATCTTTGAAAATCTATTGTCTTTAAAAATTTACTACATAGTTAATATTAAATATACATTTATATATTTATTTTTTTATGTACTAATTATTGAAATATTTGTTTATATATGTATTTAGAGACATAGCATTTACTTACATGTATCCTAGAATTCTAGAATATTAGTGTTTCAAAAGATTTTAGAGATGAACTAGCCCAATTCATTCATTTTGCATTATTAGCATTGTGGTAATGATTTTGGAACTTGTATCTCCATCCTCAGTCTTTCCCTTTAACTTTAGATCTGTACATTTGGTATGGGCTAAGCATTTACAGTTATAATATATGTTCCCTGATAATTCATACTCATCATTTTATCTGATCCATGCTTTTTTCCTTCCTTCTTAAGCCTACCAATTCTTCTCTTCTTAGACATTAAAGCTCCCTCCTTCTCTAGCCCAGCTCAAAAAATCCCCAAATTACTAGATAGCATAGTAAATTGATTGCTAGTTTGCAGTCAGGAAAATCTGGATTGAAATCCCTTTTCTCATACTTACTGGAAGCCATTTATGTTCTATCAACATAAGTTTCGTCATCTGTAAAATAAGGAGGTTGAACCACATTTTCTTTTACCTATGATTTCCTTCCTATCCAGACAGTTACCAAGTTGTCAGATGTCCCGAGACATTTATTATCTGGGAAATTCTAGATAGGTCACTAAGTTTCTGTCTGATTTTGTTTCCTTAGTTGTAAAATGGTTATAACAGTATGTCCTACAATCACTGTTGTGAGGAGCTTAGCACAATGCCTGACATATAGTAAGTTCTTAATAGAAGCTCATTTGTTGGCCTGAAAATAAAATGAGATAATATAAATGAAAGCACTTTGTAAACCTTAAAATGCTATATAAATACTATGTAAAATGATGATGTAGTATTTATTGATCATTTCCTCCTTTTTATTGGCACTATGCTTATTGAAACCCAAATCACTTCTTACCTGAACCATTATCAATTCTTCCTTCTGTTGTCATTCTCTTTCCCCCTTCAATCCATCTTCCATATTGTGGCCAAAGCTATTTTTAAAAAATATACACAATGTTGTATAGTAGGAAAAATCACCAGAGGACCTAGTTTCAAATATGTTCTCTAGGACTTTGGGTAAGGCAATTAGTCACAGCTTATCACATTTGGATAAGAGCACTTAGTAGGTACTTATCTCTTTCGTTGAATCTCAATATTTCATAAAAGTTCATACATGTGCAAACAGAAAATTATCTTGATGAATATAAATTTTTGGTCATATGTGGATTTAAAAAGAAATACATGCAAGATGGCAAAGGACTCTAGCCCCAATAGATGCCTGCTGTGATATCAAATATTAATTTGCCCTACATAGAATACACAAACACATATTCCCTAAGTTTACCTCAGATTTATTTTATTTACCTTCCTGTTATATCGACCTTTTTTGTTTTAAACAATACCCTGCAGTCGCTCAGTTAACATATGTGAAATGAAATATTTTTCCTCACCGTGTACTTTTAAGGTTCAGCATAACTGCCCCCTGTTATTCTTCATACACTTCTTATCTTCCATTTCTTTGCCTATGCAAAGAATCTTCTTCCACAGATATCTTCCACATCTGGAATCCCTCATTATTGCCTTCTCTTATGACTTTTTTTTTTTTCAGATTAAGTATAAATTTGATAGCTAGGTTTTGAGAGATCTGAAAGCTTGAGGACCTGAGTTCAAAACCATCCTCAAACACTTAAGTAGCTGTGTGACTATGGGCAAAGCTGTGAGGGTCAAATGAAATAAAATTGATTAGTACAGTACTTGACACATAGTAAATAGGTACTTAAATTCTTATTTTATTTCTTCCTCAAGATCCACCTTTTGCATGAAACTTTTATTTTCCCCAGCTGCCCATGCTTTGTCCCAAAGTTATTTATTATCTTTTTTGTATAAATACAAATAAATTTGTATGTTGTTTCCTCTATTAAAGTGCAAAATATTTGAGGACACCCTAGAGATCTTTTAGTGCCTGGTATGGAGTAAGTACTTTGTTGTTTTTCAGTCCCACCTGACTCTCTGTTGCATTGTGGATCTTATGTAGATGTGTGTCTGTGGGGTTTTCTTAGCAAAAATAATGGAGTGGTTTGCCATTTCCTTCTCCATATGATGTTAGGTGATTTGCACAGCTAGTAATTGTCTGAGGCTGAATTTGAACTTGGGTCTTCCGACTCCTAGCCTTAAAACTAACCATTGTAGTATCTGCCACTAATTGCTTAGTAAATGCTTATTGATTAATCTATTGAATGAAAAGCGAGAGAAAAAACTGTAACCCTGACTGTCCATCTGAAAAGTACCTTGTGGTTGGCTAGAGGGAAAATGGGGGAAATTCTAAAGCTGATCATTATTATTGGCCAAACAACTCAAAGAATGTTATCTATTGGCCATTAGCTTAGTTGTATCATTTAATTGTGAGGAACATAGGCAATATATTTCAAATGAAAATTGATATATCAGTTCATTGTCCTTGATTATATCTCATTTTGTACACTCTTCTTCTAATTATATATAGCTATGTCTTGCTAATTATTGGGGAATAAAGCATTGTGCATCATAAATGTTCTAAGTACAAGTAATCAAAAATCTCAAACTTTACCAGGGGCTATTTTTGTTCTTTCTCAGCATCAGGAAACTAAAGCATATGTTGGACGTTAGCCTGGCTGTACACAATGTGTCCTATTTATTCAAGGTTTCTTTTGAAGCCACAGTTTATAAGTTTGTTTCTTAGGGGTATGTGTCAGACTTCATTTGGTTTGACTTGGTATCTGGATATTTTGAATAGCAAAATGGCAACATTTTTTGGGGGGGGAGGAGGAAAGTGTAGCTGCTATCTGAGCAGTAATATGTCACTTTTGTTTATGTAGCTCAAGGAAAATTAAAGGCACAATGGAAAGCTCAAGTCAAAATGAGGTACTTGGGCAACTTTTTAAAAAGCATAATTATTGTTCACTTAAATAAGTTTTAACACTGTTTCTAAACTATAATTAAAAAAAGTAGAGTGGTATTTCTCTGTTAAATACTTTCTTTTCTGCTAAAACTATTTTTTAAAAAATCTCTTTGAGATTTGAATTTAAATATGAATATTTTCATAAAATATTATGAATTGTAGGAACTTTAAACAAGGTCTTGGTGTTCTTTCCCTTTCCCATTATTTTTTGTTATTGCTGCAATTATTGCAGTTTTGGAGTATTAACATATTTCACTATGATGTATCCTTAAAAATTTTAGTGACTTAAAGAATCTGGGTGGTGATTCCCCATACATTGTAGTACATCAACTTAAACAAAGATCACAGGAACTCTTTATTTATTTTAACAGAATATTAGTAACATTTCTGATTGTGAAACTGCTTTGTTTCCCCTCATGTATATATGTATGTATATATATAAATATACATATATACCTCTTAGTCGCATTTGGTCTTCCTCTCCTAAAATCAAGAGAATATCATAAAATGTTTTTAAAGCTTTAGAAAATATATCTTCATCTAAATGTCAAAATTACCAAAATTTCAATTTAAAGGGTTTGGAGCCAAGAATTTGCTTAGTGCATCCTTTTTCTAAATTGTATTGCAATCTTGATTTTTGTTTGAAAAAGAAAATAAAGAAAACCAACACTTTCCTTCAAAAGAAAAAAATGTCCTTGTAGCCAATCATTGAAAACAAACACTTTTATTCAAAAGAAAAAAATTGTTTTTGTAGCCAATCACTTCATTGCTCACATTTAATTTGAAACATGAGACACTGAGAAAGAGATTCAGGGATTCTTAGCTGGGGAGGAAAGTAGCCAGCTTTGTAAAGTCAGTCAGTGTAGAACTTGCCTCTACTATTGTGATTTAATAAGCTCTGTATTAGGTTATCTAACCAAGATGGTTTATTTGATACATAAGCAATCCTACTTATATGGCATTATCAAATGATGTCAGTTAAGAAAATAAAGGGGAAAAGATAAAAATTATATTTAAAAAAAATCCAAATAAATCTTCTTTTGGAGTCCCAGCTGCTAGGGGAATTGTTAGTGACTTGTTTTTTGGACTTATGACATAGTTATTTAGCTTGTGAATATATGTTATGCTTGTATTTAGATTTTAACATTTCTCTTACTCTGAAAAAAGCCCCAAAAGTGTGTATGTATGTATCATGCATGGTGTGAAGACATTTTAAACATGATATCTTTAGGGTCTTTGTGGAAGGGTTAGGAGTTAGTTCAGGCCTTTTGAGCCATGGGGTAATATAGTCATCAAAAGTCTTTTAAAAAACCTTTTTTTAAAAATGAACAATTAATATCTTAAAATGACTTGTATATTTATTTCAATTTTCTTCTATCAAAAGGGCACCTTTAGAGAAGCAAATGTTTCTACAGGAAAAATAGTTTGCTTATAACAAAAAAGAGACTGAATTCCACAGCATTACATTTGCTGGCGGCATTGGCCCCCAAGCATGTGTATAAACTGCATCTCCTGCTGTACCTGTAACAATTTAATTGTATAAGTCAGCCTAGTCAAGCATCCCCAGCTCATGACTGGGAGACATGAAATTCATTGTCATTATTGTCCCTGTCATTTTGGATCATTATATCCCGCTGCAGAATTTTCCTCACTTCAGTGCTTTTTTACCTCCAGGAACCAGGGATTATGGCTGAGGGTTGGGGTGGGGGCAACACTGTGAACTACATTTACCTCAGGGGAGCCAGAGATTAAATTGGCTTTGCTGTCTGACTTTCTGGATTCATCTGTTTTACCCTGTGAGTTTTAGACTGAAAAGTGATGAATATTCTAGTGAATTCACAGCTTTGTTTTTCTCTTTGAAGCCAATGTATAACTAACTTTTTGATTTTATCTGAAAGTCAGGTAATAATTTTTTTTCTGGAGTTCTTGTTCTTCATTTTGCCTTTGGTTTTATGTTTAAAGAATATTTTCCCAAAGGGCACATTTATATGTGAAATTACAAATGCTTCAACATCTTTACTTTCAGCAAGAAATATGAGTTGAATTTTCATTCTTTTTGGATTACTTTTATGGAGACATAAAAATCATGTAATTTAAGATTATTGGGTATCTGCTTATTTGTGTTTACAATTATGATTCTAATCATTGGATAATTTAACATAAATTGATACAATGATCTAGTTTCTTATATTAGCTAAAATTGCTGTAGGAAATAGGACTACAATTCTAGCCCATCTTTGTGGGTCTGCAGTACTTCCTGTTTTATTGTTGTCCTCCTCCTAATCTCTTAGCTCCACAAAGCATACATGAATAATCTTCCTGCTTCTTCTGGGAACTCTGAAGGTCATGTAGAAACCATTGCTGATTGTCCCTGGTTTGGTTGCTAAGCTGGAAAAGTTGGCAAAGCAGAGTTCTGTATATCTGGTAGAAGAGGAGACATGATTAAGTGGTTCTTTTGGGTGCAGCCCTTGAAGGGACAAGATGTGACTTCAGTCAGAGGTGAATAAGGCTCATATAATTTCAGCATGGGCCACTGCTTCCAAATGTGAAGGGTGGATACAGCTAGTTTGCCTCTCTCCTGTGTTTGTATTCTTTAGTCTTATTCTTGTGAAATAGGAAAAGTCTTGAGATTATAGCAACATCAGCAACTGGGTCCATCTACTTGCCTGGAATCTTGAGCAAGAGAGAAGGGAGAGCATCTAAAGCAATGGCAGGAGTGGGTTGATGCCACTTGGCGTCAGAGGCCAGCCACCAGAAAGACCAAATCTGATTGTTTGGCTGGTAGGTGCCAATAAAAGGGTGCTGTAAATTCATTTATCAGTCTTGTAAAAAATCAGCTTATGTTCCATCAAAATGTGACTGTATTAGTAGTAATGAAGTAAATTACTGAATTGTGTTTAAATCATTTTGTTTAATTTAAATGATTTAATCATTTAAATCATTTGCACATTGTAATTCTGTTGTTCTAAAGTTGCTTTATGCTTGAGAATAAATGACCTGTTCTAATACCTGATTTATGTTAAATATCAAGTATCACTTTTGGGGGGGAGAGGAGCAAGTTAGGTGGGGTTGTGAATAGAATGACAGGCTAGAGTCAGGAAGACTTTTCTTCTGCATTTAAATATGGCCTCAGACACTTACTAGCTATTTGATTTTGAGCAGATCATTTAGCTCTGTTGGCTTCAGTTTTTTCATCAATAAAACGAATGAAAGAGAGAAATGGCAGACCACTCACGTGATGTTTGTGCCAGGAAAACTCGAAAGGATCATGAAGAGTTGGATGTAACAGAACAACAACAAGCACTTTAACTTGCCCTTTTGGAGAAAGTCTTAGACTAATTCTCAGATTAATAATTTTCCTTGGAGTAGTTGAGATGGGGAGGATAATAATAATAATAATAATAATGACAATAATAAATGTGTTTTCCAGGGTTCAGATTCCTTCAGATCTTAACTTGAGCAAAGTGTGATGGTTAAGAAAAGGATAGGGAGTTTTACAGGTTGCCAACCTGTGGTGTTACCTGAGAAACAGCTTTAGTCAGGAACTTTTTAAACATCTTTTTCTGGTGTGTTATGCACCCCCTTTGCAGTTGGACTTATGGATCTTTTCTTAAAGTGATGTTTTTATATTCATATATATATATATATTTCCTCTCCTGGACACTGCCCTTGTCAATAGAATAGAATGAAAAGAAATTCCTCCCCCATCCCTTTCTGTACTCTTCAGAAGATACAAGGGAAAGAAACAGAATTCTTTTCTCAGAATTGACTTTTTGAACATTCTCTATCAAGGTCTATTATCTGTTTTATAAGGGAGGTTATCCCAGCTCAGGGACTAGTCCATGTTTCTGCCAATCTGCAATTGAGTTAGTTGAACCTTTCATATGTAAATGGACCTCTCAAAGTCTAAAGAGACAAATCCTAACATCTCACTGTCTGTTACTAGCCTTATACTTCGCAAATGGGACAGAGACAAGTCTGAGTCCCAATTCCATCAAGTAGATTGGGGGATTCAATTGATGTGAAATTCCCCAATCAGTATCCTTACCTTTTATATACTCATTTGAATCTTAGTATTGTTATGCCCTGAATTGTCATTATGGTCACTCCTCTCCTTCCCCTTCCTTACCATTATGACTGGGAGAATTGAGTCAGGAAAAACCTTGAAATACCATTGAGTCATAAAACTCCAGGTGCCTTATCTCAATCCTTGCTAGGATAATTCCCTCTCATTTTGAGCATTGTCCTTTGCTATCTTGTGCCCTCAGCCTTCTTATCTTGACCCTTATCCTGTCAAGATTAAGTTATAATCTTTTCCTGGAATTATGGCTTGTCCACTCACCTTATGTCCTTGCCCCCTTATACCTTTGTTTCTCCTATAAGATTGTATACTCAGGTTATGTATTCTGTTTGTAAACCCTGTTTAGCTAAAACCCTATAAAGGTTCCCTGCCTCAGTTCTTTGGGGCTGAATGATTTTAGAACCTGAGTTCCATTTGGTTGTCTAGTCTAAAACTTTCCATATTAAAAGATTAAAAACCAATCTCTGTCTTGCTTCAGTTTTTCTGGCATTACAGTATGCTCCTTTGGATGTAAATGTTCCTGGTATTATTGAGTTCAAACTCTGGTCTTCCTGAATGTAAGTTCTATCTACTTTGATCCATTATACCAGTGATGGGTAAACTACAGTCTTCATCTAGTCCATGTGCTTATTATTTTAAAATGTAAAATAAAAATTCTTAGTTTACCAGTAAAACAAAAACTAGCTGGATTTGGCCTGCTGGGTATAGTTTGCTCACTTCTGTGTTTACTTTATATGAGTAATGCTCAGTTAGTAAAAGGTTTTGTGCTCAATTTTGGATTGGATTTAATGGCTTTTATTAATCACCTAGTTTGTTTCAGGAACTGTGCTAAGCTTTATATACTCACATATATTCAGCATGACTATTTACCTTATTGGGGTATAATTTCAACCTGTCCCATACAATGAATGAATGAAATTGAATGAATAGTAGGGCTTTATTAAATATTTAATAAGTGCCAGTATGGATAGGATTTGATCTTTATAAATGAAAACAAACTATCTACTGATAAATTCATATAGTCCCCCATTCTTAAAGTTCATAGAATGTTAGAGCCAGAAGAGGCTTTAGATATCATCCCTCCTCCTTTTATAAATGAAGAAATAGAGATAAATTCATAGAAATGAAGTGGCTTTTCCATAGCCATCCCGGAAGTTAGTTGTAAAGTTAGAACTTGAAACTAGATTTTCTGCTTTCTAGACAATTGATCTCTGCATGAGTATCTCTGAATATGTATGTGTATATATAGATAGACATATATGTTTGTATGTCTTAACATCTGTTTGTCTTTATCTGTCATCTATCTCTAGTCATTATATGAACCATTCCTTTTAGTCATGAAACTCACTAGATTAGCTAGTGTTATTTTTTAAAATAATATAACTACTTATATGCACACATATATATAGCAACAGTTATTCAACAGATAAAGAATTAAGGAAATTCTTCATTTGTTGAGTATCTATTGTTATATTCATTTTCAAATATATTCTTGTCACACTTAGCTATTGACCCGTTCTTTGCAAAGAAAATACTTTTAAAAAGGTTTAGCCCATTTCGTGGGCTATAAACATAGTCATTATTAGTAGTTATTTTCATTTTTTTCTTTCCTGGTTACATTGTTTAGTCAGTGTGTATATTGTTTTGTGGTTCTGCTGACTTTACTCCGCATGAGTATTTATGAATTTTCTTATGCTTCTCTGAGTTTTTCATATTTTTTTTTCTTACAGAACAGCAACAACTCATTATATTCATGTAACACTTTTTTTCAGTCACTCCCAAATTAATGGACACCTTTATTTGTTGTTTTAAGTTTGAAGTGCTGTTTCATTGTTTATTTTTTGTGTCTCTCATTTTTGAAAAAGGGTTAAAGAAGACTGAATTTAACATATTTCACATAAAATATATCACTTGCTTTCTATCAACAATCATTTATTGTACTTCCACTATTTGGCAGGCATCTTTCTGGACACTAGTGGTACAAAGGTAAAATAAAGCAGTGCTTATTCTCATGAAGCTTGCATTCTATTAATTTTATAGGTTTGGATTTGCAAAGCAAGTAAATATTCAGGAGGTGCTATTTCCTTACCCTTCTCTCTCGCATATATTACTTTTACTTAGCTTATTAATTGAGTAGAAAATATCTAAGCAGTGTATATTCTGTTTAGTGGCCATGGATTTTTTTTTTAAATAGAACTTGTCATTTGTGTTTTTGTGAAATACAAAGTTAATTTTTAGAGACCCTCATTTAATAACTAAATAACCCAGTAGTATATATTATTTGCTCTGTTTGGATGAATAAAATGTTAAACATTTGGCATAGAATTTGATTTTTTTTCTTGTACTAATGAACATATTATCTATAAAACTTTGCTGAAATTATGATGGCTGTGCAGATAAGGTTGTCCCAATTGAGTTCCATGCCCTTGAATAAAAGGAAAATGATGATATTGTTGATAAAGAGAAATCTGGACTGTCTGCATGTAATTCTAGTGAGGTTTACCTTATAACTGATTCACTATGGTTCTTTTTCAGAGAAATATTGATAGCATGATGTTAGTCAAGTTGGATTGATTTGATAAGAAATTGATAAGATGTGTCTTTCTTGTGATGGGGGAGGGGGAAAATATGATAAGACACAGCCCTTGTCAATGAAACAAAGATCTAGCTTCTGAAAAGGCAACTTTCAGTTATAATTCCCCAGCTGATCCACAGAGAATGGTTCTTGTATTTATTATGTAGCTCACACTCAGATTCACCCCTGGGGCAAGTTAAACCATTCCTGTGGTTTTGTAAAAAGTTGTGGGCACGTGCTCACACACAAATGAGAGAAGGATGCTTGAAATTATGGTTCTGTGAAGTAGGACAGGTTTACTTACACCAGGTATTGTTGGTGTGTTGCTAGATTATTCTATGGGAATAATAGTTTAGTGTGAAGAGTTTTCAGATTGCTTTTTAGAAATTATGTGACATATAATCATACAATGTTAGAGCAGGAACAGACCTTAAAGATTATATAATGCTATCTCTGTATTTTACAGATGGGGAAACTGAGACTTAAAAGAATTCTGTAGCTTGCTCCAAACAGATTAGCAGTTTGGCAGGGAGGAGGGTATGACATTCCCACTTGAGTCTAATGGAACCCAGTTAAATTGTCTTTCCATATTAGTCTAGCACAAATAATATAGAGAATGACTTCCTTTTAAAAAAAATATTTTTACACTTGAATCCTAGTAAAGGGGAAGAGGTCTAGCATACAAA
Source organism: Sarcophilus harrisii (assembly GCF_902635505.1). Classification (NCBI taxonomy): domain Eukaryota; kingdom Metazoa; phylum Chordata; class Mammalia; order Dasyuromorphia; family Dasyuridae; genus Sarcophilus; species Sarcophilus harrisii. Next base: position 419,346,057 of record NC_045428.1, on the reverse strand, counting down.
AACAAAGATCTAGTATAAAAACTATGGCTCAGGTTATTGTGGTCACCTCAGTAATGGTTAACACAATAAAACTTTAGTCCTTGTTCAATATAAGAATTTTGCTAGGTGCTGCTTTTCCTTTTGGATGATTATAGTGGGAAAAACTATCTGCTTGTCTTATTATTTACTAGAATTTTAATTAGTTTTAAACTTGAATTGGCCTTATGGTAACTATGTTTCATGTAGGAGTTGATCAGGGGAAAACACTTCTGAATATCATGAGAAAGGCCTCTAGATATTACTTCCACAAAACAACACATAATAAAAAATATCTCACCTGAAATTTTCTTTTTCTTTTTCTGGTTATTGTTGTTGTTTATAATTTATATTCTAAGTGCTATTATGACATATCAGGCTAGAGTTACAGTTATATCCACAGTATCTTTAATTTTTTTTAAGGGATAGTGAAAATTTTGTAGGCTAAATGTAAACCTAAGTGGGGCTGCCATGTGAGTGTGCTGGGGAAGTAGGGACCACTGTTTTAACCCTTATCTGTGGTCCTTATTTATCCTTTTCTTCCTGGTAATGAAAGGGAAGTAGGAGGTCAGGAGTGTAGACATCCTAGAGTTTCCTTATACCAGACAATCCTATGACTAAACGACCATGTTGAGAGACAGAACTGTCCCAATTACAACATTCAGTCAGTAATGGATGATCTTTACCCTCAAAGCCAGACATTTTCAAATAACTTATCTGTTAACTCATGGAAATGTGCGAAAGAGAACATGAGACTTAGGCAGTGTATTTAACATATAACTAAGCAACCTTATGCTTGGTATTCAGGCCACAATTTTGTGCACTTACTCAAAGGACCTCTCTGTTATTGTCAGAGAACTGTGTCTTGGCTCCTGACTTCTCAACCTCATTTCAATTAATTTCTTCACAGTAACCCCTTTTTTAAGTACAATAAAATGTCCTTGGCTTCTGCAAATGATGTCAGAGTAAGAACTGATTGTCTTTTATATGAAGAGTGGGATCTTTGAAGAAGTATGTGGTAGACCTTTACACCAGAAATATTTAATGAATAAATTTATGTTTTCATTTGTTTTTTAAATACAATTTAAATTTCAGTTGAGAAAATTGAGTCCAAATTTTCCTTTCAGAGACTCAAAAATGGAAAAATTAGAAAACTTTTATATTGGTTTGGTTAAAAAGTTTTTCAAGAAGGGAAGGCCCTAAGTGTATAGAAAAACTATATAGTACCCAATTATGTCATGTTGGGGCACTTCGTAATGTTGCATGCAGGGCAAAAGAGCAGAAATCCATGCTGATTGCTAATTATTCAGATTGTAAATAGCTCAATAGAGAACTTCATTTAAACAAAAGGAACATCTAAGGAACAAAAGGCCTATGGTAATGAAAGAGACTTTGTAAAGAGGGAGGCTGCACTGAATTATTGATGTGGGTCACATCTTGTGCTTGTATTTTAATTGTACCTTTGTATTTAATAATAAAAAATGATTACATGCTCAAGTCTTATCAGTTCATCTTATTGAAAACCACCATATGGATATGTAAAAGGAAATTATCACAATTCATTTAAAAATCTTGAGAAGACAGTGCTTTTTTTTCTCTTGTGAAGACTAATCTGTAGTAGTAACTACTGATTTGTGCAAATGTTCATCAAATCAGAAAGATTTCCAGACTATATAAAGTTGGTTCTTGTTAAAAATTTCCATAAAATGTAGCTAAATAGTTTGTAATGTGTAGCATTTAAAAATGACTTAGGAAACCCTGCGCGCGTTCTCTCTCTCTCTCTCTCTCTCTCTCTCTCTCTCTCTCTCTCTCTCTTATTTCTATTCTCCCATTCTCATTTAGGAATTGAGCTAGTAACTGTCACAATAGAACTTTTCAGGGTGTTTTTTTTCCCCTCTCTCATAAGCATTTACCAATCTGAATCCTCTTTCTCTGTAATTTTAAGAACAGCAATAGCATCATTATATTTCCAGGTAGTCTTATATATTCAGTATTAGTTACATATAAGGCACCACATGTGGGAACCTATAAGTAATTTTTAGTTATGATTTTCCTCTTCCTTTCTCCCCTGACTGAATCCTTTCTCCTTTCTTACTCTTAACTGTCAGCTGTCATTATCAAGTAAAGGAGAACAGGGCCCACCTCCCATCTAACAATTCCTCCATCTTGAAGGCTGCTGTTATTCTTTAGCTCCAGCTCCCTTTCTTTCATTCTCAAGAGCATTCTAGTCTTTACCCTGCTTCAGTCTTTAACCCATAGTCTAATCTGGATAGTGGAGAGCAGGACATTGTTTCAGAACTGATAAAGATAGTTTCTCATTCAGTTAATTTAAAAGCGTCAGATTAGAATAATTTAAACATAATTTTAAAAAATAATAACTTTTTATTTTTTCAAATACATGCTAAAATAGTTTTCAACATTCATCTTTGCAGAACCTTTGTTCCAAATTTTTTTCCCTCTCCTCCTTTTTTCCTCCCTGAGACAACAAGTAATCTGATATAGTTTAAACGTGCAATTCTTCTAAATATATTTCCATTATTCTTTATGCTGGACATACACAAAAAAAGACACAAAGAAAAAAAACCCAAGTAAACAAACAATCACATCAACAAAAAAGATAAAAATCCTATGCTTTGATCCACATTTAATCTCCATAATTTTCTCTCTGGATGTGGATTCCTCTTTCAATCATTGCAAGTGTATTAGAAATGCCTTGAATCACTTCATTATTGAAAAGAACCAAGCCTATAACAATTGATTATCACATAATCTTGTTGTTGCTATGTTCAATGTTTCTTGTCTACTACACATTATTTTTTAATGTACTTATGGTATATTGAACCACATTCTCCTAACCCAAAACACCATTCAAAACATTGTTGTTGTTTATCCTCTTAAGAAAACTCATTCCAACTTTCAAATAATTTATTTATAGATTATTTAGGTGAGACCTGGCTGTATTATTCTTTTTTGTGTCCACAAGTTAGCATAATTACTTAAAAAAAAATACTATATTGCTAATAAGGGAATTATACAAGATACAAAATAAGATATGAGAGCTAAGCCTATAGTTCTCATTAGATACATATTAATTTATCCTAGGGTGGGAGAAGGGGTGCTTCCATGTATATTACTCTGCCTCCCACAATCCTTTTTTTGGGGGGGTTGTTCATTCATTCTGTTATATCCGACTCATCATAATCTCATGGATCAATTGTTAATGGGTTTTTCTTAGCAAAGATACTGAAGTAGTTTCCATTTCACTTCTCTAGTCTTAATCAGTTTAGAGACCATCAGAGAGAAGGGGAACACTGCTCCTTTTGAAGTAATAGATTGTTAGCCAGATATTAAAAAACTAGAAACCATAATATTTTAGAGTTGTCAGGGAACTTGCATATGTAATTGAAATCAAATCCTTCATCATGAAAAGTAAAGGTGAAAAATATTTAAGGTAATAAAGCTTTTTTATTGGCAGGAGCAGCATTAGAACCCCAAACTCCTATAAGTTCAGTCCTTTTTTTAAGTGGACTAGGAACACTATGCTATTGTTTCCTGTGCTTGGATATTTTATACCATTATTCAGGTTCACTGTATATACACATGTTCAGGGAAGACTAGTAGTACCTCTGGCATGAAAATTGCTCATTTACCTTTAGTGACCACTTGGTACTCAGCTCTTAAGCTGTGGTGCCAGAAGCTATATCAGGCATATTGGTCACATACTAGTAAGCTGTTTTGGGAGATGGGTTAAACCAGGTTGAGGGAAACTGAGGGGCCTCAACTCATTGAGTTAGAAAGAGTATGACACATATAAAGACTTCCCTGGGGCAGCTCGGTGGTGCAGTGGATAGAGCACCAGTCCTGAAGTCAGGAGAACCTGGGTTCAAATCTGGTCTCAGACACTTAACACTTCCTAGCTGTGTAACCCTGGGCAAGTCGCTTAACCCCAATTGCCTCAGCAAAAAACAAAACAAAACAACAACAAAAACTTTCCTTATTTGAATGGGTGGAGGAGAATAATTTGTTCCAATGGCCATGAAGGCTTGGGAAGTGAGCATTATGGGGCTCTTGGAACCTGGTTAGGCATCAAGATGCAAGGTTATTCATCCCAGGTCATCACTAGTCATTTTCATTTTTGTATTGCTATTCGTCTCTACTGACTTTGGAAGAGAGAATGAGATTGATGATTTCATGCAGTTCTTCCTTCCTTAAATCCAATTCATGTGAGAATCAAAAGACATTACTCATACCATTTTACCAGTTTTACCTACCTCAATGTCCTGTGGTGATGGGCAAGTGATGAAGGAGCAGGTGTGAGTATATTGGGAGAAGTAGTTACAACCCTTCACACAGGTAGCCAAGGGCAGAGAGTCATCTTCTTAACTGGACTGAAGCAGCAATAAAATTTGGCAGCTCTCTGCATGTTTGAGCAAACTTTTTTTTTTTTAAGGACAATACTGTTCTCCCCCCTAGAGTGAGGAAGGAGCTAGAAAAGGTGCCCCCACATCATCTCATTTACCTGGCCTGCTTACCATGGCAGGTAGGGATCCTACACTGTGGTTGAAACACACAAGTACAAAAGTACAAAAATTTTTGTAAAGACGATTCCACCCACCATTGGTAAGTGAAATGTGTACACACTTATGGAGAACTTGAAATCCATTAGACCTGTAAGATGAACAGGTATTGTGAGAGAACTCAGCAGGTATGGCATCCAAATAGTAGCTTCAGGTGAAGCAAAACTGACAAATCTTACTGATTACAGTACTGATAACAGCTTATTGAAGTCAAAGTTGATTACCACACATTTTTCTGGAGTGACTGTAGTAAGGTGGAATACCATGTGTATGTTTTGCAATCCAAATTGATCTAGTCAAAAAACATGCGTGACCAGCTCATGACAATGTGATTGCCACTTGTAGGAAGCCCCATGCCATCATCATCAGTGTGTATGTTCCCACCATAACAATGAGGTTGAAGAAAATTTTTTACAAAAACTTGGAGAACCCTCATCATCAATGTGCTGAAAGAGATCAAGATTGTAAATCTGGGTGACTTTTAATACCAGAGTATTATCATATATAAGTGAGTCAGCAACAGCAGTAACAATGGTTATTGAATATATTACTCATGTGGAAGTCAATCCCCCTCTAGCTGAAGTCCAACTAAAGAAGAGGTTTTGAATGCCTTTGGACTTCTTTCCTCTGGCAAAGAACCTAGTCCTGATTCTGTTCTAGCAGAAATTTATAAGGCAGAGGATTCACTGTTCATGAAAAAGCTAACTGAAATCTTTCATGTTTTATACCAAGAAGAAATTATACTCCAGGAGTTTGTGTGTGCCTCCAATGTACATCTCTGTAAAGGAGAAGGGAAATGGATTGCCCTGTGATAATCACAGAAGGGTCTTTCTCTTTAGCATTACTGGCAGGATTTTTTGCCAGAGACTTCCTTAATAGATTCATCCTTGACCTGGAAGATGATCACCCACCTGAGAGCTGGTATGTTTTTAAAAAGGGCCAAGGTATGGTTGATATGGTGTTTGCTGCCCAACAATTCCAGGAGAAATGCCAGGAGAAAGTCTCACTTCAAGCTTCTCTCTGTTCTAATCCTTCTTATAAACAACAACTGCCAAAGTGATTTTCCCAAAATGTAGGTTAACCTAGATCATTCCCCTCCTCAATAAACTATAGTGGTTCCTTACCATGTACAGGATGTAACTTTCTACTGAGTTCTTTCTACTGAGTCTGTATCCCAAAGAAATCATAAAAAAGAGAAAAAAACCAACATGTGCAAAAATGTTTGTTAGCTGCCCGTTTTGTGGGTGGCAAGGGACTAGAAACCCATCAGTTGGAGGATGGCTGAGTAAGTTATGGTATATGATTGTAATGGAATGTTATTGCTCTATGAGAAACAATTAGCAGATTGATTTCAGAAAGATCTGGAGAGACTTACATGAACTGAGGTTAAGTGAAGTGAGCCAGAATCAAAAGAACATTGTGCACAGCAACAACAAGATTATGTGTCCATCAACTCTGATGGACGTGACTGTTTTCAACAGGGAGGTGATTCAGGCCAGTTCCAATAGACTTGTAATGGAAAGAGCCATCTGCATCCAGAGAGAGGACTATGAGGATCACAACATAGTATTTTTACCCCTTTTTTGTTGTTTGCTTGTTTTTTCCTTTTATCCTTTTCCTTTGATATAATTTTTCTTGTGCAGCATGATAAATGAGTAAATATGTTTAGAAGAATTGTACATGTTTAACCTATCTTGGATTACTTGCTGACTAGGGAGGGGAGAGGGAAAGAGGGAGGGAGAAAAATTTGGGACACAAGGTTTTGCAAGGGTGAATGTTGAAAACGATTTGAATGTATTTTGAAAAACAAAAAGCTATTATTATTTATAAAAAAAAAATTAGAACTCTTTACAACCTGGCTACTTCCTATCTTTCTGTTCTTTTTATATTCTTCTCCCTTCCATGCAGTCAGAAACCCATCCTTGCCTGCATACGTGTGATTCCTTGTATATAATACTACATCTCCCATGTGTGTGCCTCATGCTTGGAATGATCTCTGTCCTCACCTGACTCTTAATCTCTGACTTCCTTCAAGACTCAAGTCAAATCCCATCCTCTGCTGAAGGCCTTTACTGTCTTTCAACAGCACCTATGAGGTGACCTTCTTTCTTCTACTTCTTTATTTTATATATGCTATCTCATTGAAAATTTATTAGATACCAATTATATGCTAAGCTCCCTAAGTATAAATATGAACTCTTCCTTAAAGATCAGGTTTTTTGCTTTTCTTTGTGCTTTTCCATTTGCACATTGTAAGCTCTTAATAAATCCTAGCTGGAGATATATTCTCATGCTGTTTCCTATGGCAATATATTCTGCTGAAGAATGGAAACAGGTATAGATAACTTTGATTAAGCCATTTTTTCTAAGGTTGAGTATTTCTGAAGTTGAGTATTTCTGAGGTTGAGTATTTCTGAAGTGTCTCCTGAGTATATGGTTTAGTATAGACCTCTGGGCACTCTTTAACTATAAGTTGGTAGTTTAAGATGGATACTTCAAAAGTGTAAATTGTGTCTTATGATATTTCCATGGGAAATTACAGAAAGTTCCTCTCAGTTGTATTAAGTGACATGTGTTCTTGAGGTCACAAGTTACCTTCCCTCCTTTATTCATTCTTTTTTCTACTTTTTTACACTTAAATCATTTGAGATCAGGCAAACAAAACCTTGAAGCCTTGAAATAACTTTTTAATCTGAAAAAAAATTAATAGTGATTTCCATTTTATTTGCTAAGAAAACACTCATATTTTTTTGTTTAAGAACACTTTTATTGAAATTAGCCTCTCCTTCATGAAACTATGGCTTTCTTCTTCCTTTTAGTTCCACAACCCCACCTCCCTAACACACACACATATTTTGTTTTAAACAATGGGGAAATTTAAATTTTTAAACAATGTTTTGGAATGGAAGCAATTATAGCCCCTTCTTGTATAGTCTCTTTTCCTCCCTTGTGAATTTTAAACACATGTGCACATATGTCAGAATGCAAGGGAAAATGACCAGCAGCATAGATTTCTAGAAATCATGCTTTTTTGATGCAGACATCAACACAAAAAACTTTTTTCATTAACGAAATAACAGTGCTGCTTATCTTTGCTTTAAGAACTATTATATGAAAATCTAGATTTAATTGTGTTACAGTAATGCCTTTAGTAGCAAAATGGCTGCTTTCCAGTGCCTCATTTTGTTTTTAGAAATTTTGTTCCCAGAGGTAAAAATAATATGGGAGACACACATAATAATATGGTCCTTTGTGTTTCATTGTGTTATAAAAAGGGGATTGTTGTATAAAAATATCCTTGAATAAGAAAAACTTACTGTTAAGTATATTGGGAAATAATTACAGTTAGGATTTATTTAGAACTTGAAGGTTTACAAATCATTTTATGTATGCTGTCTCTCTTTAACTCTCACAACACTCCATTGAGATAGATACTATAATTTTTCTTGTTTTACAAATGTGAAAATGAGGTTGAAAAAGGTTAAGTGATTTGCTCATGGTCACATTATTAGTATCTGAAGAAAGATTTCATGTATTTGATTATGTTTGATGTATTTCTATATCAAATTCTGTATATATTGTCTTTTGTCCATTTCAGATAAATATGACATTTATCTGAAAGCCAGTATACTCGCACCCCATCTTCTGCTTTTATATAGTCTTCTCACATAGCCTAAATTATGGGAAATATATGTATCCCACTCTTCTCCCACATTTCTACATTAACATACTCCTTTTACCATCTTTGCTTTTTCTCTTCATAAAACTCTCACAAGAGAAATAAAACATTCCCAGGTCTTTTGTTTTTCTTATTTAAACTTTTAAACTATTTAAACTTAATTAAACTTTTCCAGTCTTCTTTAAAGATAGTTGAGATTCTAAAGAGGCATTTGCTTATTACATTGTTAAAACGTTATAAACATTATAAAGTTTCCAAATATTAAAATAATTTATTTTTTTAGGTTTCTATTGACTCTTGTTTTTAAAGTTTCTACTCTGCTCTGGTCTTTTTTAAAAAATTTTAGTCAGAAAGACTTGACTGACCTCATTTACTCAAACTCCATTTTGTTCCTTGTGGGGATTATGTTCACCAAATATAAACTCTGCTTGCTTCTAAGACTGTTTCTCTTGACTTTTACATGTGATGCTGAATGTGTTTTTTTTTTTTTTGTTTGTTTGTTTGTTTGTTTTTTTGGTACCTGAACTGCTTCCTTTTGAATAGTTGGAGCATATTTGTTTTTACACGGAAACTCTTGAATTTGTATATTTGATAATACTGGAATTTTGAGGGATTTCTTTTTAGGAAATGATTAGTGGATTTTTTTTGTATTTTTACCTTGACCTCTGATTCTAAGAATAGATTTATGATTTCTTGAAATAAAGTGTCTAAACTTTACCCCCACAAAATATGGGGGGTATATGTATGTGTATTTATGTATGTATAGCTTTTAGGGAATCCCAAGATTCTTATGTTATCTCTATGGCCTCTTTTATTTCAACTGTTTTTAATATTAGATATTTTATATTTTCTATTTTTAAAATATTTTGATTTTTTTCTAATAGTCCTTTTTGTTTCATGGAGTTATTGATTTCTATTTGGAATATTCTAATTTTCAGAAGTCTGGTACAAGGGTAAGCTTTTTTTTTTTTTTTTGATCTCTTTCTTTTCTATGCTATTTATTTTTCTTCCAGTTATTTCCATTTGGGATTTTTTAAATGCTTTTTTTCCCCTCACTCTTGAGTCTCTGCTTTTAGTCATTAAGGAGCCTCTTCCATCATTGTTTGGGTTTGGGGGCATCTGGTTTTACAATAAAAAATTTTTATAAGTGATTAGAGTGATACTTAGCCAAATAAATCACCAGTTTTAGTTCTTTAAAGGCCAGGATTTGTCCCCTGCTAGGTTTTTGAAGAGGGAGTGTAGTTATCCCTGTTTTATCTTGTTTTGGGTCACCTGAGTTCTTGTATTAACCTCTATCTCTCTTTGTCAAGCCCTTTTGGATCTTTGAGGTTCAGAGTTCTAGATGTTCAGAGCCCTCAGTGGAGTTTTAGAACAGAGTTCTAAAGATCTTGGACCCTTTCGATCCTAGATATTGTAGGGCTGTTGTTATAATATAACCTGCCCACTTTGTTTGCCTTTGTTGGCACTAGCTGTACTAGCAGCCTGCTTTCCTTTTGCTTGTGAGTTTTTCCTTGACTTTTGGTAAGGTGCTGGGCTGGAAGAAATCAGCTATGCTTGTTTTTGTATTTCTTGACTATTATTTGGTCACAGAGAAATTTCATATTTTTGCTGGATTAGGCATATGGGATCTAGGCTTTCTGTCATTTTTTGTCACCTTGGCCTGAAATTCAATTAATATAAACTCGTTTTGTAAGCAATAACATGTCCCTAGTAACTAATTGATAATACTTTTAAATAGCAATAATATTAAGTTTTTATATAATGTTATAAAGTTTAAAAAATGCTTTATGTAATTATATCATTTAATCCTCACAACAACCCTGCCTACCTAACAAGAGGTCCTATTATTATCCCTATTTTACAGATGAGGAAACAAGAGGCTGAAGGACATTAAGGGTTTTATTCAGAATCACATAGTTATTAAGTGTCTAAGACTGAATTTGAGCTTACTTCTTGATTTCAAATCATTGTTTTGTTGACTGGATCACCCAGTATTTTAACATTTTATTTTTAATTCTTATTTTCTTTCTTTCTTTATTTATTTATTTTACAATTTTTCTCCCTCCAGCCTCTCCTCTATCTATTGAGAAGGCAGGGAATATGATACCCATTCTACATGTGAAGTCATGCAAAATAATTTCCATATTAGCTATGTTACCCTTCTCCTTACCCCCAGCAAAAAAAAAAAAAAAAAGTGAAAAACTATGTTTAAATTGTTTTGCACTTAAAGTTCATCAGTTCTGTTTCTGAAGGTGGATAACATTTTTCATCATGAGTCCTTCAGAATTGTTGTGAATCATTATAACCAATCAGAGTAGTTAAGTCTTTCATAGCTGGTGATCATTATGATGTTATTGTTAGCATCTCCTGGTTCTGCTTCCTTCACTGTGCATCGATTCACATGTATCTTTCCAGGTTTTTCTGAAACCTTCCCCTTCCTCATTTCTTTACAGCACAATAGTCATACATTACAGTCCTATACTTGTTCAGCCATTCCCCCAATTGATGGACATAATCTATTATGTCGATTTCCAATTCTTTGTCACCACAAAAAGAACTAGGTAGAATCTTGTATTTTAAAGAACATTTTCTTATTTGAACTCTTAAAATTAGTTTTTTTGTCTCTTCTTCCCCTTTCAACCCCTTTGACAAAATTGTTGCCCACCCTCTATTCCAAGTTTATTACTTTCCTGAGATGTGGTTTCAATCCAGTTCAATAATTCCTTATATTTTTGTGGAATGTTTGACATTTTCTCTGCCTTTAGTATAAAATTTCATTTTGGGGGTGGAATGGGGTAGGAAGGGTGTCTCTAGCCGATTATATCAGTTCAGTCCTGTTGGAATAAGGTATTTGTAGGGAGGGGGCAGCAGTATCATAAGCCATTGATTCTATCTTTATAACTTTGCCCTTTTAGAGAGAACAGATTACTTGTGTGGTGATTCTGCATTGCACAGACAGAATCACAAGGAAGAAACTTTACATAAACCATTTATACTAAATGTTTGGTATTCTAGCAACATAAATCAACAACAATATCCATTACAAATTCTTCCCTTTATCAGTATTATCTTGATAGAAGTCATCCCAACATGTGGGAATTTGAACCCTGCTTCAATACATCTAGTACCAAGTAATTAATTATTCAGGGCACACTGAACCTGGCCCCTGCAATGTAGAGTAATTCTTCCTGGTCAGCGTTAACTTCAGGGGCGATAATAAATAGAAAAAGTCTCCAGTGATGTCAGTATTTTAAAGTGATTAATCATTACCTCCCCCTTTTCTCTCCCTCCTGCACTTTAGTTTTCTTTAACTAGGATTTTTCAGCAATAAATCTTTAACAATACAGGTAAGAATTGTTCTGTAATTAAATTTTGCTCCTTTTAACTACTTAGTTTTTATGGGACATTCTTCAGATGCTATACTTAAAAAAAAATTAAACTCAAAACTCAATCAAGAAAATGTATTTATGGAAAACTTGGAAGGATGAACTTTTTGCCATGACTTATTTTATATCTTGCATAGTGCCTAGCATAGTGTCTTGCAGGTGGTCTACATCTGGTAAAAATGTATGTTAATTGAAAAAATTTTATATACAAGATAAAACATATGTTCATAAAAACTAACTCATCTATAGAAGGTATTTTACATTCTGAAATTTTTGCATTATTTCCTTCTGGAAAGCCAAAGGGAAGATTAATTTGAGTATTCATTTTAATATGTGGTGGATAATAATTTAAAAAATCTTCTCAGGTCCTGATGATGAGCTGTCTCTATAGAACCAGTAGTGTTAGCCATCTTTGTGATGTGTAATATTTATTACATTTACTACTATTATATAGCTGAGTAAATGCCCTGACCTAGAATAGGCCATGTATCTTTAAATAATCCCAGATGGACCTGACCAGCCATCATGTATATTCTGGGTGACAGGGACAGATGTGACAGATCTGTTGTGACATACTTCCATACCATAAGTCAGTGGCTCGAGGTGACTCATGTCCTTCCTTTGATTCCTTCTCCTGCTGCAGGACAACACAATGATGCAAGGATGAACCTTGCCATCGCACTTACTGCTGCCAGGTATGGGGCTGCCATAGCCAATTATGTTGAAGTGAAGAATTTGTTGAAGAGGAAGGATCCAGTAAGTGGGAAGCTTCAAGTATGTGGTGCACGATGCATGGATATGTTAACAGGTATGTCCATTCTTGTCTTTGCTTCATCTAATTATTGAATTATTATAGTTTTGTCTATCACTTTACTCTCATTTAAACTAGATTTCAGTATCACATTAATACCATTCCTTAACTTTGTAACTGTGATTGAATAGGAAAAAGTACCTTTTTAGGGCTCTCTGGATTTTTTTTTTTTCCTATAGAGGGAGAAGGGCTTGCTATTAAAAAAGCAAATTCCCAGGTAAGACTTCCTCAGGTAGGAATGCTTTTAATTTTCTTTACAAAAATATGTTATGAATAAAATGAACTAAGCGAGTTGAATTTTTAAATATCACTTAGATAACAGGCAGAGCATTTCCAAAGCATGGTGATGTGTCATTAACGTAGGTCATATTTAACTTCTGTCAGGTTTTCATTCATGTTCTGATTGTTTGACAGTGTGGACACAGTTTCACAACTAGATCCTTCTATTGAGCAAAACCAATCCTCTGATTTCTGATGGCACCCGGTTTAGGAATTTCGTTTTAAAGGAGGAAACAGCTTATTTTATTTTTGTGGTTTCTTGAGGTTTGGTTCTCAAATACTGGATATTTCAGCAAATTGAAATGGGAATTGAAACAAAATGAGTTACATTTCTTTACTTCATTTTGGGCTTTTGAATGTGACACTGTTTGTGTGTGTGGAAAATAACCCATATGGGAACCTTTTGTACTGTTTTTTCAGTGATTCCAGCTGCTCATGTCACTTAATGTGGCATACAATATACTTCACTATAGGTTAAGTTAATAGATAAATTAATAATCCAAAGCATCAGTGAGCAGAGAAACAAATGGGGTCTGTGATTGATGCTGTTTTCTTTCACAGGGTGTGAATTTGAAGTGAGAGCCAAATGTGTTATCAATGCTACGGGACCTTTCACAGACACACTGCGCAAAATGGATAATCAGTGCACTGAAAACATCTGTCAGCCAAGTGCTGGGGTACACATCGTGATGCCTGGTTATTACAGGTAACCAGATTCCAAGAGCTACCTTTTGCACCAGTCAGTATTTGTAGTTAGAGTGAGTAAAATAACAATTATAGTGAGTGAAATTCTCTAAAGAAAACCCATAATTTTTTAGATTGTTTTTTGACCCACCTTCCTTAATAACTAGAATTGCCTTTCCACTTAAAACAAAAAGGTTTTTTGGGGGTATTCAACTCTTAATTCAAGATGCATTTTAAAAATTCCTTTTAAAAAAAATAGGGCAAATGATAAAAGTAGACTTAACTGTTGTCATAACTAATTATGACAGGATTAGCTTCTTAAGGATGGAGATTTGTGGTCGTCTCTGCAAGAGTACAAAGTCCTGTATATTCATTTGCTGAAAATAATCAATTGAACATGAATATATTGTTTCAGTTTATCTAAATTTACTAATTTTTCCTTTAGACTGAAATACTTAGTATTCTTAGTTTGATTATGCTATACCTATTTAGGCTATTCTTGGTTTGATTATGTTTTCAATGAGAGAGACAGAGTGGCAGAAATTTGGACAGAGTCTTGGGGCTAGCAAGAGAGGTGCCATATACCTTATTCAATAAACATTTTGATTGCCTACTATGTATTTAAGGTAGTGGGTTAGGTATGAGTAATAATACAAAGACAAAATGAAATAGATCTTGCCTTAAAAAGAGTTTACAATTTTTTTCCTTATTGTTTAAGTCATGTGTGACAGTTAATAATCCCATTTGAGGTCTTTTTGGCAAAGATACTCAAGTGGCTTGTTATTCCCAGCTCATTTTATAAATGAGGAACTAAGGTAAACAGGGTTAAGTGACTTCTCTAAGATCATACAGCTAATAAGTGAATAAGGTTGAATTTGTCTTCCTGATTTCCAAACCCAGAGCAAACACTGTGCCACCTATAGGTGATCCACTCTACAGCATTTAATTAATTTTTCTTTTTGCTATTCAATTTTATTTTATTTCATTTTTAAATAATATTTTTACTTTTAAAATATATGCAAAGATAGTTTTCAACATTTACCCTTGCAAAATCTTGTGTTCCAAATTTACACAGCAAGTAATCCATTATGTTAAATAGGTGCACATCTTCTATACATATTTCCACATTTATCATGCTGCACAAGAAAATTCAGATCAAAAAGAAAAAAAATAAGAAAAAAAAACAAGCAAAAAAGGTGAAAATACTGTTACGAACCCCATTCAGTCCCCATAGTCCTCTCTCTGCATGCAAATGGCTCTCTCCATCATAAGTCTATGGAATTGATCTGAATCATCTCATTGTTGAAAAGAGCCACGTCCATCAGAATTGATCATCATATTATCATCTTGTGGCTTTGTACAATATTCTCTTTGGTTCTACTCACTTCACTTAGCATCAGTTCATGTAATGGGCACCCACTCAGTTTCTGGTTCTTTGCTATTATAAAATGGGCCTGCATTTTAATTCTTCAGAAGCCAAGAGACTTTCTTGGATTGGGGTCTAATACTTGACCTTCTTAAAATATTTTATCAATGCCTTTTGTATATTTGTATTACAGTTTTGATTGGAAAAAAGCAAACATTAAACACTTTATCTTCAAGACTGAATCCTTGCTGGGACACACATTAAGGAAAAATAATTAAGCACAGACACATTATATATTCAGTGTTCTACTTTTAGTTGTCTTTCTCTCTGCACATATCCCCCTTCCCACCAAACTCCTATTTTTTCATTGAGAACAGGAAGATTTGTTTCATGATGTAACTTCCAGGACCTTGTGTGGTCTATTGGGCACTTAAAGTTTACCTTCTGATTAGTGATCTTTTTATTTCCACTATATTACAAAATCCCTTGCATTGTATATGTGTATATATAATATATATAAAACTTTAAACATGGGGCATAATCTTATATTTTCTTCTTTCCTCTTCTCCCTACTCCCAAATACATTAGGGCAGTAACTAATAATAGTTATTATGTATTATATATATTATATATAACCAGAAATATGCTACTGATCAAAGTGACAGAAGCAATCCTGGACATTTTCATTATTACATGAATTGGAAATTTTATACAAACAGTGTAATTCCATTCAATTCATCAGTTTCAAAGGCTAGTATTCCAGATCAGTTCCATGCTTTTGAAAATTGATAAGGGCCAAAGGATTCACAATTGCAAATAGTCAATGGTAGGGCTGTGGCTCTAAGGAAGATAGGTTTGTTTTTGTTTTAAGATCACTATTTGGTGGGGTGAAGTAACAGGAGACTGAATTTGATCTCTGGGCCTGCCAGTTCATGACTCATCATGCTAATGTGATTTAAATCCATTTTCCCCAACATGCTTAGAGGTGAGCCAAGGCTGGTATGAACTGTCTGGGGAAGCCTTCAGCTAGACTGTTGACAACCCAAGTCCAGGAGCTTGAGCCATAACTAGATCAGCTTGGGAATTTAGTGAGTTGTATGTCTTCCATTCACATTTTCCAGTTACTATGTACAAAACAGTAAAGAGGATTATAAGAGTGTCATCCTTTGGCCAACTTATTGTAGAATTTATAAACTTAGGAAGTATCTATTTGTGCCATCATCTTATATAAATTGCAAAGGGAATTGGGTGGAGAATATTTTAATTTCTAAAAGAAAGATAGAAAATTTGAAAAAATATCCTTTTAAAAAATTATTTAAACTCCCCAGTCATACACTCTACAATATTCTTTACAAAGGCATAACTAAAATCTATATAACTGAATAACCATCTTTCATCAGTAGAGGCTTTCTACAACTGATTAGTGGTAATGTTATTTTGTTCTTCCTAAACTCGGTCTATGCTCACATACTGTTTGTTAGCTATCCCACTGATTGCTAAGTAGTTAACAATAAATTGATTTCAATTTAAATTAGGCTACTTCAGAAAGCACTGGTCTGCATGAGAAAAATCTTCATTGCATTTAGACCCAGACACACATACACAAATTAGCAACAAGCTTTTCTTCTTGGTACAAAGTGATTCATGCATGTTGGACAGGGTTTATGTTTCTCTCCTAGGTACAGATTTTAACCAAGGGGAATATCCACTGTAAAACTTTAGCGTAATCTTACACAATTATTTCTTCATTGTAAACAGATTTTTCTCTTTCAATAAGGGTATAAGTGATGCAGTTTAAAAGTTTATCTAGGGTATTTCCTTGTGGCTTCTTAAATTTTAATATCCTTCGTTAATAGCTTTATCTTCCCTCTCCTCTTGTTAATTCAAAGCCCAGGACATATGTCTTCGCTTAGGTAATTGGTATATTGCTTCTCTCCTGTTTCTAGTTATATAAGTGTATTGTTAACCATCACCTTCACCCTTTAAAATTCTTTTTACTGCCTTTAACAGTTTTAAAGGATTTTATGATTGTATTTTATAGTGATATTTAATACTCAGATTACCAAATATGGAATGTTCAGTTTAATTTTTAAATATTTAGACCAAAAAGAAAAAAAAATCTCAGTATATTTTAAGAATGTAACTATAATGCAGCTGTCCACATAAATATGATCATAGGTAAGGTTCCTGTTCTATCATTGCTAATGAATCTGTATATTCACTTCTTGGAAAATTTGTGATGAGGTATTAACCCTTGCAGCTCAGTGAAAGTGTTTTCTCAAACAAGATATATCTTCCATATATAATTCTCCATTTCATAGTGTCTGATGTTTTCAAGGAGTCTCTTTATAATAATAAAAGGACAGGTGTGTGTGTGTGTGTGTGTGTGTGTGCGTACACACGCGTGCACATACATACACACATAAAACACATTCTCTGCATTCTTTTAGCATAAAACAAAAAAAATTTACCACACAAATGTACAAGGAAAGTTTAATCAGAAAGCTGAAATTGATGATAGCTAAGATTTGTCATTTGATTTGCAATGCATTTAAATATAATATCCCATTTGAGATTCAAAACAAATGTGTGAGCTAGATATTATAGTAGTATTTCCTTGTGCAGATGAGGAAGCTGAGGTCGGTAAGGATTAAATCATTTACCTCTGGTCCTGCAATTAGTTAGTGTCAGAGACAGGATGTAAGCCTAGATTTCTTCCTGTATTGAAATCAAACTATATCACATTGCTTTCCAGGTCTTATGATTTAGAGGTGTATGATGTATCACAGAATCAGAGGGCTAAGAGAACTTAGTCTACATTTTCATTTCCAAATGGAGAAAATTGGCCCCTAGAAAAGTCAAATGACTATATAGCTAATAACAAACAGCTTTTTACTATCTTTTACAAGACTTTACAATGTCTTGTGTGTGCTATGAAATCAAGAAACAAATAAATATTGAGTGAATTTTGATTGAGGCTGCCTAGTAGATTGAGATCCTATTTCAGATACCTATTAAGTGTATGATCAAAGGCAAATCATTTAATCTATAAACCTTGGTTTCCTCATATGTATAATGGAAATGATTTTACAGAATTACTGTAAAGAAAGTCATTTGTAAAGTTCTTAATTGTTTTTTTTTCACTTGTGTTGTTTTTCAGTTGTTTCCAACTCTTTGTATCCCTATTTAGGTTTTTCTTGGCAAAGATACTGGAAGTAGTTTGGCCTTTTAGCTCATTTTATGGATGAGCAAACTGAGGCAAACAGTTTTAAGTAACTTGTCCAGTGTTGCACAGAAAGTATGTGAGGCTGGATTTGAACTCAGGAAGTGAGACTTTCTGATTTCAAGCCTGCCACTCTATCTACCGTGCCACCTAGCTTCAAAACCTCAAAGCACTTTGTAATTGTGAGTTGTTTACAGTCATTCCTTCAACATTGTGATCTAGTTTTGCTATATCGTGGGTCAGTGTAAAACAATAAAAAACAAAAACAAGGCAATTGGGGTTAAGTTATTTGCCCAGGATCACACATCTAGTATGTGTTAAGTGCCTGTGGTTAGATTTGAACTCGGGTACTCCTGACTCCAGGGCTGGTGCTCTATCCACCGCACCATCAAGCTGTTCCCAGCAAAAAAAATTTAAATGGGAATATATTGGGAGTTTTGCAAAAGTTGCAGACCACATGCAAAGGCTAGATGATAGCAAAAATTTAAAAACTCAGAAATGTATAAAATGTATGTATAGTATTGTATAATTATGAACCCAAATTTTACAATAAAATACTATAAAAACCCCTTAAAAATAAAGAAAAAATTTAGACTTTTCTGGTATGAAAGGAGAGCCAAAAAGATTTTATGTGCACTTTTGTTCAGCACTCATCACTCCCCTATCCCTTTGTGATTTGTAAGGGATAACTTTTATAGTTATTGATTCTGAACTAGAGGAACCTTTAAAGGCATCTAAACCAAGTCATTTATTTTATACATGTAGAACTGAGGCACAGAGGCTATGTGACTTGACCAGGATCATAGAATTCAGTAAAGTGACAAAGATAGGTCTTAAATCTATGTTTTCCTGTCTTTGATGCTCTATCCACTGTTACCACGAGTGTTGTCATTGTTATTGATATCATTGTTAACAGATCTCTGATTGTGTCCCCATTAACTAGTAGTCTATATATGGCAGATATTGTCATATACACATGTAGATAATGAGCCTTTGATTTTATGAATACCAAGTTCAAATCACTGAACTGAGTAGTTTTTCTTCTTAAAAATCAGCTCCTTCAGCGCTGATGTTGAAAAATCCCAAAATTCCCTTTCCCAAGTGTTCAAGCAAATGGCTTTTGGTACTATAACCATTAATTAAATAGACAAAATTCTATAAGTAGACTTTTCATGCCTTTGTCCAATCGAACTAATTTTCCTCTAATTCCTTTGGGAAGATGCTTGTTAGGATTCTTGACAAGGAGGGGAAGTGTAGCACATACATCCTCCTTCTAAGGGATGTTGCTGACCACCACCTATTTCACTAACCTAACTCAATATAATGCTTCAGGAAATGAAAAATGACTTAGGAATATCTGCATAGAAGTCTTCATGTGGTGTGGGATTTGAAGAAAATATTTTGAGCACCTAGGAGGTACAGAAATCTTGCCCCAGAAACTCACTAGTTTTATGACTTTAGGTAAGTCATTTACCCTCAGTTTTCTCACCTGTAAAATGGGGATAATAATAGTATATCCCAGTATTATTGTGATCATCAAATAAGTGTAATTGTAAAGTTCCTAGCACAGTGCTTGCAACATAGTAACCATTTAAATGTTAGCTATTTAAAAATTATTATTACTTTGCATTGTGCTGTGAATAAGGGTATCTTTACTCTCCAGGGATTCATATATATGATCTTTCCACGTATTTCCCTAAGAGAGAAATGAATTGCTTAGTATCTCCCAAGCTCTAAAAATGGCTTCATCTATCAAATACTAGTAACCCAGTTCAGGTGTTTCACAAACCCAGTAAAGCCTTTTCAGTACAGAGATTGGTGTTTGTCTTTTAATAAAAATGAAAAAGACAAAGAAGAGGTTTCTATGTCCAGAAGTAGTTAGGTAGTGCAATGGATAAAGTACTAGGTTTAGAGTCAACATGACCAGAGTTCAAATCTTGCCTCAGATACTCATTAACTGTATGACTGGGCAAATTTTCTCATCAATAAAATAAACTTGAGAGATATCAAGTAACTCATTTCTACCTCCTGTTTGTGATGTGATTTAGGAAAATCCAGCCCTAGATTCTAACTAGTGATTTTGACACTGGACTAGTAACACTCTTCTTGATTTAGTTTCCTCATTTATAACATAAATAATTGTAAAAAATAAAATATCTTACCAAGAACTCTACTGACTCACTGATGAATGCAGGAAAGATTTATTTTACATTCTTGCAAAAATGGGTGCCTAGGTGAAACTCCAAAGGCAACATTTTATTTCCTATCCTGAAGCGCATGTCCCTCCCCTCATTCCCCATTAATTGGTTGTTACAGGACATAAATCTCCATCCCTCATTATATAACTAGTCCCTGCCCCCAAGGAGCTTACATTCTAGAAGAGGAGAGGTAAAGGAGGAGGACTAAGGGCAAAAAACAAAAGATTCTTTTCAAATCTCAGGCCACCAGCCCCCTGACCCCTTGGGAGTTTACTTTCTTTCAGAGGAAGATAACATCCACACTTGATTATTCCTTGATGTTCATGTGGGTTTCAGTTTTCTAATTTAAGTTTTATTTCTCCAATTTAATTTTCATAACTGCAGAAACCCAATGTCCATCTATTTCTCACATAATTTAATACCTTCTACCTCCTAGGTTGTTGTCACAATCAAATAAAATAAAATTTATAAAGCCCTTAGCACAATGCCTAGCACATTTAGTGGATTCTTTTTTTTTTTTTTTTTTTTTTTTTTCTTCTCTCCTTCCCTCCCCGCCCCCCTTCCTTTCTAAATTGGGTTCAAGTTTTGTCTCTGATATGTGTGTGTGTGTGTCTCCTATCACTAAATCACTTAGACTTTAGTTCCCACGTAGGTCTCTTAATAAGACCAAAAGTGCTGGAGAAAATTCAGAGCTTCATTGGGGGGCTTTTTTTGGGTGGGGGTGCTAAAAGTTTCCTGTACCAGAGAAATCACTGGTTTGGACCAAAAAAGTAAAAAAAAAAAAAAAAAAAAAAGCATATGCTTTTATATGTATATGTTGTCTTCCAAGGAATGTAAACATTCCTTGAGGGCCAGACTGTTTCTTCCTTTTTTATTATTTTAATGTCTTGCTTAGTGCCTGACACTTAGTAGGTATTTCATAAATGCTGATTAGTGGAGTGTTTGATTAAAAATACATTCATTAAATGCTGATGTTTCCTTAGGGATGTTCTGGCTCATAGCATAATTTCTCTTTATTTGGGTATTCATTGCCGTCTCTTCTGATATTTATCCCAGCATTAACTTAATTTTTTTTTTTTAAAAAAAGAACTATACCCTTCAAAGTTTGTTTTGTGCTAATTATTATGCTAAAGCTTTTTGGCATTTATATAATAGTAAAAATCTCTTTTCCCATGAAAACCACTTATTTAAGTTATCCTGGTTTTCATAGTAGATACAGAAATCAACCCCAAGCTAGAAAGGGGAACAAATGACATCCATGTCCAAAAGAATTTCATTTCAGATAAGTTTCTGCTATATATTATAGTCTTTTTTTGCGTTTCTTTTTATTCTCAGGAAACCTTTCACTAATAGATCTATCAAATATCCCAATAGAAAAATAGAAAAACTTTTCATCATGCTTTAAATATTGAAGAACTATCTACCCCTAATTGACTCTTTTAAAAATTGTGAGCATTTACTCCAAGCCAGTATTGATGCTCTAAATAGCAAGCATGAGGACCAAAACATTAAAAAAATGATATAAAAATATTTCCTTTTGATAGATTCTTATGACTTTAGGAAAATTAATACTAAGCCATCCTCCCTCCCCAGTCTTCTAATCTTCATATACATATACTTACATATTTATATACACATATTTGTGTGGATGATTGTGTTGAGATTGGGAAGGAATTCAGAAGGTTGGTGGTCACAGACTGGTGTCATGCCATCCTCCCTCCCCAGTCTTCTAATCTTCACATACATATACTTACATATTTATATACACACATTTGTGTGGATGATTGTGTTGAGATTGGGAAGGAATTCAGAAGGTTGGTGGTCACAGACTGGTGTCATGAGGTGTCTCAAAAGAATTTGCAGAATGTATTATCCAAGTGAAGGGGCAAAGTTTATTATAATTGCAACATCAATTGAAATTAAAGTCCAAAAGATTTGGCAAAGAAACAGAAGCAAGGAGACACATTTATCTGGTGGTTCTTGTTCATTGATATACTAATTGATATGTAAGAGGTAGAACCAGAATGGTCTCAAGAATTTGATTATCACTGATCCACAGAGAGTAATGTTTGTAGGACTGTTCTAAGGAAGACTTGAAATCATCCACAGATTGTTAGAATAATAGTCTCAGGATCACTAATATATCTTCCCTAAAGTCTAAGGAAAGAAATATTATAATCCTAGGCCAGAGGATTTTTATAATCATTGACAGAATAGCATTCTTAGATCAGAAGGCCTCAGAATCAGATTCCAAAGTCAGAAGATTTACAATCACTGACCAATTGTTAGAACAGAAGTCTCCTAAGGCCTGTCTTTCCTAGAAGCTATATTACATCAGTTGGTCATTTGTAATTGATTGTGGCTTTTAAAAGATGAAACCTGTACCTTTTCCCCTTAGTTGTAGAATTGGGGAGAACTATGGGTATGGAACTCTCGATATAATGTTAATTTGTTGCACTAATTTTGCTAATCTGTTTTTTTTTTTTTCTACTCTTTTTCTTTGTTTGTTACAAAGAATGACTCTTTGGAAAGCTAGGAGATTTCGAAAGGAAGGTGATGTGGAAATAAAAAACTTTTTTTAGTGTGACTTTTCTAATTTGACCTTCTTTGTTTGGGGACCATCATCTTCCATTATTATTCCATTAAGATTCTCTTTCTGAATGAAATATTTAAGAAGTATTGCTGTTAAGATTTCTTCTTTTATAGGTGAAAGTCATCATTTGGATGCTTGAAAAAGGTGGATGAAAATTGTCTTTTAGAGATGCATATAACTAGTTTCCTTTGTACCGGTTCTGAAAAGAGTAACTTTTTTTTTTTAACTCTCAGCCCAGAGAACATGGGACTGCTTGACCCTGCTACTAGTGATGGACGTGTTATTTTCTTCTTGCCATGGGAAAAGATGACCATAGCTGGAACAACTGACAGTCCAACTGATATAACTCCTCACCCTATTCCTTCGGAGGAAGACATTAACTTTATCTTGAATGAAGTACGCAACTACTTAAGTTGTGATGTTGAAGGTAATATTCTGCTTCCTTAAATTTTGTTTGATTTTACTTTTTGGGAAAGTATACCATGTCCTTCCCTTATTTTATAATCTCCACCTATGCCTTTGCTTAACCTGCAGTTATGAACTTTAGAAGGCTTTTGGAAGATATTTATCTCATAGTGACCAATTTAAATGATGAGGTAATTTTCTTTTCTCCCACCAGTTCCTCTGTTATATGCTATACTTTCTGGTATTTTTTGGTTAAATGCTATTAATGTATTTGTAAGATATGTGATTTGAATTTTCTGGCATTTCTGAGCCAAAGTAAAGCTTTGATTCTTGATTTGTTTTGGTATCCAGAGATTCAGAAAGGGAAAAATTAATTTTGGGAATAAGCACATTGGAAGGGATATGATAGCTGCAGCTTTGGTTCTTGGAATCTTGCTAAGGACTTAACTTCTCCTTGTTGAGGAAGTGCAATATTGATGACTGAATTTAGCTAAAAAGGATTCAGAGACTACCTTCATTTTTTAGTTAAAAAGTCCACTTTTTGATAATGTTTTTCATAATGAATGTTTGCAGGAGATTTTAAAAAAAATTTTGTATCTGGTGTCAATTTGGTAACATTCCTTTAATCTTTTTGACATTTTTGAAGGTCATACTAAACCAGAGGCAAGTATTGGTTTGTGTTGGTGGAGGGAATTCCCTATGCTGACAAAATCACATATCCCTTGAGTATTCCCACATGCCATCTCGGTCAACTTTTGTACCAAACACCTGTCATAGTAGTGGTTTCTTTGAAAGAAAATTAATGATCTTAGTACTTATAAGGCTGTGTTGCTATGGATAGGATGTCTGGGCCTGTTTTTGTTGTTTTTTTCACCTTTAAAGTGGAGATAATATTTATATCAATAACAATAACTAATAGTTGACATTTTATAGTGCTTTTAGTTTCGTAAGGCATTTTATATTTGATCTTCACAGTAATCATGTGATGATTAAAAGCATTTCTCAATTACATTTTAATCTGCTTCTGGCCTTTCCAATGAATTTTGCCAAAAAGTTTGCCTCGAGTTTGAAACCCCTGCTTTAAAGAGTCCTGTTATTTGTATATTACCTAAAGCAGCAGTTCTCAAATTTTTTGGTCTCAGTATCATTTTAGATTATTGTGGACCTGAAAGAGCTTTTGTTTTATGTGGGTTTTAATATCTATAATATTTGCCATACTAAAAATGAAACAGACATATTTTAAAAATATTAATGTTTAAAATTATTTAAATAATCAACTCATTACATGCTAACATTTTTTGTAAAAAAAAAAAAAAAAAGCAACAACAAACCCTAAATTTTCAAAAACAAAAAAAAGAAGAATGGCATTGTTTTGTATATTTTAAAAACATAATCTTTAGTACCTAGCTTAATAGAAGACAGCTGGATTCTCATCTCTGTTTTTTCGTTCATTCTGTTGTCATATGTTGTTTTAGTTCAAATATATGAAGAAAACTTAGCCTCACACAGATGTATAGTTGAAAAGGAGAGAAGTATTCTAATAGGCAAATAACATCTTTGTAGTATTAAGAAAACAGTTTTGTCTTCACAAACTTCCTGAAAGGTTATTAAGATCCCTCAGGAGTTTGTGGACTATACTTTGAAGATACTGATCTAAAGGGTTCTAAATTTGAGTGCTTGAAAAACAGTTTCAACAATAATAATAACTAACATATATATATATATATATATATATATATATATATATATTACTCACTGTGTGCCAGATACTATGCTAATGGCTTTACAAATATCTCATTTAATCCTCACAACTACACTTGAAAATAGGTGCTGTTACTATCCCCATTTTACAGATGAGAAACCGAGGCAATCAGCTAGTGTGAGTGTCTGAGGCTGGATTTAAACTCTGGTAGGTATTCCTTACTCTAGGTCCAATGCACCCTTCTTTGCATCACCTACCTGCCCTTGCTATGATAACATGTTCATTGTGGTCAAACAAGTAGTAGTAAAGTTTCAAATCCTCTGATTTATTGACTTAAAATGTATCAAGGGTGGATAAGGTCCATTAGAACAATAGCAACAAAAAACCTCAAAGTACTGGATTATTTAATAGAAAAAAATTCCAGTACATTCAAAAATGAAAGCATTATTTGATTTTGGAGGGCTTCCTTTTTTTTTTTTTTTTGCTAGAATTATATAATATAAAAAACTTGTTAAAGATAGAGGTATATTTATAAAATCATATTGAAATAAATTATTACTTTGAAGAGTTAATTTAAAAAGGTAAATCTTATATTTAAGTAGTCAAGAAAAAGTGAGTTTCTATCTGAACCCAGATATTTAGGAATATATACTTAAGGAAAAAATGAATTTGGAAGCAGGAATTTATGTTGCCCAATTTTGGTTCATTTGTATATTAATATGTGGTAACTCTCAGTAGTGGGAATAGTAAGGTTTCTCTATTCTATTGCTAAAAGTCTAGGTAAAACATGATACTTAAGTCCTAAAGGAAGATGGCTTACTCGATTCCAAATGATCAGTAATATTTACCACAGGTTGTTATGTATAATAAAAATACCAATAATCATAAGAATAAAAATGACAACATATTTTTATGACTAAAATGTTTTAAAAAACCACTTCACAACAATTCAGTGATGTTGGCAGTACCAATGGGCAGCTGGTGTTAAGTCTTCCATATTGATACCACCTGTAAATGAATGAAATATGATCATAGCTTTGGTTGGCCTTCATCATTAACCCCACTTAGAGAGCTTTATGGTAGTAGTGGAACATTCAAAAATAATGGACAGCTATGGTCAAAGTTGATTTTAAGAAAAGTGGTTGAAATTGTTAACTGAGCATGGCTAGTCAGGTCTTCAACTTCTGGGTCTAAAAACATCTGTAAATCAGCTTTCCAGGTGGGAAGCACCTGTGGTAAAACTAGTAGATATATCTTAGCCCTGAGAGGGCCCCCTTCCTACACTCCCTCTCTTGTGCTCACTTATTATCACTTTTGTCGATTCTTAGTTTAAGTATTTATTTTCTAAAATCAAAGATCCTCAAGAGCTTTTTGTCCAACCCTCTAATACATCAAAGGCACTATGTTAGGGCATGACATTGAATCTAGATAGGACTAAAAATTAGCCATTGTATAGTTTCATTTTATTTCTAAGGGCCTTTTTGCATAGGTGTTTTCATTACAGAACAAATTCCAAGTAGATCTTAAAATGACTCAGTAAAAAAATAATGACCGTAATGAAGAGGCATGTTGTGTCTTTTAAAACTGGAGAGAGAGGAATTCTCTTAATCATTTTCAAATTTAAAAAATATAAAATACAAAGATAGTTAAATTCCATTGTGAAATTTTGTTAAACAAAAAAATGAGTTTAGAACCATTAAAGACGTGTATTGGAAAAACACTCTTCACAGTAAACCCTTCTGACAAAGAATTGACACAAATAAGTTCTCTTAGAGTCAAAGATTCTTAACTTGGGGTCCAAAAACCCTCAAAGAGCTTATGTGTAGATTTGGGTATGGAGATTCTTCAACTTGAGATGCTAAAATTAGTTATTTATTTTAATTAGCATCTACTTGGAACTTAGCATTTTTTTCAATTGTTGAAAAATATTTTTCTGAGGAGAGGTCCTTAATTATGATTCATCAGACTGACACAGCTGTCCATAACATACACATAAAAAAATTAAGAATTCTTGCTCTTAACTGATCAAAGTACATAAATAGGCAGGTTTTGGCAAAATAAACTTAAATTATCAATGAAGATGTGAAAAAATTCAAATTAATAATCGGAGAAATGAAAATCCTGAAAAACCTATCAAATTGGCAAAGATAATGAGAGATGATATTTGGTACCATTGTGATGCTGAAAAATATATATGCTAGTGCACTGCTTCTGACACTGTGAATTGGTTCATTTATTTTTTTTAAACAATTTGGAATTATAAAAGGTGCAGAAATATTTATGCCCTTTAATATAGTTATCTCACTGTTAGAATTTCACTGGACATTATATAAATTTAAGATCGATTTAAGGAAAAAAAAACTATAGTTAATAAAAATAAAAATTAAAAAAACCCTGTGAAATCAAACTATATCAATTGGAGAATAGCAAAAGAGATATCTTATGAATGTACTGGAATATCATTGTGCCATAATAAATAATAAATATTTTAAAGAAATAGAGACTTGGATGGAAATGACAAGGCAGCCAGGTGGCAGGGTGAGGTAGAGTATGCCAGACTTGGAGTGAGGAAGACATCTTCCTGTTTTCAAATCTGGCCTCAGACATGTTCAGCCTTGGGCAAGTCACTTATCCCCATTCCTCATCTGTAAAATGAGCTAGAAAAGGAAATGGCAAAACACTCCATTACTTTTGCCAAGGAAACATCAAATGGGGTTGGAAAGAGTTGGACATGACATAATAATAAAATGAGGGTGACACAGATGGAAAAAAGCAAAACCAATAGAAAAACATATGTATTGAATACCAGTATATAATAAAGTAATAATAAGAAGAAAAACCTTTTTTTAAATATACAAAAAAGTTCATGAGTCATGGAAACTTTCAAATAGGCCTTCTCCCCCCCCCCCCATGTTGTTAAAGTTATGCTATGCATTTTCGTTATTTTTTTAAATAACTGTCTCATCAGTCACTTTTGAAAACATTTTTTCCCCTTTCTATATACTTGTTGATGGGAATATAAGATTTATTTGGGGGAAAATATTAAAATAATACTAAAAAATGAGAGCAGCAGCTTGCAAGGATGGGCAATATCATTTTCCCGTTACCAGTGAACCATGGCATTAAGATTCATATTTTTCTAAAGGAATTTTATTGGTCCCTGAAAGAATCATTCTTTTCAAAGCTTAAAAGGGCTTTAAAAAAAGAATCCTTGAGCTTCATATCATCCATTCAGTTGGTTTACTCATTTCAGTTTCACCTACGTATTTTCATATTTGAGTTGCTAATAATATCCTAGGTGCTGTACCAAATACATTTCTCACTAGTGTGTTATGGTTTTATGATGTGTTTGTCTGTCAGGTAGGAACTGCATTGAGTTCATCCATTCATTTCACAGAACCTCATAAGTACCTGGGGAATGGAAATGACCTTTGCTTTCAATTGACCTGATTTAGATTTGAACTGTTAACCTAGAAGAGGTTCCACATCCCATAACTACTCCCTTGGGCCAACTAGTCTCTTCTACAGATTTAAAAAAAAAAATTGGTTAAGAGCATGGTTTGAAATATTTTGAAAATAGTTCTCATTCATCAGAAGTGAAATCAAGTCATTTAAAAAGGAATTTATTAAATGAATGAATAAATAAAATTCTCAGAACAGTTTCTTAGCCTCCCCAAATGGCTATAGTGCTTAAAGAAGGGGAAAAAAAAAACTGTCAAATCTTCACACTCCATGCTGTTCATCTGCTGCAAAATGCATCAGAATAATTCCAAAAAGCATTTTGCCTGTTGGGAATAAGATCATGTCTTCTTTTGCAATTTAGAAAGCTTTCTATTCACAGGCTGAAATTTCTAGATTACTTGTTTGTTCTTTCCTGAAATGGGAAATTGATAGTTTTGTTCTTTTTATTGAGTTAAGAAGAAAAATAATCTTGAGAAAAAATGTATCATTAAGTCTGTTGTAGAGAGGTTAATAAATTGGATGTGGTGGCCAGCCTAAACTATGACTTAGAAGAATGGAAATAGGATATTTGCAGTCTCTTCCACCTAAGTAGTTTTTTTTTTTTTTAACTGAGTGCTTCTGAAGGCAGTTCCACTAGTTATACACAGGTTTTCACATGTGAAATTAGTAGTGTTTATAGATGGCCTGTTATTCAATTAACAACGAAGCTGGCCATATCACCTCAATGCAGACCTGCTTTTTAACTGCCAGAGACAGCACCAGGGTTATCAACTTACACACAGGCTTGGATGTGTTCCAGCTGTTTAATTATCGTGTCACACGCTTTGCTTTTTCTAGTTTCATTAGTTTATAAATGTAATATGGTATCTTATTTCTGTGATTAACACTTCATTTCGTCAGGTTAAACATGCTGCTAGAGAAGTATTGATTTCTGAGACTTTTCTCCCCTCCCCCCATTACCCTTGTTCATTTAGATATTTCCACTGATTTCTTTTTTAAACAGCAAACTCAGGAAAGCATTATCCAAAAAACATACTCCCAAGTAGCCCAAGATGAGAGAGCTATTCAGTTTTCTTAACCTAAATGTGGTGTGTTATTTTCTACTATGAGCTTTAATAGAAAATACAGTGGTGACATATTTGCAGGTTTAAAGGAATAACTATAATTGCAAATGAAAAAAAAATTGTCTTTCTTTTTTTTTAAAAATAATATGTGGGAAAAGGTTACTATTCAGCCTTATATAACTACTTTGCATTACCTTTGTTATTTCACATTTAATATAGTATAGGTAGGATGTTTGTATTGTGAGCAATTTGAAAATAATTCAGATACCTTTACCTTTACTAAATTTACCACAAACACAAAACAGGCTGTTCTCTACTATAGACTTAATAATACATTATTTCTCAAGATTATATTTCTTCTTAACTCGATGCAAAGAATAGGCTCATGTTATCTGAGAGTGCACTGTATTTTAGCAAGTATAGAATTGGCTCTTTAAAAAAAAAATCAATTTAGTACTATTGAGTAAACCATACTACTACAGGGTACTTCTTGTGACTTTTTTCTCCCTCATTGTCTTGACTCCAAAAGCATTTTTATTTTTCTTCAGCCATCAGAAATCTCATATAAAGTTTAGGAGAACCTTAATATTTCTTCTCTAGCCACAGAAGACCAATCTGCCTTTGGTGTTTGATGGCAGAGAATGCGTAGCAGAATGCAGTTTTAAATAGTAACAGTAACACTTAGAGGATGCAACATTCTACAAGGTCTTAAAAGTTTGTGAAAGTTTTGGAAACAACTGGATGAAGTTGGTGTTTTAACTAGGGCTATCAAAGATTTTATTGTGCAGATAGGGTGTTAAATATTTCTTTAAAATAAGCAAACAAGCAAACTTGTGAGGTTTCAAGTTTGAGGGTAATTTGAGAAAAAATCAATCCTTGAGATTCTTGTGTCAGAATAATAATAATAGTAATAAGCAAAAACAGTAGCATTATTTATATATTGTGTTTTAACATTTGCAAAGCATGTTACAAATATTAATTTATTTGATAGTCACAATAGCCATGGGAGATACGTATTATTTTTATCCCTATTTTATAGATGAAGAAATTGAGGCAGGAAATTAGGTCACACAGCTAGTAATACTATGAGGTAGGATTTGAACTATGATCTTTTTCAATCTAGTACTCTAACCACTATGCACTTTGCTCTCTTTTTAGGTAGCTATCTACCTAAGATTATAAATCTATATGTGGAAGGGGCCTCAGAGCTAATTCATTTTCCTCATTGTATAAATATGAAACAGAGGCTACATGTAGATTTTCCCAGGGTGACACATGTAGTAAGATTTGTGGGAATTTGAACTTAGGACCTTTGACTCTGGATCCTTTGCTCTTTCTATTGTATGTATTGCCTCTGTTGCTTAGTGAATTTTGCTTGAGACCATCTATTTTATTAGCTCTTTGGCAAGGGAAATATGGTAGATTCTATAGATTATCATCATCCCTTTCATTACAGATGTAAATACCAGGTACAGCAACAGCAAATGACTTGACTACCACCCCAAAGGTCACTTCTGACTTCAGTGGCCACATTCTCTTCACTGTCTTTTCCAGCTAATTCACAAATATGTGCCACTGGCTTAAGGGACACTCAGGCAGAAAATGAAGTTGAAACAGGGCAAATCACTTATGATTCAACCTTCCTTTGGCAAATATTTGTGGATTTCTTAATTGATTTAAGGCGTGGTGCCAGTAACTGTGGGATACACAAAGAACCTTCTTTTTACCATTTATTTACCACCAGTGTGTCTTTTTGCATGTCTCTTCATCCATTTTAGCCTATTTCCTTATCTTTTCAGATCATCATTGGAGGAATGATTAAAAAAAAAAAAAAACCTTCTTAGAGACCATCATGGGTGGGCTGCCCTCTTTTAACACAGAGACTAATTTAGGACTCTCCATCACTCCCACCCCAATACCCAGAAGTACCACCAAGTTGGCTAGGAGATCCCTTTTTTTCCAAGTAGAAAGCATGTCTATCATTATTTAGCCATAGTTTCACCTACTGTCTATCATTAAAAAGTAAGGTACCTTCCAATACCACCATTCCTTAGTCTGCCAAGTTCTTTCTATGAAGGAGTTATTCAAACCATCCCAGAGGAAATGAAGTCTGCCAGTTATGGAGGATCTCATCTATTTCCAAAACATCATTGAACATTTATTAAATGCCTACTAGGTGCAAAGCATTAAGCACTGGGGATAGCGCTCATATTCTAAAAGGGATGGGAGAGAACATGAAAAACCACATGAAAAATACAAACTAAGATACACACAGAATAAAAGAAACTGACATTATCAGGAATCAGGAAAAGCTTCTCATAGAATATGTGATTTTAGCTGTTACTTTAAGCCAGGGAAGTCAAGACAAGGAGGTAAAACATCCCATGCATGGGAAACAGCCAATGAAAATGTCCAGAGCTTGGGCAATGGAAGAGTCTTCTTAAAGGAGGAATGACACTGGATTGCCAAATATATGTGAGAAGAAAGTTTATAAGCTTTATGCAAATACTTTCCTTATAACAACCCTATGAATTAATGCAAGAATAATTATTTCCATTTTACAAGTGAGAACTAGGTTATGAGAAGTGAATGATTACCTATGATTATACAGTTAAGAAATGATCTATCTTTGACATAAGCTGACTATATCCCACTATCTCAGTGTATGGGTCAACTCTCTTAAGACAATAACTGGTACATTAGTGTCTAGGCTGCATCCATAATGGTTTCCTCAGCACAACTTCCCTATATCAATTAAATCACAGATCTTAGATGAGCCTACATACCTCCCTAACCCCCCACTCCCAATTTACAAACAGAAATTGAACCCTGATTTCCTCAAAGTTTAACACTATTTTCATGTTAGTGAAGTGATAATGCAGTTGAACATTTGTTTGCAATAAACAATGGATCCTCCAATTTCTTTGAGGTGATAGTTGCCACCAGTTTTATTATGTCTATTCTGATAATAAAAAGAAATCTTATACTTAAGTGACCTTCTCTTGGTCTCACAGTTAGTTTCAGAAGCAGTATTTGAAACCTCTTCTTGATTCCAAGTCTAGAAATCTGCATTTAGTTTTCCATAAGCACTTTTATACCCCCAGGAGTTCATGATATCTATAGATGAGGAATTTAAGATTTGAGAAGACTTGAAGACCAGGATGGCTAGCAATAAATTTGTTCTGATCTGTATTATTAAGAGTTCCCACATACCTGAGATCATTGATCCATTGAATCATTGGTACCTCTGTGGTTAATGGTCTTAAGACAGATTTGCTTCTAACCAAATTTCTATCAATTAAAACCATTTCCCAGATAACATCTTTAGTAAGAAGCCTTGGACTCATGTATATGTATGGAATTGGCTTGAGTCTTTGGATGTGACTGAAGACTTCTCTCTGAACTTGCAACAGAGACTGCAGCCAATTAAGATGAAGTACCCTATAGGCTACTTTATATTTTAAGTATTTAATTTTGATATTTTCCTTAACTTGGCATGCAGACGTACTTTATTTTATAAATAAATTCAATCTCAACACTGTGTTAATATAATTGAAGTGGCACTAAGAACCCAATTCAGTTGAGTTAAAATTCTACCAGCAGCATGCAGTCTGTGATTGTAAACCCAGATTATTTTATCAAATGTTTTAGAAGTGTAACTTTTGTGCTGTTTGATGAAATAAGGTAATAATAATAGTAATAATAACAGCAACATGTTTTATGTATTACTTTAAGGTTTGGAAAGTCCTTTTTATCATTATTTCATTCTGTAAAGGAAATCCTATAGTTACTTTATCCCCATTTTACAGGTGAGGAAACTGAGGCTGAAGGGGGGAGGTTAAACAATTTGCTCATAAAACTGTCAGTTGGAAGTAGGATTTGAGGTCAGGTCTTTGTAAATGTAAATTTACATGTAAATGTAATTTCAAATCTTTGTCTCTACCTGTGTTAATGTTAGCATCACAGAAGCAGAAACAACAGCCAGGAAGAGGTGGGATTTAATTTCTGATGGGAAAAGTGAGAATAATTGAAAGCTAATGATTTTGTTGCCCTGGTTGTTGAAAAGATTGAATATTCTTACCTTTGGTTAAGTCCTTCCAACATGCAAAGTACTATGACTTTACTATCAATTCAGTTTGAATGGAAAAAATTAATCACCTAATATATGAGAGATGTTTTGCTAAATATTGATAAATTCAGTTCAGCAAATAACAAATGCCTACAATATGATAGTTTCTAGGGGAAGTTACTATCTATAAATCAGTTCTTGTCCTCATTAAGGAGAACAAGACACATACATAGATTAGCATGGTATCTATTTGCTTTAGAGAGATAGAGAATAGAGTACTATTTTGAATCTGCAGGGGATGGTCTTGGTGATGTTTAGAGTTTGGGGGTAGGGAGGAGAAGAATTCATGGAAGATGTGACATTTGAGCTGGACTTAGAAAATGTATGTTAGAGTTTGAATAGGAAGAGGGTAAAGGAAAGTATGAATTATACCCTTGACATTAACTCTATGATTCTGCACAGTCAGGAAAGTATACAGAAAGTTTAGGTATGTACAGGGATCGAAAGAGCAAGTTTATTGGTATTTAATAAATAGATGTAACATGACAATGATGTGCAAAGGGAGCACAGCCAGGAGAACAATTTCCAAAATGACAACATTGCAAAGACAAACAACTTTAAAAGATTTAAAAAACTTTGATTAATACAATGACCAACCATGATTCCAGAGAATACTGATAAAGCAAGCATACTTCTACCTCCTGGAAGGGAGATGATGGACACAGGTTGCAGAATGAGATTATATATCTATATCTATATCTATCTATCTATCTTTTACTTTTGAACATGACCAGTATGAATCATGTTGCTTAACTATGTTTATTAGTTTAAAAGATTTTGTTTTTCTCTTTTGTTTTTTCAGTGAAGGTGGTAGAGTAAAGTAGGAGGAAGTAGAAGAGAAAAAGAATACGGTGTTGATTTTTTAAAAAAAATTTACAAAATGCTTAGAAAGTGACTTAGGAGAATGGAGGAGATTGGAATGAAATATAGCATTTGGGCATTTTATGCTGATCTGTCAAACAGCAAAAGACTTGTTCATTATGGTGAAGAGCAACAGGCTTTTTTCACCAGAGTTTATACACACACACACACACACACACACACAAATTTTAGTATCTGTCAAGAAAACCCGATATAGGATCATAAATAATTGGATAAGACTGAAAAATGACTGAAGAACAATAAAAATACATATACTAAGCATTATTAAGATATAGTTTTTATATGTATATTTGTATGGTTTTAAGTACTCCTTTCTTATCTGAGTATTGATCTCTTTTTCTTTCTCATTCTTTCGACCTCCTTCCTCTTGCCAAGGTTTCTCCAATGTATCTGTGGTACTTTATTTATTTATTTTTTTGACAAATTGGAACAGTGGATAAAATTTCATAGGAATGGAAAATGCCAGATTACTATTTGCTACAGTAGGTTGGTTCTTCACTCCTAAACCCCCACTTTACCTCCCATCCCCAAAATTCACTCAGGATAATTTTGATTCTCCAAGTAAACTAAAGATGTCATCTAAAACATTCTCTACATATGCTCACCTATTTGTAGCTGAAATATTCCATTAGTTTTAAGATTTCTTACAAAATAAATTCTACATCATGGAATTTCATTATCTCACTTCCCCTTAAGTGGAAAGGTTCTTCCATCTGTCTAATCTAACTGCCTCTTCTTGAAATGTGTAATATTATTTTCTAAGCCTTATCATCTGTATAGAAACAGATGATCAATCGAATTATCATTTTTTTGAATCTTGAATTTTGAAATCAATTAGGAACCCTTCTTGACTTCACCAAGGATGTATGGTATTTAGAACTATTAATTGAGGCTGCTTTCCAATTTGTCTTCCAAATTGTAATCATTTCTCATTTATTATTTTAGTCAATCAACAAATATTTATTAAGCATCTGCAATATGGCCAACACGGTGTTAGATCTTGAGGATATAGGTAATCAATCAATTAATCAATGTTTATTAAGCACTTACTGTATAGCAGGCAGCTAGAGATATAGTGAATAAAATCCCAAGTCCTGAGTATGTTTAGGATATATACTTCAGTATGTTCAGGAGTTCAGATCTGGCCTCAGACATATACAGTGAGATCTTGGACATGTCACTTAACTCTGTATGCCTCAGTTTCCTCATCTGTAAAATGAGAAGGAAATGGCAAGCCCGTCCAAGTATCTTTGCCAAGAAAACCTCAGAAAGAGTCAGAAATGACTGAACAACAAAATGTGCCAGGCTCTGTACTGAGTGTGTAAATGAAACAGTTTCTACCTTCAGGGAACTTAGGTTCTATTATAGGAGAAGATAATTATCTAAATAAATATAAATTAAAAAATACAAATACATGTTTCTGGGTCTATTCTAGATTTTTTTGTTCCTTATTAAAGGGATGAGACTTAGATACTCTTAAGGTAAAATCATTAATAAGTATTACAGTGATTTTTTTTTTTAACAGAAGTACTTCTTCTTAGTCATGTGAACAAAACGATAGAGGACTAGACATTTTCTCTTACATTCTCAAGCCTAAAACAGAAATTATGAGCCAATGACAAAGCATGTGGCTGGCTCCATGTACTTAGAATCCAAGAGAAGATTAAAAAACAATACTGAAAACCTATGAATTGATGCTTATGATGTTTATGACTTAGCTTCTCTCCCTGTTATGACCTTATAACAGGTCTCAGGACCTGAAATAAATTTACAACAAAATTTATCTACATCTAGGCTTCTCCTTTCCCTCCTTCCATTGCCACGAACACTGTGGCTCAAGACTGTGGAGGTCTTGCTAAGGTTACAACAGTGGAGTCTTAGTCTTGCTATGGCAAAAGACTTCTTGGAGTGGCCATTTGTGTAGCACCAGTGTGGCAAAACTCTGAAATGCCAGTCCTGGGACAGATAACTTGACCCACCAATGCAGCAGTCAGAGAATTAAGAAATGAAGAGTGAGACCAGTCCCCAGGACAGGGCACCATGTATGTGGGGAGTTGTGCAATACATCTAGTAATGTTTAGGCATTTCAGCCTGATATTTGCAAAACAAAGGAAAATGATGAGATAGAAGATAATGAATGTAGGAACATGGGATTATAACAGTGTTTCTAAGTGATTATAAAAAGAAATAAGAAGAGAGCAGAATTTATGTCCTGTCCAGCAAAAATAAGGGGCAGAATAGAATTTGATGGCAGGTCTCACCAAAGGAACAAAAAAGAAGATAATTGGGAATACAAATATGTAGAAGTAAAGGCCAATCTAGAAACAAGAAGCAAAAATATCAAGAACTTCAAAAGAAAATATGCTTATAATTCAAGAAAAACATACTGATCTCAAAGATAGGATATGTTGAGCACCTAAGGATTATAGCTTTCTCAGAAGAACAAGACAGGACAAAAAAAATCTTAATGCCATTAATGCAAGATGTAATAGAAGAAAACTGGCCAGAATGTATAGACACAAATAATGAAATACTAACTGAAAATATTCACAAATTGCCTCCAGAAAACCAAACAAACCAATGTTGGCAAACTCCAGCACACATAATAATTAAATTTAAAATTCAGTTTAGAAACAAGCTCTTCAAGCAATCCAGAGAAAGACCTTCAAATACAAAGAAAGGAAATTCATGAAACTCAAGATTATTTTGGGACTATTTCACACCAGAAAATGTAGGAAGAAATATGTTCTGAAATGCAGTGGAACTTAAAATGAATCTAAGGTAACTTACCTGAAAATCTGAGCTTAACTATACCTGAAAAAAAAAAAAAAAAGATTAGAAGTCTAATAATAGACATTTTTAGAATTTTTCAAAAAAAACAAAACAAAAACTGGAGAGATTTGAGTTCTCAAATACCCCAAACAACAAATATAAGAAAAGTGAATAAATACAAATGGCAGTTATGCCAGAGTGATAGCAGAAGACCAGTAAGAAACTTCTTTCTAAACATACACGGGAAGAGAGGGATGAAGGCAGTAATCTGGTCAATGTGACAGGAATATGGAGCATTTTGGGCAGAATCTCATGACAACTTGAATCCATATATTGAATCAATATATGTGGGTGGAGAGGCTCTAAATGACAGCTAACAATGAGGGGAATATATCCTCCAAGAGCCTGTAGGGGAGTAGTTGAAGATAAGGGAGTGGAATGAAAAGGAACGAGGCCTTGCTTTGGTGGTCCATTGGTTAATGCTTCTGTGGGTGAAAAGTGATAGTCTGTGAAGGGAGATGGATACCTACACTAGGTGTGGTCTGAATGGTTAGGGCTTTATGTCTATTGTTCTACCTTGGGGAAGAGGTTGGAACTCCTGAGAGAAACTGATATGTGGTGAAGCATGGACCATGGGGGGGAGATTCTGAGATAATAGGTATCCTGGGAAGGGGAGAGATCAATGGCGGCCTGCATAACAGGATGAAATGGAGGTGGACCCTATCATGGAGCAGTGTCCTCTGACAACTGTAATAATTGGCATAGTTCTTAGGGTGAGACTCGTTGGGAAAGAAGAATTTATGGGGCAAGCTTTACAGAGCAATGGCAGAAAGAAACCACCTAAAATATAACCTGTGATTGGATGAGGAATACAGAGAATAGAGATCAGATGATTGGCAGGAATCATGAATCAAGAGTGTTAGGATCTAGATAGCAGGAAGATGGAATAATAAATAGAATGGGAGAAATCCTTTTTGAGAAATGGCACAAAAAAGAAATATTAAAAACTAATGAACAGGACTAATTGAAGAAGACAGGAGGAATCTATTTGATTAAGAAGCAAAAATTGGGGGATGCTTATTATATGTTCATATAAAACAGGAAAGAGGCAGGAACTAATAAGCAAAAACCTAAAGTGAAAGGAATAATAAATAAGAGAATCAGAAGTGAGGGGGAGAGCGCCAGTGGGAATGGTATTATCTTGGGAAAAGGTTAAGGTCAAAAGAGAGTGCTGTAATGGGAAGAATTTATAAAATACTCCATATTGTATGATAAAAGGAATATTAAACAGTCATTATGGTTCAATGGAAAGAACACTGGATTTGGAGTTCAAATACTCCAGGCCAATCACTAACTTCAATTTCCTTTTTTTGTAAAATTCCGGTTGTTGAAATGTACTACCCTCTGTGGTCATTTCTGTCTCCAGCTTTTTGTGAGTCTACAGTTCAGAAATCAGGCGAGTTTAACCTTTGATCCAAGCTAGGTTACTTGGCCAGTGAATTTACCTGTGTGAGCCACAGTGTTTTCATTCGTGAAATGGGAATATCATACTTTTACCATCTAACTCTTAGGGTTATTTGGAGACGGGTATTGTAAATCTTTGAGAATCTATGTAAATATACATTGTATTTAGATAGTACCATGTTTTTAAAGCATTCAAGTATCTGTATCTGTTCAAATAATTTTTCTTTTCCTCTAAAAACCATGTTCTCAAATACTATGAAATGGGAGGAGTTAATATAAAAGTATTAACAGCAGTAGGGAAAGAAAATAACAAGAAAAAATAGTATCTAGCATACTATAGGCATTAATAAGTGGTTCTTTACATGAAAAAATATTGAAAGGAAAAATAAACTCTTAAATGTTAAAAATTCTACAATCTCCATAATGGTTTGGTTAAATAACATTTTAAAGGAATTTTGTTTTCTCACATAGGAAATAGAAACAGGAATGGGGAAAGAATGTTTAGGAAGAGTTTTAGGTCTTTTGAATTTCAGGGATACTTCGAGGGGGGCAGTTTTTTCTGCCAGGTAATTCCATCTGGAGGGATGTTGATAACTAGTTTCTCTTGATTATTATCTGATCCTCATTAGCATTTCCTCAAGTGCCAGACTTTTTTTTTTTAATGATAATTTTGCTCAGGCTAATACATTTAAGCATTAATAGGATCATTACTTTAATTCATATTCATTATTACCTCTAGATTGTTTTTCTGTCCAACTTGGCAGCTGGCCAAGTAATTCCAACTTATATTTAAGGCTATTTCCCCTTCTCTGAGTCCACATTATTTTCCTCTTGTTTGTAACTTCATCCTACTGTTTAAAAATCGTTCTAGTTTTCTTTACATGCTAATGAATTAGCACACTCAGCTTTTATTTTTATTCTCCACAGTGAGAAGAGGGGATGTCCTAGCTGCTTGGAGTGGAATTCGGCCTCTTGTTACAGATCCTTCATCTAAAGATACCCAGTCAATCTCTCGAAATCATGTTGTTGATACCAGTGATAGTGGCCTTATTACTATAGCAGGTATGGGAAATTGAATTGGTATTTCATGAGTCTTAGATGATGGTCTCTACAAGATCCCACCTTGAGGGACCTGAATGAATGAATGCTATCAAGAATTTCTAAATTATTGCTGTTATTGAAATCTGAATTAATGCCATTATGGTATTGTAAGCAATGAAATTAATAAATGATTAATTTTAAAAAAAAAATCAAAACCTGAGCAGTAAGATAATCTGGTGACTTATTTGCTTCTCCATGTTGTTTTCAGGTGGAAAATGGACCACTTACCGTGCGATGGCTGAAGATACCATAGATGTTGCTGTCAAAAATCACAATTTTAAAGTAGGGCCAAGTAGGACAGCTAACCTTTTCTTGCAGGGTGGTAAGGAGTGGAGCCCTACTATGTACATTAGACTGGTTCAGGATTATGGACTTGAAAATGAGGTATGTGTTTGTTGCATTTCATCTTCCTCTTTACTTGAATGGATGTTGACAAGAACAAAATCAGCCAGAGCATATGCTCTTTCTTGTTACAATTTCTGAGTATACATTTTATGAGTAATAGGATCTTATGGTACCCAGTAAGCCTTTATATGTGTGTGTGTGTGTGAGAGAGAGAGAGAGAGACAGAGACACAGAGAGTGACAAAGACAGATACACACAGAGAAAGAGAGAGAGAGAGAGAGAGAGAGAAGAGAGAGACAGAGAGAATGGATGTGAATACCTTTCTTTTATTCATTTTTTTTTCTTTCTGAATCAATTCCACAATAGATCTTCTGGCTATATCCCCCCCCCCCCCTTTTATCTGTTTACTTTTTCAAACAGTTGGCTTGGCATCCTGCGTTTGTTGCTTCTCAATACCAACTGAATCTATTCTTCAAATGTGATCCTAGAGGTAGAGTGAAACTGAAATGTCATTACTCACTGAGAACAGTGATACATGCATCTTAGCTTTAGTGCTAGCCTAAGCATCCAGAGCTCATGGAGTTTCCTCCCACACAATCAAAATCTAATACGCTCCTAAACCAATTTGTTACATGCCGTGGGAACATTTGACAAGAAGCCCTTACACAAGTTTTTTTGGTTTTTGTTTTCTTTTTATTTAGGAAGTGCTGATATTCAAGGTCTTTGTCTAATGTGTTTTCCTTTCTATAGGTGGCTCAACATCTTGCTTCTACTTATGGTGACAAGGCCTTCGAGGTAGCCAAAATAGCAAGTGTAACGGGAAAAAGATGGCCCATTGTTGGAATACGTCTTGTGTCTGAATTCCCATACATTGAAGCAGAGGTATGTGATTTTTTTCTCAATGACCCATATTTTCCCTTGGTATCTAGGTTGAATTCTACTCACTTTTTGCAGTTCTCCTCTTCCCCCAAGTTAAGATAATTGCTGGTTTATTCTTTTTGAACATCTGCCAGAATATGAAATAAGTGGCCATATAACTATGATTGTATAATTACTTTTTACATTTATAAAATTTGGGGGAGATAGTGGTAATATGAATTAAAACAATGAAAAAAGCAATTAAAATAGTAATGAAATCCTCTTTCAAAGACTCAGCTTACGTCACTATTAAAATTAAGCTTTTCCAAACTACTTCAGTGTTTAATTTCTTGTTATTCTTCTGATCTCCTCACACTTATCTGTACTACTTATTGGATATTTAATTACATGCTATCTTATGAGATTTCTTATGAAGTCTTAAATTGTTATTTAAAATTTTTGTGTTTATACATTGTCTGCCCAAGATAAATATTGACTCTTTGAGGACAGGAATATTATCTTATACTTCTTATGTATTCTCCATAATACCCAACACAGTGCTTTTCGTACTATATACTCAATAAATATTTTGTTGTTGATGTAATACTAGTTTTATTGTCTTGTCATAAGGAATGTAATACACACACACACTGCTCTTACTATATGGTTATTTATCATACAAGACAGGAAATGCTATGTAGCCCAAATTAAAGATGTCTATAGATCATAGGGTTTTAGGGCAAATTTGAGTAGGATAAGAGTTACAATTCATAGATTTAGAGCTGAGAGATTTGAGAAGTTATTCTTATTCAATCCTTATTTTACAGATGAAGAAACTGAGGATTAAGATCTCACAGAATAGAATTGAAACTTATTTTCTGTTAGAGTTTTGTTGTTCTTTTTACTGTATCTAACCAAAGAACAAATAAAATAATTTCATAAATAGATAAATAACATGTTATACATAAACAGAGGGTACTTGCCTTTCTACCCATGCAATGAGATGGCAAATGAGAATCAGAAGAGATTTGCCAAAAAGTATTGAGAGTGGAGTTACTCCTTTTCCAGAGAGTCAACTTTTCAAACTGTGGTTTGTCAGAGACAGTTAAGCATGAACACTGTTATATCTCATCTTAAAATCAGCTAGGTGACCCAAAAGTATAAAACCAAACTTTACCTTTCATCTTACATGCAAGTTTATATGGGATTTTTTTGTATGTGGCTAGTTGCCTTTAACCTTTGGATACAAAATAACTTTTGAAAATGTTAAATGCAGGTGAAATATGGAATCAAAGAATACGCATGCACAGCAGTAGATATAATTTCACGCCGCACTCGACTTGCCTTTCTGAATGTTCAGGCTGCAGAGGAAGCTCTACCTAAGATTGTTGACCTGATGGCAAAGGAACTGAATTGGTGTGAAGAAAGGAAAAAGGTATGAAATATAGAATTTTACTACTATATTTCTCCAATTATCACATTGGCTCCAAAATAAAATGCTTGACTTTTCTGTTGTGTTAGTGGGTGTTAGAGCTTTCTCCATTAGCTCTTTATTCATTTTTATTGAAAAATCTTCTTAGAATATATCATTTAGTCAAACTCCTATTTCTGCCAATTTACCTTTTTTTTTCCTTTGGTAGCAAAAATACTTTTATATATAGATGATTCTCTTAACAAGCAATATGAAATGATGTTCTCATTCTAGATCTGCAACGAAGCCTCCCATATCCTCAGGCTGAAAGAAAGCCAATTTATTCTAATCAAGGTTTAGATATAAAGAATTGGTCTTACATGTCACTATCAGGGATGACTCTGATAAATACAATATCTTGATAGGAAAGATTTTTAGTACTTTATTTTCATTGATTTCATTAGTCCCAATCAAATTTTCAAGAGCACAGACATCTACTATGATGCTATTGCCATGTATGTAGCAAATAGAAGCACTGTCTTACTGATTATCTATAACCTCAAATAATTGAGATGTCTTAATTTGCATAAAGGAGAAACAATAGAAAAGGTAACTAATTACTTAAATTCAACACATCCAGAATAGAACTCATTCTTTTTTACTCTAAACCCTTCTTTCATACTTGCTTGTTTCTTTTGGGCGTACCAACTTTCTGGTCACTCTAGTTTGCAAAGTCTGAGTCATTTGTGGATGCCTTTTCCTTTTTTCCTATAGCCAATTGATTGCTAAATCTCTTCAATTCTATCTTCATAATATTTATGTCTTTCTAGTCATATGATTATCAGCCTAATTGTGGCTAGTTAGCGTCATGGATAACAGCTAGGTAGAGCCCTGGACCTGAAGTCAAGAAGAGACGAGTTCAATTCTGATCTCATACACTTCGTAACTGTGTGACACTGGTCAATTGCTTAACCTCTGTATTTTAGTTTTTCTAAATTGAAAATGGGCATCATCATAGCACCTACCTCACAGGTTTATTGTGAGGATAAAATAATATTTATAAAGCACTTATTGTAATGCCTAGCATTTAATAGGCATTTAATCAATACTTTCCTCCTTCCTTTCTCCTTGTCTTCACGGGAGGTAGATTTTTAATCGGAATGGACCTTAGAAGTCAGTGAATTTAGCTCTCTTACTTCATATATGGAGAAACTGAGGCTCATAGAGGGTAAGTGTCTTGACTGTGGTCACACAATTAGTAAGGTTCTGAGGTCAGAATTTGAACATGGGTGCTCCTGACATCAAGCCCAGTCCACTATTAACAAGCTGCCTTACATTTTAATTATTGTAATAACCTTCTAATATGATTTCCTTTA
This sequence comes from Sarcophilus harrisii, assembly GCF_902635505.1. NCBI lineage: Eukaryota > Metazoa > Chordata > Mammalia > Dasyuromorphia > Dasyuridae > Sarcophilus > Sarcophilus harrisii. The sequence continues at coordinate 419,302,275 of NC_045428.1, read as the reverse complement.
CTCTAATCTCTCTCATCTCTAATGTCTGACTCATTTAACTGCCAAGTTGATATTCCTGAAGAATAGATCTAACTCCATTACTTCCCTACTCAGGAAGATCTATTGATTGCCAAATTCGCATTTAGGATTAGACATAAGCTGCTTTTTAACAATGAAAACCAAACCACCAGTTGCTAGTATCCTTCTCTCCCTCCCTACCTCCTTAAGTACTTGTTTTGATTATGGTTTGTGTATGTTATATGTGATTTGCATTTACTTCTTTGTATTTATGTCTTTATCCTGGAGAAATATAAATTGCTCATTGAAGGCAAAAAATGATTATCTTTTTGTCTTTGTATTCCTAATGCTTTCTATAGAGTGCCTAGCAGAGAATAAATGCTTACTCAATGTTTGTTGAATAAATGAATAAGTACTAGCGGTTTGTAACCTTAGAGGTCAACATATTGTGAATAATATGCTCAAAATGGTTTCACTGGGATGCAGTCTTTCTGCTTCTTAAATTCAAAATAAAATTCAACAAACATTTGGTAAACCCATACTATATGCAAGCACTGTTAGGTATGATGAAAAAGGGCATGTTTTTTGCATTTATTGCATGTGTATGCATATATAATTTTAATCCAATGCAAGCAATGGAGAGCTATCCAGGTCAAGGGACATTTGGAGTGGGAAAGAAAGGAAACACATGAAGAGTTTAACAGAGAAGGTAGCACTATAAAACTAAGGGAGAAAAGGTATATATGCATTCTTAGCTTATTAGAAAGGACATTTGGAAAAGGAAAGAAAGAAGCCACATGAAGAGTTTAACAGAGAAGGCACTAAAACAAAGGGAAAAAAAGATATTAAAATCTAATAAGCCTATTAGAAAGGCTCAAAGGATATATATTTTTTTAATTTTCTTTGTGGATAAGCGTGTACCTCATATGTGCTGAAAAATATCTGTTAATCATTTCCCAAACTCTTACCTCCAACACACTCAAGGAATGAGAATTCAGAGTAAATCCACTGTCTTCCAGTGGGTGGAATGTAACCAGTCTAGTTCATAGAATTCTTTTCCTCCATCATACCTCCCACAGTCTGAATTCCTGGCACAAATTGAATCAGCATCTTCTCACAACCAGATCTTAGGGCTCTCATTCTATTCTTGCACATTCAGATCATTCCACCCATAACTTTGGGGTGAATCAATAAGCAACCATCCTATAACAGGAATATCTATCTTTATTTATTTACAGTTTAAAAAGTAACCAGATATTATTGTGTGACCAGGGTCTTATTTGGTTATTTGACTAATACAGCTTTTTGCACATATATAGAAGGAATAATTATTGATTGATAAATGTATACATTCATGAGATGATAGCTGAAAGGATCCTATTCTATTCCCTGATCTTAAAAGTCCTTATGCCCCATTCCTGTGTTCCCATGTAATCATTGTGACTTTCGTTTTCACTTCTTTTGAAGTGATGAGCATTGGAGTAATTTGTACCATCTTTTTAAAGTACTAGTTCTCTTTTAAATCATTGCCAATTTATATTTCAAATGCCACAGATACAAGTTATGATAAATAATATTAGACTGAATGAAGACATACTCTTTCCTTTGTTTTTAAGGATGAATTTTTTAAAAGAACATAGAACTTTGAAATTTTCTCTCTTTGATAATAGGAACTATTTTACATTTGTTGTCTCCAGTGCTTCATATGGTCCTGGGCACATATATAATCTAAGGATTTATCAAATATATGTTGATTGATTGATAGAGATTTGGGGATTTTATTTGTATTTTAGGAAGAACTTGAATGTGCAACAAGATTTCTATACTATGAAATGGGCTACAAGTCTCGGTCAGAGCAGCTAACGGACTGTTCTGAAATTAGCCTACAACCTTCTGATATTGAGAGGTATGTTAACTATGCTTTAAATTTTCCTTCACTATGACTTTAACAAAATGTCTAATATTAGCAAAGTTTTGCATTAATGATCATTATTTTCTAGGTACAAAAAGAGATTTCACATGTTTGATAAAGAGCAAAAAGGCTTTATTACCATAATTGATGTTCAGCGTGTACTTGAGGTAACCTTGTTTATTTGTGCTTTGAAAATCTTTAACAAAATTAATAGAAAGCTTCAATTCATGATTAATTCTATTTCTACGTTTCTTTCATTTAGAGTATTGATATTCAAATGGATGAAAATACACTACATGAAATTCTCAATGAAGTAGATTTAAATAAAAATGGATTGGTTGAACTCCATGAATTTTTACAGGTGAGTTGTGGCTATTTCATTTTAAAAGACAAGTGACAAAATTTTTTTAAGGACCTGAAAATATTGCTTCTAATGTATGAGTAGTTAGAGTATTTTATTTAATTTATCTAAGTAACAGACCACTAAGTATACATAGTTGGTATTGCTTTTTACTACTGAGAAGCAAAGTAGGTTAAAAATCAGAAGTGTGTCTGTATGTGTTTGGACTTGTGATTTGATTGGTTTAGAGAATGCCTATTTTTTCAAGTGAGGATTAATAAATACCTTTTTTTTTTTTTTCCTAATTTCTAGTATTAGGAGATTGCCTGAATACCTGAGTGGTTCAAGTGGCCTAGCCAGGGTCACTCAGAAGTGAGACTTAAATCTGGTCTTTCTGGCTTTGAGACTTTCTTTTTATCCACTAAAATATGCTATATACTTTTGTACACTCATATATATCCAATTTTCTTTATATACACACATGCATATATGAGTACACATATATATGTACACATCAAACTTTCTTTTTTGTTGTTGAGACAATTGGGGTTAACAAAACAATTAATATATTTATTATTTATTGGGCAATTAATAATTGCCCAGGGTCACACAGCTAGAAAGTGTTAAGTGTCTGAGGTCAGATTTGAACGTAGATCCTCCTGAATTCAGGGCTGGTACTCTATGCACTGCGCAATCTAGCTGCCCCTACACATCTGACATTTTGGAGCATTGAGGAACGATGAGTACTTGGCATAGGTATTTCAGGTAGAAACCAGAAAAAGCCGTCTATCTACCTATATCTATATTTGTGAATATAGAAAAATCAGTATTCCATAGCTTTTTCAAATAATTTATATGAGCTAATGAAGAGCCTCTGTGATGCAGAACATTTTTTTTTGTTATTCATATTTCTCCTAATTAAATTAACAAACCAGTCAAATGTGTTGGGCTATTTAAAGAGGGGCTCTGAAAATAGGGTTAAGAACTTAACTTAGGAACATTTTTTAAAAGAATAGATCAATATCATTTTTAAAGGAATACCTATTGCCCAACTTTATCAGGTGTCATTTCCATTGTCTTTAGATACGTTTAATGCCTTAGATATGCATTATGTTACATATACAAAAAATTTAATTGTCGTAGTCTTAGAGGTGTGTTATTCTTCAAGAAGCTTGCAAAGCAAACTAAAGGGGGGAAATGTATGTTTTAATTTCAAGCCCATGTCTATGATGACATATAATTCAAATATTTACATTCTTGTAATTCCATACTTGAGTCCACATTCTTTAATTGATGATAGGAACTTCACATTTTCACTCCATAAGGAAACTGGGCATGAAGATCATTAATTCTCATAAATATCTCTAAAGGAGATAAAATAAAGCAAGATGACCAGCAATATATTTGTGTCTGTCTACCTCATTCTACTTATATGAAGAGTTTATTTGTTCCTTACTAGCTAGGTTTGTTTTTGTAGTCTTTCTTGGGCAGGTATTTCAAATGACTGCCAGGTCTTTGCTGTGCATCATGGCAATGATGAATGCTGAACATGAGATAAATTAATGCTGGGGATTTTGGTCAATGTCAGCCCTTTCTTCACTGTGTCAAGTTAAACAAACAAGATCAAGGCAAAGGAAATGGTAATTGTCTCTCTGGAGATAAGCTGCAGATAAGAGCATTGTTGAATCTAAATGTAGAAAATTTCCACAGTTGTGTCTAGCATTATAAAAAAGAGTTTCATCCTTGTAAAATCTAGTTCTTTAACCAAGACAGTCTTCAAAATAAATCCAGGCTATCATTTTGGCTTTTAAAGTAGAAATCACATAATGCTTCTTCTTTGTAATTTTTGGGGAAATTTTTAAAATTATAGCTTTTTGGGATGAGGTGCATCAATTAAAATTATGGATATTAACATTTTTGTGTTTATTATTATAAATATTATGAATATAAATATTTATATTGTACTTGAAGGTTGACGGTTTCCTTTACAAAAATTACTACCCCATTTTATAGACTGAGAAAGCTGAGATTCAATAAGGTTGAATAATTTGCTCATGTTGATAATGGGGATAAGCATCAGAGTTAGAATTTGAACAGAGGTCTTCTGACTCTATAGCACCTCTAAGCTTTGTTTAAAAATCCAAAGTCATATATGGCATAAATTTGTTGTGTTTAGTAATTGAGTAAATTTTAAGTGGAGCATAATTGAAGAAAATTGATGCTAAGTAACTGAATCCTTATACATGTTTTCTTATAAAATCTCTTGCTGATCAGGCTTTAACTTTTTAATTATTCATGGAAGAAAAGTCTTCATGTTCTAAGTACAAATGGTTATACTGTACTTTAAAGCTTTTTTTTTTTAAGTTAAAGATAATATCTTTCATAGGATCCATGAAAAATCTGTAATTGTTTCTCCAAATAAAATAATATCTCAGTACTTTAAAGATTGATTGTGGATCATGACAGAAGAAGAGAATATTTTAGATATGTACCATGTTTAAACTGATCCTGGTAAAAAAATAATTTTCACTCAAGATTGTTATTTGTTAATTAGGGTTTAAAGTACTTGTAGACTAATAGCCTAAGCAATAAATTATTTATGGAAGAGTTTGTTTTTATGTCTTCAGCTGTTAAAATACTAGGAGGAATAAAACATAAGAACACTTCAAAAAACCAAGTTATATCAGTTGATGCAATGCATTTTACATACTAGATATAGTAGGATGACAATTTTTTTTCCAAGTAAAATTATATGTCTGCTTGTAATTTTTGTATTTAAAACAGATAGGAAAAATTAAATTATGCTAAAATTATTTTTTAAAAAGTTTTTAAAATTCTTGTATATACTTGATGGTGTTCTTCCACTTTTTAATGGTTTGTGCCAAATAATAAACTGAAAACAAAAGTCTAACACTTCTTAACCTTCATCACCTGTTGCATTTCTTTCTTTTTAATATAAGGTAAATTCTAGCTTGATGTAAAAGTAAGTTAAGATTCTTTACTTTTTCTGACGATGTATGGCTTAAAAAACTATTTTTAGATGATCATTGTGTGGAACAATCAGGTGTGGTAAATGGCCAGAGCTTTCAAGAAATAAAAAGAAAAATTATTGGTAGGATAGAAAGAAGGAAAGCAAATTATAAAAAAAAAAAAAAAACTGGCAAGTCTTGAGCAGAAAAAAGGAAAAACAAACACACACATACAATGTAATTGCCTAGTTCATTCCAACAGTCATTTGCCATCTGAGTGCATGTAATTTTGAGACTAATTCAGATTCTATCCATTGGATAAAAAAGAATTAACTAAAAGTCTGAGCTGTGGAGTTTATTAATTCTTTAAGGTAAAACTTTGGATCCAGTTTCAAGGACTTAAATGAAAATTACTTTGAAAAGTCTTTAAGAAATTTGAAGGAGTCAAGTACAATATCATTCACCCCCATATCCTTTGTTATATATGGCATTATTGGTATCATCAGAATTATGTTTTTATCCTATTCCTAGTGTTGCTTTGCATTTTTACAAATGAAATTTGAAATCCAACATTTAAGATAATTTCAAGCACTAAAGGGCTTTGAACACACAGGGGCAAAGAAGTGAAGTTGATTTTCAAAGACTAATTTACTAGATAGTTGTTTCTATAAAAATGATGCCCTCCTGTTTCAAATTCACCAAAATAGTAGCTTTTTTCTTTTTTCTCTCTCTTTTTCTTTCTTTATTTATCTATCTATTTATTTGTTTGTTTGCTTGCTTCTGTTTGCTGTCTGTAGCACCTACTATTGTTTTTGATAGAGAACTCATTTATCTCAGCTTATAGTTTTAGTAACTATTAAAATGCTGTTCAGAATTGAATGAGCTACTCTGTTTTGCATATGTGCTTGTGTGCTTGTTGTATGTGTGTGTGTGTCTCAGGTTATAGTTTTTGTAACTATTAAAATGCTGTTCAGAATTGAATGAGCTACTCTGTTTTGCATATGTGCTTGTGTGCTAGTATGTGTGTGTGTGTTTTAATGTATCAAATGTTGTTTCTTTAAGCTGATGAGTGCTGTTCAAAAAGGAATGGTATCTGGAAGCCGTCTGGCAATACTCATGAAGACTGCTGAAGAGAACCTGGGTTCAAGATCTTCAATTCCAGTGGATCGGAGTTGTGGAGGATTGTGAGTCTGAGCAGTTAACAAAACAAAAAAACTACAGAACAACAACAAAGCACCGTGCTAAAAACAACTAGAAGCCATTCTTCTTTAAACTAGTGGATGTGGATAGCTATTTTTTTTTTTTTTTTAACCACTGGGAAACATTCCAAAACCCTTATGATAAGATCTTTGTGTACGCCCTTGATTTGTATTTGCCATTCAGCCTGGCTTATAAAAGGATATTTTACTTTTATTTTTATGCAAAATTTTAATACTGTACTTTTGGCCTGTTAGACTAGACAAGCTTTTCTCAGTCCTCAAGGAAGGATGTTTTGGCAGAAATTCAAGGAAGAACTTGGAAGAGATTTGCTGACACATACCTGTGTTCATTAAACTTTTAGATAGCCTTTACTCTTAAAAAGAAGGGGCATGCAGAATGACCTCTCTGGAAATGATAGTGTTTTTGAGGATTTCTTCCTTCTATCCCCCTGCCTTCCATTCACAATATTGTTCAATTTTCTAACTCAGGTGTGACTGCCAAAACTGAAAAAATTTTAGATCTTGTTTCAGGAATAAATCACAAAGAAAAACTCTGAAAGCTTCCCAAATCACAGGTATAGATAAGGATAGCATTGACATTTACTGAGTTTTACAGTGATAGTTTCATCTCGGCAGTTCATTTTTTTTTTCAGTGGTAGCTGCTTTTCTTTGAATGCTGAGGTTGCCAGCAAGATCCATGATTTCCCTACTTTGAGACTATCATAGAAATGGTACATTTGTATGTAACAACGATGAGCCCAAATTTTCTGTCTCTTTACAGTGCTACTATAACAGTTGAAATGTATTCCACAAGCACATGTGCAAAAAGTACAGGTTTCAAACCCCAGATCTTACCTTTGAGAGAGCATGTGATATCGTCTAATATTGATTTGGACTGAGCTCTATTGCATTAGTTTTGTTCACTTAGCAAAGAATTGGGGGAGGGGGAAGTGGAAATAAAATTAATATATTTATTAAGATATTTGTTTCAATTCTAAATATTAACCACAAGCACAGAATTTTTTAATCCTTAAAAGCATTTTCCTTTTGTCCTCATAGAAAAAAATCTGACATTTTAAGTAAGACTGATTAAGAATATTTTTGCTGCTACTTGATTCTAGTTGCACTCCCTTTATGTGTTAGCTTGTCCCTTGCCCCTTCCCCATATGAATTGAACCCCCACACAAGTTTTTATAAAAGATCAGATTCTGTATATAGAAGCAAATATTGAGCTTTGATGGAAGCTTTTACTACTGTGCTTGGAAATCTTAGTTATAAAAATTGGTATACAAATTGATCATCACAGTGGTGTTTTCTGTTAGCATAGGATCAGATCTTAATATTCCTCTCTCTATCAACTTTTTAATATTTGTCACCATCATGAGTCTGAATGGTGAGATTCAAAAAATGTTAGTATACATCAAAGTACAATTTAATAAAGACCATTTAATTTATTTAAATATTTATTGTTTACTACTTTCATGGTATTGTAAGTGGCTACAGAGATGGAAAACAACTTGCCCACAATGAGCTGGGTTCATGCATTTGCCACAATGGAGTATGAAACTGAAACCAAGATAGCCATACTTCCAAAAGTCATTGTGCCATGCTTTTCTTTTAAGATTCCTGCCAATATTTTTAATGAATAGTGGCTGAAACAAGATAATTCAGCATTGCTCTCAAAAAATAATAAATTTCTGTGTCTGAAACTAAGCAAGCCCCAACAGACAAAAAAATTATTTTAAAAATATATTTAATGTATCTGTATTTCTGGGATGAAATATTATAATATTGTATGTTTGGTTTTCCTCTCTTTTTTCTTCTTCTAGTTAAATCAAGATAAAGATGACTTGTATCTCCCTGAACCTAATGCAGTAGGACACTGACTTCTTGTGCTTAGGAACCTTCAGATTCTCTCGCCAGATCTGCATTTGTTAAATACATCACAATTGTGCATGTTTAGCTATGTGTGGAGTCTTGTATCATCAGCTTTCTCCTAAAATCTGCTGATTCTGAACCTGCATTTCTTCACAACTTCCAGAAACTTGTCTTGAGAATCAGCTGGTGCCAACTTTTTTTTTAAAACTGAGAATAAAGCATACAAGCATTTTGTGTCATGTCTAAATTAACACTGAGGTATTATCTGATAATAACTTTTGGAAAAATCAAGTACTTCTGAAACCAATTCCAGTTAGTCTTATAAAGTGACTTTTGAGATCCTTTTTAAAGGGATTCAGCTAAGAAAAAAAATCCTGTCTATAGTGAAAACTTTGTACGCTATGACTAAAAATAATTCCCTGCTCTAGTAGTAATAGTAATAGTGATAATAGAAGATTAATTTATAGACCATAGTTGTCTGCTACATACCCCGAGTATTATATCTTGCTTTCAGTCAGTGTATCCTGAGTGGAACCTTAGGATTTCTCCTGCATACCTTTTTATTCTGCTTTAAATTCTGGCATTGTTTGGTCTGCTTGGTATGTGGAATGCTAGCTCTCTCTTGTACATTGCTAAAAACTGCATTCTTATTACTGATAGGTTAAAAAATGCAAGGGTCGATTATTGAATTAATTATCATCTCACATTTTATGTATTTAATAAAAAGCTGTTGGCACATGAATGTAATAATGGTGAAGTGAATGCAGTTATATCTTTGTGCTGTTTTGCATTATTTCAGTCCTATGGGTGGTCCAGAGGAGAACCTGTCCTTCCTATGTATGAAATCAGAAACAAAATACAACAGCTACAAGCTCTGTGTTGGCCTGGATAGACATACTGCATGTTTTTACATGTGGCACTTTTATGTATTGTGTTAGGTTATTGTTCTAGATTGGACTGTTAAATACTGTGTTTGAATCTGGGTTGTCATTTTTATAACTGTCTTGGTGTTTTATTGCCATTATTTATTACTTTTGATATACAGAATGAGCTGCATGCATTTATAGAGCAATAAGAGGATGTGTTTAATGTGCCTTGTTTTTAACTGAATAAGAACTGAAAGCATGAATCAATAAAACTGATTAAAATGGTCCACTCACTGGCATTTTGATGTTCCTGGCAGTCACAGAAATAACTTTGATTAGTCTTGAAGCTAAAGAAAAAAAGTTTGAAAAATGTTTTAAGAAACTCTATTTTTAAAATGACATTTACTTTTTTTTTCTCTGAATTTTGCAATGCTATATCAGAAGTGAAATCTCTGCATTAGACAGACTTAATTTTTATGAGATAGCCTGAATTATTTGTATTAATTTGTAGCTGAAGCCTTTAGGGCATGAGTTTTGTATTTGTGCAATCCTGTTTTAAAATTACATCCAGCCTATTACAGCTCTGTTGGGTTTTTTGTCAACTGGAGCCTTTCAGACTAAGCGTTCCCATGCACACTGATGAATTTTATCATAACTAAAATCAATAGAAATGAATGGGAAAGATTACATAATCCATTTTGATCATCTTACATGTCAAGTTAGTGCAGGGATGCCAAGTGTTGATAAATGCTCTGACGGAAAAAATGCTATATATTTTCATTGTCAGTAAATCAGTAAAGCTGTTATCAGTTTAAACACAAATTTTAGAATGCCTGTATTATTTTATAGGTTTTTAATTCACACATATAGAAGGGAACATCTTTTGCATTTATAGTTAAGACCTGCTGCACGAGGGCATTGAATGTTCAAGTGCATATGTGCTCTTCGGAAGATTCCATGAAAGTGTTAGAACATTTAAAAGTATGAGCTTTATAGGCAGACTTCTAACAAAAGGATAGCCTATTTGGTGTCTGGGAGAAAGTTGTCAGTGGAAAACATTTTTTCCATTGATCTATCCTGTCAAATACTGCAGATTTTAAATAATGCTGGAATATGTTGATCTTACCATTTCAAAAGGAGACAAAATTTTGTATATTCTAAGGAGCAGGGAATGTGCTATTGATAGCAGTATTTTTAGGTAAATTGAATATGTCTTACCTTTCCCAATATTCACTTAATGACATTGTGAAGACAAAGTCAGTAGAATCTATGTTGCCTTCACAAGGAAAGGATTTCTATTTATGAAATAGAGATGATGAGGCTTTTATAGCTTTCCATTGTTTTTTAGGCCCCTGATTAACAACCTACCTTGTAAACAGAAATACACATAGTAAGATGTATAAAGAACTTTGATAGTCCCAGAAATATTCACACAGGTACTAAATATAGAAAGAATTATGTGTGTACACCTAAGTCTCGATGCACTTTTTCAATCTTTTAGGTACGTATCTTACGTAGGTAAGAATTGGATTTGTTTAAGCTATATAAAATACTGTCTTAGGAGAAGTAACAGGGCAAGCTTCAGTCCTTCATATGCAATATAATAATAATAATAACTAACATTTATATAGCCAGACTAAGTACTTTACAATTATCTCATTTGGGTCTCATAGCAAACTATTGGAAATAGGTGCTAACCATTTTTACAAATGAGGAAACACTTAAGACTCTAAATTTGAAAACATATCCTGCCTTTGCCAATTCCTTCTTACCTTTCTAGTTTTATATCTTAACCAGTTAGTTGAATTTACACTTTCAGTAAAATTTGAAGTATTTACCCAGCCTTTCTAAT